>NC_090988.1:61162045-61775227 GCF_041146395.1 Eulemur rufifrons
GGGTTTAAGGAGAGGTAATGTGGGATAGTGGGAAAAGCTTGAGACTCAGACAGTTACTTGGGTAATCAATTTAGGCCTCAGTTAAAATGTCCAACCCTCAGCAGAGGTGCCTTGTACATAGTATGTGCTCAGTGAATATTAGCTAAAATGAAGAGACTAAATAGAGACACTTTAAGATCTCATTTAAGAGGCAACTCCAATAAGTTCTAATTATACTCCCAGGAGGATAGTGTGTGTGTGTGTGTGTGTGTGTGTGTGTGTGTGTGTGTTAAGCAAGGTAGATATGGATGCTGCTAGAGGAAGATTTAATACAAAGAAGTGACATCTGCCCACCTGTCACTAGGGGAGAAAGCAAACAGCAAAGGAAGTAATATTTAAAAAGCATAGCAGTCTGGGACAATTCAGGTCCCAGACTGTATATTTTATCATAATAGCTTCTACACAGATCAATATAAAAACTGATATAATAAAGAATAAATTTGCAAAGAAAAGACTAAGTTCTATTAGGTATGTTCTTTAAGAAGGCAGAAAAATTTACATCCCATCTTAGAAATTTATTCAAGAGTTAAGTAGGGATTTAAAGGTGTTAGCTAATTAGAAAATATTAACAAATGAAATATACCTGTTATAAAAATGACCTATTACTATATATGTATTTCTCTGGAAAAATAATGGCTCAGCAAACACAGAGGATACATAAACATATATATACTATGAATTAATTGGTTGACGTACATAAACCTTCTCAGTGTTACCTTTGACTATCTTAGGAGTCCTTCTCTAGAGTAGCTAATTGCTATATTCCCTTCTGTTATGCATCCCTTCAGTGCTTTCCAACAAGAGTCAATTAGTATACAATTGCTGAGATGTTGTGCTGTGTTGTATTTTAGAATTGCTTCAATATGCCTGTGCTCTGTGTTGCAAATTCATTTTAAGTTTCTCCCATCTCTTCTGCTCCCATTACATATTTTTAAAAAGCTACATAGAAAGTCTACTCATATTAGGCACTCAAATATTTGCTAACTGCTGTTGAAAACATTAACTCTTATCAATCAATACACCTCTGGTTACCTTTTACACAGCCATGACATATGGGGCATATGTCACGGGGAAAAAAGAAAAAGAAAAAAAAAAAAAAAGATCCAGGCTTACACATCATTAAGCTCAGCCACTCTTCCAAGAAATTCTTCATAAGTTAAGGAGCCACTTTCCCGAACCAATGTGACGTGCTTTGCTACTTTTTCCGGTAACTTGCTAATAACCAACTGTGTCTGATCCGAAATTTGCTGTCCCATGATGAAATGATGTCTTTCAAAATCCAGAAAGGGTGTTGCTTCACATAGTTTCTGTCAAATATACATAAAAGTTACTTTTGTATATAATATAAAAACAGCAATATACCTATTCTTCAAAAAAAGAACTAGTAATAGCTTTAAGTGAGAGTTCAGTAAACTTACATGAGTCTACCGTAGAATTTATTCAAATAGCTATATTTTTAAAGTAAAGATTTATATTTCTATTTTTTCAGATTCACATAGCTAAATGAGGAAACAGGATTCACTCAGATATTATTGGGAGGGTGATGAACCTCTAATTTCTATAATTTTGCCACATCAAAAACCATTAACACACACACACTTACAGAGACATTCAAGTGACTATATTTAAGAGGAAGTTTTTCTACCTTATATAATTTTCCTAAGAATATTTCCTGACTACTTACATGTCAGACTCCAAACTATTTTCCATATATTAAGTCATTTATTTCTTATATTTAAGAGGAAGTTTTTCTACCTTATATAATTTTCCTAAGAATATTTCCTGACTACTTACATGTCAGACTCCAAACTATTTTCCATATATTAAGTCATTTATTTCTTATGGCAATCCTAAGGGGCAGACATTATATCCCTACCTATTTTACAGATAAGGAAATGGAGCTAAGTGACATATCCAGTTCTAAGTGGTGGAAATGAACTCTGAACTTGTGTTTTCCAGATTCTAGTGTTCACATTCTTACCCACTGTGATATACTGACTCACAATATATCACTTAAAAAAAATTTGTTGTTGAATTACTATATTTGTAAACATGCAACTTATTTTTAATTTAAAAATATATATAAATTAGAGTTCTGGTTTGAAAAAAACCTAAGAAAATTAAAATGTTAGATAATTTAACCACCTCATACTTTCTTCTTAGAAAAATGCAACTCTTTTGCTCTTTAACTCCTTTAGGTGTTTTTAGTTTGGAGTCTATATAACTTGTTTTTTTAAATATAAATATAGTTCAAAGGTTAGATAACTTTAACAATCTATTATCAATATAAGTCAATAATTTGTTAAACTGACTTCAAAATTTAATCACAGGACATTTATTTCATAACTACTTACTCCAAAGTCTGAAAAGATATAATTGTACATATTGTGGCTAGAAAAGAGTGTGTGTTTATTCTAGATAGCTCTTTTTCTTTGGTAAATAATGATCTGCAAGAATAGCGAGCATTGAAAATCTGGTTAAAAATAGAAAGTAAGCTAAATTTTTAGTATTTGCCCATAGTGAAACATCCAATAACTGAACGTGAAAATCCCTATTCAATACTAATACTACTAATAGTAAAAGCAGCCAATATTTATTGATCATTTCCATTGTGTAACACACTCTTCTAAACACTTTCCATGTATTCATGAATTGGTCATTTAAATCCCAATAATAGCCATTTTTGTAGATGAAGGACCAGGATAGTTGAGGAAACAGGCATAGAGAGGTTAAAGTAACTTGCTTAAAGTCTCATAGCTAAAAGCAGTTTTTCTCTGTTTCTAAAAAAAATACAGATAGAGAAAGAAAAAATGCATCACAATTTGAAGAGAGTTGATTAATGGGCACGAATACAAACTTAGAAGAAATAAGACTTGGTATTCGATGGATCAGTAGAGTGACAATAGTTAACATTAATGTACGGTACATTTCAATATAGCTAGAAGAGAATAATTCAAATGTTCCTGGCATAAAGATAAATATTCAAGGTGATAGATGTCCCAATTACCTTGATTTGGTCAAATGAATGTATCAAATTATCACATGTACCCCCAAAATATGTACATCTAATATGTATCAAAAAAGCAATGCCCCCCAAAAATCTGATCCCCCAAGAAATTCTACTTTACCCAAAGACTATCATTTTATTTCACCCAAATTACTACCCATATAAGCCAGGTGAAATAGTAATAATTTTATAGCAAAAGTTTTGGCAGGAAACTTGCTTTATCATTTAATCAAAAATAAATTTGTAATTTTAAAGTTTAAAATATACAACTTTAAAATATAAAGATGATATTCATAAATATGTAAATTTTGCTTTCAGTATTAAAATTTAATGTACTATGTTTGAAGTTTATTCTTTTAGTTACCTTAAGTATAGAAGTAGAATTGTAGTAAGAAAATAAAAACTCAATAATTACTATTTTGAATGTGAGCCTACTTAGCAATAATAAATATATGATAGAGGTAAATGAAAAGAAGTTATTGAGGAAGATCCAGGTCACCAAAAAAAATCTCTGAAAGCAAAATTATATATTTTAAATATAGCCAAGTGGATTTATAACAACTGTATTCAAAGAGAAACAATTAAAGATTTTAGCTTAGAGGAGGTCTCTAGGGCAGGGGTGGGGAACCTGCAGCCTTAAGGCCACATGTGGCCTTCCTTGAGTGCAGCCTTTTGACAGAATCCAAATTTTACAGAACAAATCCTTTTATTTTTATTAATACATTTTTGTTCATCTTTTATATTTTTATTTTTAAAATGGACGTATTTAAAATACCAAAGAATAAAAATAAGTTTCAACATAATAATCCTCCCAGATTGACTGGCATAATTAGAACATCAGTAAGCCATAAGGGCTAAATTGACAGCTGCTAAGCTCATGATTTAGTTCTAACTTCCCCCACCTGACTGGTGCCACTACTGCATGAAGTTGGCTGGCAAGAGTTTATGGGGGTCAAGCACCCCAGTCTGTTATCAGCTTTTGACAACAGTGCACTGTGTTTCTGTTTAAGGTAAATTTGTGAATAGTTGCACAGCTTGACAGTTTTTTAAAAATTCTGTCTGCTTAACAGCCCATCATGTCAAAGAAGACCAAGAGAATACTGAAGGAAGAAAACAGGTTTTTTAATGAGGATTGGGACTTGCAATATTATCTTGTTTCTGCTAAAGAAATATCAACAGAAATTCAATGCTCATCAGCATTATAACACTCATAAGGACCACAAATATTTTAAATTAGAGGGAGAGGCACAAAAGGTTGTATTGCAGAAATTAAAAGATGAAAAGTAAAAGCAAAGACAATTCTTTCAAGCAGCAATGAGACCTGGAAATAATGCCACTGAAGCAACTTACACAGTAGCTTATATACTCAGGGAAAAAGGGAAGCCATTCAGTGATGTAGCTATTATGAAAGAATGCACTGTGGAAGTTACAGGATGCTTACAGACCCTGATAACGTTTCAAAGTACAAACAACTGCCTCTTTCGAGGAGAACCATAACTGATCAGCAGTATGAATTAGTCTTCAACTTAACAACTTCACGGAATACTTCAAAAGGTAAATATGTATTATTCAATCACTTTGGATGAATCAACTGATACTACTGACTCAGCGCAGGTTTTATACTTCATTGGGGTCATAACAGAAGATTTTCTTTGCTATGAAGAGTTGCTTGCTTTGGGCACTCCTGTGAACAGAACACAGGGAATAGGTATCTTCAACAACTTTCAAGATAAATATCATGAAGTTGAACTGAATTTGGTAAATTTAGTGAATGTATGTATAGATGGTGCAACTTCCATGACAGGAAAACATGAGGGGTTTATGCACAGGTAAAAAAAAAATATTAACAGATCCAGATGCTGTCATTTATTTTCACTGTATCTTGCATCAGCAAAATTTTTGCACTAAAGCTACTATTTTAAGTGACACTTTACAACAAGTTGTAAGTATTGTTAACTATATTCCTGCAAATGCACCAGGGCATCATCGGTTTCATAACATGCTAAACTTGAACAATGAGGTATTGTGTGGATTTGCCATATCATTCTGAAGAGTGTTGGCTATCGCAGGGACAAGCTTTAGCCAAAATTTTATCTCTGGGAGAATAGACAGTTAAATTTTATGAAGATTAGAATCAGCAATGTGAATTATTGAAAGATGATATCTATAGGAATGCAGCATTTCTATGTGATCTCATGTCAAATCAAAATGGCTTGAATATTTCTTTGCAAGGTAAAACTAAGTCTATATATGAAATGTGGCAAAAAAAAAAATCCAAGCATTTTGAAAAAAGCTATCTTTTTTCAAAACACTTCTTCTTCTTCAAAAGGAAATTTCAGATGAACATCTTTCCCAGTTAGCAGAGGTCACTGATGAGCAGGATAATATATGCAAACCACTTGAAGAATAGGCAGCTGTTATAGACCTGTTAATTGGAGAATACAATGAAAGGTTCACAGACTTTGAGAATCACGACACCACACTCAAATTACCATTTCAGCCTCACCTAGTTGATTATCACCAAGGCACCTAAAGAACTACACATGGAATTGACTGAGCTCTCAGTAGATGACACTTTAAAGTCATTGTTTGATGCTAAGAAGGATCCAATTGAAATATGGAAAAAATGCAGAATACCCACACATTTGGCAACATGTCTGAAAAATGCTTTCTTGCTTTTCAACCACTTATTGCTGTGAATCTACATTTTCCTACCTAACCCAAATCAAGATACCTAAGCTTAAGGTCACAAATAACTGATACCCATCCAGAGGATCAAGTGAAACCGCAGACCTCCATGCTGCAACCAAATATTCAAATGCTTTCCAACAAAAAGCAGACATAACAAAGTCACTAAAAGGTTAACTTTAACAAATGGGTTTCATTTTTTGAAATTATTAAGTACACAGTAGGTAGATTTTACAAAATAATTTATATTTTTAAGTATATCTAATTGAAGTTTCTTGAAAGCGGCCTTATTTGATTACAGCTAAATTAATTCGGCCTTCAAACATGAAAAGGTTCCCCACCCCTAATCTAGAGACTACCCAAGAGCACCTGGAACAGTAGGTTCTCAACCTGGCTCAGGAGGGAGGGGCTGGAATTTACGGTTTATTTTGAAAACCATAAAATATTGATAAATATTAACATCCACCACTATGTGGATGTTAAATAAAAATATGACTGTGATCTACACAATATAAAACCACAACTAAAGAATGCACGTTCATAAAAACTTGTGAGGCCATCCTCTAGTCACCGGCCACAGCTTTTTCAGTGTCCTTGTTTGGTGACTGCACATCCTTCTGTCATAGCATATAACATCTGTTAAGTCACTTGACCATCCCTCTCTGTGAACTTCCTGAGGAGAGCAGCTGTAGTCTCTCTTCTGGCAGATATACAGGCACACAATGTTTACTGAATGAATGTAGTAAATATTGCGGACAGTTTTTATTATTCACTTAGTATTCTTTTGATTTTTGTTAATTTGTTCAGTTATCTATTAGTAAGTACTAACTTGGAGAGAAGCAGAAGTTAAAAATATATACGAAAGAAAATGTAAAATTGTGAAAACTTATTAAATTAATGCTTATATAAATTGGGAAACATTCATTATTTGATATTAACAAAATACCTCTCTAGATCATGGTACAGTATTATTGCAATAGGAACATAATTTGTAAACCACTGGCATAAAATTCAGCAAAAAAATCTCTGGTCAAGATTTCTCAAAGAACTAGTAGCTCTCATACTCTTGTGCCATCTATAACACAGTCCTTTTTAGCACGATAAAAATGTGCTTTTAAAAAGCATTTGAAGGGTTTTCTAAATAAAGAACTATTATTTTGGAACTCACAAGAACATCAAGGATTCCAAAAATGCCACATTCTTTAGTGGGTGGTACAATTGATCACTTTTTACTAACAAATGAATTGTTGCAGTTCAAATATTCCTTATAAAAATATAAGAATCACACCAAAGGTAATTAGCCAAAAAACCCCAAACAAGCAAAACATACAAAAAAAAAATACCTAAAAACTTAAGCCATAGTCCATTCATAAAAGGACTAAAGCAAAATTGAAAAGTCTGAAAGTGCAACAAGATGACTAAATGACAAGTACTGTACTGTAGTATTTAGAAAACTTCTTTGAAACCTGTTTTCCATCAAATTTTGCATCATCTTCACTTAGAAATACTAAATTGAAATAATCATTGACTGTTTTCATTAGGTCCCTAAGGATACTATTTACTTTATTACTCATTGCTTACTCAAACTTTAGATCTGTAAGCAGATATCAGCTATTTTTCAAGACAAGACATTAACAGTTGTAACAGATACATAGTGAAACAATTAGGCCAGTCAGAGTCATTATAGAGTCTGGAATACTTGTTCTGGGCTCAAAGATTTTAATTAGAAAACAAATTTTAGAAAGAAAAACTACAAAAAGATAGAGTACTAGGAGATTAAAAATATGGATTTCTAACAGTACCAGTATGTTTACTAAATACATTTCATATTTGGAAAAAATACATTAGAATTCTCTCTGGACCTTCCTTGCCTTTCTGGGAGGGGAAGGGGGAGGAATGTGTTAGTATTTAGCTGGTGAATCAAGAAACATCAGGCTACCCACATTAAATATAAAACTCACACCAAATGACAAAGAATTAACGTATTTTTGAAACATACAACCACGTTCTGGAGAAAAATATCTAGAAAATGAAGCCAGACAACTTGAAAGGAGAAAACTATACTATTTTTGAGTTCTGAATTCAGGAAGCATCACTTCTCAGAGGGGTGACTTCAATATAGAAGAGACTAAGCTAAGATGGTTGGTCCGTGGCAGCTCATGCCCCAAACAAAATTCTGAATGGGTGGAGCTCATATCATAGCAAGAAAAATGGGCAGAGGGGAGTGAAAACGAGTAACTTTGTGCCGAAGATGTAAGAACTATAAACAATTGGAAGTGTTCCAGCAACTTTATAACTATGACAGAGGAAAGAACTAAATCATTTGGCACCGCGAAATAGGGCAGGGTTGGAATACAGAAGTACACTGCCATGTTAATAAGGGGACTGGGATTAATTTCAATAACAATCGTAAATCCACATTTTGTAACACGAGACAACTGAAGGAATAACTTCCAAAGCTAACAAAGAAGGCTTCTCTGTTCCTTCTGTGTAATCAATACAATTATTTGTAGCAAGAAAACTTTTTTCCCCCTTCAGCCAGGTCTCAAGGTAGCAGCTGGTTTTTGACAAAGGATTTGAAAAGGTAGCAGCCTAGGCTAATTTAGTAAAGTGGGGCTGGCTAAGCAGATCGGTTCAACCATTTCTGAGCTATCGTCCCAGGCACAGGGTTTCTTAACTGAGCGTCCAGCACCGCGGGGACGCAACGTCACAGGCCACCTTCGCGTTAGCTCTTCCTTCACCGCCTCAGCCCCTCCTCAAGCGCACCTGGACTTTTAACCAACAGCTAATTCCGGTGGCCGACTGACTGCGCCGGCGGCAATATTCAAAAAACCGTTCTGGGCTCGAGGAGGAAAAACTCTCTCCAGGTCCCCCAGATCCAACCCCAAAGCGAGACAGGCCACCTCCACCCCGGGCAACTGGAAACCTCCAGGCTGGGGAAACGGTCGCCCACAGAAGGGCCTCCCAAGCCAGCCCTGAGCCCTAAGCCGAGGCCTGGAAAGGACGGCAGGGCCGGGCCTATCTCTCCTCTGAAGCCAGCCTGGCAGTCGAGGCCTGGCCGGGACTTCTACTCCCAGCCTCGGGGTCGTAGAGCTGCTAGGAAGGGAAACAGCGAAAGGACAGCGCCGCGGAGCTCACCCAAGGCTCAAGGCATCGCCCACCCGGCGGCAGCAGCACCGCTTCCGCCAGCAGCTCAGACCCGCAAGCGGCCGCTGTTAGCTAGCTGACCCGGTCGCACCTCAGTGACGCAGGCCCCGCCCCCGCTGCGTTGCCAGGAGACGGTGCCGGAAAGTTCCTCTCCAGAACCCCTACGGACTCACGCTTCGCTGCCCGTGTGGACTGACTTTCGATCCCCGATGGCCATCTGAGAGCGGAGAGGTGGCGGCGAAGGCCAAGGAGCGAGCTGTGCCCAAGTGGCTGCGGGAGAGGTGTCGCCTGGCAGGCTCCTAGAGTAGGGGCTCCATGGCTCTCCTGGCGCCATCTCCGAGCGGAAAGTCGGGCGCCCAGCTGGCGACAGATGCCACACTGCGAGCCCCTATGTGGGCAAGCACCTATGTGGTTTCCAAGCCACCACTTACCAGGCCTCCAACCGCCCATTGATCATAGCTACACAAAGATCATCTCGTTTTTTGTTTTTTTTTTTTTTTTATCATAAAATGAAGCCGAATGTGCTCACCTAGCTTGGTTGTTAAGCAAAAAAGAGAATGTATTAAAAGTAACTAGCAAAGGGTCCAAAACGGTAAGCTTTAATAAATTATAGCTATTATTATAAAGACATGTTGGTGGTATTATTGCTTTTCAGGACGTCTGAGTCAATAATTGTCCATTACACATCTGTTGTGTGCCAAAGACTGCACTAGGCACTTCACAGGCATGGCTCTTGTTTAAGTATTAATAGTTTGCTCAAAGACACACAGACAGTAAACAGCAGAGCAAGGATTTAAATCTAGGTTTAGCTATCACTATTGCCTTTGTGCTTAGCAGCTAAATGAAACGGCTTCTTATGCTTCTTAATGTTTGGACACCCATTCTTCACCAATCATTTGTAGATTTACCCTGTGAAGAACTAATTCTGCCCTCTAATAATAGATAATATTTGTTGACCATTTATTATGTGTCAAACCTTGTTCTAAAGACTTTAAGGTATTAATTTATTATATTTAATCCTCATAGCAATCTTGTGAGTAGGTATTATTAATACTCTCATTTTACAGATGAAGAAACAGGTTTAGAAAAGTCAATTAACTTTTCCAAGGTCAAACAACCAGAAAGGAGAAGAGACAGATTTAAACCCAAGCCAACTGAACCCCTGAGCTTGTGCTTTTAACTGTTATCTTGAACTGCCACAGTAAGATGGCAAGACTTCATCAGGGCTTGCACCTGTGCACCTTGCGGTTCTGTGCACCATTTCCTCCCTGACAACCAGCACAGTGCCTGGCACAGAGTAGTTGTTCAATATTTGAACTTAAAAAAAAAATTTTCTTTTGTAGAGATGGGGGGGGTCTCACTATGTTGCCCAGGCTGGTGGTATCAAACTCCTGACCTCAAGTGATCCTCCCATCTCTGCAATATTTAAATATGTAATGAATATTTGAACACTGGAAAAGTGAAAAGCTTAAAGTGAAGTATAAATAATGATTTGGTAAATTCCAAAAAATACCTAATTAAATTCAAAAAGGTCCTATAGTTCAGCCTAATATGAGCCTGGGAATCAGGTATATTACTCTGTAAAAATTGCCTTCAATTAAACATTGTATTGGAGGTTCTAGTCAGTGAAATAAGATAAAGAGATAAAAGGCATCCAGGTTGGAAAGGAAGATGTAACGCTGCATTTATTTGCATTAAGAAAATAATGTGGAATACTACAAAAAAGCTATTAGAACGAATAAATGGGGTTAGCAAAAGTTGTGGGATACGAAGTCAATATATAAAAATCAGTTGTGTTTCTATATACTAGCAATGAACAATTGGAAATTGAAATTTTAAAAATATCATTTAGCAGCCAAAAAAAAAAAAAAAAGAAGAAGAAGAAAAGAAAGAAAAAGAGAAAAAAACAAAAGAAATACTTCCTGGAAAATCTGACCAAAGATGTGAAAGACATGTATAATGAAAACTATAAATACTGTTGAGAGAACTTAAAGAAGGCCTAAATAGAGATATATCATGTTCACGGATCAAAAGATTCAATATTTTTAAGTTACCATTTCTGTCTAAATTGGTCTGTAGATTCAAGGAAATTCGAATAAAAATGCTAGGAGTTTCTTTCTGTGGAAACTGCCAAGCTGATTCTTAAATTTGTATGGAAATGCAAAGGACCCAGGGTAGCCAAGACTGTGATCAAGAAAACCAGTTTGAGGATTTACACTATCTGGTTTCAAGACTTATTATAAAAGCTACAGAAATCAACACAGTATGATATAAGTGTAAAGGTAGACAACAAAAGTAATGGAACAGAAGAGAACCCAGAGGTATACCTACACATATGTGATCAATTGATTTTCAACAAATAATCCAAGCAATTAAATGGGGTAGAGGATAATCTTTTTAACAAACAAAGCTGGAAAAATTGGATGGCATATGCCAAAAAAAAAAAAAAAAAAAATCCTGGTCCTTTTCTCGTACCATATACAAAAATTAACTAAAAATGAATCATAGACAAATATAAGAGCTAAAATTATAAACTTCTAGGAGAAAACAGGATAAAAATCTTAGTGACCTTGGATTTGGTAAAGATTTCTTAAACATGGCACATAAAAAGCACAAAATGTAATAGAAAAAAATGATAAATTGTACTTCATCAAAGTTAAACACTTCTGCTTTTTAAAAGACTGTTAAGGAAATGGAAAGCTTCTGCTTAATTTGGCAGGAGAAAAAAAGAGAAAGAAAAAAGAAAATGAAAAGGCAAGCCACAGACTTGGAGAAAGTATTTGCAAAACATATATCTCACAAAGGACTTCTAACCAGAATTTATAAAGAACTATTACAACTCAATAAGAAGGCAAACAACCCAATTTTTAAACATAGGCAAAAGATTTGAACATTTTGCCAAAGAAGATTAATGATGATCAACATCATTAATCATTAGGGAACTGCAAATTAGAAGTACAATCACTGTACACCCTAGCCACTAGAATGGCTAAAATTAAAAAGACTGATCATATCAAGTGTTGCAGGATGTGGAACAACTGCAACTCTTATATACTCATGTTGGGAGTGTAAAATGATACAACCATTCTGGAAAAGAGTTTGGCTATTAAAAAATCTAAATATATACCTACCACACAATCCACCCATTTCATTCCTAGGTATTATCCCCAAAGAAATGAACATATACGTCTACACAAAGACTTGTACATGAATATTCGTAGCATTTTTTGTAATAGGCACAAACTGGAAGCAACCCAAATGGCCATCAACAGATGAATGGAAAATAAATTGCACTATAGCCATATAATGAAACTACTCAGCAATAAGAAGGAATGATCGACTGATATACTCAATAACATGAATGAATCTCAAAATAATTATTCTGAATGAAAGAAGCGAGATCCTCCCCCACCCAAATAGTACATATGGTGTGATTCCACTTATATAAAATTCTAGAAAATCTAAACTAACCTATAGGGACAAAATGCAGATGGGTGATTGCCTGGAAATGGGGGAGGGGGCCTGTGAGGAAATGGGTAGGTGGAGATGGGAGGGAAGGTAGTATCATAAGGGGGCAGAAGGAGACTTTTTGGGGTGATGAATATGTTCATTTCCTTGATTATAGGTGGTGGTTTCACAGGTGTATATGTGTCATAACTTCTGAAATTGTACATTTTAATTATGTATAGCTTATTGTATGCCAATTATACCTCAATAAAGTTGTTTAAAAAAGGCATAGCTAGTTAAATTTTAAAAGGTTTTGTATTCCAGTCTAATATGAGCCTGGGTGTCAAGAAAAGTGCTCTGTGAAAATTTCCTTCAATTTTATAAAATGGGACCAATACTCCTTTTTATACCTCATGGAGAGTGTAGTGAGGATTGGATAAAGGAAAGACTACAAGATTAAAATATTTAAAATTTAGTATTAGTGTAATTAATGACATCGCTACATACCCATATTTCATTCTCATCACAACAGCTTTTTTCTTAACTTTGCACAACCATAATGAATTAACTATTAATAGAATGCAAAACAGAATAAGACAGTAATAAGGATTAACTAAAAAAAAATAGAAGAGATTAGAAATTATCTATGAAATAGGAATTATGAAGTGACTTTGCAGCAGGACAAGGAAACCTTTATTTGCCTTACATATAAAAAAGTATGGAAAAATGTTTGTAGGAAACCAGAAATATTAATAGTAAGTGTTATAGAGGAAAAGACTTCTAAATTAATCCTTTTGTAGGAAGAAGGACACTTTTGCAATGAATCTTGTGATCTGTAATATATATTCAAATTTTCATAGTTTGTTAAATAGGGATTTCCCAGTTAAAGAAAACACAAAAGCTTTAAAAAAATTATAGTAAACATGGTCCTGTAATGAAGACCAGAAAATTGGAGAGACTTTTGAAATGGTGTATTTTTTCTGTGAAAGTATGCCCAATGCCTCTTGCTTTTTTGTAAGGTCACTAAACATCTGTGACAGGACTGTGGGAATATATGAGGAAGACTCTGAGTGGCTATGGATTGTAAACATCTTTAACTTCCTGTATGTAATTCATAAAATCATAAAGTTGAAAGAACTGTCTAAAAATCATCTGGTCCAACATTCTTCCTCTACAGGTGAGGAAGCTGAGATCCAAAAATGAGAAATTATTTACCTAAGGACTAAAGAGCAAGTTAATGAAACTGGGTTAGGATCCAGATTTCCTGGCTACTAGTCTAGTGCTTTTCCTCACAATGCATTACTGCTTTTAATTATATCAGTGTAGAGCACAGAGGAACAACTACTTACGTACAATTAAGATTAAAGTTCCATCATCTTCCAGGATGCTGCACTTTGAGGTTTTTATATCTCATTCTTTCTGGCAGCTTCTACTCAAGCTTTGTCCTCAGCTCTTTGCTCTTATTTTTAAACATTTGGGGAGCTCACACACTTATAGCTTCAACTGTCACCTATTTTCAGATGATTTCCAAATATATATAGCCAATTGTTATCTTTCATTGGAGTTCCAATCCTGCATTTTCATATTTACATAGAATATTTCCCACAGGAATGAATGTGCACGGTAACAGTGCCTGAATGCAACAATTTCATATCAAAGTGGCTTCAGAATTCCAGTCCATCAGTGCTGGTGTCAGCCAACAGCACCCGCAATAATACTTGGCAGAGATAGCAGAGACTGGAGAATTCTGTGGTTGCTGGAGGAAAAGGTAGCCGTCTCTAGTAGACAAGACATTATGTACAGAAGTATTGATATTATTTACAATATTGACTATTGCTGAAATGATAATCTTCATAGGTAAAAGAATATGCACAGTGGAGTACTCAAGTAGGTCTTTTGGTATTTGTGAAGATTTATTTTTAATTGATTTTGTCTTTCTTTGATGACAGAAGAATATTTTCAACTTAGATGAAGGCAAAACCCAAACAAAATAACAAGTAGAGTAACAAGAAAAGTGTGGAAGTTCCCAAAAAGGGTTCTAATTTTGAGAAAATGATATCATTTAGTGCAGAATTTGAGATTGTCAAGAATGTGCCCTATACTTCAAAGACTGAAATAAAAATACGGAGACCAAGCAACCAAATTTTTGCCAATACTTATTAGCTTTGTGGTTGCTGAGGGAGCACAACTTCCTTTGAATTGATGACAGTCCAAGTCACACTGTATTAATTAATGTTAAAATAAATGTTAATATGACTCACACAGGTTAGTCAATGGCCAACTCAGAGAGTTCAAGTACAATAGCCTTTATGCAGTCTTCTGCCTTGTTCACAATTGCATTCTACACCAAAGAAAGTCTTCGAGAAGAACAAAATTTAGGTGGGAAGGAACAGTTGGCCTGGAACTGAATGATCTTAGCACCCAATACAGATAACTAGATAAAGGTGTGACTTGCAGCGCATGAAATCTCAATGAATATATACATTTATTCATTCAGCATTTACTGAAAGCCTACTCTGTATGTGCTAGCTTAACATATATGTACACAAGAGCTAAGAGTGCAAGAAAAAATAAAATATGTACACAATTAATAATATAATGTGGCATATGATAATGTAGACATGTAAACAAATTGTAAACAGAAGGGATGAGAAAAATTCATTGATGTGGTTGGTAGTGGGCAGCCTTCAAAAATGGCTCCCAATGTTCCTCACTTCTTGGTATTCATGTCCTTGTGTAATCCCCTCCCCTTAGGAGTGGGCTAGACATAGTGACTTGCTCCTAATGAATAGAATATGGCAAAAGTAATGGGATGTCACTTCCAAGATTAGGTCTAAAATATTATGACTTTCATCTTGCTGGCACACTCCCTCTCTGGCTCTTCTTGTTTGCTTGCTCCGATGAAGCCAAGCTGTTGTATTGTGAGATGCTCCAATGGACAGTCCACTGGGAAAGAACCGAGGGCAGCCTTTGGCCAACAGCAAACAAGAAACTAAATCCTGTCAACAGCCATGTGAGTGAACTTGGAAGTGAATTCTACCCCAGTTGAGCCTTGAGATGACTATAGTCCTGGCTGACACTTGGATTGCAGCTTTGTGAGAGACCTTGAAGTAGAGGACCCAGTTACTCATGCTTGGTTTCCTGACCCACAGTGATGTGAGATAGTAAATGTGTTTATATGTCATTAAATTTTGAGATAATTTGTTTTTCAGCAATAGGTAACTAGTACAGCTAAAAATAAAAACAAGGGTAATTGAAACAGATGGAAAAACACTTGCAAAAATAACAGGGTATAGTACAGATAAAATTCAAGAACGGTAAATGATTCTGTGTAGCTATAGCATGAAGCATCCTTGTAGGGATAAATAAGGTTTGAGAAGAATAGTCAAGGCCAAATTGTAAAATATGTTCAATGTCATTTGCATCCTCAGTGTTCCCTTACAGGAAACAGAAACCTCTCCAACTATTTTAAACAAACAAGTTTAACAGGAAATTAGGTACTTACAAAATCATCAGAAGGGCTGGAGGAATGATTTCTATCCCCAGCTGCAGGAATGTCTCCCAGATCAGTATCTCCAAATGGGCCCATTAGAGGAATTTCTATCTCTTTCATAATAAGAAAATGGGGAAGCAGGTGGCAGCTTCTACTACAGCCACAACTGCCTTCACACCCATGAAGTGAGTGGCTGGGCTTAGAACCATAGGCTGACTGCTGCTACGACTGTGATTGACCCTCAACACCTGTGAGGCTATCCTAGATTCTGGAAATTTGCTGTAGGAAAGCCCAGCATTCCTGTGATGTTGCTTGACTGAAGCAATAGCTGAAGAAGCACAAAGTTTGTCCCTCCTCCTTTCTGCCTTCTCACTCATGTGGGTGAGCATTCATTGGTGGAACCTAATTTGCATCTAGAAACCTAGCCGTGGACAGTCTGGGAAAAGTAGTTTTAGTTTTTCACCCTCTGCAGTTTAGGAAGGCACATATTTGAAATGGTTGCCAAATGCCAACTCACCATATCCACCTAGTATAGTAATGGGATTCTACTTGCTTCTGGAAAAAGATGGGGAGCCCTCAAAAGTCCAAGAAATGACATAATAAGCTCTGTATTGGAGAGAATTCAGTCTGGTAGGCTGAAAGTAAGGAGGTGTACAGAGCGGTTGTTGAAACTGGAAACAGGGAGAGAAATGGTGTAGGTGAAAAGTGATGAGAGCTTGAGCTCAGGTCTGGGAACTAGCATGGTTCCCAGAGGATGTGTAAGAGACAGTAACTTGAGTTCATTCCAATCTGGTTAATATTTAATGCCACCATTTAAGCTCTATGGCCCTTAATTCATGCATCCTTATGATAGTACTCCAAGGACTGTATTTTCTAACTGGATTATGGAGTCTAATAATTATAAATCTTTTATTAAGCTCTAGCCTCTGTGGTTCCAGCTTGGAGTGGTGCTAAAGTGAAAGAAACATAGCTCAGCAATGAAAATTAACTCAAAATAATCCTTTTCTTGCATTTCTCAGAAACCATGAAAGGGATCTAAACACATATACCACAGCGAAGTATATAAAAATTTCCTCTCGTCTCCTATCTATAATTCTTCCTTCACAGCCTGCAATTCCTGAGGCATAAAATCCAAACCTCAATACCCAGCCCCATGCAGTGATTCTTTCTCTTCCCCATTTCCCTCCCTTCCTTGCCTCTTTCTCGTGCCTTTACTACATAGTTTCACTTAGACTCTCTCCAGTAAGGTAAATCCTTCCTTTTCAGGAAAGGGGGATAGTGGGGATAATTAGACTGGCAATTAGAGGAGTAAAGGTCATGTGTTAATAATTTTTGTCCTGCCACAGTTCTCACCGTCAACTGTTAGATATTTTTGTTTTCATTCTTTTACCTCCAAACTAATCTTTCCTCCCAAGTACTCAACTATCACTTGTATGTTAATGGCTTAAAAATCTTTTATCTTTAACCCTGCCTTTCCCTCATATCTAGAATTTTACCTACCTCTTAGGTACTTCCACCTGGAATTCTCTTGCCAGACCACAAGCAACGCGTAATCAAGCTAAGCTCATTATCTTCTCTCTCAAACACGTTTCCCTTTTCTTCAAAGTTTCCTAACTTGGCTAGTGAAATCACCATTTGTGTATTTGCCCAAGTTGAAAACTTCACTGTCATCTTTGAGTTATTTTCTCGTCTCATCGATTAGCAAGTATTTCCAGTTTTAGTCTCAGCATCATCTCTGGAATCCATCTTCTGTCCATTTGCACTGACGTTGCTGTAGTCCGAGCCCTTAGCATTTCACACCTACACTCCTTGTCTGACGGTCTCTAATTCCTCTTCTCTCTAGTTCAGTGATTGCCATTCACTGACCTGGGAGCAGCTGGATCGATTCTCTAGGCAATTTTTTTGCTTTTGTTTGTTTACTTTAATATAGGTCTCTAGGTCCTGAATGTGAAAAAAAAAAAAAATTCTGATTCTATCAGGCAAGTCTGGGGCCTGTGAGTTTGAATTTTTATGAATCTCCTTAGATGAATCCATTGATCAGCTAGGTTTGGTATAACAATTTCTTTTTCTTTCTTTTTTTAAAATAGAATTATTTTTTGTAGAGACAGGGTGTCACTTTTGTTCAGGCTTATCTTGAACTCTTGACCTCAAGCAATCCTCCCCCTTGGCCTCCCAGAACACTAGGATTACAGGTGTGAGCCACTGTGCCAGCCTAACATTTCTTTAGTCCACATTTTATATCACCAGCAGCAGAATCATCTTTCAGAACCCCCCAAATCTTATTATGTTACCTTGATGATCATAATGCAGTGATCTGTGCCAACCAGAATCTGTCACTTGCACACCTTCCCAGCCTCAGTTTCCTCCATCTTTCCCTACTGCCACGACACCCTGGGTTGCTGCTACAGTCTACAATGGGCTATCTAGGGAGCATTGCTTCCTCTTTCACAACTTTGTGCCTTTGGAAGACCCCAAAGCCCAGACTGTTATTCTCTCTCATCTTTCCCTGTTAAAAAAAATCTTTTCTATCCTTAAAAGCGTAGCTAAAATATCACCACCTTCATGAAGGCTTTGTAGATAAAATAAGTCAGAAGTGGTTTCTCCTGTGAGTTCCCGCAGCCTGTGCCTAACAGCACTTAGCACAATTGTGTTCAAATTACTGTGCATTGAACATTGTCTCTCTCCTTTTTCAGATACTGACTCTCTCTTTGCTTAATGGTGGTAGTATTTGTATATAGTGGGGAAGAGTGGCGTAGGAGTGAGGAATGTGGAAGGAGAGACAATTGGGAGGGTAGAAGTTAAAGCCCAATCATAGGGCTTGTTTATTCTTGCTCTCAGCATGTCCACATTATCCTAAAAAGTTATCTTCACTGCAGCTCAGAGCCTTATTTCCTCTAGTTGGTTGGTGGTGCTTATCAGTGAGCAAGTCTTCACTGGCCCAGAGTAAAGTGAAAACAATCAAGCCTGTGTAGCGAGTTTTCATAAAACTAGACTTATTTAGTGACTTCTCTTTATTCTAATTTTATATTCTTTCTCTTTGCTAGTTTTCATAAAATGGTAGTGATGTTAGCTAGTAGTATAATTTTCAGATGTCTTTACTTGAAAACAATGAAAACATTAGAAACCTGATGTTGCTCCCTAAATTTAAAAAAGAATCATTGTTCTATGAAATTGGAAACTCTTGGGACTGCTATTGCCTGTGTTGTTGAGAGAGAGCCTTGAAGCAATGACATCTCAGTAGCGAGAACACACCCAGTGCCCAGATCTTGGTTTCTAATATTCTGTCCAAAATAAAAAGGGGTGGGGGGAACCAGGGCTCCTTGAAGAAATGGCTGATTCTAGAACTAGAGCATGAAATATGCAAAATGAGATGCACCTGGAGCATCCTGTAGTGCCAGAAAGTAAAGACGTACACAATAAAAACACAACAATGGGAGTATGTCAAAGGGATACAGGAGCAAACTGAAAGAACTCCCAATGGTAACCAACAGAAAAAAATTGAGCAACAACATAAATAAAATGGTATTAGATTATAACCTAACATAGAAAATATTCTTGAGTCCATACTAATATAAATAAATGATTGAATATATTAATTAATGAAGGAGAATAGATGACTCTGTTGTGCAGGAAAATTCCAAATAACTTATGTTGATATTCCAGTTTCAAGAAAGCAGAGCATAACTCCCATCTATTTAAGTGTAGGTTGTGCATAGTGATTTATTTCCCAAGAATGCAGCATAGAAAGAGCAACTTCACAGTAGAGAAACCTGACAAACGCTACCTCAGCCAGATGCTCAAGCTGAACATCAACAGTGATAGGTCATGGCGATAGTATGTACCCTTGATATAGTGTGATGAAAGTGGTACTGTACTTCTGTGGTCTTCCTTCCCAAAACATACAACCCCAGTGTAATCATAAGAAATGTCAGAGAAATCCCAATTGAGGGGTATTCCATACAACACCTCAGCAGTATTCCAGAAAACTGACAAAGCTATCAAAAACTCGGAAAGTCTGAGAAACTGTCACAGCCAAGAGGAGGCACATGATGACTGTTAATGTGGGATGCTGGATGAGATGCTGGAACAGTAAAAGGTCAGTAGGTAAAACTAAGGAAGTCAGAATCAAGTGTGGACTTCAGTTAATAATAGTGTGTCAATATTGTTTCATTAGTTGTTACATATGTACCATACTATGTCAGGTGTTAATAACAGGGAAAATTGGGTGTGGGGTAAATGGGAACTCTTTATACCTGCGTTCCCCAACGCACCACCCCTGCTCACCGGGCTACAGACGGGTACTAATCAGTGGCCTGTTAGGAACCAGGCCACACAGCAGGAGGTGAGTGGCCGGCAAGCGACCGAAGCTTCATCCATATTTACAGCTTCTCAGGGCTCCCACTGATTCTGCATTATGCTGAGTTGTATAATTATTTCATTATATATTACAATGTAATATAATAGAAATAAAGTGCACAATAAATGCAATGTACTTGAATCATCCTGAAATCATCTCCCCCACCCCAGGTCTGTGGAAAAATTGTCTTCCCTGAAACAGGTCCTTGGTGCCAAAAAGATTTGGGGACTGCTGCTTTATACTATCTTTATAACTTTTTTGTAAATTTAAAACTATTCTGAAATAAAAAGTCTATTTTTTAAAAAATAAGCAAATGGTCTTCTAGATACTAAATAGGGACATCTCAAATCACAGCACCCTGTTTGGAAATTTGGGCATTTCCTGGGGAACATACAGAAAGGAGAGCATTCCTATCTGATTTTGGCATTATTAAAATACTTTTAGGTCAGACCTCACCTCACATATAGATTATTATGGGGGTAATCCATTAAATTTTATTTATTTTAAACTAGAAAATTAAACTGACAAATACTTGCTTTTCTTCATGTTTGGAGGCTTAAAACATTTTCTTTTTGGTGTGAGTGGCCCTCTCATTTCTTAGTAAGAATTCATTGAATTGCATGTTATTATTATTATTGTCCTTGCAAACCTGTTCTTCCCCAGCACTAGCTGAAGGTCTAGAGGCAATAAAATGTAGGACTCTTCGCTCTGGAAATCAATATGAGTCCATTATGTTCAAGCCAATGGACATTCCTAGATTCCAACTGTGTACTACCACTGTGCTGGGCCTCAAGCCATATGCTTTAGTCCAGCTTTCTACCCTTAGAAATCAGCTTGCCCTTATTGGACCCGTATTGGCATGTTAATATTTGATAGTGGCCTAGCCTTTATAAAAACATGCAATTTTACAGGGGATTCCTTCTCAGAACAGAGTATCTTTTTTTTTTTTTTTTTTGCATTGTAAGTACAAATTATAGTACATTTATTGAATGCATTCATTTTCATAATACATTTAAATTTTTTTATATCAATGCTTGTCCAATATAGTACAATTGAAACGATCACATTGGGATCATCAAATTTTTTTTTTTTTGTTAGATACAGTATGTCCTCATAATGTATACATTATTTCTTGTACAATGATATGAAATAATATGGGAAATATTCATGATAAATTATTAAGTGAACAGTGGAAGTTAAAAACAATAGTTTCATATTTTTCCCCACCCCCCCCTTTCCCGAGTCAGCACCTTCAAGTGTAACCACTCCCCAAACGGTGCGCAATGCACTCATTGTGTAGGCATACCCCCCATCCCCTCCCCCACCCCCCACCTCAGTCTGATGTCCAATTGGTGTCGTTTCCAGATTTGTATTTAGGTGATGATCAGGGAAACCAATTTTCTGGTGAGTACATGTGATGCTTGTTTTTCCATTCTTGGGATACTTCACTTAATATAATGGGTTCCAACTCTTTCCAGGAGAACCATAGAGATGTCGTATCTTCATCATTCCTTATAGCTGAGTAATATTCCATGGTATACATATACCACAGTTTACTAATCCAATCATGTATTGATGGGCATTTGGGTTGTTTCCACATCTTTGCTATTGTGAATTGTGCTGCTATAAACATTTGGGTACATGTGCCTTTGTTACAGAATGACCTTTTTTCCTTTGGGTATATGCCCAGTAATGGGATTGCTGGGTCAAATGGCAGGTCTACTTGAATCTGTTTAAGATACCTCCATAATGCTTTCCACAGGCGTTGCACTAGTTTGCAGTCCCACCAGCAGTGTATTAGTAGAACAGAGTATCTTTGCTCAAAGGAATGGATCTGTTTGAGCCAGAAAGGCAGGCACAACGAAGGGGCATTTCTGGGCAGGGAGATCCTTTGCACCACCTGGAAATAGCATATGGCTCTCTACCCGCCTCTTTTGAAGACTGGCTTTGGTGGGCGGGATTGTAGGTCTAAACTGGGGTGGTCCCTTTTATTCTCCCAATTTCTATTTGTTCAGTGGAGAACAAAGAGAATTTGACTAGAAAGAAGGAGGCTTCTAGACCAGGCTCTACCTCTAGCCATCTCTAACATTAGGCTTCATTTTTTTTTTTTTTTTTTTTTTTACTCTGTGAAGAAAGAGTTTAGAGCAGCTTATCTTGGATCCTTCTGAGCCTTACATTTTCTTACCACATGAGTTGGACCAGGTAGATCTTTGTTGAGATTGGTGTCTGCGTCTATGAGAAGGCAGGTCTCAAAGTTCTTCAATGGTTCTTTTTTCCTAGTCATTGCCAATGGATTTAAGATAGATTTTCTGAAGTTGACACAGGAGTTCTGAGATGTTTTCCTTATTTCACCCCTGTTCTTTTTTGCAAGTGGCCAATTTCAAGCTTTCATATTGGAATAGTTTACATTCCTATACTGTCATTTGCAAGAGAAGCATCGTGATGTAAGGAAAGGAGTATGGGCTTTGCAGTCATTCTGAACTGGGAGTGAATCCTACCTTTATCATTTAAATAGACCTGTGGCCTCAGAAAATTATTTAGCTCCTCTAAAAATCCAAATTTCCAATTAATAAAAATTGGCAATAATTCTTATCTCTCAGGGAAAGTGTAGAGATTAAATGGGACAACGCATAAAATGACCGTCACTTAGTAGGTGCTCAGTAAATATTAGTTTCTTTCCTTCTTTCCCTTCTTCTCTCCTCCCTTTTTTCCTTCCTCCCTTACATAATGACGGAAGTTACATCTTCATATCTTCATCAGTATGTTTGCAAATGACATTTGGACTATTGAGTGGCCGGGTGGGGTTTTCTTCCTCCCCAGTTCCTCTTCCTGGGTAGGATACAAACCTGTCTAAAATCACAGGAGATGATAACATCCTAATATATAGTGGATGCCCACAAGATGGGAGATATAGTGTGGAAGATCTGATTATTTTCAGCTGACGCACCCAGAGGGAAGACCATTACTTGGGCTCTTTCCCCTTTTCTACTTCATTCCCTGGGAACTGCACGAAGGGGATAAAGCCTAAGGACAGACAGACCAGAGTTTCCAACTCAGACCTGCAGGGCCAGGAAGGTCATGTACATGACAGACACGGCTGGGTGTAGAAAGAGGCCACAGCATTACAAGATCCACAAGAAATGGCATCTTTATTTTTCTTTGAGACTACAATAGGGGGTGACGAGGACTGTGGTGAAATGGAGAGAGCAGACTCCACTTAGAGGAAATAGCCACTACTCAGTATCAGGTAATTATTGCTATGAGGGAATATAGGTTCTCTATTTCCAGATCTTTCCATTTATACAGGGAACCCAGAAATGTAAACATAAAAAAATCTTTTGATGTTTAATTCTTGGCAATTAAAACAAATGTGAAGATAATACTCTGTGGGCCAACCAAAAAAGACTATGCCAGCAGGTTATAGCCTCTGGGCTAAAAGTGCCATGGAGCTGTGGGGACAGAGGCGAGGGGAACAAGATGATTCCTAGTCTAATGTGGAGGGAAAGAGAAAGTACAGAAACAGGCCAGATGAGCTATTCTGAATCTCCAACTCCTGGTGAACTCTGAAATGGATTGGAATGTAGGAACTGAATCTTAAATAAAGGATTGTTTAATGTGTGTGTAGTTGCCCAACTTAAACTGAGACCATTTGAAGCAAGAACACCCAACATGGTAATGTACATACTGTGAGGTTTACATTTGTTTGTATTTTAACAACCAAAGTTGTTCCTTTTACTTTTACAAACAATATAGCATAATCTGGTCCTTATCTAAATTTTGCATGAAAAGTATAATATATCTATGTAAATAAGAGAGCAAAGAAACTTTCTGAATTTTTTATTTATTTATTTTGGGGGGGGCACAAATATTTGTGCACCTCTCAGGCTCTTGTTGCTGGAAAAAGGAGAGCTAGTGATAAATTTGTTAATGGCATTTTAAAAATTTTGGTGTGGTGAAGTAACAAGGTACTTCTTAGGTATGTTAATAATAAATTAAGGTTATAATAGTTGCCATAATAGGGAAAATGAATAATATTAGTCCAAGCAAAAAAAAAATTAGTTTGGAAGTGGATAAGCTAAGGATATCAAAACTGAAAAAAACTTAGCTTCAGATAGCATTCTACTATATGCAATTTTTTGATGAATAATATTCAATTATGGCATGTAATTCTTTGCACAGCACCTGACATATAGTAGATATTCAGCAAATATTTGTTGAATTTTATTACTTTTTTAACACAGTAATTTTCCTCAGTAGCAATTTCTATAACTCAGATAAGAGACATTTATAAGAGCATTTAGTTTTTTTTCTTGTAAAAGTATATTTTCTAAAGGAAATAGTAGCAACAGTAGAGACAGAGAAAAGAAAGTGTGTGTATGTTCTAAAAAGTGATTCCAACTCAATTTATTCAGAGAAGAATACTTTGACTCTGTCTATGTGGATATCCCTTGCTGACAACACGCTGTCAGCATCCTCAGCCACGTTCTATTTCTCTGTTTATTTTGGCTTTACAGAGTTTAGATGTCAAGTTATGGGAATCTCCATGGCTCTCGGGTGTTAAACTTCTCTGTCCTTTTGCTCATGCCTGGTTCAGAAGGACATGCCAGGTGCTGTAAGTGTTTCTCTTTCAGAGCTGAAGGAAGGATCTGGGCTATGGAGTCAGCAGAGAAAGCCTTGGTCTCAGTGACTCCTTGCCTCTCAACTCTCCTGGTCCTGGACAGCCTGGAGGCCTTTTTACAACTGTGTACTGATTAGCTGTTTTAGATCCGTGTGCTTTGCAAAGCTCCTTTCTCCCACTGGGATATTATCAGGACATAGCCAGGCTAGAAAGGCTGTGGGAAGCTTTGGAGGTAGGAGGGTAGGATCCAGAAAGGATTGCATTAAGAAGAAGGGAGTTCTCTTTGGTGAACTCCATAGTCACAAGGTAGCCCTGAGCTGATTCCAGTTAGGAACCAAGGCTGGACTTCACTGATTCTTTGGCCATTTTATTAATAATTTCCTCAACTGGGGCCAGGATACATATCATGAAAGAAACCAGCCTCAGGTGTGTCTTCTCACTTCTCTCTCATCTAAACTTCAGCTTCTAGGCATCGCACCGTAGTTTTGGGTGGACTCTTGGGCTCTTCTGGGTTTTTATCAGTTTTCTTTGGTTCCTCATTAGGGTTGCTGTCATCAGCCTTCTCCTCCTTTACTACTTTGGTTTCAATCATTTCCTTCTGCTGATTCTTGTTTGTGAAAGGGAAAGCCTTCACATACCTTTAGGCATAAACATGACATTAAAGTGAGAGACTTCTATGTAACACAAATTACAATAGCTAATGCTTTGTCTGCCACAGCACATGTTGGCCCAGCACGCTAGGTCCCTTTATTTCAGAGTGATGCTAACACATGCGTGTTCAAATACATTAACACATCCCCACCTTACTGGAGTCATTTAAATTGGACAGTATGTTCACAGGCCAGACTTTAAGCTGAATTCACAACTCTTCTACCAAAACCAAGGAATGAAAAAATCAAATAAAGTATATAAATTTTCCCCAGATGTCCATTTTTCTGTTCATTTCTTGATTTTCAAAGGATAGCCACTGACCAATATCTAAAGGCTAGATGATGTGCATGTACTGCAACAGTAGGAAAGATGGGATGGAAGGGAGGAGAGGTGAGCTGAGGGAGAAATTTACAGTATAAGAGGACTGTCATCTCCATTTTAACCAATAAAATGCCAGGTACAACCCTAGAAAAACACAAGATGGGGAGGTGACAAAGATTACAAGGCTAGCGATGTGCCAACAACCTCACCTTTTGACGTAGCAGTATGCAAGACCAGCTGCAGCACCGAAGAAGAGGAGAGCCAGCACCAGCAGGGCTGTGGGGACACCTGCAGGAAGCAGAGACATGGCATGTTGGTCTTTCGTGTGTACATTGCATGTGCTGCTCATTTAACCATCCAGATGGCTGAGACAATAGTGTAGGAGAAAAACCTCCTCTGCAACCCTTTGTGATGTCAGGTCCCCTCAGCCTCTTTGCTTCTTTGAGTTTTTAACAGCAAAGCCCTTGTATACTCACGATTTTTAGTTTCATCACTGAGGCTCTTTACAGCTCTCAAGTTCTATGACTTTATGAAAGTTGAGTTTGCGTTAAGCTTTGATTTATATTTGGCAGGTCCTGAATGCCCAGTCCGGAGACAGGCTGGATACTGTGAATTGTCTGTAATATGTAAACACATACACACACATAACGCAGACACAGAAAGCATTTACCTCCAAACCCAGAAGCTTCGTTCTTGAATGACGCTTTATGTTCACTAGATGATTCAGTTTCCATAGGCATGGTGCTAGTTTCTGTATAAATTTCTGTGATGCAAATCAATTTTTTTCTCCGTGGATTAGAAGTGGAAGCTGAAGCGCGCGTAGTAGCAGGGGCAGGAGGCGTAGAGTAAGGGGACGATGCTGAGTATGTACTGTCACTGGCAATAAAATCTGTCATGTGTATTTCATTTTGAGTGTTGAATATGGGATCTTCAGTGGTGATGATTTCTGGAGAGCACGAGTTAGTCCAAATATCTGTCAGGAGAGGAAAATATGAATAGCAGCAGCTTCCTAACTGTTCTTCCTGCCTGTAGACTTAATACCCCCCAACCTCTCATGCTGCAGTTGGAATGGTCTCAACAAAATGCAGACCTAATCATATCACTTCCTTCCTTCGGATGCTTCAGTGGCATGGTGCCACTGCACGGCTCCGGCTGACATCGCCAGTGTCACCTGCTGTCATTCTCTCATTGCTCCTACCATACTGAATTTCCTTGATATGGTTTCTCTCACCAGAAGTGTGCTATGATGCTTTCTTCACCTTTGAGACTCTTTACCCCTCTTTAGTTAGCTCGCTGTGACTTATCCTTCAGGTCTCAGATTGACCATCTCTTTCTCAAGCAGACTTGTTGACTAGATTGGGTCCCTGGGCATGTGTTCTTGGGCCTCCATGTACTTCCCTCATCACAGTTCTCATTACACTGCTCCCCACTGGACTGTGAGCTTCCTGAAAGCAGGAACCCTATCTGTCTTGGTCATCACGGTATGTTCACTGTGCTTGGCACATAGTACGTGCTCAATAAATATTTGATGACTAAGGAGGGAAGGAAAAGTGAAAGGAAGGAAGGAGTAGATGAGAAGACCAAATATACGTATGTCGTGCCACTTCAGGACAAAGCTCTGCGAGACCAGATTTTTCTGTTCTTATAAAAAAAAAAAAAAAAAAGGAAGCAAAAAAAAGTGGGGGGGACCAGGAGAGGAATGAAGGTTTGCTTTCCAATCTGTTGAATGTGGTAGAGAGGAAACTAACATTTATTGAGCATCTTACTCTGAGTCAACCGTAGCACTAGGTGTTTAAATAGGTATCTCACTTAACACTTTTATCAAGCCCTCATTTATACAGGAGGACACTGAAGTTCAGAGAAATTGAATAACTTATCCAAAGTCATGTAGCTAGCAAATGACAGAGCCATGCAATATATTATAACATGAGTTTGCATCTATTTTGAATCTCTAAGTATTTGTGGCAGTGAGTAGCATCAGCTGGAATGTTAGCTATAAAGAAAAAGTTATTTCATTAAGCTGATTCATTTTTGAAAATTAAATTAAATACCTTCATGGTAATGGATATTACTGACAAAACATTTTGACTGCACATGCACTGTTTTTAAGTTCATTTTACTTTGAAAAGACCTCTATTTAAAAAGACATCATCGTTGACTTTCTCTGCCCTAAACTTTTAACTACATTTCCCATTCTGGAGTACATGCTAAGTTCTTCCCTCAGAAAAATGAAAATTCTAAGTATCTGGGAAAAACATACTGAATTCAATATACTATGTGGAGAACTGAAAATACAAAAAAAAAAAAAAAAAAAAAGGGGGGGGGGCATGGTTCCTGCTTCCAGGAGGACAGAGGAAGCATTTTGATAAGGGTAGGTGGAGATCACTGGGAATTCAGATGAGAGGGCATTTGGGCAGAGTATGGGGGATTAATGTGTTCATTCATCAAATGTTTATGGAGTACCAGCTCTGTGCCAGGCACTGTTCTAGGTGCTAGGGACATGGTGCAAACAAGACAAAGTCCCTTAAAAGGCTTTCATGCTGTTGGAAGGATAGAGATCATTTTAAAAAATAATAAATAAGCCAGAAATTTCAGAAGATGATAAATGTCGAAAAGAAAATTAAAGAGGATACAGATTAAAGTGGTAGGCGTGGAGGATACTTTGGATAGGGTGATAAGAGATGGTCTCCTGGGGAGGTGATACTCAAGCTGAGACCTGAATGATGAAAAGTAGCCAGTCATTGAAGATCTAGTGTAAGATCATTCAAAGTAAAGAGAACAGAAAGTTCAAGAGCCAGAGTTGAATGAACTCAGCTCATTTGATGAATAAGAAGGTCAAATGACTGAAAGAGGACAATAGCTCATCTAGGGGAAGGAACAGAATATCCCAGGCAATAGGAATAGCATGATCTAAAAATCCAGAAGTTTGAAAGTGTAGTCATGTTAGAAAAATGGCAAGGAGCACAGTGTGGCTGGAATGTAGGGTGTGTGTGTGTGATGGGGGATAGGAAAGACTGCAAGTGGGAGATGAGACTGAGAAGATAGGTTGGAGCCTAGATATCAAGGTTCATAATTGCTATGTTAAAGAATTTGGAACTGATTCTGTAGGAGAGGGAATTTTCAACAGGGGTCCACAAATTTCCCAAATTATATACAAATGTTCTCATATATGTCCACTTTTGTGTGCAAAACTGCTTACAACTTACATCATATTCTTAAATGGGAAGTCACCCAAGGCTATGGAGCAGGGGAGTGAAGTAATTACCAGTGGAGATGCATGGACGATGAAATGTGGACAGGAGAGAGTACAATCCAGGAGCAAACAAGGCTGTTATGGTAACTGCACAGAAATAGGAGAATTTCAGAAGTGCCTGGGATCCTAAAACTTGGATCTTAGAGATCTTCTAGGGAGAAGTGATTCTCAACCCTGGCTGCAGGTTAGAATCATCTGGGAAGCTTCTAAAGAATACTGATGCCCAGGGCCCAGCCCAGGCTTGTATGTGACTGATGTGTGGTCATCAGCATGGAAGATGCTACACTGGAACAGCATGGCTCCATGCAGTTAGCTCAAGGTTTAAATCCTGGCTCTATCCCTTATTGGCTGTGACCGCAGGCAAGGTACATGCTAAGCATCAGTTACTTCTCCTGAAAGTAGAAATGACACACAGGTGTCATTTTACTCATAACTAATGAGACAGTAAATGTCTAGGGCCTCTCATAGTGTCTGGGTATGATAGATAAGATCTGCAAGGATTCATTTCCTTGGCCTTTCTGTTTATACATGTGGCCTCCCACGGTATGAGGGAGCAACAGTAGTCTGGTCCTGTGGTCCCTAACTGGTCGAGGGCACAGTGTTGGTCACCTGGAAGTGTTAGGGTCTGGTGTTCCTCCCCTTCCAAACCACAAACACAATTTCTCTAGATGTGCTGAGTGCTCTGATAGATACTAAGCACAGAGTGTGGCTGGAGTTCCAGAGGATAGACAGGGGTGAGGGGTATGGAAAGGCTTCTGAAGCAGATGGCACTTGAGATGTGATCATGGCTCACTGTAACCTCGAACTCCTGGCCTCAACCGATCTTCACGCCTTGGTCTCTCAAAGTGCTGGGATTACAGGTGTGTGCCACAGTGCCTGGCCTTGAGATTAGAATAAAATGTAGGAGTTAGCCAGGTGATGAAGAGAGTGGGCATTGTGGCAGAGGAAACAGCTGAAACAAATGGTGTGTGCAGAGTATTAACAGCACTTTGGTTCCCAAACCTCACAAACCAATAAAAAAATAAAGTTAGGATTAGGGGTGGGGTTATTTGGATCCCCAAACCTTGCAAAGATAGCAATGAGAAAGATAATCACGGTAAGGTTTAGGATCAGGGTTAGGGTTAGGGTTACTCGGGTCCTCAAAACTTCACAAGAGAGCAATTAAAAAGGAAATTATAAAAAAAATTAGGGTAAGTTTAGGATTAGCATTAGGATGACAGTTAGGGAACTCTGATCCTCACCAAGATGCCAACACACACACTGGCACAAACGTTTTGAACATCTAGGCTTCTATCCTGATGAGATATCTCCATGGATATGATGGATATGAAACAACATGTTCAAGGTTATACACCTTAGCATTCTGTAGAATAGAAAAAGATTGAAAAATAGGCTAAAAGTCCATCAGAGAGGACTGGTTGAATAAACAATGATACAGCCACCCAGTGCGGTATATGCAGCCATTAAAGAATGAGAAATGTCCCAATGAACTGGTATTGAGTAATTTCTAGGACTTAAGTGGAAAAAGCCATGTGCAAAGCAGTGTATATGGTATGCTAGTTTTTATAAGAAGGGGAAATGAGACAACACAGAGATACACACTTCCCTTTGTACACAAAGCAACACAGAGGGAGAAACCAGAAATGAGTGAAAATGATGGGTGGAAACGGTTCAGAAGGGATGGGAATAAGACTTCTCTGAATATACTTTGAAGAAAGTACGCTTTGGACCATTGAGCCATGTACATTTTTTAGCTATTCAAAAAAATAAAAATAGGACAAAAGTCAAACCCTAAAATTGATCACAAATAGAAGCAAATAAACCTAATTTATTTCAAAATGATAATATAACTATATAGAGTAGCAAATTTTTTGAAGTCACTTTTACACACAATTCTCTGTACTTAGAAGGATATCTTCTAAGGACTAAAAGATATGGAAAGACATCTTAAATTTCACTCAGTAGGTTTATTATTCCTAGTAATGTTTTCAAATTTTGAAACTGTTGTAAGATAAGAAAATATATTATTATTTATTAGGAACTAAGATTTTCAATATAAGAGAAGAGATACTAATATAAAATAAACTAAGAAAAAACTTGAATTGTTAAATTTGAGTTGGAAAACCAGTATAAACTCATACACACACACACACACACACACACACACACATCTATAACTTATTAGCTGTCTATTGAAAAGGACTGAGAAGCAATGAAAACTCCAGTAGTAAAGAGAACTACTTGGATCCAAATCTTGGTTTCTAATTAACATTCCCCATGAAAAAGAACCAGGACACTCCTTGGAGAAACACGAGGCTGATTCCACATCTGGGGCAGAGAAAGTACAAAGTGAGTCTGGGACATGTTATTGTGCCAGGAATTGCCCAAAACCTCATGGGATAAAGGATACAAAAGTCAACTAAAATGGGCTCCCATTTGCCAGATTCAGGACAATTCAAGCAGCCAAAAAATAAAAGAATAATAATTGTAAAATTGATTATAACATATTGAATAAGTAATATGCATGTGCCCATGGTAATATAAGGGGGAGGGAAAAGGTGAGAGTGTGTGTGTGTGTGTGTGTGTGAGAGAGAGAGAGAGAGAGAGAGAGACACAGAGAGAAAGAGATTCTTCATCAAAGATGCCATCTAATAAATGTAGAAGGAAGGACAGATTTAGAAAAATCACTGTTTTGCAGCACCCCATATAATAGCTAATTCCAGTAAGGATCATCAGTGGCTGATTAAACGACTAGGTTATAGTTCACTGGGGGTCAGGATATTTGTATGGTGTGAAAATATCACATTATAGATTACCCTACTAATTTCACAGGGGACGATATATTGTTATATTATAGTTTCATTAGAGAGATCTGGCAGTCACCACCTTAATCAAATAATCAAAATTAGCATAACTAAGAGTGAGACATAGTAACATTAAGTGCCTTCTGTTGTGATGTGATCCAAAGTGCACAATATCATCTATGAAGCATTTTTGGCAAAAAATATTGAACATGAGATTAATTAAGCCTCTAGACCCAACTTTCGGTATATAGGAAATACAGATGGTGGGAGTACAAGTTAAATGAAACCATGAGGAAATAGACAAATCCAAGCCCTCTCCCCTGGCTCTTTTTTGTTTAGTCCGGAGGGCTGGCTACCACAGCATCACAGTGACAGTTGGCAGGAAGGCTAGGCAGATAAAAGGCAAGGCCACTTGACAGGCACAGGCTAGCTGTGAGATAAGCAGGCATGTAAATCACCAATTCCCCAGCCAAGGATGACAGGACAAAGAGGCAGAGAAGGAAGGGGAATCGTGAAAACATGTTGGAAGAAGCCCTATGTTCCAGCCTTGACTCTGCCACTAGCTGCCTGTAGGACTTTGAACAAGCTAAACCCCCTTTCTGAATTGTAACTGTTTCATCCGTGAAGTGAGAGAATTGGGCAAAGTTATCTCCAAGGGCCTTTTCTGTGCGGAAGCCCTCTGATTCAGAGACCTGCTTGGATCCTATATTGCCTTCCCGGGACAGGCTGGTGCACATTTGTCTCTTGGATCTCAGAGAAGGATTTTGAAATCTATCCTTTGTATGAATGCTCAGCTGCCTAACCTTTAGAAGGTCAGATATATGAGTATGTGTGAAGAGTAATAAATCAGACAGGGTACTCAGACAAACTGAGAACAAGAGAGTATTTAGTAAGAGAAAATTTGCTGAGCAATTACTTAGGTAAAGCACTTGGACTAAGGCAGCCTGGCTCCCTAAGCAAGGTTAATGAGATGATTGCATAGCCATGAGTAAATGAGTCCTATTCTCTAGGCTTTGATCTCTTCCTTCATAAAATGGAGATTGGGTCTTGTTCTTAAAAATGTCAAAGGTAGCATGTGAATTTCCTCTCCTAAAGAGGAATGTGGGACCATGGAAAGAGCATGGTTTCAGGGTTAGACCTGAGTTTGAACCTTTACAGTAATGCGACCTTAGGCAAATGTACTTATGTCTCCTGAGCTAAGTTTCTTTATCTGCAAAATGGGGATAGTAAACGCACTTCACAGGGAAGTTGTCATTTTCAGTGAGATCATCTAGTACAGTTGGCCCTCCATGTCCTGGGGTTCTGCATAGGCGGATTCAACCAGCCGCAGATTGAAAATATTTGAAAAAAAATACTATAAATGAACAATACAGTATAGCAACCATTTACATTGTATTATGTATTATAAGTAATCTAGAAACAATTTAAAGTATACAGGAGGGTGTGCATAAGTTATGTACAAATATGACACCATTTTATATCAGGGGCCTGAGTATCCTCGGATTTTGGTATCTGAGGGGACCCTGGAACCAACAGCCCAACGGATACTGAGGGAGAACTGTACATCGCTTTGTCCACAGTGGATGCATTACTTACATTTGTACATTTTTCTTCCCTTCGTCCTGATTATCTTGTAGGATTCGGGTAGTGGCGGTAGTAATTGAGCCTCCTGAATGCCCTGTCCCTGTGCTCTCTCCCTGGGTTGCCATTCAGTTACATTTTTCCTAACTTTTCCCCCAGAGAGGCACGTTGCCACCTCTAGCCTAGCCAGAGAGACAGTCTTGGGAGAATCAGATGACCATTGCCATGATTGCTTCTGCTGCAGCTCAGGGTTACTCTTCCCAGACGGGTCACAGAGCTAGAGATACCCAGAGAAAACATGCCACATGGGAAGCCTACAGATCTAACTTACCAGATGAGTTGTGACAATAGGCCCCGAACCTTTGGCTAACTGTAGCTCTCCAAATCAGGACGCCTATTCCATTCTTCCCACACTTGGGGTTTGGGAGAATCCGAGGGATGACTGAGAATTTGTCTTCAACCCATCCATAGCTGTAAAAGAATAATCACTAGCTGAACAGACAAATGATTAGAAGGCATCATCTCTACTGCTAAACAAGAACACAGAGCAAAAGAGCTCCAGCAGTGATAGTGAATCTAGCTGTTTCTCACCTGCAAGTCTCAAAGCCAGCCTTCAATGCCGCTTCGACCTGGCCTCTGCTGGCCAAAGTCATTCCCAGCAGCCTGCAGGCCTCCTTGGCTTCTGTGAAATTCAGCTGCTGGCCTACCTTTTTGTTCACAAGGGTGATCCCCACAATTCTGCATGGCAGCGTTATGGAAAGATCTGCAAAGGAATCACATGGGTCCTCAGTTTGCTGCTGTCCTTGTTCCCAGCATTCAGGCTCTCCTTCCTAGAGAGCATTATCATCTTGCAGCAATGAGGTCTGGCTGGCTGGGATTGGGGTTTAGAAATAACAGGACACAGTCCACATATATCCCACAAGGACAGCCTGCTAAGTTGGACGGATGTTTGCTCTGGTCCGATCTGTAAATCTCACTTCATAGAAGTTCATCCTATCCCACTGCATTTAGGTGCCTTGTTCATCACAGGTGGGGCTTCGGCTACCAGTTCCTGGGGTGGAGACTAGATGATGCAGTTGCTGCAAACCCTTTTGGAGTCTGTAAAATGAAGCATCTGACATTTTGAGAAAGATAGAATTCAGGGCGCTGGTTAATAGAATAGTTAATAATGCTCCAAACCAATGTGGTTTGGGCACATCACTATTTCTGAGATGGGCTGAAAATGTACTTGTTATGACAGAATGTGAGTGCTCTTAGTTCCGGGTCTTCCCTGACCATTGGGGGGCAGGCTTACTCAGAAGTTCCTGGAGGAGCAGGGCAGTGAAACTTAGACGCCAGAAAAACTAAATAAAGGAAGTAGAGTCAGACCTGGGCTTCTACGTCGCTTGCTAGCTCTGTGATTTTAGGCTAGATAATTCATCTCTTTGAGCTTCAGTTTCCTGATTCATACAATGAAGAGAGTAACAATATCTACTGCATGGTGTGGTGAAACTAAATGAGTAAATTCTAATAAAAATGCTTAGCATAGTGCCTGCCACACATAATAGGTACTCAATAAATCATAGATAACATATTATCATTGTTATCTTTAAAGTATTTTAGTTTTAGTCTGCTAATGACTGATTTCCCTGGGGAAGCTGAGGCAGTGGAACAGGTAAGATGTGAATAATATTTCTACTCAAAATCTAATGGGTTTGGGAATTCTTTTGACCCTTTTCCTCTAGGTTCTGGGATTTGTGGACTTGTATGAAATTGCCAAGTTGCATTGTATTTCAGTACATTATTCCTACTGGGCTTCATCCATGAAAGTCCATAAAGGGTGTTTAAATCTCCCAAGTAATTGCTTATACACAGGGCTGAGTATTGGCCACCCAGTCAAATGCTTTGACCACTTCCTAGGCTGGTATTTAAAGGAAGTTTCTTTCTGCAAATACTGAGGGAGCATTTCTACAAGTCCTCCATGTGACCTTGTTGTATTCTGGAGCAGGGGCTGGGGAAAAGGATGTGTGCATAATGTATGGTATTTTCGGATGGCAATGTTTGCTTCCAGACCTTGCTCTCACCAAGAGAGACCAGAGAATCAGCACCCCAATATTAGTGTTTGCAACTGGGGTGACAGAGCAGCCTTTTATGTCCATAGGTACTGACACTAATACCTACACCAATATCAATATTGATGTTACTATCAGCTATAATTTCAACACTTATCATCTGTTGATGTTATCCTATGCCAAACCTTCTTTTAAGAGAAAACTGAGGCTCAGGAAGATTAAGTAACTTTACCAAGCCCAAGGACACAGAGCAACTAGGTGGCAGATTGGGGACACAAACCAAATTATGCCTGACTCTAAAAATCCCAGGGTTTTTTTTTTTTGTTTTTTGAGAGACAAGGTCTCACTGTGTTGCCCACGCTGGTCTCAAACTCCTGAGCTCAAGCGATGCTCCTGCCTCAGCCTCCCAGGTAGCAGGAACTATAGATGTGTGCCACTGCACCCATCTGTGAACCCCAGTTCCTTGACTATGACACTGTTCGGCCTTGCACTGTGCTACAGGGGACCGAACACACACGCGCGTGCGCGCGCACACACACACACACACACACACACACAAAACTAGGCTGAACTCTCTGAACACACTATTTATCCTGGAATGTGGCTCCTTTATTGCAAGACCTTTCTATTGCTCTGATCTCTTATGGTTGCTGCTTTGGGAATTGAGAAGGTTTATTTATCACACTATAAAGTAGTCCTGCTACTCTCTCATCATACTTCATTTTTACTCTAAATATCATGAGAGTATTCTTGGTGACTAGGCCTAGCTTTGGGCCTAGGTTTTTCTATCGTTAACTGGCTGCTGGGATGTCGGGCAAGTCCTCATTCTCATCTGAAAAATGGGGATGGCTATATCTTCTTCACATGATTTTTTTTCAGAATTAAATTAGATAATTTGTAACTAGTAGAGGCTGGGTCCAGTAGGAAGTCATCAGATATTAGTCATTTTATGCTTTTCTATTTCATTTAGGGATAAAACGAGGAAGCAGGAATCCAAGGGGTACTCTAATAACCCCTTTATTAAGATTTCTTAGGAAATGGAAAACATAGTAGAAATAGAATATGCTTAGGAATCAGATATATGTATATAATATCAGATAATACTATATGCTTAGAAATCAGAGATGAATTTAAAACAAAGTGTTATAATTTACTGACTGCATGACTTTGGGCAAGTCCCTTGGCCTCACTGAGCCTGTTTCTTCATCTATAAAATGTCTTCTTGAGAGGACTAAGTGAAATTGTATATATACACCTACCTCTGGATCTCTATATAATTTGCCCTCAAAAATAGTTCCCATCCCCATTCACTCACCTTCATCAGCCACCTTATTCCACAATCATGGTTATAATAACTTTTGGCTGTCTCCAAAAATTTAATTTCCTTGGGAAATTTTTTGCCATTATTGAGGATAGTCCAAAGAGTGTGATAGAGTCATTGTCAAAGAACAATTTCCAAAATAGTTTAAATAATGGCAGCATTGTGCGGAAAAGTAAATAGTCTCCCCAGAGGGTTTCAAAGAGGATCAAACTTATTTAAAGTAACAGTTCTGGTATGTAAAAAGACTCAGTCATATAACTCTAACCTCCCCTATAAAATTTAATACAATAATATATAAATCAAGTCTGGATATCTGTTTCCAACATATTTTATATCTCAGGGCATATTCCAGTATAGGAACATACAATTTTCCTTTTAAAGTGCTGAGATTTTCATTTGCCCAGAGCTGCAGTGAGTGATTTGTGGTTACAATTTTTTGTCGACAGTGCAGAATTAGGTTTTCCATTTAGGCATCTCAAAAGCCCAGAAATCACTTTAAGTCATTCTTTTGGTAGGGAGCTGATGGTTTAATTTTCAAACTCATATTTTCACAGATTTTTTTCAGTCAATTTGCTATTTACTGCATATTAAAAATGTTGCAATCCATTTATAGTATAGTAAAATTGAAATTAAAATAATTATGCTGACACTCCCCAAAACAAAAATAAAGTAGGCCAACATTTACTGAAAGTTACTCATTATTCTCAGGCTTAGTGATTGCTTTAGATTTTTAACAATCATGGTTTCCTTCTTCAATAAAACCCTTTTAAAAACAAATTATTTCTCTTCAATGGTTTATTTCAAGATATTCTCATTAAAAATATTCCATAATCAAGAATAAAAGTCCAGATGACCTAAAGGAAAATGCAAATCATTTTGGTGAAGCTGACAATATGGTGAAAACATCTCTGGCAGAGCAATACTACTAATTAGACTTGGCGTTGACTTTGAGGGTCACACTCATTCCCAGTAATTCATAGTCAAGAGCTTAGTAGGCTTAGGACAGTTTGCAAGATCTTGCTTTGCCTTAGCAGTTTGGAAACCTGGTGAGAAACCTACCTTTTACACGGAGAGAGCCTTGGACCAGGAGCCTCGTGGTCCAGATGAAAGCAAGAAACAACACCAGGCTGAAGCCCTTGGCCATTGTGCCAACCCCTTAGAGCCAGGGAGGCACCCCAGATGGCCACTGGCAGTATGAGAGGCAGATGCTCAATCTCTGGTCTGGATGGAGAGTTCTGGAAATCTGTTGAGGCTCACACTGCTCCACTTCACAACTGAGACATCCGGATTTCCCTGCTTTCAAGCTTCTGACTTGTCAAGGTCACTGGGGGAAATGAGTGACGTCCCTTGAACGCCCAGGCTGTACTTTGTGGATGGCTTTCTGGAAAATTTAGCTAATGCTGACTCAGAGAGCACACAAATGAGGAAGGCAGATAGCACAGTGTGAACTGCTGAAGGTTTTCCCAATTCCCATATTCCCTGCCACTCCCCCTCCCCCACCAGCTCAGTTCTCACACCATTCATTGTTATTGCCGGTGGAGCTCATTCATTATGAGGGCTGTCCCGAGAGTATCCAGCCATGTAACCATTCTCGTTATACTAACAATGGCTGGATACTTTCTGGACAGCTCTCATAGTCCTAGAAATGTCTCTGTCCCTAAGGGATTTTGAGCATAGGCTGTGCTTCCTTTCCTCCCCCAACCAGTGATTTTCTTTTCCCTCCCAGCTGCCTTGTGATCTCTGGGGTGTGATGCTGAAGCTCATGAGAGTAAATGCCCATTTAAATACCAAGTCCAGAACCTTCATGCCTTCCTTGGGGTCTTCTTTTAGACATTCTAAATCTCCACACCACTACAGGTGATTCTCTTTTCAAAGAAACCAGGCACATATAAAAATTCATATTTACAAATAAAAACTGGGGAGAAATTTACAAAATTATTCATTTTACATTTTACAAAGAGATTTTTGACTTTTCAATAGTAATCACCACAGTTTCTTTATATAATAACTTTTCTAACATTCTGATAGACCAATACTCGAATTTAGATTCTGCCTTTCTCACTTGATGAATGTGAGGTATAACTGTGCTGTGCAGAGTGCACTCTATGTTTTCCCAGATGGGTTTTCAGTGGTTTGCCCTGCATGGTAATTATGGAGTTCTGGCTGGTGAGCAATGTCTTGAGCAAAAGCTTGTAAGTTTTCAGCCAGGCGTGGTGGCTTATACTTGTAATCCTAGCACTCTGGGAGGCTGAGGTGGGAGGATCGCTCGAGGTCAGGAGTTCAAGACCAGCCTGAGCAAGAGTTAGACCCCATCTCTACTAAAAATAGAAATTATCTGGACAACTAAAAATATATAGAAAAAATTAGTTGGACATGATGGCACATGCCTGTAGTCCCAGCTACTCAGGAGGCTGAGGCAGAAGGATTGCTTAAGCCCAGGAGTTTGAGGTTACTGTGAGCTACGCTGACGCCATGGTACTCTAGCCCGGGCAACAGAGCGAGACTCTGTCTCCAAAAAAACAAAAAGCTTGTAAGTTTTCTCCAAAACAAAAGTCTTTTATAGGAATGGTGTATGGATAACTAGTTCTTTTTTATATAAGTAGTATTGATCATCAAGTTAGATAACTGTGTGAAAAACACCACTAACAAAAAGAGAACCTGTTCAACACAAAACAGAAAACTTCTAAGAGACCAGGAAAATAGTGCTTAAAGATCTCCAATACAGACCTCATTACTTGGGTGAGCACAGCCCTAGGCTCCTAGTATCTCAGAAACACGTGTGACTCTATTATCGTGGTACCAGCAGACAGAGGCAGGAATCATGTGCTCTTCACAATTATCCTTAAAGCCTAGCACCATTCCCAAAAGAGAGCTGGCTCTCAAGCATTTGTTAAATTACTACAAAAAGAAAGAAGGAACAAAGATAGAAAGGGAAAAAAATGAATCACAGAGGGCACAGCTTTGGATAGGAGAAATAGCTTATAAGAAATGAGAAGGGTACCTAAATTTCAGAAACAAATTGCTAGAGGGGCATCTGTTGGATAAAGGGAGTCTGCTGATTATATTGATGCTTAATAATGAGTTTCTGGAAGAAAAAATCTTATTTTTTTGAAAACCCCTGTTGAGAGAAGTTAAGCGATCATTGGGATGTGATTGAAAATTCTTGATTGGAACTTGCTGGGTTTCTTGTCAAGTATGAATATGCCCAGTCTCAGCTTCTAGGCCTCTCACACAAGATGAGCTTCTGAAAAGTTTGTTGCCAAAAGCTAAAAGCCAAAGTGGAGAGCTATAAAGAAAATATTGCCAGATAATCTCCCTTGACCATTTTGAGAAACAGTGTTCAGGATACAGAAAAGGAATCAGCAGTTCTGTCCACTTCTGAAATAACAGCTTGTGCTGCAATCAAGGAGAACAAAGTAATTGAAGAAGAAAGTTGTAGAATTAGAGGAGAAATTTGAAAAATGAAAATGAAGAGAATAGTCAAGTTTCAAAAGAGAGCAGGAAGCCTGGAATATTCAGGCCAGTTTTCTTGTTCCCTGAATATGGAAAACAAGATTGAAAGTTATGTTTAATCTGATATATGCAAATACAAATTTAAATGGAGTAGAAACTTTGAAATGTGTCATGAAGGAAGGAAATGCGGTATCACTCAGAGTACCAGACTGGGGGTAATATCTAAATTTTAGTTTCAGTTCTAACACTAATTATCTTTGTGACTTTGAGCAAGTCAGTTAATTTCTCTGGGCCTCAGTTTTATCATCTGTCAAAGACGGGAGTTGAATTATATGAACTTAAAAATAACATAGCAATATAATTCTATGGTACTTGATATTCTAGGGATCAGTTATCTAAAAATACATATATAGGCAAATGTATTAGTCAGTGTACTCTAACTGCTATACCAAACAACTCCAAATCTTAATGGCTTAACAAATTAAAAGTTTATTTCTCTCACGTCACAATCCAATGGCTGATGGGTGGTAGTGGTTGTGGGTGATGGTGGTGACAGTGGGGTGTGTGTGTTGGGGGGATTCTGCCACACACAGTTATCTGTAGGCTGAGACTCCTTCCATCAATCCCTGTGTAGCTTTGCCATCACCTCCAAGTTTTCCCCAAGATCTTCCCATCAAGGCAGCAACCAAAGAGAGTTCAGAGGATCACGCTGGAGATTGCTTTAGGGCCCAGGCCTGGGAAGCAGCTATACCACTTTCACCAATATTCTATCAGAAGTTTGTCACATGTTCCCACCTAACTGCACTAACCGCAAAGGAGTTGTAATCTAGCTTTGTGCCCAGGAGTAAAAGGAAAAATGATTTGGTGAACACATAGCAGTCCTGCCACAGTGTGCCTTCTGATCACCCAATACAGGGTTCACTATTCCTCCCACATGTAGAATACAGTACTCTGTTCTCAAGGGAGATGATCCAAGGTCCCACCCAGCTCAAAGTCCATGATCTCTGAGTGTTCCCTATCAGGTCCAGCTGTGGCACTTTGTGGTGTGGTGATCTATCAACCAAAAAGGTTATATAATACTCCCTAAATATCATGGTGGAGAAGGACCTGGATGATCTCAACAAAAACTCGCATGTGTAAAGGGGAAGAATGGGGAGCACAAAAATCACCAGCCATGGTATTTCTGGAATACCAGTGAAGGGACATTATAAAAGCCATTATATCCATTTTCTATTACCATTAAGAAATTACCACAGGGTGAGGGGCACACTTATAATCATGTCTCAAGCATGATAAAAGCAATTCATGTAACCAAAAATATCTGTACTCCCGTAATACTTTGGAATGAAAAAAAACTCATCAAACTATAATTCTCAAGACAGTGTTTTGTAAATGTTATTTAATCACATTAAGTAACCTTTTATATTTCATTATTTATAAATATCGTGTTACAATTTGAAAATACACCCTGTTTAGCAATAAAGAATTTTATGAACAGCTAAAAAACAAACAAACAAAAATTACCACAGACTTATCATCTTAAAATAATAGCATTTATTATCTCACAGTTCCTCTATGTCAGAGGTCCAGGTGGGCTCAGCTTGGTCTCACAAGACTGAGATCAAGGTGCTAGCTGGGCTGGGCTCTTACTTGGAATCCACTTCCAAGCTCATTCAGGTTGTGGGCAGAATTCTTTTCTTTGAAGTTGTAGGAATGAGGTCCATGTTTTCTTGCTGACTGTCAGCTGGAGTCCATTCTCTGCTCCTAAGGCCCCTTCCATTTTCAAAGCAGTGATGACACACAGAGTCCTTCTCATACTTCTAATCTCTTTGCCTTCCACAACTACCATTATCCAGAGGAAGTGCTCTGCTTTTAAAGGCTCGTGAGATTACCTTGGGTCTAGGTGGATAATCTCCCCATCTTAAGGTCAACCATACTATGTACGCAACATAGTAACAGTAGTGATAGCTCATATTCAAAGGCTCCAAAGATTGGAGTGGGACATCTTTGGAGGGCCTTTCTAGAAATTCTGCCTCCCATGGTCACCTACCCTTGATTAGATTCTGATTCCACTTCCTGGGAGAAACTCCCATGTCCACTGTTCTCTGTGGCCGTTCACTGTATATAATCTTTCTTGGCCACATTTGAAGTGGACGTTAGGGAGTATGCCCTCCTTGGGGGTGGCACAGCTTTAGTCTGCTTCCTGCTGGCATAAGCTTAGGATCCCAAAAATTGTTTTCTTAAATTAAAAAAAATGTGTTGACACATAATTGTACATATTTATGGGGTACACAGTAATGTTTTGATACAATCTGTAATGATCGTGGCTAATTAGTATATCCATCATCTCAAACATTTATCATTTCTTTGTGTTGGGAATGTTCAAAATCCTCTCTTCTACTTGAAAATATATATTATTAACTATAGTCATCCTATAGTGCTATAAAACACCAGAACTTGTTCCTCCTATCTAAATATAATTTTGTGTCCCTCACCCCTGCTACCCTTTCCAGCTTCTAATATCCTCTGTTCTACTTTTTACTTCTATGAGATCAACTCTTTTTTTTAGCTTCCACATATGAATGAGAACCTACAGTGTTTAACTTTCTGTTCCTGGCTTATTTCACTTAACAACATCTTCCAGTTCCATCCATGTTGCCTAGAATGAGAGGATTTCATTCCTTTTATAGTTTAAGAGTATCACATTGTGTATATATTTTTTTAACCCATTCATCTGTTGATGAACACTTGGGTTGATTCCATATCTTGGCTATTATGAATAGTGCTGCAAGAAACATGGGGGTGCAGGTATCTCTTTGTTATATTGCTTTTCTTTCCTCCCAAAAGTTGTTTTCTAACTTGATTCTAACAATCAGAGTTTTTAGTTCTGGCTGGTGTTTGTTTGTAAATACAATTCCCAAACGAACTTAGATTTCTGCTCCCATTTGATTCCATGTGCCAATAATCATTCTCCAAATCCTTTCCCAGTCACAACGCTCAAGAAGTATTTCTTTGCTTTCTTAACTTCATAGCCCTCTAATTTAATGGTCGATATACTGAGTTCATTTGAAATCACATCCTTAATCTAGTCTCTGTCACAAGGCTGAGTGGATCTGTTCAACTGAGAAATTTCCAATCACTCCTAAAGCTATAGGCTACTTGCTTTTCAAATTATCACAGGTCAGACTACCAAAAATTTTTGTTATTTTCACAACATGGGTCACCATCTTCCCAGCCTTTGAAATCAGTTTTCTTGTTTCCTGCAATTTGACTGGTAAGCCAGGGCTTCATATTTTGGAATTCTGTTATTGAAGCACCCCATTTGCATTAGTCAGGGTAGGCTAACTACCTAATAGCCTATAATAAATTAAGAAATGTTTATTATAGGCTTAATACACTAAAATCGTGTTTCTTGCTCATTCACAGTTCAATGTTGTGAGTGCCCGTTCAAAGACCCAGCTTCCACCTGGGTCTGCCATTTTCTTGGTTCTCAGACTTCTCAACTGACTCCTCTGAATTTGGTAGACAGAGAAGAGAATAAAGAGAGTGTGAGCATGGAGCAGAGGAGTTTATTTTTAGGGAACTAGATCTGGAAGGTCCACATTCCCCTGCATCTAGCTGCAAGAAAGACCCAAAAATGTAGTTGAGTTGTGGAATTCATTCTGGTAAAAACTTAGCAGACTGAATCACAGCAAAATGTGTTAACTAAAAATAACATTTGCTGTGCAGCTTTTTAGTTTAATTAAGTCCCATTTATTTTTGTGCTACTGTATTTGGCCTTGAAGTCTTAGTCATAGATTCCTTGCCTAGGCTTATGTCTAAAAGAGGTTTTCCCACATTTTCTTCTAGAATTTTTGTGGTTTCATGCCTTACATTGAAGTCTTTTATCCATTTTGAATTTTTGTATATGGTGAGAGAGAGGGGTCCTGTTTCATTCGTCTGCATGTGGCTATCCAATTTTACCAGCACCATTTTTTGAATAGTGTGTCCTTTCCCCAGCGTATGTTTTTGCCTGCTTTGTCAAAGATCAGTAGGTCATAGCCATATGGTTTTGTTTCTGGGTTCTCTATTCTGTTCCCTTGGTCTATGTCTCTACTTTTAAACTAGTACTATGCTGTTTTGGTCACTACAACCTTGTAACACAATCTGAAGTTAGGAAATGTGATGCCTCCGGATGAATTCCTTTTGCTTAAGATTGTTTTGGCTACTTGGGCTCCTTTTTGGTTCCAAGTGAAGCTTAGGATTATTTTTTCTAGATCTGTGAAATAAGATGTTGGTATTTTGATGGGAATTGCATTGAATCTATAAATTGCTTTGGACAGAAGGGACATTTTTAGCAATGTTGATTCTACCAATCCATGAGCATGGGATGTTTTTCCATTTGTTTGTGTCATCAACAATTTCTTTCATCAGTATTCCGTAGTTTTCCTTGTAGTGATCTTTCACCTCCCTCATTAAGTATATTCCTAAGTATTTTATTTTCTTCATAACTTTTGTAAATAGTATTGAGTCCTTGATTTGACTCTCAGCTTGAATGTTATTAGTATATAAAAATGCTACTGATTTGTGCACATTGATTTTGTAACCCGAGACTTTGCTGAATTTACCAATTCTAGGAGTCTTTTGGTGGAGTCTCTAGGGTTTTCTAGGTACAAGATCATATCATTGGCAAACAGGAATAGTATGACCTACTCCTTCCCGATTTTGATGCCTTTATTTCTCTTGCCTGATTGCTCTGGCTAGGACTTCCAGCACTGTTGAACAGGGCAAAAGACATGAACAGAATTTTTTCAAAAGATAGACCAATGCCCAACAGATGTATGAAAAAATGTTCAGTATCACTAATAATCAGGGACATGTAAATTAAAAACCACAATGACATACCACCTTACGCCTGTCAGAATGGCTACTAAAAAGTCAAAAAACAACAGATGTTGGTGTGAATGCAGAGAAAAACATATACTTATATACTGTTGGTGGGACTGAAAATTAGTACAACCTCAATGGAAAATGGTTATGGAGATTCCTCAAAGAGCTAAAAATAGACCTACCATTCAACCCAGCAATACCACTACTGGGTATTTACCCAAAGGAAAAGAAATTATTTTATCAAAAAGACAGATGCACTCAAATGTTTATGGCAGCATAATTCGTAATTGAAAATATATGGGCCGGGCGCGGTGGCTCACGCCTGTAATCCTAGCACTCTGGGAGGCCGAGGCGGGTGGATCGCTCGAGGTCAGGAGTTCGAGACCAGCCTGAGCAAGAGTGAGACCCCGTCTCTACTAAAAATAGAAAGAAATTATATGGACAACTAAAATATATACATACAAAAAATTAGCCGGGCATGGTGGCGCATGTCTGTAGTCCCAGCTACTCGGGAGGCTGAGGCAGTAGGATCGCTTAAGCCCAGGAGTTTGAGGTTGCTGTGAGCTAGGCTGACGCCACGGCACTCACTCTAGCCCGGGCAACAGAGTGAGACTCTGTCTCAAAAAAAAAAAAAAAAAAAAAAAAAAAAAGAAAATATATGGAATCAATCTAAGTGCCCATCAATACATAAGTGGATAATACATAAGTACATCATACCATGGAGTACTACTCAGCCATAAAAAAGAATGAAATAATGTCATTTGCAGCAACTTGGATGGAACCAGAGACCATTACTGTAAGGCAAGCATCTCATGAATGAAAAAACAAATGCCACATGTTCTCACTAATAAGTGGGAGCTAAATGTTGAGTGCACTTGGGCACAAAAAGAAACAAAGGATATTGGAAACTAAGAAGTGGGGAGCATGGAAGTGGAGTTGAGGGATAAAAACTTACCTATTGGCTGGGCGCAGTGGCTCAGGCCTGTAATCCTAGCACTCTGGGAGACCGAGACAGGCGGATCGTTTGAGCTCAGGAGTTGGAGACCAGCCTGAGCAAGAGCGAGATCCCATCTCTACTAAAAGTAGAAAGAAATTAGCTGGACAACTAAAAATATATATGGAAAAAATTATCTGGGCATGGTGGCACATGCCTGTAGTCCCAGCTACTCAGAAGGGCTGAGGCAGGAGGATTGCTTGAGCCCAGGAGTTTGAGGTTGCTGTGAGCTAGGCTGATGCCACGGCACTCTAGCCCTGGCAACAGAGTGAGTCTCTGTCTAAAAAAAAAAAAAAAAAAAAAAAAAAAAAAAAAAAAAAAGAAAAAGAAAAACAACAACAAAAATTTACCTATTGGGTGTAATGAACACTGTCCTGGTGGTGGGGACACTGAAAGTCCTGACTTCAGCATTATAGAGTATATCCATGTATTAATAACAAAAGCTTTTGCATCCCCTTAATATTTTGAAATTTAAAAAATCATATACCGGCCGGGCGCGGTGGCTCACGCCTGTAATCCTAGCACTCTGGGAGGCCGAGGTGGGCGGATCGTTTGAGCTCAGGAGTTCAAGACCAGCCTGAGCAAGAGTGAGACCCCACCTCTACTAAAAAAATAGGAAGAAACTATATGGACAGCTAAAAATATATATAGAAAAAATTAGCCGGGCATGGTGGCGCATGCCTGTAGTCCCAGCTACTCGGGAGGCTGAGACAGGAGGATCGCTTGAGCTCAGGAGTTTGAGGTTGCTGTGAGCTAGGCTGACGCCACGGCACTCACTCTAGCCTGGGCAACAGAGTGAGACTCTGTCTCAAAAAAAAAAAAAAAAAAAAAAAAAAATCATATACCAGGAAGATACGGGAAACTAGGATCAGGATGGGGAAGGAGAAAAGGGGAGGAGCTTGATCCAGCCCCTGTGAGGCGGCCCACAGTACAATGCCCCAGAGTTGGGGACCCCTGGCCTGGATCTGGGAGGCACTAATATATCCAAAGGCATCTAATTCAGGGTTGGGGTAAAATTGTGGCTCAGCTCCATAAAACGAGGAGGCATTTGGCAAGCTGCCAGAGGTTTGGAAATGTGCTTTTATTTTCAAACTCAGGTATGTGACATTCTACAGTTCAATGCTAGCACACCCATGTGAGGCTTAATAACAATGGGAACTGGCGGCCAGTAATACACAAATCCAGCATCTCCCTCTCCATTTACTCTGTCAGGCTGTATATAGGGAGCAACGCATTTCACTTTGTGGCAATCAGAAAGGGAAGGTCCTTTTAGGAGGTGACGTCAACAATGACACATCACATCACTCTGTAACTGAAGGTAGGCAACCAGACTCCTAGGGCTCAGTGGAAATGTCAGGCTTCAGAGGCATTTGGAGAAGAACTCTTATTTCAGATCAATGTCACCGTTGGCTATACAAGACCTATTTCTCTCCATTTCACTACTGCTTTGGCAGCAGCTCCAACTGCTTCAGGTTGATCTTTCCTTCCCAGCAAAGACACATTAGTACTTTTTCAGCAATGCCCTTGTAAATGTGGCCCCTCTTATGCTCCCTTTTGGAGATGTCCTTTTCCTCGACCTCCCTTTACTTGCAAATGGGGTAGTGCAGGAGAGGGCCTGTGTCCAGAAATACTCCTGCAGGCCTTTCTGTGGAGTATCTGGAGGCACAGGAGCTCTCTGCATCTGCTCACTGCACCTGCTCTCCTGGTCTTTGACTCACCCGGAAAAAAAAATGAGAATCTTGTGGCCAAGAGGACAATGGGCCATCTCAGCATGGACCTCCTTTAAGGGAGACTGGGATTGGAAATTGCCCACCTAGAGACCTGCCCCATAGCCACTCTCTGGAATTCCATTTGCAACTTTGGCTCTGATGGCCTCATGTAGCTAAAGCTCCTTCAGTTGTATCTGGAACCCCTGAAAGGGGCCAGGTAAACCATGCACCCATGTCCCCAAAGTTCCTCTTCTCTGCTTTGCACCTCTTTACCTTAATGGCACATCCTGGGCCAACCCTGGCATAGGCTCCTCTCACAGTCATTTTTGGCCACTATAAAGGATTCTCCTTCAATAAACATGCTACTTTAAAGTGGGCATCCTTTAAGGTGGGGGGGTCTCTCTGAAGGGCGTGATTGCATTGAGCCCAGTCCTTGAGCTTGGAAATGGTCTTGCTAGTCTGGTCTCATTCCTGCTCTCTCAGAGTAGACTGAGAAATATTAGAATAAGCTGTGGTTAAGAAAGATGCTAAGAAAGATGGTGGTGGTGTTGGTGCTAGTACTGGGAAGCATGTAAATTGTTAGCTGTCCCAGGCTGCTCTCCACCACCTTGAATGTTCACTTGTCCTTTTGATCAACATTTAATGACACCCTTGCAAGTATCAGCCACCATGCTAAGCACTTACCCAAGAGATGGGTAAGACATAGTTCTTGTCTTTGAGAAAAATGCCAGGGGATACAGATAAATAGGTTATTGTAATATACTATAGGCAAAGGTCAGTAATGAAGATATTTAGAAAATTCTGGAAAGCACAGAGGAGGTTGTATATGGCAGGGAATGTGGAAGGGAGGTCCATCAAAGCCTGTATGGAAGGCATGATCTGTGCGCTTGGTTCTGAAGAGTGACCAGAAGAAAAGAGAAGAACTATTGGAGGAAAAACTAGTGAATAGAGGTCCAGAGCTGCAAGAGAAACCATTTAGTTTGGGAAGTGGAGATGGTTTGGAGTAGCTGAAGGGCCACATGGAGGAGGAGGACTGGACTGCAAGGCATCCAGGTAGGAGACCATCAGAAGAGGCAATACGAGCACAGCCCTGGAGCCAGCCTACCTGGGTTTGAGTTCCAGCTCCATGATTTACTAGCTGGGTGTCCGTAGCAAGTTACTTGCCCTGTTTGTGCTTCAGTTTCCTCATCTGAAAATGGGAAGAATAGTACCCACCTCATAGTATTTTTCTGTTTCTTGAGAACTAAATGAATTGATACCTATAGAATACTGAGAACAGTGCTTGGCTCATAGTAAGTTCTATAGGAGTGTCAGCAACAAAAGCAAACAATATCAATAAGAAAAAAACAAAGCAAAACAACTCTCGCAAAACCTACACGGAAACCAACACCCCCAAAACTGATGAGGGCTGAATCAAGGCAGTGGCTGTTTAGTGGGGAGAGAAGTCAAATTGGAGATCAGAAGTGCTCTTTCAGTTTTATGCTAAACAATTGGGAATGCTCGAAGCTTACAGTTGGGTTGGAAATTTCCTTCAAACTGAAGCACTAAGGTACAACCACATCCTTGCCTGTGAGCGTACACACGGAGTACAGACTGACGCTGAAAGCGTTCACCTGAGAGGTGGTTTAACTGCTTTCAAAGGGAGAAAACAAATAGGAAACATACTGTGCTGTACAGCAGCTTAGAATCGGCACTTGAAATAGAGACAAACAAGTTTGCCATTGAAACCATGAGTTTTCAGTGTTTTTCAAACATCTTCAATCCACGTGGAGAGCTCATTAAATAGGTGCCTGGTGACTGCCCCACACCTAGTGAAAGTCTGTGGGTTGGCTTGACATGCATCTTATTTATCCAGAGCACACACCCACAGCACACTTTTGGAGGGTTGTTGGCTTTGTGCACATATGTGTTGTATGTGTGTGTTGTGTGTACAGATGCATACATAGTAATTCACATCTTCCCATTTCATCTCAAGCACTGAGCTAAATTCAGCCTACATGTTTTTTTTTTTTTCTAAAAAACCTTTCCCACTTATGCAAGAAGAAACTCTGATTCCAACAGGGAGAAGGGGAGGTTGAATGCTAGTCATTGAAAATGAGATAGGAAATGGGAAGATATTCATGTTGCAACTCCAAATTCCAGGTCTGATCCTTAGGGTCAGTATTAGTTATTATGCATAGTTCTTCCTGGTAACCAATTGCAGAGAGAAAAAAGGAGAGAGTGAGCCTCTTATTGCCCCCCTCCCCCAGTGAAGGTGTTTTAGTTCTCCCTAGCCATCTGAGCTAGGGGCAGGACACCTTCCCTTCAGATAGAGTTCCTGGTGAAGGTGACTTCTTCATCCACTAGATGCTTGCCCAGGAAGTTTTGTTGATCCTCCAAGAACATCAAGTCACTGTGTGTGACTAGCTCCCACGGAAGTGCCGAGTGGGAAAAGAACCCCTCATTCCTGATGGGGTAGGCACCAGTGTGTCCACACCTGGGCCTGACACTACACTTGGGGAAGGGATGGCAGGCTGAGCATGCCAGGGCGGGACATTGGCCAGGTATCAGGCTTCCTACTGCTCCGCGGGCTGCTCATGCTGGAGTCCTGAGCCCCACCAAGAGTCTCTCTGGGCTGCTGAGCAAGTGGATCTTCCAAGGGGCCCATCAGCCTGCTCCACACAAGAGTTATAGGAATTGTAGAGCCCCAGCACAACAGTCAAGACCAGCATCACTGCAGCCATCACCCAGATCACTTGCCAGTGCTGACACAGTTTGGGATACAGGATGTGTAAGAAATGGACCAATTCTTCAAGTTTGCTGTCAATGAGAAAAATAGATGGAGAGTTTAGTATATTGGGCACACATGTGATGCCCAGACCCATAGTTCTCTCTCTGGGAATACTGTCTATGCTGTGCAGAGAATCACTTGGCAGCAATCATTCAAGATACCCCAAGCTTATAAATTAGAATCTCCGAAGTTATGTCTAGGAATTAATCATTAAGTTTTCCCAGGTGATTTTGATGCCACCAGTCCATAGCCTTGATGTTGGGAGCTACTTGGTCTAGATCACTCTGTTTACTTGTGTGATCATTCATCCATCCACACATGCCTGACTCTATTCACAGTATTATTAGTGCTACCTGTATTCTCCCAAGCCCCAGGGTACAAGGTTGGCTGATCTATACTCCCATGCATCTTTTCAGCACTTAGCTGCATTAGTTATCAGTTCCAAGTACTGACCTGCCCGCTGCCTGAGTGCTCAATGCATAAGTCATCATTCTCAGTCCCACATCTGTGTCCAGAGCAGAAGGACTGTGCTAAACTCTCAGAAGCTTGCTGTCCAGTGATTAATAACAAAGGATCAGATCAACCTCAAGAGCTCACTTCAAACCACCCCAAGATCAACCAGACCAGTAGCCTCTAGCAACCTCTGGGGGGCTTATTCAAGATGCTTTCTCAGCCTCACTGATATTTGTTCTCTAATTGCTCCCTTCCCTCCCTCATTCTTTCCTTCCTTCATTTCCTTTCTGTCTTCCCTCCTTCCCTTCCATCTCTCTCTCCTTTTTACCTCTCTCCCTCTCCATCTTTGCCCCCTTTCCCTCTTGCTTCCTTCCCAACTGCCTTTCAGTTTGTCCCCTCTCTCCGTGGCACAGTGACATCTGGTCAGGCAGCCTGCCCTGGACACCTTCACTAAGCTTTTCTCCAGTGTGAGAATTTCCTCCTGTTTTAATCCCAGATCTGTCAATATTAAAAAATAAAATAAAATAAAATGGCCGGGCGCAGTGGCTCACGCCTGTAATCCTAGCACTCTGGGAGGCCGAGGCGGGTGGATCGCTCGAGGTCAGGAGTTCAAGACCAGCCTGAGCAAGAGTGAGACCCCGTCTCTACTAAAAATAGAAAGAAATTATATGGACAACTAAAATATATATATATATAAAAAAAAAAATTAGCCGGGCATGGTGGCGCATGCCTGTAGTCCCAGCTACTCGGGAGGCTGAGGCAGTAGGATCGCTTGAGCCCAGGAGTTTGAGGTTGCTGTGAGCTAGGCTGACGCCACGGCACTCACTCTAGCCCGGGCAACAGAGTGAGACTCTGTCTCAAAAAAAAATAAAATAAAATAAAAAAATAAAATAAAAAAATAAAATAAATAAAATAAAATAAAACCAAGCATACTGATAATTGCCAAACCAAGGAGGCGGGGAAAGTGACAGAGGGCGTTCTGAAGATGCTGCAGCTCACACAGACACTGCGATACACAGGCCATTTGCTGAGAAGCAGAGAGCTCTACCTCAGAGCTAGTAGAAAAGGGATGGCTTGCGATGGATTGAAAAACTCAGCAAACACCCTCCTTAGAAAGGGACTGGATGCGCAGAGTGCCTACCTCAGATGAGGAGGCCACAGGGAACATCTTGGTTTCTTTTCCCCATGGGAACCCTGTCAGATCACTTCAGGCAAAATTAAGCAAAGCAAAAAAGTGAACGCATTAGCTGATGTGGAAATCATTGGCTATTTTCACAACTGTTGGGAAGGGAGGGCTGGAGATGGAAGCACATCTTCTTTCAGCCCCGTTTAGATTGTGTAGATTCCAGTTAGATATAATTGGATACTAAAATGGAGTCTCTCTTTTGGGCTCTATTCCCACGCTCCAAAAGAAGCTGCCAAAGTGGGGAGGATCCCACTCCAAACCCACTCGTAAGTGGGGCTCCAAGGGCGGAGGATTAAGACCTGCCTTTGTGACCCTAGCTGATCACCCATGGCTGGCCTATGAAAGAGGTTAGAAATAGACATCCTTTGGATGTCAATTTTTGGTTGTGATAAGTAAACATCTATTTTCTGAGAGTTATTGGGAAAGTAAAGGACCTGTCTAAATATTGTCTTAACCCCACAGAGTAGCTTTGAACAGGGAATGGAAGAAAAAAATTGTTGTACCTTATAAGTGCTATTTCGTCAATGTATTATATCAATGTCAGAACACTTTACTCTCTGTTTAATATGGTTAAGATATTGGGTTAATTCACCCAAAGTTCATTTAAGCTGATCCTTCAGAGAGCAATATTTATAACATTATTATATATAATAGAGAAAAATTCAGATAAAAAGACTTTAGTATTTGATATTAAATCTCTTGTATAATTGGCCAGCTGCTGGGCTTAGCCCAATGTTTTTAAAATGCACTAAGTAGGACATGGCACTTCAAATAACTTCAGACCTTGCTTGTTAGTGAGGTGCCAACATTTCACGGGGGAATCATGCTTGAGTGCAGGTGCCTGCAGGCAATGGTGTGTCTAAAGGACCCAGGCGTTGGTGAGGATTGCCTGGCATTGAAGACAACAGCTCCTGGGGCCAGTTTGGCTTGGGTCTTGGGTGAGGAAGGGCTCCTAAGGCCATGAGTGGGCAGTTTGTATAATAGCAATGTCAGTCCTACAGGAGAAGATGAAGCCACTGGGCCTGAAAAGGTGAAGCTACACTCCTGTGCTGAAGGATGAGGACCCTTCTGCGAACTGTGCTCAGGCCCAGTATCCATCACCTGAGGTACAGGCATGTTCTCAACACCACAAAGTAAATCCAAGAGGAAGCAAAGGTCGGGAGACAGACCGAGGACTCTCTCATGGGTGACAGATGCTATAGGCAGCCATTGCCATGCGCTGCTGACCAGGAGCTGGACAGAAAGGGATCCAGGCAAAGCCTTATTTTCCCTGGGGGTTCACAAAATGGGAGGGAACCACCAATTGCCTGTGATCAAATTAGCTAGATAAGGCTTTGTGGTTTGTAAATCAGACTGTTTATATTCCACATACTCTCTCTGTTTATTTCTCCTTTGTTCTTTCTCAGTGTTTGGAAGTGTTAGAAGTTCCAGCCTGTCTTAGCTGTATTCAGGGGTGCCAAAGGAAGGGCTTTTGTCCAGGCTTGGGCTTGACTGCATTAAAGGTGAGAAAGACAACGTGGTGGCCTGAGAAATAAAAGCAGAGGACCCCTAAGGGGGAGGTGAGACCTAAGGAGAACAGGGTCCAGCTGTTTGGAGCAGAGATTGTGCTTTCATTGTTAAACTTGGAGGTTCTTTCATCTGGGAGGTGGTGTATAAGAGCACAGGTTTGTTTCCAATAGTGAAGCATTTTCCCCAGCTCTCCTGACAGCTCCTGGTGCAGGCTGAGACCTCTCACTTCAGCTGAACCTTCCAACTGGGCTCTCTTGCTAGCAGCTCCATACATTGAAGCCCAACCAGCTTGCTTCTAATCTCCACTTTGTTACCTTCTTTGTTGAATGTATGTGGCTTTCAGAGTTTGCTAGCAATGAGGCACAGACACATTCCCTGTCCCAGGTTCAGCAGCTGATTAGATAATTCATCATTTTTTCTGGAGCTGCCCTGGACCCCAAGATAGCCCAGAGGTCTAAAAACAAAGATTTTGGTAAAGTGCTCCAAAGTTGCTATAACTACATTTTTAAAAATCAAAATTCAAGACCTGTGGTTTGAATGCACTAATAGAGTCAACAGGGCTGAATTATGAAATTGAGGCTGTCCTGAAAATCCAGGATGTTTCTGTGGTCATTACATCTATAGAGCAGAGGACACCTCTTCTATAGGCACTGGTTTATTCTGTCCCTTAGCTTGTACTTCTAGGGGCTGATTCAGTCCTGATCAGGTTGAGCCCTCATTCCCATAATTCCTCATTGCTTGGAGCGCCCTGGAACTAGATGAGGTTATTTCTAATATTCTGCATCCTAAAGGCCAGGTAGGAACCACAGTGGGACAGAATGCAGGATCTATATTCTCTTTATCTACATGTTACATGTCCGCCCCCCCCCCCCACCGCCACCGATTTAGGGAACAATCCACTTGAAATATAAAGTATTTTAAAAGAGAAATGCAAGTATCCAAAGTGAAGACACTGTCCAAATGACCCAGCTTGACTGGTCAGCATGGAAGGGGCCTGTCGGAGACTCAACTGTGCCACTGATCTGAGCCCTCTCCATGTGTTCTCTCTGCCCCTGTTCTTATAAGGAACCTCCACGAGGGCTGCAGGCCAGCTCCCTTGAGCTTGGCCCTTGCATGAGGATGGCTGGGAAACGAGCTAACCGTGACTGGCTGGGAGGGACTTCACTCAGAGTCCGTCACCCTTACTCAGCTCCTGAGAGCTCTTGATTGCTGCCTGCCCCTTCCATGACTACCTCTGACCCCTTGGCTCTTGCAAATGCCCCATTTTAGCTATTTTGACTCTTTGGGATTTCCCCTACCTCCTCCGCAACATGAGTGCCCCCTGGGCTTCTGTTGGCTACTCACTTGGGCCCCATACCCTCTGCTGCCCTGGACTGGCATTTTCAGGGATTTTGTGCAATTGAATAATGAAATGAATTGTAACTCATGTCAGCAAGGGCGCCAAACACAGGCTTCCCACCTGCTTCTCTGGTCCTTTTCCTCTTCCTCGATTTCTTCTACCTCTTCAGGTTCCTCAGGACTCTCACTCTTCTGTTCCTCCTCCTCCTCCTTCAGGTCTTGGAGTTCTTTGGTCTTCTTTAGACCTTCCTGGTATCTGGAAGACAATAAGGAACAATTGTCTGAAAAGGCCAGATGTGGAGGATTCTTTCCTGAGTTCCTAGGGGAGAGGACCAAGCACCTCCAATAATTACGCCCTTCCTGTGGTTCCACACAACAGGAAAAAGCTGGGAAGCTCTGCTGACTTCCAAGGCAGCTCATGTCAGTACAATTTCCCCTCACTCCTCAGTCATCCTTCCTGTTTATGTGACAAAGTGACAAAACTGATAGGGGAAAAATGTGGGTGCAGGGTCTCCTGACTGGGTTCTTATCCTAGAAAACATTCTGTAGGGATAAGACTGCACGTGCTCTCCATGTAACCTTGGAGCTTCAGCTTCTCATCCATAGAACAGAGAGGATGACACCCACCTCACAGGGTGTTGAAACATTTTTTGGAAATGTCAGGCACACAGCTAGAGCTAGAGAGGCACTCAGTAAATGTGTACGAAGCCAGTGGAGGAATGCACCCCCATGCATTCTGAGGACAGAGCACAGTTGTGGGAAAAAAGACAAGCTTTCCAAGAGGAACCTTTCTGGTTTCCTTCTCCCAGGATCAACATGACCCTGGACATACTCTGTGTCACCTGTCCTACAGCTGAGTGTTGAAGACCAGCCATTTGGTTGGGGCCAACCCACTGCTGTGTGTGTGACTGCCACATAGAGGCCCACAAGTTCTGTGCCAGTGGGAAGTTGCATCTCCCTCCTGAGCTGCGGGGACAGGAGAAACTCCGAGTGCCATGCCTGGCTGGAGATAACTCTCCACCTTGAGAAGTGGGCCGTGCTCAGAACTCTCTCTCTCCAGTGGCTGGCAACTGGCACAACTGGCCATAGGTGCTACTGAAGCTCAGATGGAGAAGGAGACAGTTGGCAGTTGAAGGGACGCAGCTTATAGGAGGAAGGGGTGACAAGAGCAGTTTTGGGAAGCAGCGTTGCAGCTGCTCCTGGGCATTGTTGGCGGCAACACAACTGCTCTGAGCACGTGTCAGGAAGCCTTAGGCACCGCCAAGAGGAACCCACCCAGGGGCCCCTGATTTCCAGACCATTCTGGTGGCTTTCTGCCTAAAAAGAAGGTGGTTTAGTTATTGTCTAACCACACCCTCTGGCCCTGCTTCCTCTGTCCTTCCTGTGGAACAGTCTTGCTCTTTCCTACGTAGTTCCCTCCTGAGGCGAGGAGGTCCGGGGGCCACTGGTTGCTTCCCTGCAGCCTCCAAGAAACAGGAAAGGCCCGTGGGGAGGTGTCTTCCGCGACCTGCCAAGTGCCCTCAGGGTGGCCAAGGTCTAACTCACCCCTTGTTGAAGGCTTCCTCCTCCATCCTGGCCTTGGTGTCCTGACTAACCTCCTCCAGACAGCTCAGGGTTGGCACGGGCGCAGGGGCTTCACACTCCGGGTCCCCGTTTGTCTTTCCACTAGTGAGAAGAGGAAGTACAGGGCATCGTTTCAGAAAAAGATTGAGTGTCTGAAAACAAAACCACGTCTTTGGCCTGATTCCTGATTAGAAGTGAGGAAACTCAGGTTTTTTTCAATAGTTTTCAGATTTTTTTTTTCAATCCTTCTACCCTGAGACAAGATTTTATAAAGACCCTAGTCCACAAATCCTCCCTAGACTGCCAAACATTGCCCAGGTTCCCCTTCCCCTTGTGCTCCCAAATCCACCTTTCTCCTTATTCCAGGAGGTGCTGTGCGTGGGAGCGCCCAGGTCATTCCATTCCTGCAGTCCATCTTTGGGCTGAGGAGCTCACTCACTCTTTCAAATATCTACAGAGTAAGACTAAGTCACAGGCCAAATATCTACAGAGTACGACTAAGTCACAGGCCAAATATCTACAGAGTACGACTAAGTCACAGGCATACTGCAATGCCCTGGGGACACACTAAAAAATCACACTAGAAAATAAAGAAACGGTTTTTGCCAACGTGGAGCTTACCAGAAGAAAAAGCCCTCAAAAAGAAAAAAGATACATAATTAATTTCAAACTATGAAACTGTTATGAAAGAAATTCTGTGCAGTGACAGAAACTAAAAAGGGGAGAATGTGTTTAGAGTGAATGGTCAGAAAAGGCCTGAGGAGCTGAAATCGAAGCTCAGACCTGAAAGACGGGAAGTCAGCCGTATCCACAGCAGAAAGAAGAACATCCCAGGTAGAGGATACAGGTTGTGTAAAGACACTGGAAAACGAAAGGTGCTAGACTATTTGAGGAACCGCAAGAGGCAGTGGTAGAGTTCACCTTTGGATAAGGGTAAATCCATGATGCCTGTGAGCTATGCAAGTGGAGATGACAGGTAGACAGTTGGGTGTACCAAAGTGAGTCAGAGAAGGGCTCCAGGCTAGAGATGCTAATTTGGCATCATCAGAATACAGATGCAATTTAAAGCCAGAGGAATAGATAAGATCACCTAGAAAGATAATATGAGGAAAGACAAGAGGAGGACCCAGGACCACGCCATGAATATCTCCACACCTGGCTCAGGTTGAAAAGAAGGGGCCTACAGAGGAAACTGAGAAGTAGCAGCCAGAGGGGAGGGAGGAAACCAGGAGAGTGTGGAGTCCTGGGAGCCAGGAGAGGAGAGCAGGTCAGGGAGAGTGTAACCGAGTCACATGCTTCTGAGAGCCTGAGTCGGGTGGGTACGAAGTGACCATTAGATTGGATAATGTGGAGGTCGAGGGGCACTTGATGGAATGGGGGATCCAAGGCCAGACTGGAGTGGGCCTGGTGAAGAATGGAGGACACAGTCTTCTGAGCAGGAAGGGACACAGAGGAGTGTGTTGGCGGGAGCACACACTCAGGAAGTGGGCCAAGGGAGGAAACACACTTGAACGTGGATAGAAATGATCTGGCAGAAGGGATGAGAGGAAGGCACGACCAAAGGGAAAAAGTCTTTGAAAAGAGAAGCAGGGACAGACTTGGCAAAGGTGGAGAAACTCCTCCTGGCTTTAACAAGCAGAAGAGGGGGATGAAAACAGTATGCTGGGTGTCTGGTGAAGAAAGATGAGAAGGCTCCCATCTGAATGAGAGCTTAAACTTTCTCTGTGAAGTGGAAGGCAAGGTCACCTGCTGAGAGGGAGAGGCCGAGGGGCTGAGGAAGGTTTGAGGAAGTCGTGTAGGAAGGCAGGAAACCAAACCTACTAGAAAGTCAGAGCAGGATGGCTGGGCAGTGCCAGGAGCTGATCTGGGGTGTGGATCACCAGTGCTAAAGGAAGGATCCTGCAGCCCACCTGGGCGTCCAGAATCCCAGCAGGAGTCGTGTTGCCATGGAGGAGCCCTCAAACACGGCAAAGCTGTGAGCAGCGCTTTCCAGCCAGGACTCTGAGAGATCACAGCTGCCACCTCCCTGACCTCTCCGCAGGCTTTATGAGCGAGCCTTGTGTCTTCTCCTGGTTCTTGGCATCAGTTTCCCAGCTCTTAGTTTTCCTCAGACCTTGTAAAATTTACATTTTATCAGGCTGAGAACCAAAACCCATTGTGAACAAGAAAGATAACACTCTAAAAATACCAGCTATTCATAACATTTCTCCTCTTGCAAATTACATTATCCACTCCCTTCCATGTGACCTTAGAATGTGCACTTGCTTAATGTGCAGTTTCCTATTTATCCAAATGACTGGAGCAAGAGGAGAAAAACACAGCTACGGCCAAGGATGAGAAAAGCAATTCTTTTTTCTATATTAAAAATAAAATATGGGTATCAAACCTTTAATTTATCCACTGCCATCAACTTTAGAGGTTCCTTAATATGTTAATCATAAATGAGGGAGGACAGTGTAGTATAGAGCTGCAGTCCCCAACCTTTTTGGCACCAGGGACCGTTTTCATGGAAGACAATTTTTCCATAGACTGGGGATCAGGGGGATGGTTTCAGGATGATCCAAGCACATTACATTTATTGTGCACTTATTTCTATTGTTCCATTGTAATATATAATGAAATAATTATACAACTCACCATAGGTTGGGGGCCTCCGGTATAGAGGAAAAGAACCTGCCTGAGACAAACCTGGATTCAAACCCCAGCTCCAACACGTACAAATTACTTAACCTTCCTGAACTTCAAATTCCTCAACTGTAAGATGGGGGTAGTATAATAATATGTCCCTGATGGTGATGGTGTAAGAATGAAGAAATGTCAACTTTCTGGAGTATAGTACTCAACAAATTATGTCCATTATTATTATGCTTATTGCTATGTAGTAAATTTATTAGTGGATTTTGGGAGCAATCTGAGCTTCCTCTAAACTTAATGCATAAAAAATCCAAGCTGATAAATTACCAGGCAATTATTTCTATATTCAAGGGAGAACTTGTTATATATTACTGTGATGCTTCAGAGTCAGAGGAATCCCAAATGTGAACTAGTTCAAAGTATGGGAAAATTACATTAAATTTTCATACAATTGCTTTAGTAAGTTTCTCAGGTGCTTGTCTATTGTGTGCCATACATAACACACTCATGTGCCTTAGGGTTTTGCTGACCAAGTGACTGGAAACAAAACTTTCACCGTCCTTGGGTCACTGCTCTCTAGAGACTAAAACTTTCCCTAACAGAGCCAGGAAGTGCATTTCACAGACTCTTTTACATATGGATCTTCTGTCCATTTCAACTCCCCTGCGAGGCCTTCACAGGCATCTCTCACTTGATCTTCCCAATGATAAGATGAGCTACCCTGATGCCTAAGATAACCTAGGTATTAGGCTCTAAGATCTCACTTAAGACTCATGAATGAGGCCGGGCGCGGTGGCTCACGCCTGTAATCCTAGCACTCTGGGAGGCCGAGGCGGGTGGATCGCTCAAGGTCAGGAGTTCGAGACCAGCCTGAGCGAGACCCCGTCTCTACTAAAAATAGAAAGACATTATATGGACAACTAAAAATCTATATAGAAAAAATTAGCCGGGCATGGTGGCTCATGCCTGTAGTCCCAGCTACTCGGGAGGCTGAGGCAGTAGGATCGCTTGAGCCCAGGAGTTTGAGGTTGCTGTGAGCTAGGCTGACGCCACAGCACTCACTCTAGCCTGGGCAACAAAGTGAGACTCTGTCTCAACCAAAAAAAAAAAAAAAAAAGACTCATGAATGACCCAATAAGGTGGTATTGTTCTCAGTGTGACAGGTGAGCAAACCAAGGCTCAGAGAGGTTAAATAACCAGGGTGTGGTAAGCTTAAATTTGACCCTCTGTAGACTGATACACACTCTTACTTTCGGCTGCACTATCCGCCACCCACATGGGGTATTATCCCACTAGGCAGATAAGAAACCCAAGCTCAGGTTGATTAAGTGACTTGTCTAAATTCTCATTATTGGTTCTGGGACTCCCATCTTGGTCTTCTAATGTCAAGATGCTCTTTCCAAGGCCTCTTTGAATGCTATCTTTCAATAGAGGTCTTTTCCTGGAGTTCTGAGTGGTGTGCAGCGTTCCAAGGCACCTGCTAAGTGAAGCCATTCCCTCCGTGGGGCTGGACAATGGCCTGCAAACCTGCCCTTCTTTTCAAGGCTGCTTGTTTAGGAGTGTGAGATGGCTGGGAGGGGCTTTGTTGAATATGGGGGGTAGGCTGGCAAGTAGAAATACAAATGTTTGCTGCTCTCTCCTGACCTCCAGACTGAGCTTGTAGTTCCCTAAATATCTTCTCCAGCTACCTGGAAGCTCTCCCTATGCATCTGTAAGACTCAGCTCAAATACCTTCTCCTCCGTGAAACCATTGCTGATATTCTCCCCTCTCCCACGCCTTCTGGTTAAAACTGTTCTCTCCCTCCCTCTAAGCTGTCACTGTATCTCCGTTACAACGTGACTCACAGAGAGGGCATTTTTATGTTTTATATACCTGTCCATCCTCCATATGACTGTGATCACAGCAGGGAGATCTGACCATTCTGACCCACTTTGTGTGGGTCAGAATGGTGCCTGGCACACAGTAGGTGCCTTTAATTGTTTGGTGAGTTGCACTGATTTCACTATGACCTAGCCAGTCCCTGCCCATGAATCTTGTAAAATGGGCAGGTCCTCCCTGTAAATAGCTCTTCCTGAGAACCCAGTGTTTGGGCTGCGCTAACGGAATCTCTAATTCGTGGCTGCACCCTGGAGCTGAGCACAGCCTGTGCCACCCCAGGGACTTCCAGGCCAAATGCTCACAGATCTTGGCATCCGTCCCCATCCTGAAACCCTATGTGCTCTCTTTCTAATTTATTAAAACGAGGCTCATTGTTCTCACATGTCCACCAGGTCAAAAATATTTGTCACTGTGCTCAGCAATCAGTAATGTGCAGGGCTGTGTAGTCATGGTGAATTAGATTCAATGTTTCCCACGTGGCAGACAATATTTGAAAGTGACGACCCTCCTTCCCAGTGGCCATATCTTACCTTCATGGCCTCAGCAATGTTTCTGTCACCCCCACTGCCACGGCTCCGTCTGACAAGCCCAGCCCAGGGAACCCGAGCTAGAAGACCTTCCTTACCCCCTGTTATGCAGATACCTGCTGTCTGCTAAAAGTTTTCCCAGGGATAATTCACTCCAGAATACTATGAGCAAAGGGGAATTGCTTACTGTACAAATGTAATGTCATAAAATCTTTAAGCAATTTATCCTGGCAACTTCAAAAGTGTAGAAAGTAGTTATTTTAGAGATTAAAATTTCTCTATTGTACATCAGTATAATGGCCCCTTTAATGAAACTAACCCCGTGTACCTTCCGCGTCCTGGCTCTGCTGTGATCCCCCTCAGTGAATCGTTCCACCCACATCCCATCTCCCACGCCACTCCGTGCCCTGTCACCAGGCTCTTCAGAAAATAGCTCTTAAATCCATCCTCTTCTCTGCAGCCACACTGAACTTATTTCTGTTCTTCTAGGCGGAGGGTCTATTTAAAGGTTAAGAGCATGAACTCTGTTATCTACTAGCTGTGAACACCTCAGGCAAGTGACAATTTCTTTGAGCTTCAGGTTCCTCATCTATAAAACAGGGATATTAGTAATGTACCTACTTCATGGGATTATTGTGAGGATTCAATGAGATTCTTAATGCAAAGCAATTAGTAAAGCATTTGGCATAAAGTGAGTGTGCAGTAAATAATAATAGTAATGATCGTGATCATCGTCATCATCACCAACCCCATTCCTTGCATACTCCACACTTTGTTGCCTAAGAGCCTAGAATGTTGCTAACCTCCTGTCTGCTTGCCTAATTATATAACCCTCAGGGTTATATAACCTATATTAAAAGTAGGTTCCTGGGGGAAACAATTTCTTAGCCTCCTTGTCCCCCTACCCTATACCAAAACTGGGTTAGGTGCTCATTTTCTTGTGTTGTTTCCTTAGCAACCTGTGCTTCCTTAAGATATCACCCATCATGTTGTGGCATAATGGGCTGTTTCCCATCTGTCTTTCCCACTAGATGGTGAGTTCCTTGAGTACATTCTATGGGCCTGGCCCCTGGTGATTAATTACTGAAGCAATGAAAGAATAAAAGACTACAAATATATAGCTCTTCCTTTTTGTAGAACTGCTCTTGAGCTTTGTTCTGTTTTAATCTTTAAGACTAACTTTAAGTATCACTCTCCACTGATATGTGTCTTTAAGTCAACAGGTTCCTAGACCCTTGTTGAGTGAAGATCAGTTCATTAGGAAATGACCTACAAGAATAAGGCTCAGAATTCTCTCGGATCACATTGGGCAGTGCAGTCAGCTCGTAAGTATTGGCTTGTGAACTAGCCACAGGCTATTTGATCTTCTCATCCTGTACTTAGCCAACGTCCTTCCTGCTTAGTCACTGTGCGCTTAGGAAATGTAAAATCATTTTGACGTGAAACTTAATACAGCAATCTGGAAAGCACTGTATATCAAATTATTAACACATCATGGCCAGGCGCCATGGCTCACACCTATAATCCTAGGATTTGGGGAGGCCAAGGCGAGAGGACTGCTTGATCCCAGGAGTTTGAGACCAGCCTGGGCAATACTGAGACCCCATCTCTACAAAATTTAAAAAATTTTAAATAATAAAATAAAAATTAAAAAAATTATAACATTATTTCTCTTTAACAATATGGATAGGGCAGCTAGAATTGATTGTATTTGTGTATAGAACAGAAGACACGAATTCATTTTTACTCCTAAATTATCTCATTATTGGTCTTTGGGGAATCTACTAAATGTCTCCAGTTTCATGAATTCAGATAGAAATCACTTAGTATCTTTTAGAAATCAGAGAGAGGTTGTGGTTCATCCTGAATCTTTGCTCTTTGGATTACTTTCTCCCCTCTTTGCAGCCATTCTCACATAGTGTGTTCCCGACAGGGAGTCAGCCACAGCACGGCAATGGCAGGCTCCCAGGTCAGCCCTACAGGGGAGCCGCAGACACCTTCCTGGGAACCTCTTGCTTGACTTACCTTGAGCCTCACTCTACCCCTGTATCTCCAGGTTCTAGACTCTTGGCAAGATGATACGACCATTGATCCTCACTTGTTGAGATTCCAGATTCTGGGCTTCTGCCAGCTATCCCCAACTTTGTGCCTCAGTTTCTCCTACCAAGGCTAGCTCATGTTCTTGATGACCCCACTGTCTCGGACAGAAATTCTCCACTGGCCTGGCACTAGTTCTACAGAGCTCAGGCCCTGTTCTGTCATGATTAGAGTCTGTTGGGAAGAGTAGGAACATAGACCCTCTGCTTTGAATGGCTCTGCAGGGCTAGAGTTAGGAATGGGGTCTTGCTGGGGGTCCTCTGAAGCAGGGGTTGGTGCACCCAAAGGGAGGATTGGCAGAGAAAATTTTAGTGAGCTTCTCAGAACACCAAGTGACCATTTCTGGAGAGAATCAAAGATCACGGTCTAGGTACTGTGACTCTAAGGACTTGGTAAGATTCTGCAAACTTGGTTAGTCCCACATGGTTGTTAATTTGTCACCCCTTTATAATTTCCCTGCAGATGGGGGGAGGGAAGGAGAGAAGGGAAGGAGGAATGGAGGGAGCACAAGTACCCAACCCTCCGTGATATGAAGGATCTGTAAGCTTATGGGGGGTGAGGCGGCAAAGGGAGGAAATGCTGGACAAGCTTCAAGACTGACATGGGACAGATCCTGAGTGATAAGTTGGTGGTTGCATAATGAGAGGTGAGGAAAACAGGGTAAGTCTGGAGGTGGGGAGTTTGGGAGCTTGTCTGTACAAAAAAGGGCCCAACACACACATTCCCTGCCAGGTCCAGCAAAGCTTTTCTAACAACAATGAAAGGTGAAGGACTGAAGCTGTCTCAAGGCAAAGGAGGAGGAAGAATAAGGTATATGTTCTACCAAGTGAGGAAAGACACAAGTGGAAAGTTCTGAGAGGTGGCAGCTGTGATCCAGATGTTTTCCTGCAAGCAAATTAAGGAATTTGAAAAGTGAGTTATAAACGTGCCTGAGTGCACAGAAACAGCCTGCCTTGCTCTGGCTGAGGATGAAAAGACCTGCAAGTTGCATAGATGCCTAGAAAAGTTAGGCGTAGCAGACGCTGTTGGCTGCCGATCTAATGCTTATCTTTCTTCCTAGTTCCTAACAGCAACACGATTTTGTTTGGGAATTTACTCTTTTTTACAGAGTCATTTTGCTTCATAGAAAGCTGACCTCTCCTCAACTTCAGTGGATAGCTTAAGCTGGTAATGACAATCCATTCCCAAAGCCTATTTGCAAAGGGACCATGTTGCAGATTTACCAATGAGATAAGAGGGAAGACCAGTGAAAGGCCTCTGGGTTCATTCCTAAGAAAGAAATATGGGAAGAAATGGTCCCTTTCCTCCTCTAGCTATTTTCCTCTCTTGGGAGGATACTGGAACTAGCCTCCATTGCCACAAGCCTGACGACAAAGTGGCCAGAGGCGAGGGGACTGTTCAGAGGCTGAGCCAGAGCCCTCCTGTGCCACGCCTGCAGCAGCCTCACCTCTGGACTTACTACTTAAGGCCCGTTGAGTTGGGGTTTTCTTGTATATACAGCCCAAAGAATCCCAGCCAACAGAGAAAGCTTCTGTCTCCTCTGGGCTCTTCTAAGATTGGGCACATGGGGCCTCAGCCATAGTATCTTCCTGGTCCCAGAATTTTGCAAACTGGCTCTGAAGTATCTGTGGCTCTCACAGTCCCATTCATTTCCCCTATCACATTTTGGGGGTGAGGATAGGAGGAAGGTAGATGAATTGGGGAAATTTTCCTTAGGCATCTCCAAAGGTAAGAGGAAAATGGATAAACTTACTTTTCCAAAAGTGCAGGCAGTGCTGAAGCGATGGGTAGGTTGCCTTTCCCATTGGGTGATTCCGACTGAATGGAAAACAAGACAGAATTGAGGATGAGCTACGGGAAGAAGCAGCCAGAGGAAGAAGAAGCCAGAGCCCCTGGGTCTTGGATGATTCCAGGAGGGGCTGGAGCTCCTCCTTTTTCCCTCCTCCCCTCCCCCATCCCCTGCGCCAATCTGCCTCTGAGCCCAGGCATTGGCCTTTGCCATGGGGCCCTCCCTGTCCTCCTTTCCTCAGTGTTCCTTCCCTCTGGGGCACAGGCGACTTGCTCCTTTTCCTTATCCTAAGTCTCCCCGAGCCCAGAGAAGAGTTTACATCTGGAGGCTCCACTCTGGAGGGAAGCCATCAGTTTTTCTGTCCCGTTTACCGACTGCCATAGGACATCAGTAGGCCTCCTGCCACATGCCTCCCGAGTTCCCTGGGATAGAGTCACAGGAGCCCATCACTCCCCCTAGACCCCACAGCTCCAAGAATAATTCTCGGGAGATGCCTGCCATTACTAAAAGCTCAAGACATCAGAAATTTCTTTATAATAAATTCCCCAGGATTTCCACATTGTTTTGTGGCAATGGTTTTGGTGTAGGCAATGGTTCTCAATTCTGGCTGCACATGTGAGTCACCTGAGGGAGATACTTAAGAAGTCCTGATCCGCCCTGCATGATTTTAACGTATTGCCCTGGTTGCTAGCCCCTGGTCCTAAAGGAATACATATTTGGAAACGTTTATGCATTTAGGTAAAATATGGGGAATAGGTCTGTTAAAACACACTAGCCATCCCTCTCCAACCTCCTTAAAACAATATTTTTAGGTTGCTTTGTTTTAGTGGGTAATTTGGGAATTTAGGTTGATTTCACAGATGATTGAAATGCTGGAGGCAGGAAGAGGTGAATGCTACCTATTGGTGCAACAACAGAGCTTGAATCTACCTTACCAATTGCTTATGCAATCAAATGTTTCCTTATAGGGCAGTGCTGGTCATAGACAGGGAACAGAGAAACCACTGGAGAAAGAGTTAGAAAAGTTTTAGATAGAATTAACCAGATACACAAAGGCCTGGAATGTAGAAAATATATAGGAACTGTCTTTTTTAAAAAAAATTGAAACATATTTTTTTCTCTGATTATTACTAATATTAATACATTCTTAGTATAGAAATACAAAAAAGCATCAGGAAGAAAATAACCATTATTTTCTTTACCATTACCCAGAGATAACCATTATAAATAGTTTCACATATTTTCTTCAAGAGTTTTCTATGCTTATACACAGAAACATACTTTTTTTAAAGTACAAAACAGAATTAAACTGTTTATATACTAGCTTTTATATATGCCATTTTAATTGCTTTTTATTCATAACAAATTATGGATAATTCTATAGAAACCCCTTATAGTGATATCCATAATTTGTTTAACCAATCTCTTATTAGTGGACATTGGGTTGTTCCCAGTTTTTCATTGTTATAAACAACGCTACAATGAACCAAGGTGGGATAAGAATGGATTTAAGAACCCAGGTTCTGGAATCAGAGAACCTAGGGTTCAAAGCTTAGCTCTACCACTTACTGCACTTTACATCCGCTACTGAAACCCACCGCAAAGTAGAAAAAATTATAACCACGTTGGAGGATTGTGGTTTAAGCATGAAGAGTTATCATTTTTAAGGAACACTCTGAGCTGCCAACACTGTGCTCAAAGGCACTGAGACTTCTCAGGGCAGTGGAATACATGTGGCTTGGTCTATATTGAGCTTTCTGAGCTTATCACACAGATTCTGAACTGGGAATTTCCTTTCCTTGCTGACCTTGCACCCGTTTGGTCACCCCATGGTAGGGAGCGTGAGGGGAAGGTAGAACAGCACTGGGAGGCAGGCGTTTTTATACTCACCAAGGCTGGTAAGGAGGGGATGGGTGATGAGCTGGGAGTTTGGCCAGGTAGGTTCAGGGCATTAAACTTGGGAACCACAGCAACACTGACCCTCCGGCGGGGCATATTCTGTGGGAAGAGAAGTGACCAGGCCTACTGTCTTGGCAGTAGCAATAGCCATAGTTCAGAAGGGCTTGGAAAAAGCCTACTAGTTCCTAATGCTGTCATGACATTCACTGGATATTTTTGTTTTGTGGCAGAGATGGTGCGGGAATTGATGTGGAGAAAGTGGCCAAAGTTGACCCAAATTTTCTGGTTGGTGGTGAGTGACCTTTCAACACGTCCCTATTTTAGCTTATAAGATCTTGGGGATACAGAATGGAAATGACTTCTCCCTGCCTCCCCCAAGTCTCTGGGTAACAGCTTGGTGTATAAAAACTGCCTGTGGCAATACCAGGCTTAGGATCATCTCACGTTCATTTGAGGGATGTACAGGCAGGGAAACTGTGCACAAGAAAAGTAAGATGTCAGAGGCTGAGCTAGCGAGTGTGGGAAGCTGGAGGGAAACCCCGTTCAGATAGTCTCTGGCACCCAGCGATCCAAGAATGAATAACTGCTTGGATGACCATGAAAACTTTTGTCACACTCTTCTGGGTGCCCTGGGATGCATACCTTTCCCAGCGTGAGGGACATGGACCGTGCTGTGCGAGGAACCCCGTCTTCTGCAGTAGGAGGGAACAGAGAAGAGAACCAGGTAAATTTCAGACTAGGCTCCCGCAGGAGACAGGCAGGCAGAAACTAAGGCAAGGTATCTATGGGCCAGAACTGACCCACAAGGATGGCATGTGGGTCTGGGAGTTAGGGACACCAAGATTGGCACTTCACCCTCTGAGGTGGTCATGTGCTACGCGGGGGCTCTTTTGGACAAAACCGTTATCTTACCTCTACTGGGCACTATAAGCAGCCCCAGTCTTGGACCTCTGATCTTCATCTGACACCACTACACAGTCTCTGGGTAATGCCCCAGATAATGTATGCAAACTACTCATAGCAATACCAAGGCTAATTGGGTCATTTCACACTCATTCAAGGAGGTGCAGTCAGAGAAACTATGAGCAAGGAAGGCGTGGTGCTGGTAAAGAAAGAAAACTTGGTGACTGTATAATCTCAATGTCACCTACATAATGATTCAGAATGAGGGAAGCTACCACCCCAGGAGTTTCTTCTCCTTACTACAAACATTAAATGTTTTAATTCATGTAGTATGTTTAGTATCACACCTGGATAATGTTGCAACCAGGAAACATCTGAGTACACACAGAGGAATGTATTTGCAAGCTCAATTCAGTTTGACCAATATTATCCAGCCTGTATATCTGTCTCTCCTTCATATCCATATATGTCTGGTATGTCTCTTGAAAAGCACATAGCTATATATTTTTCATAATCTAATCTGAGGTTCTCTATTAACCAACAATTTTAAACTACATATCTTGTGATTACTAATATATTTGTATTTATTTCCATTTATCTTCTATTCACTTGGCTTTATTCAATAATTTTTTTTTCTACCCCTTCTCCCACCCCACATCGGTTTGGAAATTATATATTCTATTTGTAATCTTTAATGTGTCCCCTTAACATACTGACTTTAAAATTAATCAAGATCTCTATTCTTTTCCAAAATAAACCTTAAAACCATAACCCCCTTTCAATCTTAATTATATTGTTATTTCACCTTGTTTTTTATACTCATAAATTATTCATTATGATTGATATTTTCTACAAGGAATACTTATTTAGATTTACCCATGTATTTACAGATGTCTTTGATCACCATTCCTTCTTGTATCCCACTCCTTTCTTTTGAGCTCAATTTCATTCTTCCTTAGGTACGTCCTTTAGTTGTTCTTTCAGATAAGCGTCTCTGAGAGCTAAACTTTCTCAGTTGTCTCCAAATGTCTTTAGCCAGCCCTCAAGCTTGCATGGCGGGTTAGCTGTTTGTACAATCTCTAAGTTGACAGTTATTTTCTCTCAGCTCTTTGAAGAGGTTACTCCATTGTCTTCTGGTACTACAGGGTGTCCCAAAAGTCTCCATACAAAGAAAAAATTTTGTAATGAATATTTTGTAAATATAGGTACATTTAGCTAGAATTTCCCACTTTCCCTACATATGGTGACTTTTGGGACATGCTGTATTAGTGAGAATTGTCATTCCTTTGCAAATAATCATCTCCCTCTGGTTACTTTTAAGATCTTTGCTTTGTCTTTGCTGTTCTGCAGTTTCTCAGTGATGCGTTTTTATTCCTTCTACTTAGAATTCACTATATTTTCTGAATCCAATAATTCAGGGATTTCTTGAGTTGTGAAGAATCCTCAGGCATTCCTTCTTTGTACACTTTCTCTCCTCTACCTCCCTAAAGGACCACTAGATATATTTGGGACTTTCTCATTCTATACTCTATATCCCATATCACATGCTTTTTCTTTTATATTTTAATCAACTTATCCTTCTGAACTGCATTTTGAGTAACTTCCTCAAATCTATCTTCCAGTTAACTAACTTTTTCTTCAACTGTACCTAATCTGATTTAAATGTTATATCAATCAGGATAACCTAGGTTATGCTACAATAATAAACAACCCCAAAGTATTAGTGGCTTATGCCAACAAAGATTTCTTGCTTATATTTCATGTTCATTTACTTTTTATTTCAAATTTAGGGGGTCCAAGTGTTTTTGTCACATAGATGAATTTTATCATGCTAAAGTCAGGGCTTCCATTTGTTTCTGAGTTGGCAGCAGGCTCTGCTCTGCATTTCCTCACTCAGGACTCAGGTTAATGGAATTTCTAGTGTTCTGGAGCAGTAGTGGTTGTCATGTTAGGAAGAGGAAGCATTGCACACTAGCTCTGAAAGGCCTCAGCTCAGATGTAACCCATGTTCTTCTACTCTCATTTCACTCACCAAAGCAAGTCACATGGGGCCTTGCCTTGTGCTTCAAGGGGATGGGGAAATGTGGAGATCGCCCAAAAGGAGATCTGGAATATTGAGGAACTGCTTCAACTATAGTAACTACCACACCTAAACTATTGAGTTTTGAATGTCCATGACTCTATTCCTCATTTCAAGAAGTTCTGTTTTATTCTTTTTTGATAACTATATTCTTTTACTCTCATGTTTTTGACCCATTCTTTTGTGCCTCTAATAATTTTAAACAGACCTTTAAAAAAATATATCAGGTTTTATTATCTGAGGTTTTTAGGATATAATCCTATTGTTTAATGAGTCTCATGATTTTTTTTTCATGGTGAACTGTTTTCTTGTGCATTTTATAATTTTATATTGTGAACTCATCTTCAGGCTTTATTAGAGGAACCCTGTGTGTCCTGGGAGCAGGGTGTGCCTCTCTTCTGGGTGGCTGTTTGTTCTTAGAGGCACCATCTTGCTGTTCTTTTCAGATTTTCCCCAAATTGCATCATCGCCGCTGTCACTTTAGGCATGTACTTTTCCTATGAGGAAGGAAAAAGTCTTTTTTCCTCCTAGAGCCCAGGGTGAAACAGACAAACTTCCTTGTTTGTTCTTCTGCTGGTTGGCGATTGTTTTTTTTTTTCCTTGTCTGAATTCTATCTGAAGGGATAGTCCTTGGAAGATCTTAACTTTCTGTGGGAATCTCAATGTCAACTCTGTTACGGGTATTCCCGGCCTTGTCTCTGGTCACATGTGAGTGCAAAAGCTCAGCCCCCAGGTAACTGAGGCTGACGCTTGTCCCCAGGGAAGCTGCAGGGTCAGCTTGGTTTCAGTTCTCTTTTCTTTTCTAGTATCTGGGTATTTCAATTTCTTTTCTTGTGGATTCAGCTATTCTTTTAGACTAATGTTTGCTTTATTTTGTCCAGCAGAAATTTCTAAGTATTTGTGGTCAAAGAATTTTCAAGTTTTCCAGTCAGCCAAAATACCAGAACCAGAAAATGTTCTTTATATAGAGAGTTTACATAAATTAAAAAAACACCAATCACACAAGTGGGCAACAGTCATAATTAAAGATTTATAAAAGTAAAAATACATATGTTCAATAAACATTTGGAAAGGCCAAGAAATACAAATTAAAACTATGAAATAAGATAAAATTTTGGCCTACCAAAGTCATGGATATTTTTAAGAAGAGGAATGGTGTCACTAGCACAGTGAGTTGGACATTATCGTAACCCATTAAGTGGAAATATCCATGAGTTATTTGAAAATAATTTAAAAGCTTTATAAATATTTCTTTCTCCTGAGCTAATATTTATACTTCTAGAAATACATCTGAAAGAAATAATCCAAAATGTAGACAACTGGTATGTTTCATACTCAGGAAAAAGATAATAGATTTTTTAAAAAGTGCATCACCTTCCTTAAAATCAGGGATATTTTATTTCACTGTAGTCTTCGAAGTCTGAGGCATTAACAAAGATTGCCAGGAGTCATATAAAGGCTTAGGACACCAATACTATTAGAGAATGGTCACAGCATATCTTATAGACACACCTGCTGGGTAGGTGCTGGCCCCTTTGCACCAGCCCGAGCTGAGGTACAGCTTGGAGAAACAACTGGAGTGGGAATAAATATCCAAAAAACATTTATGCACCATGTAAGACTTAGCCACAGTGACCTTTCCTGTTGTAAGTATTTTCTTACCCCCCAGACTGAACGTGGGACTCTGCAGCCTGCTCCACTTGAAAGTCTGCGCACTTCTGTCGCAGCCCTTGGGTTGCGCAGCTACACTGCCCCAACCGCCACCCAAGTCGAGAGCTCCTTTGGGGTCTGGGACTGTGTGCCTTTTACCTCTATATTCCAGTATTGTATGGGGCACACCAAAGGTGCTCCATAAACATCTGCAGAATGAATGAATGAGACTCATGAAGAACTGCTCATCTCATAAATCTTGGGTAAGGTGGTTTGCAGGAGACCTTGAACCTTGCCAGGGTAATAACTCCAGAGCCCACGCATTAGGATTTCTTTGGCAGCAACATCCCGAACTTCCAGCACTGACAGAGGACAGTTTGTCAGAGGCCCAGATGCCTGTGGGTCAGGAGCCTTGCTGCCAAGATCCAAAGCAGACAGTCTGGAGCATGTGTACACTGCCTTTCGACTCTGGGAAGTGTCACTGATATTCCCCAGGAAACTTGTGAAACCTCCTGTTTATAAAGGTTTCTCCATCTGTTATACTTTCTGTACTTTCCCTCCTCCTGCTCTTGGTAACGCGGATGTTTGCATTCCACAGGGATTCCTATTGCTAAAAGGTCTGTTTTCTCCTGTGAGCCACCCTCGTCAGCCAGAGCCCAAAACCTGGCTGTGTCCAAGGAGAGATGAGGTCCAAGGCACCACCATCTCCCTCCCGGTCTGAGCAAGAACCTCCTAACTCGTCTCTCTTTACTTCAACTTTTGCATACCCCTAATACATCATTCACTGAAGCCAGCGTAATCTAAAATTAAAATCTCATTGTATCATGTGTCATAAACTTACCAACGACTCCCCATTGCCTAGAGGGCTGAATTGTTAGCATGGCCTGGCATGTGGCCCTGGTCTACCAGGTCTCACCTTCAGCCTGTCACTGCCACACCCCAACACTGCAAGCACGAACTGTTTCATTTTCTTCTCACCCTCAACCTCCACACCTCTGTCTATGCTGTTTCCTCTACCTGGGATGTAGGTCCCCCTCTTGACTAGAGAACTCCTATTTTTATTTTAAAACACTGATCAGATGCCATCCCTCTGTGACACATTCCTTGACAGATGGCCCCTCCTCTGTGCTCCTATGGCAATTTGTGTAGAACATATATAAAAACATATTTCTTTAAAACATCTGTCTTACCCAGGAGTCTATCTCAGTAATATCTCCTTCAGCTGGACTCTCACTGTATCCCCGATACCCAGATTTCGTCCGCACCTGGACTGTTGCCAGGACATCTTCCTGGGGTTCCCTGTCTCTGGTTTGCCCTAGTAATGTAATTGCTGCACCATAGTTACAGGGAACCTCCTTAAACTATATATATATATATATATATATATATATATATATATATATGCATATATATATATATGATCAGATTATATTCTTGATTAAAATCCCTGGTTGGATCTCTAGTGCTTTCCAGAAGAAAGCCCAAATTCCTTAGCACGTGCTGCCTAAAAGGGGGTCCCAATGCACAAAGACTTACCGGGTCTGGGGTCACTCTCACAAAACAGAGTGAGCCCTTGCAGCCGGTCCATGGTCAGTCACGCCGGTTCACCGTGTCGGCAGTTAGGAATCACTGTGGGGCTGCTCACGTTTCCTAGTTCTAGACCACCACACCTCTGTGGGCAGCACTGGGCAGGGAGCCTCACTCAGCTGGAAACAAGTCCTGGGGCTGCCTGGATAGCACTGATCCCGGCCAAGAGCTATCGGGGTCCGCATTGTAGGGCCAAGATGGAGGAAGGAACCCAGGTTCTTACCAGAGGGGCCACAGCTGCGGCTTGAATTCTGATTTGCAAGTTTTTTAAACTCCATGAGCTCTGCATGGTCCTTCTCATACGTCCTCTTCAGATTCTCCACATACTGCATCATCACTTCTGTGGCTTTCGACATACGCTTCTCCTGCAGGGAAGGAGAGCATGAGTGCGTGAGGCAGCTGGAGGAAAGGCTCCATCAGGACCTGCTGGTTCTGAGCGAGGCTCCGGGATAGGAGAATCAAAAGGATACAGGGACCCATTCGGTGAGACCCTTCCCTCAAAGACTTTGCTATCCATGATGTGAGCTGAGGTGGCCTCGGGCACCTATGTTCAGGGGAAATGAGGAAGGCACAGCCACGGCACTGCAGGAGGGGAGAGGTGGACAGGGCTTGTTTCTGCTTGCAGAGAATGGGTTGCGGGAGGAGATGAAATGAAGCAGATGGAGGACGTGGGCAGCATCTGGCATGGGCAGGAGGGACAGAGAGCACTCAGGCCCGGAACTCCAGAGGCAGAAAAGCACAGGGCTGACGTGTAGGTGAGGATTTCAGACAGGAATCCCCTGGAGAGTAAAAGCGGTGCTATTGCATTATTCTGGGACAACAAGCATCAATCAGGGCTGTCTGGCAAACCCAGACCGTACAGGTCATCCTACTTATGTAGGAGTCGGCAAGCGGTTGGGTTTATTCATAAGAAGAAACGGTGAATTTGGACTGGGCTGGGAAGGACCTTGAATGCTAGACAAAGGAATCTGAACTTATCCTGAGGGAAAAGGGGAGCCACTGAATGTCTTAAAGTAAGGGAGTAACGTAACCAGGTCGCAGTGGAGATGGGACTGGAGTGAGACTGGCAGTAGCGAGAGCAGCAGGGAAAGACAGGACAAGGGCCTGAACTGGTCCAGGGGAGCCACAGGGGAAGGGGAGGCCTGAGATGCGGAAGCTGGGCCAAGGGAGACATCTGGAGAGGGGTGAAGATAGAGTGAGCAGCACGTGGGCTGAGACGCACGTTTGGGAAGGCTGTGTACAATGAGGATGACTTGTCCCTGCTCACACCCGCCTTGTGTCCCTCAGGGGACCTAGCTCGGGCCTTGCCTGGCCACAGAGAGACATGCCCAGGGACTTCCCTGGAAAAGGTCCCCACAGCCATGTGGGGCTGAGATCAGCCACTTCCAGCTCCCAGCTGGAGTGACTTCCTGGGTGACACTGCTGAGTCAGGTGCCCCTCCCCTGAAAGCCACAGGGTGGGACAGCCCAGTGTCTGGGCTTCTTCCAGGAACTGCTCAGGGCTGTACCCCAGGAACATCCTCTCATGCAGCCAGAGCAGCAGGACATGGATCCGGGACAAGGGCAACAGTGATAACATCTAAGTGCTTCCCAAGTATCACAGCAACCCTACACGGCAGGTACCATGGTCATCCTCACGTTATGGCTGAAGAAGCTGAGGTGTAAAGAGCTTGGAAACCAGCGCAAGGTCACATAGCAAACGTAGGTGGAGCCGGGATTAGAACTGGGCGGACTGACCCCGCAACACCATGTTGGACAGGGAAGTGCTCTGCGAGCTTCAGGACTTCAGAGTGGCCAAGAGAGAGCCAGCCGGGCCTGTGTGCCCACGCTGCCACTCGCCAGTGCTAGCACTTTCCTAAGACTCTGCATCCTCATCTGGGGAAAAGGATATTTACTTTATAGGGCTGCTGGGTGGGTTAAATGAAACAAAGTAATTTTTCCTGAAGCATGTTTTGCCAAATACTAGTTCCATGGGAGTGGAATAGGTATTTTTTTGAGAAAAATAAGGGCGGGGTGAGCAAGGGCTCTACAGTCAAATACATTTAGGAAATATATAGGTAAAGTTAAACAGCCTTCTCCGCTACAGGACTTCTCAGAGCCTCGATTATGCCAATGTGTGTTAGAAATCCCCAAGAAAGGAAGATAGTATGCGGTGGTCCCCAGACACATATTTCTACAGAAATCTTTTTCCCAAGAAGCACCGAGGGTTTAGCAGTCCACCCCAAGTGCTCTGAACACCACCACAGTAATGTACACAGGATGCTGGCCCCCAGAAGAAGCCATCACTAAGCGGTATGTGCAGTTGTCGCTGCTTGACTCGTTGCTCCACCTAACGCAGGTTGAAGCAGAGCCAGTCGGCAAGGCTGGGGGCTGGCGAGGCTCACCTGGCGGACGGCGCCCACCATCTCAGCACGGCTGGATAGGCGGGCAGCCAGGCGGTGCAGGACAGCGATGTCCTCCAGCAGCTTCTGGTAGGTCTCCCGGTGCTCACAGTGGTGCCAGAGCGAAGCTGAGGACTGGGGGGTGAGAAGGAGCATCACCTGGGGTCTTCAAACCGTGTGATGGACTGAATGTTTGCGTCTCCCCAAAATCATGTGCTGAAATACCAACCCCCCATGTGATGGGAAAGTGGGGCCTTTGGGAGGTGATCAGGTCACGAGGGTGGAACCCTCACGAATGGGATTACTGTCCTTATGAAAGGCACCCTCGCAAGTTCTCCTGCCCTCCTTCCACCACGTCAGGATATGATGGAAAGGCAGCCGTCTGCAGCCTGAAGAAGGCCCTCACCAGAACCCAGCCATGCTGGCACCCTGGCCTTGGATTTCCAGAACTGCGAGAAATAAATCTTTGTTGTTTAAGCCACTCAGTCTATGGTACTTTGATACAGCAGCCCAAAGTGACTAAGACACACAGCAAGCCTGGACTTGGCTCTCATGGGACAACCCCTGTGGCCCATCCTGGCTGAGAGAAGTGGCCTCTGCAGGGCCCAGGCCACAGCTTCTGCTGGGCTTTGGAGAAACCCAATGTGGACACTCTGTACCTGGCTGGCCTGGAAGAAATCATCACATCCGGGCCACCCAGCCCCATTCTGAGGAGCTCCCAAGGGCTCAGGGCCTTGCCCACAGCCTGCGGTCACCGGGCCCTTGGGGATCTCTGCCTCAGTTCCTCCCAGCTCTCTGGGGAAGACTCTGTCAGAGTCTTCGCTCAATTTTTCATTCCAAGAGACCCTACTTGGTGACTGACAGAAGCGTGACACCCAGCACGGCCCCTGGAGACAATCTCTTCCCCAAAGATTCTTTAAATCAGGCTCCATAATTACCGTAATGGACGCTTTGAAGTTTTCCAGTTCCTTCTCTGTGTTCTCCTCTGTCAGGTTGCGTTCCCTTTCAGCCTGGTTAATCCTAGATTCCAGGGTGTAGCTGTCATTTCTAAAGGCCAAGGATAGTTGTACAAACACGTTCTGTTGGGAACAAGAGCGTGGGAGAGGTGCTAGGAGGCGCTATTGCAGGGAACGAGGCTGCAGGTGTGCTTCTTGCGTGGGCGTTCTGCGGCAGCCCCCGGCACCAGTCACCAAAGCAGCCACGGGCAAGTGCAACGCTCACTTCACAGTAAACCACACAGGAGATGGTAAAATAGTCACCCGAAGTCCAGGCTGGGTCCTTCCCAGGACCAGAAGACCAAATGTATTTTACCAGAAAATCATAAGAGAATAACACTTCACTCTTCCCTGAATTTTAAGAAAATAACATCCTGTATTTGGGTTTAGATAAACTCAGGCCAGTACAGCTGATTGTGTAAGCAGTTTGGATTTATGTTGGGATTTATTACATGAAGGTTTTGAAGATTTTGCATAAAAACGTTGTATTTAAAGAAACTTCATTTGAGATTAAGCATTGTTGACTTAAAGCAAACTTCAACCAGCATCTAGCCTGAGTGAATATTCCAAATCCTATATCAATAGCAGCTTTAATTAGCTGCCAGGAGGTTAAATAGGCCAGGTACAATTCTGTTAGGATAAGCTTTCTGGAATAAATAAATATTTCATGCCAAAAATGCAGCCTGCATGAACAAACTCTTAAAAGATGATATTGATCAGACATGGAATTCCTGGAATAATAGGAAACTACTGGGGAGGAGAAATAGACAGATAGACTCCACTCAGGAAGGAAACAATGGTCTTCAATTTTACAGCCTTCATCTGCGCTGCCTAAGTGGTAGCAGATTTATACGCTGTGATCACCAACTCTGCCTGAGCTTATGAAGTTCCTGTAACATGCCCTGTGGAGGGCAGATACCTCCAGAGAACTGAACTGACCCAATGCTGCTGCTGATGGCAATACAGTTTTATTGAGCATCTACTATACACCAGCACTACTATGAGTTTTACTACTGTTGGCTCATTTAATCCCACAACAACCCTCTGGGGTGGGAAGTGTTACATTCATCTGATGGGTAAAGAGACTGAAAGCAGAGAGGTTAAGTTCAAGGTGACACAGGGAGTAGCAAAGCCAGGATTTAACCTTGGACTGTCTGATTCCAATGCCTGTTTTACTTCAACCATGATGCAAGTTTATTGTGTCTGTAGGCATCTGAGGACAGGGTCTGGGCATTAAACATGCTGCCCATGGCTCCTCTTCACAGACGTCAGTGGATGGGCTTTGAGCTCACAGCCCAGTGGTGGGGATTTTCTGCCCTACGCAGGCCTTGGACAAGTCTATGAGTAATGCTTGATGCTTATTTCTCTGTCCCTGGGTCATCCCCTTAATGGCAGTGTTACATAGAGAGTCCTGAATTCAGTGGGAACACTTGAATCCAAACCTTGGTTTTGGAAAGAACTTGGTCTGGGTAAGTTATTTAATCACTTAGTTTTCTCCTTTGTTCTAATTCCTGGTCAACCTGATTTTCAGAGCTGCTGGGAAGATCAGCTGCAAGACTGGCTAGGAGTGTGTTGTGAACGGTAAGTGCAGCATCTTCATGCAGGGTGCTTGTTGCTATCAGTGGTGGGTACTTCCTACTGTCTGTCTTCCTCTGCTTATCTGGTCCACATCGGCAGTTCTCACCGTCTCACCTCTGATATGTTCTCTTTGCCCATCTCCTCCTTCGCCAGAAGGAAACACAAATTCCTCTCAGCTTGCTTGCAACCCCACTGGGACAAGGTGGCCCCAAGGGAGTAATGGGCGAATCGGGAAGGCTGGGCCGCTCACAGCAGCCTCCAGCCTCGGCAGAACTGGCTGTCTGGTATCTGAAAGCCTCACAGGGCAAGCCCCTCTTCCCTCTAGACCAAAGTTTAAAATTTGAAAACTGACCATCTTTCAATAATGTTGAAATAAATTTGATGCAATTCTGCAGGCTCCCAGCTGATTGTGTATATCTAAGTCACACATTTAAAGCACATAAACAATCCTTGAAGGAACGTGGAACTTCCAACTACCTTCTCACCTCTGACCCAATTTGTCAAAATCTTCCACTAACTAAGGTGGGAGTGGGGATCTCAGCGGTTGAGGAGGGCTGGTCACGAATGTCCACATTATCCCACAGTCACTCTTTCTCGTCTTTGTGTAAAAATGTCACGGCTTGGCTGGGCACGGTGGCTCACGCCTTAATCCTAGCACTCTGGGAGGCCGAGGTGGGTAGATCTTTTGAGCTCAGGAGTTCGAGACCAGCCTGAGCAAGAGCGAGACCCCATCTCTACTAAAATAGAAATAAATTAGCTGGACAACTAAAATATTTATAGAAAAAATTAGCTAGGCATGGTGGCGCATGCCTGTAGTCCTAGCTACTCAGGAGGCTGAGACAGGAGGATTGCTTGAGCCCAGGAGTTTGAGGTTGCTGTGAGCAAGGCTGACGCCACGGCACTCACTCTAGCCCGGGCAACAGAATGAGACTCTGTCTCAAAAAAAAAAAAAAAAGTCAGGGCCAGAGGCTGGAGGAAGGAATGTTTTGAATAAGCCTAGTCAAGTACAGGCACTACATTTCATAAAGCACTCGAAACACTTACCTCAACTTCCTTTTCGGTGAGTGGAGGGGCGCTGTGAAAGAGGAAAAACACACAATTGAACTTTATCCAACCTACTAAATAAACCAAAAGGTGACTTTGAATGACCAGCAGACCACGTGTTTCCAGGAATGGAAGCAGAGATGGTGAGACGGAAAAGATGCAGTGTCCCCTTTGTGTGTGCTCTGTCACCTATGCGATATATTCACTCTTACAGCGCCAGTGCTATCTCTGCAATTTGGACAAGTTATTTATTCTCTCGAGCCCCAGTTTGCTCATCTGTGAAATGGGAGTATCATTGTCTATCTTCTGGAAGTCTTATAAGAAACATATGTACAGGGCCAGGTGCGGTGGCTCAACGCCTGTAATCCTAGCACTCTGGGAGGCCCAGGTGGGAGGATTGCATGAGGTCAGGAGTTCAAGACCAGCCTGAGCAAGACTGAGACACTGTTTTTACTAAAAATAGAAAAAATTAGTCGGGCATGATGGTATGCCTATGGTACCAGCTACTCAAGAGGCTGAGGCAGGAGGATCGCTTGAGCCCAGGAGTTTGAGGTTGCTGTGAGCTAGGCTGAAGCCACTGCACTCTAGCCCGTGCGACAGAGTGAGACTCTGTCTCAAAAGAAACAAAACAAAACATATGTACATATGTCTATGTGTGCATGCACAAATACATGTCACCCACACTCAGCAGGCACTCAAGAAATGTTAGCTATTACCATTAACTCACAGGCTTGCCCTGTGAAATTAATAAGAAAACGTGTAAGTACTTTATAAACTGTACATGTCCAAGTTGTCACTATAGTTTTTCTGGCCCCTCCTCCTGTCTCTGAGGGCTGTGACGAGGGTGCAGGTGGACCGGAGAATAAACGGTAGGAAAGAGTGGCCAGAGCTCTGCCCCACAGCTAGGACCCCTGACGCTGGCATCAGAGAGCAGGCAAGGGCATCTGGGCGGACACGAGGTGTCCTTCCGAGAGGCTCCTGGCTGCATGCAGTCCCCAGCCGGGCCTGACAGTGAGCGGTCCCTCCATCCGCAGGCCCACTCTGCTGCTGCCGCTGCTGCTCTCGCCGGTAGCTAACGCTGGCCCGTGTGAAGCCCAGACAACATAAATAACGCACAGGCCCTTTCCTGCGCTGGGGTGGGGAGGCCCGGGAGGGGTCCTACCAGTGTCACGGGACTTGGCAACAGAGCACACCATCGATAAACCTTTCAGGAAACACAGCTTCCTCCCTTTGATGGGTGCGGAGGGACCCCGAGAGCAAAGGTGGGGGTCAGCCATCTCTGCAAGGGGCTGGTTCTCACTGGGGAGGGACTGTGGGAGCCTTCCTGTCAGGATGGGGCAGCAAGACCCCACGGCCACCCAGTCAGCGGAGGACAGAACACGGGATAAACAGCTGCGGAGATGTGTTTTTGCTTACGATCCTAGTCACAACCCCACCCACCCACTCAGAGGCTTTTTCCTCTGAGGCCAACATAAGCTCAACTGTCACACAGAACACACACATGCTGTTTAAATGATTTCTCGAAACCGAGTTTGCCTCTAACTCCCGGGTTTGTTTGGATATCATGTGAAAAATACATATTTTCATAAATTATGACCCAAATTTGTTTTTCTATTTCAATGACTCACGTTCTCTTTTTTTTTGCTATAGAACACACCCCCCTTTTAAAAAAAAATAAAAAACTGAGGACTCGGAGAAGTGTGATTTAGGCAGAGAAGCTGCGTGACATGGCCAGTTCTAGATACAGAAAGCTGTGCCCGTAAGCGCAGGCAGCCAGGTGGCAGAACCGTGGGCCTCCAAAGGGACAGAGCATCTTTTCACCCAGCACCTTGTGCATTTTCTCTGAAGAAATGTCTATTTAAATCCCTTGCCCATTTTGAAAAATTGGTCATTCATCTTTTTATTATTGAGCTATAAGACTTCTTTCTACATTCTAGAAACAAGTCCCTTTTCAGATAAATGTTTTGCGAATATTTTATCCCATTCTGTGGGTTGCCTTTCACTTTCTTGATGGCATTGTTGGTAGCATGAAAGTTTTTATTTTGAGGAAGTACCATTCATCTAGTTTTTATCTTGTCACTTGTTCTTTTGTCAGCTCTAAAAAAACCATGGACGAACCCAAGAGTTACTTGTATTTTTCCTTCTAAGAGTTTTGTAGCATTTTCTCTTAGATTTAGGTCTACGATCCATTCTGAGCTAATCTGTGTGCATCGTGTGAGGTACGGTTCCAACTTTAACTCTTTTGCATGTGGCTGTCTAGTTGTCCCGGCACCATTTGTTGAAATCACTATTCTTTTCTCTGGAAATTTCTTCACCAAAATCTTTGCATGGATAGCTTTTTGCCATTTGTCATTTTCATGTCTCAGATTAGTTATCATCTTATCATGGAGGCCTTCTTTGACCTCCCACCCCATGTTTCACTCTTATGTCATTCTCGATATGTGTCCTATCTTTAAGGTCTTTCTAGCAACTTTACTATCTCAAATCATTCATTTGGTTACTTAAACATTTGTCTCCCCACCTGGAATGTAAGTGCATGGGAACAGGGACCGTGTCTGCTCGTTCATTCTAATGTGTGGCACAGAGTAGACACTCAATGAATACCTGTTGATTAAATGCCTGCTTATGGCTCCTGTTGGGTTTGACCCCAGGCTACCTCATCCAGTGATATGTCCTCTTTGCACTCTTGTCAATCAACCACAGGCCATGTCCCTAATTTGCGTTTTAGACCTGCTTTTTCTACCGAACCTGTTCATCTTGTGGACCCTATGACCCACCTCTTGATATGGTCTAATCCCAATTCACATAGTCCACCTAGGACATGAAACCAATTCCTTCCCCATATGAAAACTCAAGCATAATCTTCCATATTTCTGCTGGAGGAAAGAATCCTGAAGCTCTAGCTTCCTTTTGTTGAATGACAAATCTCATGTGACAGTTGTGTCCATCTATCCCAAGCTCCAAACAAGGGCTAGAGCACTCTAGGCCAAACCAAGGGCCCCAGCTGGAAACAGCGAGGCTAGAGACAGGGAGCCAGTTTGGTGGCCGTGGCAGGGAGGCTGGAGATGGACAATATGGCTATTAAAACAGTGCATGATATATACTGATCTCAGTGTGAGAGCCCGGACCACATGCCTCAGAAGCTGATCACGTTCATGGACCATGCAGGCCTGTGCAGGCTCAGTCTGGGCCATGGTTTGCAGCTGGTAGCTATTCACTTATTCAAGGAAGCTGGAACTGCCCAGTCTTCACCTCCTGGGGAAGCTGGGGATATACCCTAATCAAATGAATTATTTTCAACTTTACTGATAAGAAAGAAGCCAATCATACTCTTGATCAGCCCTGTTCCTTGCAGACTGAAGAGCACTGATGACTATTTAGGCACTTTTGACAGGCCCTGGTACAGATGGTCTGGAATCAGCCCACCCTGAGTCCAACCCCTCACACTCTGTCACTTGCCAGCATGTCACTTTGCCTCTCTGTTCCCTCACTAAGGACAAAGCAAAATCTTCCTTTTCTGCCTCACTGGGTTGTCACAAATGCCAAAAGACACACAGTATGCAAACATGCTCTGTAACCTGCAATGCACTGGGACGTCTCTCCTTTGATTCCTGCCTCTGGATGCCTCTCTCTGCCTTCCTCGAGGTGAACTGGCCCAACCCACACCCTCCTCCAGCTGTGGGTACAACCTGTTTCTGACTTGTTTTTAGCACTTTTCCTGATGTTTATCTAGTCGCTGAGGCCCTCTGAGTATTGCCCTGATGACTCTGTGTTTTAGTGATTACAGTATGAATTTGCATACATCACACCCACTGGGCAAAATTCCTTCTCCTTTCACGTGTACCCCCAAATCCAGGAGCTCTGTTATGCCTGGCTGTTCCCCTAATGGCTTCCCCTCCTGGACTGTTCAGTTTCCCGGTTGCTGGCTGGGCTGGAGACCGCACCTGCAGGCGCACAGTCACTTCTATTGCTCAGCAGTCCCCATCTTCTCTCTTGTATACTCCAAACTGTTCACTTTTCAACCCAGTTGTCAGGGCCTGTTATGTGCTAACACTGTCCTAAGTCCCCGCTCACACATGATCACATTTAGCCAGCGCCGCACCCTACCAGTGACAGAGCACTTACGACTCCTGCTGCATAGGTAATGAAGCAAGGCTCAGAAAGCAAAGGTACTTTTTCTCCCCACGCGTGTAAGAGTCCTGGTAGGTTTTCTAAGCAATCCTTCTTCATGTGGTTCCAGACGTTCCACATTTCCAGCTGTGCATATATCAGACCTAGACTCTCCCAGTTACAGGTAACTGGTGCATCTAGGATTGACACCCATGTCTCAGGGCCTGAAGCCCATCACCTGTCCTCTGCCACCATGAGCCTCTGGGGACCCTCATGCCCTCCTGGGTTGTGTCCACTTAAGAACTCCACCTGCTCTTTGAGTTGAAAACATCCAGCCTGGCCTTCCATTATTCTTTTTGTTTTGGATGCATTATCCCTTCCTGGACCACTGGTCTTTGCCCCTTCTGGGGTCAAGAATCAAGACTAGTTCTCGTGTCCCGCCTAGAATCCAACACCAAGCCATTTAGTACAGGGTCTTCAGCAACCCATGTCCTGATATTACCTTCCAGGGAGACTCTTGTGGACACGCAGTTTGCGCAGCAGCACATCAGAAATATTAGGCATGACATCCAAGCCAGTCTTTGATTCGTCTTCCTCAGTAGCTGAGGAGAGTTCAGAAGGAAGCCCTGGGGGAAAAAAAATGCTTACTTATAAAATGTCTCTTTGAAATCACAGTAGCACAACTGGCAACTAGCTTCAGGAGGCAAGGAAGGGCTTCAACATTTCTAAGTACCTAGATACAAAGCCAAGGGCTTTATAATTGTCATCTAACTTTATCCTCACGATGACCCAGAACTTAATCATCTTATTTTACATGTGAGTAAACCAAGACTCAGCAAGTTTAAGTAACTTGCTCAAGGTCAAAGAAGTAGAAGATGGCATAGCCAGACTTCAAACCAAGGTCTACCTGCTCCAAATTCTATGTTCTTCCTATTGCTCCCTCCAGTATCAGCCTGGCAACTGGAAATTGGTTGGCTGTTTGGCTATAATGTTTGGAAACACCCTCTTTCTTTGACAGGCTTCTCATGAGGCCTGTAGTCCAATTATTCTTCCTCTGATGAATTCAAATGTTCTACCTTCGGTGTCCTATTTAGAAATTAGCTTCTTGTTCCATCCCCCATAGATTAGAAATTTTGCAAAGTAAAAATAAGTTCATTAAATCTTTTGCAGACCTCAGAAATATAGATGCCTCCTAGGCAACAGAACCAATGAACAGCTTTTTTTTTTTTTTTTTTTTTACCTCCTAAAACTATCATAGGTCTGTGCTTTGAAGGCAGAAAGAACAAACTAAGTATTCTCTTTACTATAAATCTTTCCCTGATTGAAGATAGCTCTTGTGCCTCTCCATAGCCTCACTTCTCCAGGCTCTAACTCCATTTTTGCAGCACTCATTGTGGTCCACTGTGGCCCACAGCCTCTAGGTATCATCCCATGCCTTTACACATTCTGATTTGTTGCTGTTCCCGTGGCCCAGACATGCTCTAATAAGCTCTTAGCACATAAGCAAATGTTCCTGGCATCGGTGCTTGTTATCCATGCAGCACAGACTTGCTATGCCTGACGCTGGGCTCAGAGTACATTTAGGATTAAGCAAAAGTCTCAAAACTCTTCACTTGAGCCAGATCAAGCATCTTCATCTTGTACAATGGTTTCTTGCATGTGGCACTTTATATTTATCAATGTTTTACTACATCTCAAAGGTTTTAACCTAGCAGCTTTCTAACCTGTTTAATCATTTTCCAGGTTTGTGGGTCTAGGCTACAGACTAGGACTGGAGGTCAGGACTACAGGCAGTTGTGGTCGTCATCTAAAGAGCTAAAATTAGGAATCATGTGAATAGAAGCCTCACCAAGGAAGACCATACAGAAAGAAGAGGAAATATAGTTTAGCTCAAGGTAAAGAATGTTTAAATACTTTGAGCTTTTCAGTAACAAAACGGTGTTCATGAGTTCCCTGGTACTCAAGATATCCAAGCAAAAGCTGGAGGGTCAGCTGTCAGAGATGGAGCAGTCCTCAATCCTTCTTTGGATATTGGGCTAGAAGTTCTCTTAGCTATCTCTTGGGTTTTGTCTTGGCATTTATTGCTTTCTGACATTTCCATGGTAAACCTCGTGGCACCTCTGGCCCCACTGTACCTTTGTTTATATCCCTACACACCCAGCTGAGAGCCAATTTAGCAGCAGGCTGCTGAGAAATAAATTTATACGATTGACTGAAACACACAAGGTCTAATAATCAAGCAAAATTCATGCCAGGGGATTTTGCCTTTTGCCTATATTAAGCCAAAAAAAAAAAAAAAAAAAAAAAAAAAAAAAAAGGGGGGCTTCTAGCCCGTGTTAAAATGGTGTCTAAAGACTGATACCAGAATTAGTGATCCCGGAACCAACCACCTTCCTCCTGAATTCAACCAAAATAACAAAAAATTTTAAACCAATCAAAAATATACCAGCAACTCTCAAATATAAGAAAAGGAGATAGTCCAAATGACTAGAGAAAGAAATTGCTATGAATAAACATAGAGCTCCCACTCCTGATAACCCTTTCTTCCTCTCCCCAAAGAATCAGTATTGAAAGGAAGATGCGAGAGGAAAGCTTCTGACAAAAAGTGCAATGCCACAGATGGGAAGTGAAGTAGATGGAGGGGCGAGTAAGCAGCCGGTGGAGGAAATTCAGAGTTTCCCTAGAATAGAAGATTCTCCATTCCACTGCACTAACACTTCAGAGGGAAAAAACTGCCTGGGCTGCCTGCCATTTTGCTTTTCTTACTGATAAGGAGGCAAGAGGAAAGGCAGATTGATTGCACAGGATTCTATTGGAGTTAATTATCTTGAACAATAATGGAGGGATTTACCAGAAAGGAAAACCAAAGATGAAGTAAATAAAACAAGGCCCTCCAATGGAGTGAGTGGCAGGACACATGTGGAAAGCCCAAACTGATGCCACCACCACGCCCTCCCCCGACTCCTGAAAAACAGTGGCTAATCCATTGGATTTTGTCTACATTTTCTCTCCTTTACAGGCAGGAGAGTGAATGGCTGCTGTGAAGAGTTGGGGTCAAGTCTGGAAAATAAACACCTAGGCAGGTTGTCTCCACAATTCTATCCCGAATTGGTGAAACAATCTAAACCCACTACTACCCACCCAAGAGAATAAGATATGTCCCCAATTTGGTATAATAAACTCAAGTTTTAGACTAGAAACTAAGTTATAGAGAAAGAGCAGAAACCAATTCTACAAACACACGGCTCCATCTGAACTTCCCCTTTTCCACACCATCCAATCAGTAACAAAAGAGACAAACATAAAATATATAATCATCAACTAAAGCACTGAAGGGAAGACAAAGAGATCTCAGATAAGGAAGGAAGGAATCAATAAAAATCAACCTACACAATATATCTGGGTAAAGAGAAAATCAAGGTACAAATATCCAGACCAAAAATAAATAAATAAATAAAATTAGAACAAATGGCATGGCAACTATATAAAAATACTATAGTCAAAAGAGGAAGGAAGGTAGAAAGGAAGGAAAAAGGGAAACATGCAAGAGACAGATGTCAGGATGGAAACATAGCTGTAAGAAACACAACAAAAAATGCAAAAGGACACTTTTGTGCAAAATATAGACCACAAATGCTTTGACTCAAGGAGAAATTAGAACCTGAAAAAAATTAAAAATAAGAAATGAGAGCTGGGTTGAGAAGATCACACAAAGATGGAGGAAGATTTCTATTTAAGGAAACAAACTGAAGACCAAAATAGAATTAAGAAATTAGAAAATAAAAAAACTAACCAATATATTGGAAATGATGGACTAAACAGAAATAGCTTCAAACTGAATTAGTAAGGAGGGTGGGGGAGATTGAGTGATCACAAGGAATACAAAGAGGGAAACAAAGACTGAAGTATATAGAGATGAAATAATGGACTTGGAGTTAAGGCACTGATGACCAATCTATGAATTATGTTGTCTCTTGAATAGTGAACAAAACAAATGGAACAAAGAACATATTCAAAGATATAACAGAAGAAAAATTTTCCTCAATTGAGGTGAAAGTTGAACCCACAGGCTGACAGAGCACACCATATTTAAAAAAAAAAAAAAAGTATAGAAATGTTTCCCTAGCTATCCTCACAGAAAAAAGGCAGACATCTACAGAGGAAGGTGAGAGGGGTGTTAGAAATCAGCTGGTCCTAGTCTTCTCTACAACACTGCATACGGTGGAACAACATCTACACAGTCCTAAAAAAAGGGTCACCCAAGAATTTTATAATCATGCAAGCTGTCCTTCAAGATAAAATTCTCAAACATGCTAGAACTCAGGGAACATAGCACCTCTGAACTCTGACTGGGGGGGATGGGGTGGAGGGAAGGGATGGGTGCACACCTACATGATGAGTGTGATGTGCACTGTCTAGGGAATGGACACAATTGAAGCTCAGACTCGGGGGGATGGGGAGGCACGGGCAATATATATAGCCTGAACTTTTGTACCCCCATAATGAGCTGAAAAACAAAAAAATAAAATAAAATAAATAAAAGAAAAAAAAAAGAAAGTGCCATCCAGAGAAACAAATTATAAATAAAAATAATAAACTTGGGAATGGCAAGCCCTGGTAAAGGCACTAGTGGTGAGCATGAAATCCTTTTACATGTGCGGCTAAGACTAAGTAACTGTGTAAACCATGGTTACAAAACGGAATGTAAATGTTATAACCTGGATGACATACAAAGAAGAATTCAACATGTGTAGTGGCAAAATGGAAACATAGGAAGAAACATTAAGGTGGAAAGAAATGCTGCCGTTCTCCTCTTTTCCAGCAAGAAGTCAGTAGGTACCACTGTAGTGACTAAATGTTCTTCATTTCTGTATTCTTGATGCTCTGGCATTTGGGGCCTTAATCCTGGTGAGATTGCCCCTCTTAGGCAATTCCTAGAGGCACGAAAGAACTCTCCCTTCAAGTGTGTCTTTGAAATACAGACCAACCAATCCAGAACTCACACCTCCAACCATCTCCTTTATCAAATTCTCACACACCAAGCTGATATTTCTCCGCCCCCCACCCCCAACCCTAAATCACCCCAGGGCCAGGTATTTGATGACTAGGGAGCCACCCCTATAACCCAGATCCTGCCAAAATTATTCAAACTATCCAATCCTAAACTTACTCAGGGTGCCTACGTTGCCTCAACGGCTCCTTCCCCTGAGGACCCCAGTAAAGGCTCTGGGCCGTGCTCTCCCCTCACTGCTTCTGCCTCCTGACTGACTCTGGTCCTTCCCCAGGTAGCCCTGCGTGGTGTGCCGCGCACCTCCTATTCCGAGGAATCTATGAGTATAAACTTATTCCTTCATGATAGTCATTTCCAGGTCTGTGTGTCCTGGTTAAAACAGTTGCCGGGTCCAAAGCTTAGAACAAACCTAACAAACATAATGCAAGAAAACTACCTCAATGACTCCAAACCCTTTGTGTGTTTCATAATACATTTTTTATACTTTTAGAAACTAATTTCTCTTCTTTGGAGGAAGCAATTACCAAAATTCAGCAAGTCATGCAGTTGCATTTCACTTTAATTAGAATTCAATTAAATTGTAATACTTTCTTGCGAAAAAGTGTTATCTAGTACCATCTATCTCCTTTTTCCCTCCCTCCTTCTGTATTTGCGCGGAAGGGGGTGTTTGGTATAAGCCATTTTTATTTTCTTCCTTGTATTTTTCACTGTTTTTAGATAATGAACATGAGCCATTTTTAACAAACAGAATAAAATTATTTTCAAAATGTCTACCTATACCATTCTAACGAAAACATTTGTTTCTGGCCATCTCGGGAACTTGGAAAAGTAGCTTTGGAGGCTCTGGTTAAAGATGCTCTAAGCCCCAGGATGGTTCCTAAAGGCCAAAAACTATTAGTTGGGGATAAACTTTCTTCACCTCTAACTTCTCTGGGAGGCCTCTTCCCTGCCCAAGACTCTGGGCAGGGAGAGTTCTTTCCTGCCTCTAGGAATTGCCTAAGAGGGGCAATCTCTCCAGGATTAAGGCCCCAAACGCCAGAGCATCAAGAATACAGAAATGAAGACTCTGGGCTCTAAGTCCAGACTGGGGTGTATGGAAGGACTGCCTATTCAATGTACTTCTCTGCCTCAGCCCACATCTCTCTCAAAATCCAGGTCCAGATCCTGCTAGACATTGCCACCTGGATAAGGAGAATAAAAAATCATTTCAATGGCCACCATTTACTGAACATCAACCATGCATCAGGTTTACTTTCTTTCTTATTCCTTACAATAGTGCTGCAAAGTAAACACTGCTAAGCTCATTTTCTGGGAAACTGAAGCTCAGCTAAATCAAATAGATTCTCTAGGGTCTGCTACTAGAGTCAGGAGGCAAAAAACAGGTCTGTCTGTTGCATCCAAGCTGCTTCCCATGGACATTTGACATGTCCAAACCCAAACTCACTGTCTCCCTTGTCAAGCACGCCCCTCCTGCGCTCCTGGTCCAGCACCTATAGCCGTGCAGACAGTACCTGGGGGTCTTCCTGGTCTGCCCCTCAACTCCGTCTTCTCACCAAGTCCCGCCATGCTGATCTCCAGATAGCCCTCAAACTGTCCTCCCCACATCCCTACCACCTCATTGTCTCTCACAAGGCTGTTTCCAACATCCTCTTACCAGGTGTCTCCCTATCTCCAGCCACTCATGTTTCAGGCCAGCCTTCAAAATCTGTCCAAAATTATGAAGAATTATTTTAAAACATAGATTTGATCCTTCCTTATGTGCAGGCTTCTTTGGCTTTCCAAAGTGTCCCAAAGGAAATTCAAACTCATTAATTGGCCCTCAAAGCTTTCACCCTCCCTGGTCCCAGCCCACTGATCCAGCCTTGCTGCCCATCTCTCTGGGACAGTCAGCTCACACTTGGTTCACATGACATTCCTTCTGCTCCTGAAACAACTAAATACTAGAAGAAGGCTGCATGCCTTTGCTCCTGCTGTTCCCCTGCCTGGGATGAATTTTTCTTCCTTGGCTTAAAGCTGCTCCTCCTGGAAACCCTCCCTGACTCACCCCTGCTGAGCTGCCTGCTTCTTTCCTCTTTGTTTTTTAGGTACTGTAAGTTCTGTTAAAGTCTTATCACAACATAGTGTAGTGACTCTGTCTACCCTTGTGTTTCTGGACAGCGAAGGTGAGCTCATTCATTCATGCATTCATTTAATATTTATTGAGTGCTTACTATATCCCAGGCAATGAGCTTGGAGCTAGGGGTATGATGCTAAGTAAAAGTGACATGCCTCTGTTCTCTGGGAGCTTATTATCTAGGGAGACAGATTAATCAGAGAAACATCCAAACATTTCATTTTACACTGTGATAGATTTTATAAAGGACAAGGGATCTGGAGGTACCAGGAAAGCCTTCCCAAGAAAGTGACATTTGAGCAGATATCTAAAGGTCGAATGGGAGTTCGTCTGGCAAAGATGAGGAGAGGAGGAATGTTCCATGTGGAGGGAACAGCACGTGCCAAGTCTAAGGAGGGGAAAGAAGGAGCTGCCGAAGGAAGGGCAAGATGTTGCGAGTGAGGGGGAGCACGGCCCTAGAAGACATTGGGGAGGTGTGTGGGGTCGGTCACCCAGGGCCTTACAGGTTCTACTGAGGATTCAAGTGCTCATCCTAAGAGCGGAATGAAGCCTCTAAAGATGTTGAAACAGATTTGCATTTTAGAGATTCCTCTGGCTGCTGTGTTGGCCGTGTTGTGAGCTGGGTGAGGGTCAGGAGTACAGGCAGAGGGACCAGGTAGGAGGCTGCCGAGAAAGCCAAGGGGACTGATAACGGTAGCCAGGGCAAGGCCCTCCCCTTGATGGCAATGCCTGAGCCTTTTTTACCGAACGCAACCCCAGCACACAGTCCAAGAACCAGCCTACAGTCAGTCCTATACATTTAGCTTAAAATAACCTGCAAATGATCCAAGACCAAAACATCGTACAATATAGTTCCTGAGAAGGGAACTGGTTGGGTTGTTGAAAATACCAGATGCAAGATGAAAATGTGCCTCCCAGTCTTCAGAAACTGAAGGAGAGCCAAAGTTCTTAAGACTCCAGGATGTTCTGATAAGGATCTTTCCCCAGGTCCCAAAGGGACAGCCAACAAACATAAGAGAGCTGAGCTTTCCCCATGAGCTCATACGCAGTTGTATTTAGGGCCCGTAAATACTCTCTGAGCCTGCTCTCCTAAAATGCTCCCAAAGCCTTTCGTCCTGGGTACAGGTGGGGATGGGGCTTACAGAATATAAGAAAAGAAATTCATAACCCTGAAGATATTTATCAAACACACATGGTTGCCCACCACATCTCCAACACTGTCCTAGGCACCATGGAGTACAGAGTATAAGAAAGCCCCATTTGGCTGGCAAGACAGAGCTCTACCATCTCAATGATAGAAATTAAAATGTATGGCAGGTACCTGCTGGAATAAAGACCAATATCACATAAAAACATTACACCAGCTCAGTGAAGTAGGTACTATTGTTACGCCCATTTTAAAGATGAATAAACTGAGGCATCAAGAGAATTAGAAACTTGACCAAGACTATGCAGCTGGTAAGTGACGAAGCTTGAGCTCTTAACCACGCAGACCCTAGAACTGAGAGAAAATGAGAGGGAGTGTGTATTAATTGAACACCTAACATGCTTAATTTTATTTTTTAAATTTGGTGCTTATAGGTATCTAATTCATTTACCTTATAATTTTACTTCTAAGACCCAACTCATGCCCTACTAATATTGGACAGTGAGGTTTTGCTGCAGGTAGTGGATATCTAAACTGGTAAATTTTTTTGTAAGCTAATTTGGCAGTATAAATATATACATTTAAATGTAAGTACCTCTTGATCAATCAATTGCACCTCTAGGATAACCACCCGTGCAAAAACATGCAGGTCTATAAAGGTACATGGAAGACAATGGTCATTATACCACTGCTTATGATAAAGAAAAAGTAGAAATAACAAATATTAGGAGATTAATAGGAGTCAAACTATCTATCTATAGTGTTCCTTATGCAATAGAATACCAAAAAACAATTTAAAAAGTTCCATATGCATTAAATGAGAAACTGTCTAAAGTATATTGTTAAGTAAAAGACAACGTGACAGAGGCACCTATTCATCCACCAACATCTGCCTTCCCCTCCTTCCATATGAATGCGGTTTAATCTGGGCATACGCCAGCTGTCCCGCCAGCAGCCACGCCCCCCAGCTTCCCTTGCTGCTAGCTATGGCCACGTGACCACGTCATCATCCATGCAGTGGGAGCTAACAGGATGTGTGCAACTCCCACCCTGTTGTTTTTTTTTAAATCTGTTCTGGACTTCCACTCTTTCTTTCCCTCAAGTGGGAACCCAGATTTGCCTGTGGTCCAGCTTCAACCTTGTATCAAGTCTAACACCTCAGAGCACAGTGAAATGACAATAGGGGAGAAACTAGGGTCCCCAAATGATCACATGGAGCACAGCCAGCCACTAACCTGAATCGCTCACCTGAGAACTGTCACTTGAGAGTGAAACAATCTTCTCTTTCCTACACAGTCTCATATCTGGGGTCTCTGTGTCACAGCTACTTAGATTTTATCTTAACTAATGCCGGAAAGTTGCAGAATACTTTAAAAAAGATGTGGATACATAGAATTGGGTAGTATATACAAAAGAAAATACACCATGACCAAATGAATTGGTTTTCTTGGTTTTTTTTTTTTTTGAGACAGGGTCTCACTTTGTCACCCGGGTTAGAGTATGGTGGTGTCATCATAGCTCACAGTAACCTCAAACTCCTAGGCTCAAGTGATCCTCCTGCCTCACCTCCTGAGTAGCTGGGACTATAGCTGCACGCCACCACACCTGGCTAATTTTTCTATTTTTTTGTAGAGATGGGGTCTTGCTCAGGCTCATCTCAAACTCCTGGGCTCAAGCAGTCCTCCCACCTCAGCCTCCCAAAGTGCTAGGATTATAGGCGTGAGCCACTGCACCTGGCCCCAAATGAATTTTATTCTATCACCACAAAGGTTTACTTCTATATGTAGAAATATATTAAATGATATAACATACATGATTTTTTCAATAGATATTCAAAGCACGTTTGATATAATTCAACACAAATCTTAAAACTTGGAAGAAAATATTTCCTTAAAAATAAATATTATAAATTATGAAATAATTCTATATTTTATATCTTACATGTTTTGTAATATAAAATATAAAATTAAAATAGTACATTTATTTAATACCAAGATACAGCTTGATCCTTAAGAGAAAAACAAAAACAATTCAATAAAAAAGGGAAACAAGACCAATGTTTTCCTTATTACCATTATTAAATTAGGGAATATTGCCAAAGTAATAAAACATATCCAGATACACAGAAGCACACACACACACACACAGGCATACAACTAAGACAAATGAATTGGATAAAATTAAAATGACATGGTTTGATTGTAAAAATTTGAAAAAGTTTTCCTGCAAAGTTGTCAAGAGTCTATGAAGTTAGACACACCTGAGTTCTAATTCCAGCTTCTGCAATTAATAACCACACAACTAGAACCTCCCTGAGCCTCAGTTTCCTCATTTTTAAAATGAACATAATAAAGCCACCTCCCAAGGTTGTTGTGAGCATTAAGTGAAATATTGTCAAGTGCTTAGCACAATATCTGGCATGTAATAATCACTCTAGTTAGAATAATCACACTAGTTAATCACTGTAGTAATCACTATCTTTTGTTAATAATATTATACAAAAAATGCTAGTACAGCACCAAGCAGCATTCTTCTATGCCACTAATTATCAGCTACAAAATCTAATGAAAAAAAGAGTATTCTTCTTGAATAAACAAGCAAAAATATAAATCACATAGCATGTGCTCTGGTAAGAGAAGTGGGAGATGTGTACAAAGAACCTTACATCTTTTAGGGGAGAAAGAAAAAATACCTAAATTAATAGAGCGACAAACCATGTGCCTGAATGAGAACCAAATGTTTGCAAATTAAGTAATTTAAAGGTCTACAAAGTTTAAAGCAAACAAATCCAACTTTAGAGCAATCATAATTCAAATGTTATACAAAATGATAAAAATTTCAAATGGGAGTGGTGGCCCAGAGAGGTTGAGGAACACATTTAAAGTATCTGTTAATTGGTGTCCAGACTGGGACATGAACTCGAATCTATCTCCCGACTTCTGTCCAGTTGCTCTGCTATTTTGCGCTGAATCTCTGTATCTAGAATATCAACAAATATTCTGAAGAGCAGCAATGAAGGAGAGCTAACCCCACTGCACATTAGAACATATCACAAGGCAGCAGTAATTAAAATGTTATGGTATTGATCAGAATAAAACAGTATCAGGAGCCCAGAATTAGTCTTTGGTATATGCAAAGAAAAACATATGACTATCTAAGCCATGAAAGAAATATAAAAACTATTAAAATATTATTGAGGTAAGAGGACGTTAAATATTAAAATACCTTTATCTTAAAATAAATTTCAGAGGTATTAGCAAAATAAATATAAATAAATCAAATGATAGATAAACCAGTAGAAAGTAGATCTGTTATCCCAACTGGGGAGAAGTAATGTTTTTATGATTGAAATAATGAAAGACTTCTCAAAGGAAAAGATGCACAAACAAGATTATATAAAATCTTTACAATTCCTCTAAAATAACCCAAAACTTATTAAAAAGCAACAAATGATTGAATGAAAACACTGAGAAAATACGGCCAATGAAGGGTTAATATCTATGACGTATAAAGTTTACATGTATTACCAACAAAAAACCCAAGACCCAAATGGATACATGAGCAAAGAAATGAGTAGTTAATTCATCAGAGTTTTTAAAAAGTAAATAAACGTTTAAAAATTTTAAGCTTGAGCTTTAACAAATTAATTGGAATAAAATGGCATTTCACACTAATAACAAAAACACATTATAATTGTTGCTATTACTGATTATTCTTACTATATTCTGACCAATAAGGAGCAAAAGCAAAGTCCAGTGCAGTAATGCTTAAGAGAAAGTCGTACACTCAGTCTTTGCCAGTAGCAGTCTTCATTGTAAACAATTTGGTAAATGCAAATGCTCCTACGCTTTGTCCTTGTGAATCTCAAGTCTGGGAATTTATCCCAAGGGAGTGACTTAGAGGAAGAAATAAAAAAACCTACCAGTACATAATTGTTTACAGTAGGGCTATTAATCATAGGCAAAGAGCTATAAACATCTGAAATAACCAACAATAGATACATCAATACAAAAGGAATTATGCACCCATTAAATGATAAACGAGGATGAGTCAAACTATATAGAATTAGTTATAAAATAAGCAAAAAAGGAAACAGGAAGTTATATCTATTCATTGAAGCAACTGTGAAAAAATTATAAATATGGGTAAATATTGGAAAGAATAAAAACTGTTACTTTTTTAGACTTTATGGGGTTGTGGGTGAAATTTTAAGATAAGTTTTTTTATCTAGTGTTTTAAATCTGCTTTAGTAAATTAAAAATTAAAAGTAGGGAAGTATATCTTTTCAAGAGATTCTTCTAAAGATGGTTAACTATTTTCAAAAAATTTAGTCCTTTGAACAATATTGTTTTTACTTCTGGGAACATTCTTATTAATGTTTAATAAATAGGTAGGAATTACCATATTTCAGACCAGGGGCTTCCAACATCGTTGGTGACACCCCGGACACATCCACACAACAATCCATAAACAGAGGGTTTCTATGCTGAGACCAACCCCAGGCAGCTTGAAGTGGGGTAAGGATTTTCAAATTGTGTTGTCTGAAGCATGGGGTCCACTGAGGACTCGGGGCCACAGTGGAAAGGGAGAGAATTCCAGAAGGTGCAGATCTGAGCCTTCCTGTCCCCTTCAACCAGAGCAGCCTCACTTGCCTCTCCTCCACCCACTGCCCTTCTAGGGATTAGTTTGTCTGAAATGTCGTGCAGCTAGAACAAAAAATTTCAAAACTGCTTATGTGATGGCCAGTCTATGAGATCTGGAGTCAAGAAATCTTTGGGCCTCAGTTCCTCAACTGTTAAGACGAGAGCAAGAATCCCTGCCTCTCTTAGTTTATTGGGAGGAATAGATGAAATCAGAGGTAGAAAATGATTTATACTGTGGAAGACTCTATAGGAAATTTGTTTATTATGATTGGGAATGAAAGGAGGATACACTGGGCACGGTGGCTCACGCCTGTAATCCTAGCACTCTGGGACGCCGAGGTGGGCAGATCGTTTGAGCTCAGGAGTTCGAGACCAGCCTGAGCAAGAGCGAGACCCCGTCTCTACCAAAAATAGGGAAAAAAAATTAGCCTCTATCAAAAATATGAACAATTAGGCCAGGCATGGTGACATGCACTTGTGGTCCCAGCTACTCAGGAGGCTGAGGCAGGAGGATCACTTGAGCCCAGGAGTTTGAGGTTGCAATGAGCTAGGCTGATGCCACGGCACTCTAGCCCTGGCAACAGAGCAACAAACAAGAACAACAGTTAAGAAAAAAAGGAAAAAAGGATAAACCTTGAAGACATTTTGCTAAGTGAAATAAGCCAGACACAAGGCTGGGCTCAGAGGCTCACACCTGTAATCCTAGCACTTTGGGAGGCCAAAGCGGGAGAATCGCTTGAGGCCAGGAGTTTAAGACCAGCCTGGGGAACATAGCGAGACACTGTCTTTCCAAAAAGTAAAAAAAAATAGCCAGGTGTTGTGGTGAGCACCTTTAGTCCCAGCCCAAGAGTTCAAGGTTACAGTGAGCTATGACTGCATCACCATACTCTAGCCTGGGCAACAGAGTGAGATCCTGCCTCTTAAAAACAAACAAAAAAAGCCAGACCCAAAAGGACAAATCCTATATGATTCCATTCCATTTCTATGAGGGACCTAGAATGGTCAAATACAGAGAGACAAAGTAGAATGGTGGTTACCTGGCGCTGGGGGAGGGAGGGAATGAGTTATTGTTTAATGGGTACAGTATTTCAGTTTGGGATGATGAAAAAGTTATGAAAATGGATAGTGGTGATAGTTGCACAACAATGAGAATGCACTTAATGCCACTGAACTGTATACTCAAAAATGGTAAATTTACCACAATAAAAAAATACCCCCCAAAGGAGTAGGATATAGACAGTGAAATACAGAAGAGAAAAAGGAAAAGAGGAGGACTGCAGAGTTGGTGGGACTCGCCCACTGCTTTAAGGGACACGTATGATTCGACTCAGAGAGGAGAGTCCACAGCGAGGCAAGAGGGAGACGCAGCAGGGACAGAGGCCTGAGGGTGAGCGGCCACGGGGAGGCGGCTCTGGAAGAGGGAAGAGCCCAGTGGAAACCCTCATCCCTCCAAGCTCACTCATTCCTCTGCCCACCTCCTGGCACCACGGTGATGGTCACAGACTATGTTTACGTACCTGTCTCAGCTCCCCTGCTGCATCCTACCTGGTTCATTCATTTGTTTACTCAATAAACACTTATTCAGGGACCAGTAGTGCCAGCACTATTGTAAGCATTTAGTGGTAGAAAAACACACCCACACAGATTCCTGCCCTCGGGGAGCTCCTACTCTAGGGATAATAATAGCTGACACCTAGACAACTCTTATCACGTATCAGACACTGTTTTAGGTACTTTACAAACATTCGCTTACTTAATCTCCATGATAACCTACTGTTCTTACTTCCATTTTATATGTGTGGGGATCAGGCCCAGAGAGGTTAAGTCACTTGCCCAGGTCACCTAGCTTGGCCAGTGACAGGCCTCACAGTTCAGATTCACAGGGGGGCCCAACACAAGCATGTTGAGGAACGGGGCAGAGGAAGGGTGCTGGGCGCCCTGGGATCTAGATCTAGGATGGTGGGGACTGTTAGGAAACCATCAGCAGGGACGAGTGTGGAGGGTGAGGCGAGGCAGGGGTGGGGAGAGACCCGAGCCTGGTGTGCAGAAGATGAGTCCGGCAGGGGGAGGGCGGGGTGGTAGGGAGCCACAGGCTCAGAGGAAGGGACTTGTGGCTGCCCAGCAGGGCAGGGCTGGGGTATGGACTTTGTGGTGACAGCAGATTGGAAAGCAAGAGATGGCTCTGATGCTTTGAAAAGAGGAATTGATCTATTTGGGCGGCTTCCTGGGTGTAGGGGGAAAAGGAAGTGTCAAAAGTTCAGGCCTGGGGCACGCCTCTGACCCTCTAGATACCACCAAGGCCCAGGGCAGGCTGGCAGGGCCCACCTGGGGCCTGGCTGGGAGGAGAGGGGTTTGGAAGTGCGCTGAGTAGGCAGCAAACACGATCTGATTCATTCCTGCATCTGCAAATATTTACTGAGGGCCTGCTCCGTGGCCAGCCCACGCTCACCACTGGGATGGACAAAGGCCACTGACGGAAGCCTCGTGTTTACACGCCTACCTTCCTTGATCTGGCCAGACACATCCAGCACTGGACTGAGGGAGCATCCGCCCAACCCCACCTACCTTTCTCCTGCTCCGCGGCTTCACTGAGGTCTGGAAGCTTGAGCCCCACTAAGTTCTGATTTCTCATCAGGATGTGCTCCTTTGCGGAAAAGAAAAAGACAACATCTCAGGTGATGACACCAGGCTGGACTGTTCTCTCGGTTCTCTCTGTGGTTCTGTGACCGCTCGGCCTTAGGTGGGAACGCCGGGCAGCCTCAGAGGTGGGTGGACAGGCATGGCAGGGAGAGATCTGAGCAGCTGCTTCCCCAGCCCACACAGGGGCCTGAAACCGCAGTTAGTGCTGCAGTCCTGGGGTCAAGAACTACCCTTGGCATGGTCTGTTTCAAATAAGTCCATGGGCTTCAGGGTGAATGAATGCTCAGCCACACTGTGGCTGAGGTTTGTGGAGGACTCTGGGGACAAGGGGTCCCTGGGTGTATATGGGGCTGCTCCTGGAAACAGCCTTTGGTGATCTCATGGCTGGCTGGAGCTTCCTGCCTCACAGTTCTGGGCAGTGAGTACCCACTTCCAGGAGTGTGACTTCCCCACCCCTTTGGTTCCTCAATGGCCTTTTATGGCACCTCTTGAGTTTTTGCACTCTACAGACAAATGAGGCCTGAGAATTGCTGCCTGGGGGCCTCAGCAGGTAGAGCCCCTAAGAGAGAAGGGATGCCGACCACAGCATGTGGCCCAGGTGGGCTCACGCCTGCTCTAAGCCAGTTAGCACCAGTCCAAGGCCCCCAAGTGGAAACACCTGGTTGAGCTCCTAGCCCCCTGTGACTTGTGCCATCCATGGATTTTCAGTCTCTGGTGTGGCAGAGGCCACTTGAGAGGTTTGCCCCCAAAAAAGAGGGAAAAGGGGCCAGCAGAGGGTGCTAAAGATCCAAGTGGAAGTCATGGCCAAGGCCCCTTGACATGTCTGTTTAGCAAGCTGAGGCCCACAGCCCCTCGGCTCTCAGCAGGCAGGATTGGGGTGTGGGGGCAGGGTGCTCAGCTGCCAGGGTGGTGGCTGGTGGCACGGGGCCACCAGGTTCTCTGCACCTTACCTGTGGGGGTGTAGGGAGTTGGGGGGCAGCTTGTGGCCTGTGCAAAGGCAAATCCCTGGCTGTCTGGCCCCTTTGGCTCCGCCTTCCCTCGGGGATCTGGGACCGTGGCCCACAATGGCAGCACCTCTAGGCGCTGTGCTGATCCACTAGTTGGGTCTTTCTGGCTAGGCAGGGTTTCCTGTGTAGAATGTTAACAGCAGCCAGGCCCCAGCTCCCCTTGAACCTCCAACTTAGAGCTTCGCGAAGGTTTCTGAATAGGACAGTGGCCAGCGTTGAGATGTGTCCTGCTAGCACAGAAAGCCCCTCGCTTGTGCTCAAGTGCTACTGGGTGCCTCGGTTTTCTTCCCTGCCCCACACTCCCCTCTGCAGGGGCGCTGGACCCCACCCCGAGGAATCCCCTTGCCTTGGCTTATAGTCCACATAGGCCTTTTGGGGAAGGGAGGGCCTGTCAGAACTTCTTTGTCCTGTTAACTCCCTCTCTCCCCTACATCTCTGGACACCCCCAGTCACACCCTGCCTAGGGTGGCAGCCCCGTGAGAGCCCATTGTGCCTGGTTTGATGGCCAGTGGATGGTGAGGCCACCACGATCATTGGAGGAATTTCTCTGCAGGGAAGCAGCCCTCAAGGCCATCATTGTGCTTGTAGATGGAGATAAAGGCCTCTGTTAACAGGTGTCAGGAAGAAAGCCTGGGGCAGCACAAAGGAAAGGGCTATCTGGCCCTTGCCGAGCCTGTCCTGGGCAGGAGCAGGCACTCCGTGAAGGGGTTCCTGTTTGTGAGCCACCGACTTCAGCTAGAGGAGGAAAACGCCCAGGAATGAGGGGCCCACGTGTCCCTCCACACAGCCACCCTCCCCAGAGATGTGGCTTTGTGTGGCAACTACATCCCAGGTTGACCTCTGCCTGGTAACTGGGGTAAAAAGCACCTAAAACTGGTTTTTACAAAGGTAATGCCACACAAGGGCCTGACTTCTCAGGGAGGGGAACTTTAGGGCCCTGTAAGGCCCTAATCCAGGCCAGAGCTGCCCTGCCCTGGGGCCCAGGCTCAGCCCAGAGGTCTTTAGCCCAGGGGTCCTGCTCCCACCACCCCCAACTCACCTCTCGGAGCTTGGTCAGTTTCTGCATCCGCACAGGCTGCACTTGTATCTGAAAGTCTTTGAGTCCAGGCACCTTGGCCAGCTTGCCACTGGCTTTGCCTGCAAAACGCTTCTCTTCCTCTGCCAGCGGCAGCTTGGCAAACACTTTCTGCAGCCGGGAGCCGGGTTCTTCAGGGCCACTGTCCCAGGAGACCCCCCGCAGTAGGGGGCTGCGGGGCCCAGGGGACCGCAGCTCGGCTTTGGAGCCAACCTTGGACCCTGTCAGCTCTCCAGCTGGGCCTCTCCCCTGGGGGTCTGGGGGAGCCGCCCCTCCCGGGCCCTGGGCTGGACTTCTCGGCAGAGGGCTGCCCTCCTTGGCAGTCTGCGGGAGCTGCTTCCCTAGCTCGCCCTCCACAGGGCCAGGCTGGGGGCTATTCAGGGCCATTCTCCCACTGCTGCTCGTGCTGGAAGGTGGGCCCGTGGGTGCGGTCTCAGGGTGCTGGAGAGGATCAAAGTTTTCCTTTTGTTCTATTGCAATTTCTTTGGACTTCTCAACTGTAGGAGAACGACGAGCCAGCCTTCCCTGAGACACTTTCCTCTGGTCATTCTGCTTCCGGTCAGTTAGCCCTTTGGGGACATTCTGAAAAAGACAAGGTAAAGCTGGGACCCTGGAGGCAGGCTGGAGACAGGTGGGGCTACTTCTGCTGTGGGGGCTCTGCCCCCACGGGCCCCGCCAAGGGGCCCATTTGTATGTGTGTGTATGGGGGTACACGTGGACTTCATGAAAGGGGAGGGCTTCTCAGGTAGGTCTGACCCAGCAAAGGGGACCCTCGAATAAGCTGGAGGTTTGTAAAACAAGACAATGGGAACTGCAACTCAAAACCAGCCAAGAACGTCCCCAGGGCTGGGAGCTGAGGAGGAGAGTAGAATAGAAGGCAGCTCTGGCCCCAACTCCGTTGCCCCAGATTCTAGTGTTGGCTCTGCCTGGCAAGGACCTTAACTCTTAGGGACCTGGGTTTGTGAACCCTCTGAAATTAGATGCAAATGTGTATGTTAGTCTGTGTGAAGGGGTATCTTCCTTGGAAGAGAATCCACAACTTTCAACTTCCCAGAGAGTTCCATGATCCAAAATACGTTAAGGATCACTGGATGAGGTGATTCTCGCAAAGGTAACACCTAACTCTCAGATGTTTGAAGGTTCTGCATTCTTCTTTCCTTCCCCAGGGGAAACCTGCTTTGTGAGCAGTGTGTGGGGCTGTCTGGGGATGCGTGGGGCTGTCTTGTGTGTGAGCTGAAACTCTCCCAGAGAGCTCTCTTGTGGGCCCAGCTCTAGGTGAGACTGAATTGTAATGTGACCCCCGACACACCTCAGGCACTTGGGCACCTGGCTCTGAGCAGGTGCCGGCACTTCTATTGCTCATCAGCAAGGATGAAGCTTTCCTGGCTGGCCGAGGCAGGATCCCAACCAGGGGCTGGCGCCAACAGGGGCTGCTGGGCCTGGAGGACCACCTTATCCCTGACCAGCAGAGACTGGGGGCAGGGCTGTGAGCATTACCCCCATGGAGGTCACCCCCGCTGCACCCTACCTCCCTGCCCCTCCCCCTCCCCCTCAGACCTCCAGTCCCGGTGGGGCAGAGCAGTCTGCTGGTTTACCCAGCCCGAGCCTCCACTCACGCACGTGCACACACTCACGCACAGGCTGCCCAGGGGCCACCCTGGACTTCCGGGAGACTGTGTCTCCCACACCCGAGTCATCTACTTTGGGCAAAGCTCAAACTCACAGGCTCGCCAAGCTGAGGTGAAGAGACTTCGGCTTCATCCCCCCTCTGTTGGAGAAAGTAAACACAAGTCAGTCAACAATGGGGAGAGACCATATTTCCTCTTGACATACCCTCAAGGAGGCCCTAGCAGTGGTGAATGCCTCCACCCCCAGCACCCTCATCTCCAGTGTGTCAGGAAGGGCCCCCGGGGCATTGTGGGTAAGGGGAGAGACCACTGGTGCAGAAACAGTGTGGCAAGGGGAGCCCCTGTTACCTGTGCTGGAGCTCCGGGCAGAGGGGACTGTGGGCCACTGCACACGCCCAAACCTGGAATGGTCCAGACACTGGTAAGCGATGTCTAGCACCCCAGACCCTCGGCCGTGCCTTTGGGCTGCATCCACCTCCCCGGAATGTCCTCCCTTGGCAATCTCAGGCCCGGAGCCAGCAGTGCCACCATTTGTTGGCTACCTCCCACATGCCAGCTTCTGTGCTGGGCCCTCATTGCATCTTCACAGAAACCATATGAGGAAACTGAGGCACGGGAACCCGGCCTGAGCATGCCCCACGGTGCTGACGAGGGCGGCTGCTTTCCCTGGCACCCTGCCCCTCCCCTTGCTGACCCGAGGGTGTGGCCCTGGACACAGCCTAAATGAAAGGGAAGAAATCAAAAAGCACAAAGGCCTTTGCAAATAAGCTCTGTGATGACCCGAGTCCTCCCTGAGCAGAGAGAGCCCGTCACAGTCCTTTCCTCCCCCTCCTGCCTCCTCCTGGGCTAGCCCTGCCTCCTCGGGGGTGGCCCAGCCTGGCGCTCCTGGGGAAGGGGAATCGGCAGGCTGGGGGTAGGGGGCTGGGGGCATCCTGGTCAGCTCATGCTGGGCCGCCACCCCCAGGGAGAGGCAGGATGGGAAAGTCCCTGGTGGCTGGGTCTCACCTGCTGGGGTGGGGACAGTAAGAGAGTTGCTCCGAGAGGATGCGGGAGAAGCTCCGGGGCTGAGGTTGGGGGAAACAGCTGTGGAGACAGACACAAATTGGCCAGAGTTCCTGAAGGTTTAGGACTTCAGCCCAACAAAGACATCCTTTTAGGTATTTCTGACCCCTGGGAACTGGGTCTGCCTGTGAGTCCGGCTCATGGCTGTGGCAGATCCTCTGTCACAAAGGGTCGTGAAGCCATTTACAAGGCTCCCACTACAGCCCAGTCCTCAAGTCATTTGGGAGATGGAGGGTGAGGGGCAGAGTCATACTCCTAAGCCTACCTGGCCTGACCTCAAAGCACCTTCTGGAAACTGAGAACCTGGCATTGTTTGGCAGGTATAGCTCCAAAGGCTGTGCCTTCTAGACTTCCTGATTTCAAATGTTCCCCTTGTCCTCCTAAGTACATTTGCACTTGTCCAAAAACCCTGGCCCAACCTTTTGCTTTGAAGAACGATTCTAACATAGAAGTAGCAGGAGGAATTCAGGGCCTAGAAAGATCTGTCCTCTAACCCAGAAATTCCCCGAAAGACCACCTCCCCTTCCCCAGAGTACCTAGACGCCTTCCTGGGCCTGCGGCTGGAGCTTAGAGGGAGCAAGCCCAGGACGGCCTCTCCAGACCTCTGAGGGGGCTCTGGCCAGTGGAGCGGGGTCTCCTGGGGAAGACGGGCAGCCCGGGGGTCTGTGCGTACGGGCCTCACTCAGAGCCTTTCTCCCCACGCAGGGAGAGGAAAAGGGAGGCAAAAGCTGAGAGTAGGGGAAAGGTCCAAGTTAAGTTCATGCCACCATGTGGGCTGACATTTCTTGGCAAAACAGGAAGTCACAAGGGTCACACATGGGGCCAAAAAGTGAAAAGCAGGAGTTTTCTGGGTTCCAGTTGGGCAGGCATTTTGGAGCTTCTGAAGCTGAGCAAGGTGCCCTGTCCTTGCAGGGCCCCCTCTACCAGGCTGAGTTCTCGTGGGGCCTAGGATCCTGGGGCCAGCGAGTCAAAGGCCACCCCCTTGGAGGCAGGGCTCCCACTGCAGCTGGCGCCTGCTCCTTCCCTTCTCACGCCTCCACCCCCACCTTGGAGGGGCCTGGGGCAGCCACCTGCGCGTCCTGGCCCTGTCCTACCTGACGGGGAGTCTCCGGGGCTGCTCCTGGACTTCCTTCCGCGGCGGGTCAGGAATCGCTCACTCACCGACTTGGCTTCTTCCAGCAGCGCCAGGTTTTTCTTCTTGTCCTCCTCTGAGATGCTGATGTCTGGCAGCTGGTCATTTACCAGGTCAATGATGTGCCCCGCAGGGTCTACAGAAGGAGGGTAAGCTTGGGGTGAGCGCCACTGCACCCTCAGCACGAGGCTGAGAGGCCCTGCCGTGCCACACCTCAGCCTAATGCCACAGAGAGGGTTGCACGGGGACAAACATGTCTCCTTGGCAGGTCTCTTCAGCAGGCCTGGCCCCTCCGGCTTGTAGCCCATGGCTGTGGCAGGTCCTCTGTCACAAAGGGTCACAAAGCCATCTTGGTTCCCAGAACTGCCCTGAGCTCTGCCGTGAATGGAAGGCCAGCCAGGGCCCCCCTCCATGCCCTCTGCTCCCCCTAATCTGTTCTTGCTTCAGGTCTCTGTTTCTTTCACAAGCTAGTGGGCTCAAGGTCTGCGGATAAATGGAGGAGTCCAAAGATCACGGGCCATGCACGGATACAAACCCTCCCCTCACATGGTTTACCCTCATCCTTCTCCAAAACTGCCCCTTCTCCCTCCCGCAGCCCCTCTGGATGGTGGGTGAATGACACCTCCTGTCACTCAGCTGCTCAGGGGCATGGGAGTTACCCTCAAGTCCCCGCATTTACCTTAAATCTCTCTGCAACCTGCCCCTCATCTCTGTTCCTGCTGATTTGCTCCGACCTGAACAATCCCATCAGCCACCTGGCAAGTCCCTGCCTGCAGGTGAGCCCCTCCAGCGCACCCTCCACTGCCTGGTGGAGTGACCTTCCTGAGAGCCACGTCTGGCCATGCCATTCTCTGCTCATCTCATGGAGATTCCTGCTCCTCAGTGTGGCCAAACTCCAACCAGTCTCAGACGATTTTGCTGGCCCCACATTCTCCCGCCAAGGGCCTCCGGCCCTTCTGTAGGCAATGGCGCCTGTTTCTCTCCCAGCCTCCATGCCCCCTTCTGCTGGCAACAGCTCTCAGTTTTCACTGGGTAAACCCCTCTGGTTCCCCAGTACATCAGTTGGGAAGGAGCTGGCCAAGCCTACCCCCAGTCCCACCCCAAGTGCCAAGAGTGGGAACGTGTACCAGCCTTGGCCTGTCACTGAATTCAATCCCTGTGGCCACAGGAATGGGCTCAGGGATGGCCATGTGAGGCAACCCTGGGAACTGTGTAGGTACATGGGGAGGAGGAAGCCTCTCTCCACTGTTGGGGTGTAAGCTTGGAGCTGCTGGTAGCCACTTGCTACCATGTGTGAAGAGCCTGCCCAAGAAGAAAGCAAACACACAAGAAAGAAGATGGAATGGGACAATCTAATAACCCAATTCAAGCACCTGGATCCAGCACTACCTGAGATCCCAAGCCCTGGCTTTTATTATTTTTATTTTTTAGTGTCAGGTCGTTTGAGTTGGGTTTCCGTCCTTTTGAAGGGTCCCAACTAATACATAGGGTGGAGCATTGCAGTTGCCCTTCCTCCCTCTTGTCTATCTGCCCAGCTTTCTAAGGCACGACTCAAATACCCTCTCCTGTGGAATACCTACCCAAACCTTCCTCCTCCCCAGAGAGACCTGGTCCCCTTCTTACCTTGGTTTCCCCAGCTCTTCTGAGGAGGCCCTTATAGTGTCCTGATTATATCTGTTCACTTCTCAGTCTCCTCAGAGACTATGAACAACACGAAGGCAGGGAACAACTCTGTATTCTATGTTTGTACAGCCCAGGGCAGGCCACGAGAAGCCATCTGGGGAATGAGAAGGTGACCAGGGCAGCCAGCCGTCCTCCCAGGTACACACTCCTACCCTGCTGTGGGCCTTTCTAGCAGGGGCTGGAGGACTCAGCCCCAGAATTGAGCCTCACCCAGCTGTTCTGTCTTTCTTCGACTTCCTCACCTGTGTTTTCATGCCCTGCTCTTGTCTTTTTACCAAAAGAAATTGAAATTAGACATCTGGACGCAGGCACAGAGGGGCTATCTACGCTGCCCTGTTGGGCTTATATGGATGGGCTGCCTTGGAGACAGGGGAGAGGAGGAGGCTGAGCCTGGCCACACTGACAAGCTTCAGCCTTACTACTCGATATGCCTCCAGATTGGCCTGGCCCTTACCCACAGACGTCAGTGAAGCAGTGGAAACCTTCAAGTGTCGGTGAGAAAGCCTCTTGTGGGGACCGTGAACTCTGAAAGACAGAACAGAGTCATCCTGTTAAGAAAATTAATCCACAACTTGAAAATAGGCAAAAAAAAAAATGCCTGCATATTCTTTGAAAGTCATCCTAGAACATCACCTTACAAACTGCTCTAGGGTTCCTCTAACCCTCAACTTGGGAACTTGTTAGAAAGGCCAGTTCCCCGGCCCTGCCTCAGACCTAGCAGCTCAGAAACGCTAGGGGTGGGCCCGGTGTGCTGTGATTTAATGAGCTCCCCAGGTGCTTCCCATGCACGCTAAGGTACCTGCTCTCAAGGGACGCACCTTTCCCTCACTGCTTACTATTTGTTAGGGCCCAGACTCTGAGCTGATATCGAAGTTGCAGAAACATCAAAAAATGTAAATAACTGTTGTCCGGTGGAGATGCAGATGATTTGCATCTGGGAGAAAAGAGAAAAACACAGTTTCATTGTCCTGTGGAACATTAGCTTATTTTACATCTAACTTAGCAATTTTATTCCAGCGCTCTCTTCCCTGCCTCTGATTATACATGTGTATTCATTTCTGTGTCCTTCTTTGAACCAGCTTGGTTGTCCTGCTGCTTCTCTTATTAATAAGTAGATTTTTGACATATGGTCACTATATATTTATATGAGAATCATCTTTTTACCTTTTTGAAAATTATACCTAGACAATCTCATTCCAGCTAGACTGGTGCATGGACTAGTGCTCCGTAAAACCAAGGCACAGACATCCCCACGCACGTGAGCCAGTGCCCCCTGCAAGAGATCACAGTCCACCACACAGGACGCTCTTTAGCCAGGGGCAGGACTCCACAAAGACTCTCACCTTTCAGGTTCCTCTGCAAACATCTGGGCAGTTATTGTGGGAAACTCCCCTGCTGTGCTTTGTGCTTTATTACAGGCTGGCAGAGCACAAAGGGCCAAATCGAGCAGAGGAAATATCATTTGGGGAGGAAGATAATGGAAAAATCTCCAACTCTCCCATTTTGAAAAACTGCTTGATTGGATTTTAATCCATAAAATGACACAAGAAAGAAGAAAAGATTTATAAAAAATATAGCTGTCTGATCCTGATCCCCACATTCTAGGCGATATTGTTCATCACAGCACAAGGATCCGGCACCTGGCATGTGTACCTGTTGGCCAGGTTTTTGTCAGTTTCTCCTTCTGGTGAACTGGCATCCCCCGTCAGGACGATTGCGGGTGGACTGCAGGAGATTCCTGCGGTGGGGGGGCCCTGCTGGTTTAGAACAAAAACACAGACGGAATTAGGCTTGTGCTGGTGGGAGCTTCCCCGGGCTGAGCTGGAGCATTTATACCACCATCACGACGCTCAGAGCCATCTTGATAAGGGCACAAATGTAGTTTGGGTCCCCCACGCTCAGCTTTATTGAGGTATAACTGACAAGCAAAAATTGTATATATTCAAGGTGTACAATGTGATGTTTTGATATACATATACACTGGTGAAATTACATTCTTGGCTTAATTATTACCACAATTAAGCTAGTAAATTTATCCACCAACTCACAGTTATCTTTTGTGTGTGTGGTGAGAATACCTAGCAAATTTTAAGAAAACAATACATTATTATAAACTACAGTCACCATGCTGCACATCAGATCACCAGAACTTATTCATCTTATTGATATAACTGAAAGTTTATACCCTTTGACCAACATCTCCCCATTTCCTCATCCTCAGCCATTGGCAACCACCATTCTACTCTGTTTCTGTGGGTTCGACCCTTGTTAGATTCCACATGTAAGTGAGATCACGGAGTATCTGCCTTTCTGAGCCTGGCCCATTTCACGTAGCATGATGTCCTCCAGGTTCACCCATGTTTTTGCAAATGGCAGGATTTCCTTCTTTTTTAAAGGCTGAATAATATTCTATTGTGTGTATATTTATTTTTTCACCTTTTCTTTATCCATTCAATCCTTCCCTGGACGCTTAGATTGTGTCCATCCTTGGCTATTGTGAATAATGCACAAATACAGTTTATTTGGATGACTCAGGACAAAAAAACAGGCGGTTTCTCCTTTTGTTACCCAGCAGGCATTCACCCAAGCTTAACACAGTCCACTTTTCATGCACGAAGACCAGGGAAACTGCAAGCTGTCCCTCGTTACTCTCACTGACAATGCAGGAAAAGGATGGTGCAGAGTCCTCAGGCTGGGGACTCTGGCTGGGGAAGAATGAAGGCCAGGAGAAAAGGGGGTGGCACCCACACATGCCTGCTGTTCAGTGACAGTCCTACTTTGGGTGATTTTGACATTGCAGTAAAGGTGATTTGTTCAATGGGTAAAGGTTTGCAGCTTAATTTCTTGTTACTTTGTAAACATGTTTATCTAAATAACTATATATTTCTGAAATAAGGACAGTTACGGACTAGTCCTTAGATTTTTGAGGTATTATTTCACAACTGCCAAGTAAATAACTGTCAAAATGAAAGTTATTACATCCTAGGTTGGAGAAGTTGTAGTGTCATTTGTACATGTATATGCTGCGGATGGTTGTACGGGTGGTAAAACCATGTCAGGGGTATAATAAATATTTGTTGAGTGAATAAATGAATGAATGAAATAAAAGCGATATGGAACAAGATCCATAAAAGTGCGCCTCAACCTGTTTTCCCAGGCCAAGGGGCCAGGAGGTGAAAACGGGACCACGTTAACAGTGATACTCAGCAACTCTCTGGTTCTTGCACGGCCTGCTATTGCAGTATTTTCATCTCAGAATGGTTCCCAGTTACGTCTGGGAGGCTCTCCAGGGCTTTTCTCAGATGTCCCTTCATCAACTGAAGACGGCGACAGCCATTTTCCTCCTGCCCCTCCCCGCCCCCTTGCCTGGCCTGTGCTGCCGCTGCTGCCAGGGCCCTCTGAATGCCGGCTGCCCTTGCCAAAGGCCAGCCCCCACAATATCCTGAAATAAAAAAAATGCCTTCTAATGCCCCGAGCGGGTCACCGCCACCTCCCACTGTCGGTGCTGCTTCCTGCAGCCACTTTCCCTGGGAAGCCAAGTCCTCTGGAGTCCCTGAGCATTAAGGGTTCTTACCTCCACTGGCCCCGCAGAAGCCATGGCCGGGGGCTGCCGATGGGCGAGCCTCAGAGAGCCAAGGCTGGGCTCTGTTCTCGAGCCCTCGGTGCGCACGTGTTGGTCCCTCACCAGGTGGGGAGGAGGCCCTCTCTCCTCTTTAAATATTACATCTTGTTAAATGGGTCCAGTGCAGTGCCGCCTGGACTTCTTAAATCTCACAACTTTTAGTGAAACCAGCTTTGCCCATTTTCATTTGCATCTCTTCCCTCCTTTGGCCCCAAACATAAGGCCTCGTGAGCTGGACAAGTCTCTGAGTGAGAGTCCAGCCAGGAGAACACTGTGTTGCTTCCCTTGCAGAAAGGAGGCTTTTATGTGGCAACCCTAAGCCAGATCCCTGAGAAGACATTCCTGGGGCTCTGTGCTCAAACTTCTGCTCCTCAACTACTAGCTGTGTGTCCTTGGGCAAGTTATTCAACCCCTCTGTGCTCCGTGATTATAAAATCTAACTCACAAGGTTGGTGTGAAGATTAAAAATAATGTTATAAGGCACCTAGCACTTGATTGATACTTTTAATGTGAGTATATTACTGTCAGATTTCTTTCTCTCTCATTCAACAAACACATTTTAGTTATCCACGATGTGCCAGGAGCAGCTTGAGATATGAAGAAAAGACTCTCAAGGGGTGACAGTCAAGCAAGGGGTCCAGAGAAGTAACTAATACTTACAATAAATATAAGATAATAGGTGTGGGCCATATTCTGTGCAAGTTCACAGGAAAGAAAAGAAAACTCTGTAGTCAGGGGAGTTGAAGCAGACTCTATAGAGGAATGGACATTTGAGCTAGGTCTTGAGGGATGAATAGGAGCTTGCAGAACAAAGACATTGGGGGAAAGGATTCAGGCAAAGGGAATAACATTAGCAAAAGCATAACTGGGAATTAGGGATTTCTTAGTGTAGCTGGAGCAGGTGCATGGACTATGGGGTATGTGAGATAGGAGAGGTCAGGGAGGAGGAAGAATGTGAAACTAGAATAACAGGTTGAGCAGCTTCTGAAGGACCTTGAAGCTACTCCAACGAATTTGGTCTTTATGGTTTTAGAGATGGGGAGTCCTGAAGGTTAGGTTCGGGAATAACTACCCAAAGAGAAAACAGAAATATTGGCAACAGATCCATTCATGAATCCCCATGAATCCTACATTGGTTGAGATGATGGAAGAAGCTCTGTTAGAGCATCCATCTTCCCCTATAGAGATAACAAGGAGCTCCCTATTACATCGGAGCTGGTCACTCTCCATTTGGACACCTACAGTTGGCCAAGGTGGAGTGACAGAAAGTCAGCATGATGTTTGTGGCTGGAACCAAGACCAGCTCACCTGTCCTCATGACCCCAGAGCTCCAGTCCCTCTCTCCAAGAACACAGGTACCCATCCTTCTGTCAAAGACTTCTGGAATAGATGCCCAGGGAGTTTCCCCAAAAGCAACCACTCATTGCATGCACAGTATCCTCCTGGTGGCTGGTGATGAGCTGGCCACTTGCTTTGTCCTCCTGTTGCATTGTCCCCAGTTCCCATGATAGTAAAATGGTTGAAGGCCTGCTCTGTGTCTGAAGGTCGTGTGAATAAAATGAAATGATGAATGCGTACATGCTTGGATAAGTGTCATACAGTCTGCAAATACCCATTAATTAGGGTTATTATTAAAACGAATGGTGGCTCTATTCTGAGAGAACCAGTTCTCCCCACCTTTTGTCCAGTGGGCTCCCCTGGTGGGAGGCCAGCAGGCAGCAGAGAGGCTGGGGGCTTCCAAGGGGCCAGAGGGAAGCAGGACGATCTTGGATCATGGGGTGGGGGCCTGAGGACACACAGTGGAACACTCCAGGGGGGCTGGGGGTGTCAAAATGGCAGGTGGCCGATGGAGGTGGTGGCAGGCAGGGCTGGCAGGGGCTGCCAAGCTAAATGGGAGAGCCATGGAAGGGGAAGAAATGGGGGTTTTCTACCATGTGGGTTCTCTGGTGAGTGGGAAGAGCTGAAGCTTTCCTAGAGGCTTCTCTTCACATCATTAAAAGGATTTCTGGCTAGTGTGGTCTCTTAGATGTCAATGGAGCAAAAAGCATCCTCCAAAGCATTTTCTCTGAGCTCAGAGGTGCAAATGAGAGAACTTGAGTTCATTTGCTGGAGTAGGGTTTACAAATTTTTAAATTAGTTACCAACATTCCTTAATATGAAGAATTCACATAAAAGTCTGGAAATCCTGCTTTTCTTGAAACTGAGAGATCAAGCACTCTTGGGTCCACATTTCTACAGAGTAACCCCCGGTTTGAGCTACCTGAAACTAGCTTGCTTCAGTCACTTATCCCAGCCCCAAAGGCATCTGAGTTACTGTCCTTGTGTCACGTGATCCTTATCCTGGCTGGTTTTCTGGGGCACAGGAGGTTTGTGCTTAAAATCTCCCCAACCCACAGCACCTAGATGGCCTTGTGCCCAACTATCACCATGGGAATGCCAGAGAAACTTTGACTATGCTTGTGGCATGTGTGGGTTCTTTCCTTGGGTGGATTTTATTTCAACTTATGCAAGTTTGAGCTCTGAAAACTGCCTTTTTCATGTTTGTCATATTTAGAGAATTTCTTTCTTATGAGTCCTTTGGTGAATAGGAAGAAATGCTGGCTAAAATGCCATTTTCACATGTGTTCTATTATATGGTTTCTGTCGTCCCTTGTGAGGGTGTTTTTCAAATTCCCACGTGCGTTGATACAGATGGGCTGTGTCTATTTAAAGGGTCATGATGTGCCAAACGTGAACTGACTTCTTCATGTTGTGTTCTGAAAAAAATAGCTGTGGTGGCATTAGGGTATGTACCCATTTCCAAGAGTTTCATACGTTCAGTTTACTAAGTAGAATACAGATTTTGTTTTTTGTTGACACACTACTTTTTAAAGCAACTTGAAATAACCAACAATACAACATAATCTATAAAAACATGAGACTATGTAAATGGAGGAACAATTTGATAAATACCAACATCCCTGCCAGACAAAGAGAAGTCCGTGCTCCTAACCATGCAGGGTTTGACCCTGAGGTCAAACTCTCTGACCTGGAACCTAGTGACGAGTCTGCGATCCATGTGGTCCAGGCTCTGGGAAGGATCCCCTTAAAGAACTGTTCCGTAGACAAAAACCAACAGAAAAAGACCTTCATTCTTTACTCTCACCTCTCAAAGTGCACAAAAGGAGAATAAACCTTACTCCCATCCTCCCCTCTATCCCCCCTTTTTTCTTTTTTCGCCCCACACTCTGATGACTCTTCACTTGGGTGCTCCCCCGCCCAGATCTCTTTGTCTCTCCCTCTATCTCCATCTCTCTCCCTCTTCAGCCTTTGCTCCCCTGCTCCATCCAGTTATTTATTGTGCAGATTGTCTTAGCCTCTCTTTTTATGATTGACTCACAAAAGTTTGCAAAAAGGTCTTGTGGGCCAGGCGCGGTGGCTCACGCCCGTAATCCTAGCAATCTGGGAGGCCAAGGCAGGCGGATCGTTTGAGCTCAGGAGTTCGAGACCAGCCTGAGCAAGAGCAAGACTCCGTCTCTACCAAAAAAATAGAAAGAAATTATCAGGACAACTAAAAATATATATAGAAAAAATTAGCCGGGCATGGTGGCGCATGCCTGTAGTCCCAGTTACTCGGGAGGCTGAGGCAGGAGGATCGCTTGAGCCCAGGAGTTTGAGGTTGCTGTGAGCTAAGCTAAAGCCACAGCACTCTAGCCTGGGCAACAGAGTGAGACTCTGTCTCAAAAAAAAAAAAAAAAAAAAAAAAGAGTCTTGTGGAGGAAAGATCTTCTCTGAGAAGAGTGGGGTCCTGCCCTGGCAATGATAAGATTCTTTTTGGAGCCCAGGGAAGGGGTGAAGTCTGTGAACACTCCCACATTATTATGCCTTATTCTGCCCATTCATCCAGCAAACATCTATTGAATGCCGATCGATTGCGGCCAGGGTCTATGTAGGGCCTGGGATGAGAAAGGTGAACCAGGCAGGTCTCTGCACTGCTTCCTCTTATCACAATGGGGTGGGGACAGGAGTGGAAGTGCCCTCTGTGTTGACACCTACTGGCTGAATGGGTGCAAGGCACTAGAGTGAGCTGCTTTCTGGTAGGAGCATTCTCTGCCTGCTGGCTAAAGACCACGTGCAGCAGAGCTCTCCTTCAGTGGCCCCCATGCACAGAACTATCGGCATCCCCACTTGGAAGAGGGCCTGGGCAGAGGTGCCCACACAAAAAGGCAGAAACAAGCCAGGGGTGGCAAGTGCCAAGCCTGTAGCCACAGACACACACAATTCCAAGCTGCTTAAACACCAGGAAGCATAAAGCAATCATGGGAAATCCTCTAATCCCCTGATAGAACATCCTAGAAAGCTCTTTACCCTCTCTCTCTAACGTGTGCAAAATACACAAATCATAAAATCAAAGTGTTCTCTCCCTGATCAGATCACAGAGTGGCTGAGCAAGCTCTGGGCAATTTCTCCTAGTTTGCTGCAGAACTCTTTTTGTTGGGCACATTCATGTCCTGTGCAGGCTTCTTTCATTCTAGCAGGGACTCTAGAAAGTAATCCAGGAGAGAGTGTCGGAAGATTCCAGAGCCCTCTGGGGTGAATTCTGCCAGACTTTAATACGGTGTAAATACCCATCTCTGCTCCCACTCTGAGCTGTCAAACAGAAGGCAGGCGCTCAAGCAAGCTCGTGCGGGCAGTGCAACCCAATGCCCAGCCGGCCAGGCAAGTTACTGGCGTAGGGACTTCAAGGGCCCCAGGTTCAGGAGCCACACTTGCTTATGACACAGCTTCCCACTTGCTACCTGTGTGACCTTGGGCAAGTTACCTTGCCTCTCTGTGCCTTGGTTACCTCATCTATAAAATAACTATCTCACAGGGTAGTTACAAGAATTAAATAGGTTGACATAGTGATAGGATTTCCAGATACAATATAGGATGCCCCAGTTATATTTGAATTTCAAATGTACAACAAATAATTTTTTAGTGTAAGCATGTCCCAAATATTGCATGGACATAACTATATCTTCTCTCTCCTCCCCCCGGCATTTTTTTTTTTTTTTTTTTTTGAGACAGGGTCTTGCCATGTTGCCCAGGCTGGTCTTAAACTCCTAGACTCAAGTGATCCTCCTGCCTCAGCCTTCAGAGTAGCTGAGACTACAGGCATGTGCACCACACATAATGTATAACTGTACTTTTTATTTGCTAAATCTGGCAGCCCTAGGTGGAAAGCTTGTGGAGGGGCACCTGGCACCTAGTAAATGCCCAATAAGTGTTAAATATTATTGTTATTGCCACCTTTGGGACTGAATTAATTACTTTGACATCTGGTTTTGAGGCGATTGTTGCTCCTAGTTCTGGGTCTGATCCACCACGTGGAGTTAGATTGGGAAGGCCCAGCCCTTGTGGTCATGGAGCCACGAGCCTGTCCCCTGGGGCAGGGGGCCCACGTGATCAGTGACTCCCAGAGAAGCCCACCTCCAGGGCCACCTTCATCTGGCTCCACTCCCTCCCTCACCCTCTGCTTCTCAAACCAATGGATACCCTTTGTGGGTTACAGACACGGAAGCAAGGGAACAAATGTGGGTGGGGGAAGTGGCGCTTAATCAGCCCTACTGTGTGCTGGGCACCGTCCTAGATGCTCCTCGCGTTTGCTCATTTAGCCCTCAGAGCAATTCCGTGAACGAACCTCAGGACACCGATCTACAAATTGGGGGTGATAATACCTCCCAAATGCATAGAATTGCAAACAGGAAATGAAGAGATGAAAGTGAAAGCCCTGAATGTGGAGCAGGTAACTGATACATTTCTTTTCTTATCAGTGAAAAAACTGACTTGTCCAGGACCTTGCTGCTTATCTACAGTGGAAGTGACCAACACAGGCTGCATCCTTCCCACTGTCCCACACTGCTCCTACAGCTGTTGCAGCTGTCTTCGGTCTCACCTCCCCTGGCTCCTGGTGTCCTGCTGGCCTCCGACATGCCTCTCTTAGTCTTTCAAGCTGCATCTTCCTGCATGGAAGGTACCTCTTCCTCTGTGAAGCCCTCAAGTCAGCACAAGGCTGAATACACAGCAGCCAGAAAGACGGCAGGGACAAGAGGTGCCCTTGGCTCCCTGCCCCTCTTGCCAATCTGTGGGCCCAGCCTCCCTAGGGGTCCATTTCTCTGCCCTGGAATTGGCCAAGCACTATGGGCTGGGCCATCTCCCAGCAAGCTCATCCTATCATAAGCAGATCACATTTTATTCTCCTTAAATGAATCTTATAGAAACATTTCAATGTTTATTTCACTCATAAATTCCCAGGAATGCACAATAGTCTTCCTAACTGCCTGGGCACAAGGATAAATATAGGCCAGATGGGAATATTAGCTTCCTTTCCCTGATGTCACATGACTAGGCCTGGGCTAGGAAACGAAGGAGCAGCCCCGGCTCAGGCCGGCCTGGGGAGTTTAGCTCCCGCAGACGCAGACGGGTCTGGCAGACGGCCCGGGAGGGGAGACCCTGCCAGAAGGCACCATAGGGTAGTGAGGAAGTCAGAGGCCTAGACCGGAATTCCCCCAGGTGACCTTGGACAAGTTACTTAGCTTCTCTGACTTTCATGTTTCCAAACATTATACGGAGCTAATAATCCCCATTTTCTAGTCTTGTTTTAAGGATTAAATGAGAAAAAGCAATAATAATAGTGACAGCGAGGGTGGCGGTGGTGGGTGGGCACGGTGAGGCTATATCCCCAGATCCCTCTCTTCTAGCCTGGAGGGCAGACAGGGCCTGCCTCAGGAGAGGGTGGCTCCAGCAGCACAAGGAGTTAGTGCTCTTATGACAGGGCAAAAGGACTCTCTGGGGACTTTCAAGAAAAAACAATTACTCCAGTGGCAAGTCCTAAGGGTGCAGAAGGGAGGAAGTGCCCCTGCTGGGGTCTGCCGGGGACCAGTTCCCTGGCTCCACGCGGGCTCCCCAGTGTCCACGCTGCGGATCCTCCCATGCACCGAGGGCCTGCCCTGCCTCTGGTGGACCCTCTTTCCTGCCATTGTCCACTTTATTCCTAGAAATCATGGATAAATAATCACAGATTATCCTGCCTTCCTCACCACTGTTTTTTTTGTTTGTTTGTTTGTTTTGGGTTTTTTTTTGGAGACAGAGTCTTGCTCTGTGCTCTGTTGCCCAGGCTAGAGTGCTGTGGCTTCAGCTTAGCTCACAGCAACCTCAAATTTCTGGGCTCAAGGGATCCTCCTGCCTCAGCCTCCCGAGTAGCTGGGACTACAGGCATGCGCCACCATGCCTGGTTAATTTTTTCTATATATTTTTAGTTGTCCAGCTAATTTCTTTCTATTTTTAGTAGAGACGGAGTCTTGCTCTTGCTCAGGCTGGTCTGGAACTCCTGACCTCGAGCGATCCTCCCGCCTCGGCCTCCCAGAGTGCTAGGATTACAGGCGTGAGCCACCTCGCCTGGCCTTCACCACTGTTTTTAATCTTGTGCAACAGACTTCAGGAGTGTGAAAGTGCACACAATATTATTAGCCTTATCCCACGGAGAGTCACCCAGCCAGCCAGCCATTCATCCATCATCGTCCTCTATCCTCTCTTCCTAACACTATCCCCCCTCCATTTCTTCTTCCCTTTAATGTAGTCATTTAATCATCCAGCCAGCCAATTACTCACCCAGTCTTTCAGACAACCATCCATCCATCTGTCAGTCATCCGCCCATTGTCCCATCCATCCTTCCCTAAGCTCCCACCACCCGCCAGAGCCTATGCTGAGGGTTGGAGATAAGGACACAGCCCCGACCCCAAGTAGCTCACCCGCAGTATGATGGGGAGACAGAAACAAAGAATGACAATCTGCTCCACTGCTGACAACAGGAACTAAGGACAAATAATTGTAATATGCAATCCTGACTGTAACCATCGATATTTCTAAAACACTTTCTGCTTTGTCCTAGACACCTGCACAGCTACAATCTCACAGCTCTTATTCTATGACAAGAACCACTAGACCCCAGCCTAGGGGAACTGCCCTTGCAACCCTTCCCAAGCCTCTTTTCTACAGAGGACGGGGCGCCAAGCACCTGCTCCCATGCCTGGGGCCTCTGGTGTCCAGGACAGTGGCTTTACTGCTAGGTAGGGCCAGGAAAGGAAGGAGAAGCTGGCAGGAACACCTCGGCAGGAAACTTGAGTTTGAACCTCCACTAGACCAAGACATAACTATGTGACCTTTGGCAATTACGTAAACTCTCAGAGACTCAGCTTCATCAATAAAATAGAGATAACAATATCTACTTTGGAGGGAGGAGACCACATGGCAGGCACCCAATAGATGCCGCCATTGGAAATTCTTGACTGGAGCATTCAAGTACTTCCCGGTTCTCTGGCTTCACGGCCAGAGGTCCTAGGTGCTCTGCAAGCAGATCCTTTCCTGTCAGGGCCACACACAAAGGGCTGCTTCTCCGGAGCACCCTCCAACCTCATCTCAGTTACTTCAGAGTTAGGAGAGGGAGGGCAGCGAAGCCACTGGTCAGCTGAGTGCTACAATATTCTTAAGCCACAAGATGCTGCTGCATAACAGAACCATCCGTGTCTGCCTAGAGCGTCAACAAAGGAAGCACAAAGCAGATGCCTGGGGAGACCTGGGGGCCTCACGTCTGTGGCCTAAACCAGGCAATAGCACGGTGGCCTGTGTTTCGAGGAGTCAGTGTGCATCAGGTTGTGCTGTTTTATTGCCTGACTGAAGCAGAATGAGGAAGGGCCATGAGCAATACAGTACCTTGGCAGGAGTGTGACACGGAGCTTTGTTCGCTGGCCCTGCTGGCCCACACACCCAGGAGATGGCAGGCAGAAGGGGGTTGCTGAGCCCCAGTGCCACAAGCTGCAGTGCTTTGGTGTTCGCCCGACAGTGAGCTCCGTAGGGGCCCAAGTTGGCCCCGCTGAGACAAGTAGCTTTGCGAGCACAGGACAATGTCCCCTTGGCCCAGGCACCAGAGTGCTCACAGAGGGCCTAGAGGCAAAGTCAGCCGTGCTCAGAGCAGAGCACAGACTAAGTGGGGCTCTCGGGGCAAGCTGGGCTCGAATCCTGGGCCTGCCACTTATGAGCTGCGTGACCTTAGGGCAAAGTGGTTAACTTCCCTGTGCCTCAGTTTCCTCAGCTGTGAAGTGGGCACAATAATACCTGCCATCAGGTTCATGAGAAGTTAAATAAGTTAATACAGTAGAATGGTATTTGGTACATGGTTAGCTGTTATTCTTAAGCGCCTTTGCGGGAAATGGAGAGCGGGGGGTAGGGGAGGCAGGAACAGGGGGAAGGGGATGCTGGGGCAGTGGTGTGAAGCTGGGGGGGTCTGCTTATGAGCTCACATTGACCTGCCCTGGGTGTCCTAAAGCCCTTTGGAGGAGGATGAAGGCTGTCCAGGTGGAAGCTAGAATGAAAACTGGGCTCCTCCAGCCAACATGAGCCTCTTGGTACCCTCAGGTTTGCAGAGCCCCTCTGAGGAGACCGTCCTGTCCCCATAGCTTCCTACCATGGCTGTGGTCACAGCCCAGGAAATCATGGATGCTCAGTAAGACAGCATCTGCCAGGTCTGCGGCCCAGGGCGAGGGGGAGATGGGCAGGTGGGAGTCCTGAGAAGGGGTTAGGGAGGCTCTGAAGACTGTCGTGGGAGCAAAGACTGAAGGAACTAGAGAAAAAGAGACTCCAGGAGGACACAGAACTGCAGGCCATGTGGAGGCAGAACCGAGGGAGCGTCTTGGGGGAGGCAGGTTCCAGCTTGACCAGGACGGAGCCAACCAGCCACCGTGCAGGCCTCCTGGGGAGGTGGTGAGCTCCCCGCTGTGGAAATATTCCCACAGATTCCTAAGACCCACCCCAGGAGATTCCGATTCAGTAGGTTTGAGATGGCTGAGGAATCTGGGGTTCAATAAGTTCCCAAGGTTTGGAGCTCATGTTACGGAGAGTCCGTCTGCCCAGGAGGAGCTTAGATGTGATCTGGGATCCCTCTACCTCTGACAATCTGTCATTCTGTTGTCCCCTAAGGTCCCAGGTTTGTGCTTCCCTTTGAGTCCCTCCTTTCTCAAGGGCCAACCCAGAAAACACTGCTCAGGACACAGCCTTACAGAGTGCATTGCTGGGGGCTTTGTGTCTTTGCGGTATTTGATCGCTGCTTCTGATTAGGGACCTGAGGGTGCATCTGTGTGTGTGTGTGTGTGTGTGTGTGTGTGTGTCTGTGTGCGCCCACATGCGTGCAGAAAGCCAAACAGGATCCAGTCCTCCAGCTTTCATGTTTTGAGTGAGCAGGACTCGGCTAGTGCTCGTGCCAGTGGTGGGAAATGCAGGCTGGGACCGGAGGAACCAGAACTAGGGCTGGGCCCCAGGGAGCTGTAACCTCAGAAGGATGTCCTGTTCTCCCCTTCACAGAGTAGGAATTCAGACAGGGTTGGGACTTCCAGCAGGGCCCTCCTGGCCAGCCCTGCCTCCCTGGCTGCCTGGCTGCTGACACCCCCAGGGACCCAGGCACAAGCACCTGGAGGCTCCAGCCCCTCCCTGAGGTCGTGGCCACCTGAGATGTGAGTTGTCTGGTGGCGCAGTAGGGAGAGAAGCTCCATCCTGACCATGGTTGCTTGGCTTCTGGAGAACTCGGGGGGGGGGGGGTGTGCCTGGCAGTAAGGGCAGAGAGTAAGATAACGTTGGATTCAATGTGGCCTTCAGTCTGGGGTGGTCCCGCAGGCTAACGAAGGCACCCAAGGGCTGGGCTGAACCTGCAGGATCTAGGAGGCAGCAACTAATGCTCATCCTGGGTAACACAGGAGAAGCAGCAGCACAGAAAAGTGAACAGCCTTGGTCTCAAGGTCTCTCGAGCAGGATGCAGAGGAGCTGGGATTCAAGCCCAGCTTGGTATGACTAGAGTCCATACTCTGAAATCCTACACTGTGTGTCCTCCCTGATAGGACCTGGGCCTCCTGTCTCATCTAACCAACGTGACTTCAAACCACACACAGGCACAGCTCCATTAGGTAGGTGTGAGGGCAAGTTTCGAGGGGTGGCCACACAGCGGGAGGGAGCTCACCACAAAGTCAAGGGTAAGAGAGCCCCAGCGGGCCAGCAAGAGCTCCAGATTCCAGTTCTCCACAAGTTCAGGCTGTCTGTGACCCTGAGCCAGAACCAGACATCTATAAAATGAGGAGGTGGGCTCTGAGGGTCTCCCAATGCCCTTCAAGTGCCATGATTCTCTCTGTGCTCGTGGGAAATCGAGACTATAAAGAGAATGTTTGCGGGTACCAATGATTCTGCTTTGCTGGAGCCCCGCAGAAGGACCCATGAGGGAAGAATGTCTGAGTGAGCATTATTTTTCAAGTAGGCAGATTCTTAGTGAATATTTTCACGTTATGGTGACATTTGTTTTCTTACACATCATGACTGCAGGAACTTAGATAGTAAATACTTGGAAAGGAATGGGCCCTTGTATCTCTCTATCTTCCAAGCACAGGAGATTGAGACGAGCTTGGCAGCCTCAAGGGTGGGAGGATGCCCTTCCCTTATAGGTCTAAGTGACAGGTTTTTGTGTTGTCTTGTTTTGTGTCTCCTGAGGATACGGTTTGAAAGAACTTTTAATTAAAGTGATTTAGAACCAAGAAGAACTGAACTCAATATAAAAGCCTGTCTTTACCGACAGTAGAGTTGGATCTTTGCTGATCTTTTATTATCTTTTTTCAAGGAATGCTTTTATTCTTGGGACAGCTGTTTGGGGGAGTTTCCCAGGATTTGGGAGCTAGATTGTGCGAGAGAAACTGATTCAAGGACACTGGCATTGTTAGCGAAGTGGAAGGATCAGGGACGGACATTTCAGGGGGTGTCCAGGGCTGGAAAGGCCGAATACTAAAGAGACAGAACCCAGGAACGTCATGGCCTGAGGGCCTGCATTTGAATGCACTTGTGAGTGTCTCGTCCCTCCCTCCTTTGATTTCCAAGCTTTCAGAACTTGGCAGCCTTAGCAGTACCCGCTGGGCCCAGGATGTCCCCAAGCAGGCAAGGGGGCTCAACAGAATCCTGAGCTGGGCTGCTGAGGCTGAAGGGCTGGGGGCTTGGCCCATGTCACTGGGACATCCAAGGGAACGGCATCCTCCCACCCCCAAGGCTGCCAAGCTCTGCAACATCTCCATCCCACAAGCTTGGGACATGGAGCCATATCCCAACGGTACAAGGGGTCAGTCTTTTCTAAGCATACACGATTTAAGTTCCCACAGTTATGATGCATAAGAAAACAAATGTCATCATAACATGAAAATATTCATGCAGAATCTGCCCATTTATAAAAATAATGCTCACTCATACCTTCTTCCCTCAATTAAAAGCATCTATCCCATCAGGCTCGGGTCAGTCTGGACAACTGGCAGATATAACAAGTTCAGTGCAAATCGTATGCAAAGTTCATAAAGTAAAAAAAAAAAAAATGTTGGAGAACCTCCTGTGCAAGGTTTTGACCAATGAGATCAGATGGAGCTGATCAATCAACAAACAAAGGAAAAGCAATGAGGACGGCGAGCTAGGTTCTTCAAAAGGGAGTGACTTGAATATTGGAAGATTCAAAGAGATCCTCGGAAAGATGGATGAAGTTTTACATATTAAACAAACCAAGTCTCTTAATGAAGGTGCTGTGAAGTAAGATGTGAAGGATGTGGCATCACGTGAACAGATCATTTTGTTGGTATAAAAAAAAATACCAACACCAAAATCAACACTGCATTCTTTGTTCAATCTAAAAATTAGCATATAATCTATATTTTGTAATCTAGCTAAAAATAACTTGTTTTCATATTTTTATTTGTATAATAAAACCTCAATGATACCCTTTACATTAATATTTTCATCATTTCCTTTTTTGTAATAAAATGTCACTGAAAACCTTTTTCACTGCTTACTATGAAATTTTGCTTTTCATTTTAGGCGGATTCACGTTAAGTGGCCTTTTGCTGATGCTCACCGCCCTGCCGTGATGAGGCCCTCGTGCTAGCGGTCCTCGGTTAAGCCTTTCCCCAGTTTCAGAGGGAGCCCACAGGGTTAGCGGTGTGACTTCTTATGAGGCCTTAGTCAGACACAGCCTAGATGGTTCCACAGTCAGGATATTCAGGGCCTTGGTTGATTCAAAGGGACTCGGGGTAATTCCTTGGTGTGGAAGCCACACACCTTCCCCACGTGCCCGCTGCAGCCTGCATGGGCTGCCAGCAAACCCTCTGGCCAGCCTGAGAGCTGTGGCCTCAGCCCAGGGCGCTTGGCTTGGCCCCCAGCCAGTCTAGCCGAGGGCAGGGACGGGCACTTACTTGGCCGGCAGGGCTCTGGGCTGCCTGTGGCTCTCCGGGGGGCTCCTCATCCTCGGGAATGTGGGGCATGGCGGCCTCCTGCCGGGAGTGGCCACGTGTGCCCGGAACCTCCGCTGCGTCAGCCCCAAAGATGCTCCAAGAGGCCTGGGCTCCGCAGGCTGGGGAGACGCCAAAAGGACAAGTCAAATCGGTTCCCATCCCTGTCCCAAGCTGGGTTCCATTTCCAGGAGCCACAAGCCACAGAGAGAGCCTGCTTGAATTTGTATCAACACCGGAGGTCAACCTAGGCTAAGAGAGGGCATTTGGAATTGCATTTCCTCCAGCTCTCTGGCTTTGTTTACAAAGTCAGAGGTGACTTTAGAGATTTTGTATCTAATTTGGTCTTTACAGTAAACACAGCTATCCCAGAAGGGAAAAAACTGCTTCAAACTATTCAAAGCTGTAGCTAATGGAGGATACTCCATTGGGATCAGATTGGTATTTGTTTGCCATTTATTGAGCACCTACTGGGTGCTGGGCACTGTCCTAGGAGCATCACCAACATCCTCACGATGACCTCTGATGTAGGCATTGATGTTCTCATTTTATAGATGAGAGAACTGCCCCAGAGGGTGGAAGCCACTGCCCCAAATCATATAGAGAAGCAAGCATTTGAACCCAGATCTTCTGGATTTTGAGGCCAGGGCTATTTCTACTACACCACACAGCCTTCCTTGGCCATGTGGGTGGGGAGTAAGGGATGCTGCTTCCTGACTTCCTCCCCATGTCTCCCTTCACGCACTTCTCACACTCTTCTCACACTCTGCACAGCCTCTCTCACTCGAGTATAGCCCTCACCGGGCCTGCCAGCCCTGCTAAAATCTGGAGGCTCAGCCAGGGTGGAGCCTGTGAGCCCTGTGCGCCCACCCCCAGCAAACTTGAGTTGCTTCCCAGAAACCAGGCTACCCCCTCCCCATGGTGTAGCCTCGAGGCCTGGCTGGGATTGACCTCAGTCAGCATAATGTCATCCATCTCCCACAGTGATTGGCTCAGGGATAGATGATAGACCCAGCCTAGGCCAACAGGCACATGGCAGTGTCCTGGGACCCAGAGGCTTTCTCTTGCTTGGAGTGGTGGAGTGTGCAGATGTGAGATGGTGCTACCGACGCCATTTTGCTTCCATGAGGAAAGCCAGGCAGGATAAAACATACAGGCAGAAGAGGGCAGAGCCAAAAGACCTGCAAAGAAACAGAACTGGAGCCCTGACTGAAGTGCTCCTGAAGCCTGAACTCGTTCTGAACTAGCCAGTTACAGGAACAATTAAGTCTCTTGGTGTTGAAGTCACTTTGCATTTTTTGTTACTTGTAACTGAAAGCATACTCACTGCTCTTTCATGTTTCTTGTCATTCAAGAGGCCTAGGACTATAATCCCTCCAACAGACCTAAGCCAATGGGTCTAGCTACTCTGCTTCATCTTAGAAGAGGAGACCAGCAATGCCATGTCTCCATCTAGAAAGGCAGGAAAGCAAGGCAGAAAGAGCACAGGCTTTGGAATCAGATACCTGGATTTGAGTCCCCACTCTGCTACTCACTGATTATGTGGCCTTAGAAAGTTGGCTTCACCTCTGATCCCCAGTGTTCTTGTCAGAGGAACAGAGATAAGAATGCTTCCCACGCAGGATGCTCCAAGGACCAAACATACCCAGCACAGAGCAGGTTATCACAGAGGTCCCCTGACGGGGGTCTGCAACCCAGGAAGCTTGGCTGGAGCTCAGAGGGCCCTTCTAGGCCTCTCCCCACCCCTAAACTCTCTCCTTCCTCTAGTGGGGTGGGGGATACCCTCAGGGATGTGTAGAACCAACAACCAGCCTGGTTCTACAACTTTTAGAGGTTCCCTGAAGGAATGACAACCACTATGCGGATGCCATAGGCAGGGGACCTTTGGGACATACAGTGGTGGTGGGGACTGGGGAACAAAGGACACTGACACTTATTGAGTACCCACTGTGTTCCTGTGGGAGGTGCTGCTGACTGCTAGAGGCTGTGGGAGGAAGACCCGGAAAGCCCTGCCACCTCTCATGATATTAGGTGTCCTTCCTGTCCTGCAGAAAGGGCCTGGAGACGCCTTAGAGCCAGAGTGCTGCAGGGCAGGCCCCGATCTGGCATCAGCCACGGCTCTGACAGCCCCCACCCCCCACCAGCCAACGCACACACCTCTGGAGTTTTGGGCTGAGCTCCCTGAGGCGAGTGGGGTGTCCAATTCATCCTGGATACCCAAAAGATTCATCAAAAATGGTTGTCGATTTGTGTTTAAAGAACCAGAGACCTTTAGTCCCAGGATTGGTGGAGGTGACCACCATCTTGACTTGAGTCACTCTCTGCGGCCAACAGTTAGCCCCACTCAGCTTGAAACAGTCGGGGCGCCCCCTGCTGGCCACCTCAAGAAAGCTCATGCCAAGTAGCTCCTCTGGAGTCAACTCATTCTTTCACCACAAACACCCAGTTCACACCTTCTCTGCCCGGCCTGTGCCAAGTGCTGCTGATGCAAAGATGATGAGGACATGGTCTTGGCCCTCAAGGAGCACAGAGTCCAGTGGTGGGGGGCAACTGGAAATAGTATAATGAGGTAAAAATTTTGAAAGTGAGAAGTTGCAGGACCCCAGATAAGGGTCCCTAACCATGGAAATTGGAATGGTAGGACACAGTTTTAGTAAAGATTCTACACCAGAAATGGTGTTTGAGCTTAGCCATGGACACAAATACTGAATGAAACTTCTCCAAACAGAATGGCTGGGGGCCTAGCAGGGAAGATGAGACAGGAGGTAGAGAAGCCGACTGGACAGACTTTACCTGGTTCTTGGGAATGAGAGCTGTGGGGCCAGGGCACGTTGTGTCTCCCATCCCAAATGCTTACTGTATGAACAAACTGAGCATTGGGTTCACCCAAAGGTGGGCTCTGTGATTAATTTCGATAAATGTTTACTTGGATTTCAGCAGCAGTGACATCAATGGTGCTGGGTAAAGTATATGGTAAAGTATATGCTGGGGTTACGGGTAGCAAAAGAATATCCACAAGCCCCAGTTCTACCAAGGGAGTTGGCTATGTCTCCCAGGAAACCTCTTAAAATTATGTGTGATATATGTGCAGGTCCAGGCTGTCTTAATAGGAGAATGGCTTCCAAAACATGGGAGGTGACTGTTCAATTTTTCCTTTATGTCTTAGTTTATACTAAGTGAGTTGTCCTCTGCATGCTAAAAAGGATTCAGGCAAATTGAGACATGTTCAGAAAAGGGGAAGCAGGATGCCAAGAGGACAAGAATTTGTATTTAAAGAACATGAGAACTTTAGCCTGGAGAAGAGAAAGTGCAAGGGGGAATAGAAATCTCTTCTCAGATAGTTGAAAGGCATTCCTGTGGTTCCATTGTCCCCAAAGAATGGGTGCATGACCAATGAAAGGTCACATGAAGGCAAGAGAAAAACCTTCTAGTGGCTGGAACCATCTGAAGGTGAAACGGGCTGTTCTTCAAGGTAGTGAGCTCCCCGTTCCTGGGAGAGCTCCAGCAAAGGCTGGAGCAAGGGTCGCAGCATCCCTAACCACTTCAGGGGTCTTTTCCAACCCTGGGAGTCCCTGAAATCCTGGATTCTTCTTGGTTACAACAAACCACAAGCCCTGATGATCCCATCCCAGGATGCTGTGATCATGGTGTTCTGGAGTCTCATCAAAAATATCTCATTTTCTAAATCTCCACTTCCTTCCTCCATCTCCCTCTCTTCCAGAAAGAACTTAAGTGAGTCCCTGTGTCAGAAAGCAAAACAGAATGAATGAATGAAGCCAGACAAACACAGATGTCAGCTGCTGCAGGGTAAAAGCAGAGTGGATGCTGGCTGAGGTCCCACCCGTTTCCAGATGGAACCCCGAGCTCCTCGGGGGAGCCCCGGCAGCCCGCCTGCCAGGCCCATTCCCACGCTGCTCCTGCCCTGTTTGCTTTCTCTCCCGTCCATTATTATAAACTCGCTGCTTAAAATAGCAAGGTAAAAGCAGAGTCCATCCCCCAGGGTGACATCTGGGTTCCACTGGAGCCCGTGGGCACAGGGACCTCGCATCCATCACAGCAAAGTTTAGAATACAATCTCCAGGAAGTGGTGATCTAGAGCACCGGCCCATAAAAGGAAAAAGTATTTAGTAATGTTTGGTCTCTGAGCTGCTCCTTCTTTAACCCATTTTCGGGGCCCTTCTTGCTGCTTCTCCAGCCTGGTGAGTAAAGGGTTAGGTGGGTCGATGCCAAGAGCTAATCAGATCTTTTGACTCTACTCATCCTGCCTCCAGCCAGTGCTTAAGGAGAACTTGGCCCATTTTACAGGAAGGGAAACCGAGGTACAGAGAAACAACTTGACTAGGTCCAGTTACCTTTGTGCCTGGTGCAAATTATCCAAGAGCGTCTGCTGGGCTATCTATCCAATCCTTTGTGTAACTGAAGAGGCTAGAGTTCCTACAGCATATTTAAATATTTTATCTGCCCCTGAAAGAAGGCCAACAAATACTATTTAGTTTATGTTTTCATTCATCAGATAATTTCTAGGTTGCCTACTGAGTATCGGACACTATGCTATCTGCATTTCAAGTACTATCTCATTCAACCCCCATGAGCTTGATTTTATTATTTTCACTTGATATTAAATATATTAAGGAACTAGGGCTCAGAGAGGTTCAGTAAATTGCTCCCGATCACATGGCCAGTAAGTGTCTATTCAAGGGCAGTCTAACACCAAGTCTAAGACCAAGGCCCATCATCGTTCCCCTCTTCTGCTCTGCCTCGTCCACCAGGAGTTCTGCTAGAACGTAGCAGAAGAGCCCAGCACAGAGGCCCCTGAGCCCCAGGGGAGAACTGGAGCATGTGCCCCCAGTGAGGCTAAGGATGGTGGTGGGGCAGGGAGGAGGAAGCAGGTCTTACAGGTAGGTTGTCAGGGGAGGGATCTCATGAGGGCAAAAGAGTAGGCCCCCAGTTTGAGGCTGCATGGCCCCCACTGTGTGGCGCAGCAGATTCGTTCATTCATCCTTCCATTCATCGTCCGTCAGCCCATCCATTCACCCCTCGCCTTCTGACTCTTCCGTTCACACAACTGTCCATTGGTTTGTCCATCCAATCACTCACCCAGGAAAGTCCCACACTTGTTAGATCAACAGCACAGGCTCTGCCCCAGGAACAGCTGCTGTGGGATCCTGTGGGCTGCAGAGACGGGGCAGGGGGTGGGAGAGGGCAGCTCTGACAGAGTGGCCACATAAGCCTAGGCCTGCCTTGACACCTCCATCCCGCACACTGCAGACAGCGGGAGGGGCCGTTCTATGCTCATAGCCTTGGGGAGGGTCTTAGCAGCAGGAGGTAGAGAAAAGGAAGTCTAGCCCTGCCTCGATGTGTCTCAAAGGGCCACTAGATTCCCGCAAGCAGAGTCAGGGTTTAGAAATGGTCTTTGCAGAGACTACCCCTTCAGTGCTCTCAGCAACCCTAGGAGGTGGGGCATGTAATGCTATTATTATTAACGTTATAATTAGTCCCATTTTACAGATGAGGACATGGAGGCCCAAAGACTTGCCCAAAGTCACATCGCCTGTGAATGGCAGTGCTAGGAGTTCCCCGCATATGGGTCTGACTCTCCAGCTCCCTGTGGGGCTGAGCCCACCAGCTCGAGGGTGGCATACTTGGCAGGCAGTGGTCTCCCACAATGACCCCAAAAGTGCCTCTCCCAGAGCCTTGCAACCTTCCCAGAAGAGACCAAACCTCTCTCTGAAACCACAATGTCCCAGGAGCATAGGCTGTAAGCTGAGCTGCCCTCAGATTCTCTCTGTTAATCTTTGGGTGCCAGAGGAAGGGCGAAGAGGCCTTTCTGGGAAACTATGGGTTAACTCAGCCTCCACTGACCTTTCTGGAGTGACTCAGTATTCTCAGAAGGGAGTTTTTTGTTCTTCCAGCTTTGAATTTTTGCTTTCATTTTAGCAGCACAAAGAATGTGAAAGAGATTAGGTTGCTATTAATACCACTGGTCTATCTCTAGATGAAGCACTTGATGGAGGGAATTGTTTGGGGTGACTGCACACGGATCTCTCTTGGCCCCTCTGCAAACCCAGAGGGGCACAGGGAGGGCCACTGGAGACTGGCCAGTCCCACTCCCTGCTCCCATCTTTGCAGAGGGGGAACCGAGGCCCAGACAGGGGCAGGCACTTGACCAAGGCCACACTTGTGAGTGAGGAGCAGAGTCAGAGAGCGCCCCAGAGCCCCTGCTCCCAGCAGCTCTCTGGCCTCTTATTTTGAAGGCGGTGTTTGTAACCAAGAATAGGCAACTGTGTCTGTGCCGTGAAAGCAGGCGCCCTCCTTGTCCTCTGTCCTCTCGTGGTCACTCAGTCTCATGGGAGAGAGCGGGGACCCCCCACCCCACACTCACTCCAGGGCAGTCCCGGACAGACTTAGAAAATCTTCTCAGGCATCAGAGATCAGCTAAAAGTGCTAAGGGGGCCCCCGGGGGTCCCTAGGCCTGGCCAACTGCAGAGATGGGTTCTGCACCTCTGCAGGTGAGCCCCATCCTGCTTCCTAACCTCGGAATGCTGGGAGGGGCCTTAGGATCTCGACAGAGTGGGTTATATAATTCTCCCTCTGCCTCTCCCTTGCTGGATTAATCTCCCTTGGCCTCAGTTTCCTCATTTGTAAAATGGAGTAATAGCACCTACTTTTAGGGTTGCTGTAAGGTTTAAATTAGGAAATACATGCAGGGTGCTGGCACACAGCACGTACTCAGTAAGTCTCTTTACCGTCGTCCAAATCAGGCAGCTGAGTTCTCTTAGCCACGGCAACAACGAACCCAAGCCAAGGCCCAGACATCCTGGTGTTCATCCTAGGTGGCTAGAGTTTCCAGATTTGTCTCCTGCAAGTAAAGGACACTCAGTCCTGGTCTGTACTGTGGCTGCTCCAGGTCTGTGCTGTGGCTGCTCCAGGTCTGTGCTGTGGCTGCTCCAGGTCTGTGCTACGGTCAGTCCCAGGTCTGTGCCGTGGTCAGTCCCAGGTCTATCTGGTTCCAAACCCCAATTCTTTCTGCTACCCCTGTGCTGATGATGACCCCCAAATAACAGAGGTTTTCATTCTACCAGTGAGAGGTGAGGCCCGGCAGGGGACCTCTCCGGAAAGAGGGCCAGCACAGTGTCTGGCCAAGCAGGTGCTTGGGCTGTACTGGACAAGTGGGTGAGTGAATGACTGAAGGGACACAGCCTGTCACCGGGGGCCCAGGATTCTCTCCTGAAAGCGGATTTAGATTGAAGGGGACAGTGGGGAGTAGGGGTATTCCAGAAGGGCGGAGATGTGGCGAAAGAGCCTGTGGGCAACAGGAAAGGGAGGGTGAGGAACTGGGAGGCATCTCGCCCATGACTTTGCCCCTCAGCACAAGCCCTGTGGTCCAGGGGCTGGAAGCGCAGGGCGGTGGCTGGGCCTGGATTGAGGAGGCTGCCTTGGGCACCCCAACACTTCCAGGATCTGCCCCTCCATGGGAAACCTCAGGGCCCAGTTTTCTCTGGCCATGCTTTGCTCCTGCGGATCCCTCGTAGGCTCTGTTAGCTGGGGGTGCCCTGGGAGGGAGCCAGCCCCTGCTCAGACAGGTGCCAGGGCACACCCAGGAGGAGAGGCCCGGCCAGCCCTGGAGGAGGGTGCAGGAGTGCTCAGCTGGGCAGGGAGCCAGAGGGAGCGGCCAAGGCAGAGGGAACAGCCATGGATGTGCCTCACTTCCCTCCTACCTCCTTCCCCCACTGCCCTCCCCTCAGGCAGACTGCAAGGCTGCTCTGCGCCCACCGCCAGGACTAGTAGAGACTAGTGAGGTGGCGTAGCAGCTGTGTGAGTGTGCGGGCCTGCTGGGGAGCCCGGGGGCACCTGTGCCTGCTTCCCCGGGCAGGTGGGGAAACTCCAGCTCAGAACAGAGTGGCCCAGAGCCCCATTTCCCAGACAGACCTTGGGGAGAAGACCCCAGAGAGAGGAAATGGCTACTTGGTCTGTCTGGATAGGAAGGGCCTTTAGACATCCTCGCAGGTCCTCCCGTCCCAGGGGCGAGGGGGCAGCTCAGTCACTTCTGTGCGCCCAGAGGATGCCAGACCTTAAGGTACCTCAAGAAGTAGTAGGTCACTACTAGCCAAGGGCCGACAGAAAGTGTGATGGACGTTGCCAAATGCCAACCAGGACAGATGACAAAGACCACCCGGCATCGTCCTCACCTTCACTCCTCGGCACTCTTGGAATTTAGATGCCACTCTGGAGAAAGAAGAGGGTTGAGGAAACCCTGAAATGCCTGAGATCCAGTTCTACACACCTTAAAAAATGGTCAAGCCAGGCAGGACCTCCTTCCCTCCCCATCCTCCCTGCCCCACCCCAGCCATGACGGGAAATGAGCCAAAACATCTCCCCAGGTTTCCTTTCCAGCTTGTTCACCTCAGCAATTCTTTTTTTAAAAATAAGTCCACTTGAAAAAATTTTTTTCTTCTTCGAAATATGTGCAATTGCTCAATCAGAGCAGTTCAAAGGCACCAGGAATAGCAGAAAAATTTCTGAACTTCCCGTTTAGCTCCTAGCAGATATAAATCTTGCCTAGTTCTCTTTGTTCCAGGCTGCCCAGCAGCCTCTCCCTTGAGTCACTCACTCCGGGGTGACATGAGTCATCATCCTGGGGTCAAGGACCACACAGTATTGCCGGGTCTGTGAGGCCCCAAAAAGGACAGGGCACCGAGGGGCCACCAGGAAGAAACGTGGGATCAGGGGCTGCATCCTCGGTCCTGAGCTTGGCTCTGCCTTCCCCAGTGGGTGACCTTGGGAGTCACTGAGCACGGCCCTTCTAACTTGCACTTTGGAGGGGTCTCTCCAGGAGTGTGCAGGAGCCTGCTTGTACCAGCCCACAGGAGCCTAGTGTGGCCTGGCACGGTGGCTCATGCCTGTAATCCTAGCACTCTGGGAGGCTGAGGCAGGAGGATTGCTTGAGACCAGGAGTTTGAGGTTGCTGTGAGCTAGGCTGACACCACAGCATTTGCCCAGGTGACAGAGTGAGACTCTGTCTCAAAAAAAAAAAAAAAAAAATGAGTCTAATGTAATTTTCAAGAATTTTGTGAGCTGGTCATTAAACACAGACATTATTAAAAATTAAATTATATAAACTTACAATTAAATAAATCACATTAAACACAAAGGAGATAAAATAACCCCTTTCTAATTATTTTACTACATTTTACCATTACCTATGTTCCTGAGCTGATTTATTTCTAGTGTCTCTGTAGAGCGGAAACACTACAGAATGACATGCTACTGCCATCTCTTCTCAACCCTAAGATCAGTGCCGTCAAGTTTGGTCATAGTGGGGGCATCTATACCACAGCAATCGGCAAATGCTGCCTGTCAGGGCCTCCCCCCAGAGAGCTGGATTTACCAGCACATCACTGGGCCGCTCAGTCCCAGGCCCCCTGCTTCTTACTCTTGCCAGAGTACAGAAGGAATGCAGATGACCTTAAATCACCCCACGACAACACAGTCATGGGGATTTGATTGCCAAATAATTGCCTTTGGACAACTCTTCCCAAGTGTCCCACAGCCCCTCACACTCACCGTGTCCCTGACAGAAGCCATTGTTTCTTTCCCGCCCCAGCCATTCTGCCTATGCCCTAGAGAATGGCGCCCCAGCTACAAACCCGGAGGTCATCAGGACTCCTCCATCTCTGTCCCCACTCCACTCACATTCAATTAGACTCGGGTCCTGTCAATCCTAGTTCAGAAACGTCTTTGATTGCTTCCCTTCTTCCACCCCTGCCACCCCTGCATGACGCTGTGTGACCCGAGTCACTGCATCAGCCTCACTGGTCTCCTCACCTCTGGTCTGGCCCCTTCAAGCACCCTCCACAACCGTGCCAGAGCAGTCCCTCTAAAGCAGCAGTCCCCAACCTTTTTGGCACCAGAAACCGGTTTCATAGAAGACAATTTTTCCAAGGACCCAGGGGCTGGGGGGAGGGGTTTCAGGATGATTCAAGCGCATTACACTTATTGTGTAGTCAAACCTCTTTGCTAATGATAATCTCTATTTGCAGCTGCTCCCCAGCGCTAGCATCACTGCCTCAGCTCCACCTCAGATCAGGAATTGGATTCTAATAAGGACTGTGCAACCTAGATCCCTCACATATGCAGTTTACAGTAGGGTCCGTGTTCCTATGAGAATCTAATACCATGCTGATCTGACAGGTCATGGAGCTTATGTGGTGATGCCAGTGATGGGGAGCAGCTGTAAATACAGACAAAGCTTCACTGGCTCACCTGCCGCTCACCTGCTGTGCAGCTTGGTTCCTAACAGGCCACCGACCAGTACTGGTCTGCAGCCTGGGGACTGGGGACCGCAACTCTAAAGCATAAATCAGATTGTCCCTCCCCTTCTTAAAACCTTTGAAGATTTTTTCCATGGGACCAGTTCTAAGTCAAGCCCCCAGCCCCTCTCTCTGGCCTTATCCTCTCTTCCAGCCTTCACACACCTTATACCCCAATCACAGTGGACCAACAGCCAATCTCCAAACATGCCCTACTGTTTTACACCCTTTGCACATACCCTGTTTCCTATACTTGGGCTGCCTTCTATCCCCTTCCTATACATTATGGACTCCTACTCATCCCGCAAGACCCAGTTCAAGCAGGCCTCCTTCATAAACCCATTCCTCCTCTCCACTTCAGAAAAAGCTACTCCCCTCTTGTAGTTTCCTACTGCTGCTATAACAACTCACCACAAACTTGGTGGCTTAAAACAATACAAATTTATTACCTTATAATTCTAGCGGTCAGAAGTCCAAAATCAGTCTCGGTGGGCTACAACCCAAGTGCCGGCAGGGCCGTGTTCCTTCTGTAGGCTCGTGGGGAGAACCCATTTCCTTGCCATCTCCAGCTTCAGAGGCTGCCCACATTCCAGGGCTGGTGACCCCTCCTCTGTCTTCAAAGCCAGCAGAGTAGCTACCCTCTTTTCTCCCCTGTCACTATCCTGCCTCCTTCTTATAATGACTCATGATTACATTGGACCCACTCAGATAATCCAGGGTAATTTCCCCATCTAAATATCCTCAGTTGAATCGTATCTGCAAAGGCCCTTTGCCATTTACGGTAACATATTCATAGGTCCCAGGGTGAGGATGTAGCCATCTTAGGGAGGGGGGTGCCTGGCCCACTGTCTTGTTCTCCCAGAGCACTTTGCACAGACCTCAACTCAGCTAGGATTTGAACACCTCGAGAGCAGGGACTCTGCCTTATTCATATTCTTGTGAATATTTTTATGAACTGCATCCAGTACAGGGTCAAACACAGAATAGCCACACACTAAATGCTCATTGAATTAATTAACGAGTGGCACCCTATCTCTAATAAGCAGATAACAAAGCTTTGCTTTCATCAGCAACCAGCTTCCGTGAAATTGGGATTCGTGCAGAGGTAGCAAACTCAAGTCCTTTGGGGGGCCAGGCGGGTAAGATAAATGACAGAGCCACCATGCAGTGACAGGGACTATGGTGGGCCAGAGAGTACGAGTGCCATTTAACCTGGGCAGTTACTAATTGGTTCTGGGGTCATGAAGGGATACCTCCCTTTCTTGGCCAGATCTCCCGGTTTTTCAAGGAAAGCCCAAACCCCAGATGTTAAATATAAAATTGCCCAATTTATAAATGTTAAAGCCGATTCAAAAACTTAGAGAACCACTCTGAAGGCCAAACAAACATCTCTGTTCGGGTGGATTCATTCGGCATCTACCAGATTTCACCCCTGATTTATACCTTGAGAAATGTTCCTCTGGGTTTTATTTGCTAATGAATCTAATTCAAATCAAGCCCGATAAGCAGTGCCATCCAGGAACTATGCGAAGTCTGGCTCCCAAAGACTGATGATTCCCCATTCTGCCCACAGAACTCCTGTCCTCTCGGTGGTTGAGATTCGTGGGTCTCTCCTTGGAGGAGGTGCCTGAGGAGACAGCCCCTTACTTGGGCCTGTCTTGTTCTTTCATGGGAGGCCAGACCGTACTCTGTGCAAAAGCATCTCACAATCCAGTGACCACACCTCTGGAAACATCATCAGCCCAAACCCAGCCCGCGACTGACAGCAAGCATGAGATGTGGTCCTGCCAGAGCGGCAGGGATGTGGGAGCGACATGGACCAGGTTCCCTCCCAGCTCTGTCCCTTACAGCCCTTCAAAACAATAAACTTCTCTGGGCTCATTTCACCACTTCTAAAACAGGGTTAAGATTCTTCTCTCAAAGGATTGAAATTTCAATAAGATAAAGCACAGAAAGTATCTGGCACACTGTAGATACTTAAGAAGTGTTCCTTGACTCACGTGTGGGAAAGAGAATATTGTTGAAACAAGTCACCTGTGCTTCATGCAACAGAGGACTTCAGCGATAAACTAGGTACTGTCCTTGCCATCCACTTCACAGGTTTGGTTTTCTGATTTTCCAGCCCATAGCAGATGAAAAGCAGCAAGAAGGGACAATCAACCACAAGCAAAGAAGCAGCAACACCCTCAAGAGCAGATACAAGCGCTCAGCTTGGCACAGATCTGGGCTCACGCAGCCCAAACCGGCTGCTTCCTCCACACCTTCCCAGTCACTGAGCTCATGCCTGGTTTACTGCCCGACACAGAAACTGGTAGGTGTGAAAGAAGCAAAGCTCCAATGCTGGCTGCTTGGAAAAGACTGGAGAATAGGTTCCATTTTAGAGCACTTTCATCCAAAATGGTTAAAATATATAAAAGTTTGATGCTTTAGACATAGCCGTTTTTGCTCACAATATATTGAATGGGGGGAAAACCAGTGGGCCTGATTCCACTTTCATTTAAAAATCACGTATATTTTTATGTGTGTACATTGTATGTGAAATGTATGTAGATAGATATATAGCTTTATCTATCCGTGGGGGTAGGGAGGAGGGGTGGGTGAAGAGCAGAAGGTTAAAACTCAAATGTTAAAAGTGGTTATTTTCAAGTGTAGTTATGAATACACATTTGAAGTGTTTATATCTATGCTTTTCCATTTGTCTACAATAAGCATGACTTACTTCCATACTAAATAATGGAATTGTTAAAGGGAAAGAAAGAGATAGTCTCTTTAGTGGCCCGAAAGATTACTTAATGTGAACAGTTTATCTCTGATGATCACGCATTACTTAGGCATCAGTGGTCTTCATTTCAGCACGTGCTAGTTGAGGCTGTGAGCCTTTCTGTGGAATTTCTTGCCTAGAATTCCCTGGCCAACTCTTGTTCATCCTTTAATACTTAGTTCAAAATCACTTCTGCCAGGAAGCCTGCCCTGATTTCCCTCTCTGGCGCCCCTCTTCTGGGCTCCCACAGTCTTTTGTTCTCCTTTCCTGTGGCTCTGTCACTTTGTCTTGTGATCATTTGTTTACTGGACCAGAGGTTCTCAGCCTTTTTGCTACAGTCCCTCTAAGCTATATGACAAACTTCTATCAACTAACAGAAGCATAAATCTCCAGGGTGGTGTGAAGTTCTCCAACTAACTCTGACGAGGCTCCCCTCTGTTCTTCTTCCTGGAGTGACATGAACACGCATCACCTGGGCTGCCATGTACGCAGGTAGATGGCCTTGCCCACACGCATTCCCTTGGAGCTTCCCCAGGTAAACGGCTGAGTTTTCTCTCGATGATGTAACTGGGTTTCTTGTCTTCCCTGCGACACAGATGTGCAAATTTCCCCGTAGGATTCTACCAACTAAAACCTAACAAGGAGCAGGGCCTCCTCCTCTGACACCTTCATGCCTCTGTTCTACCATCCTGGAGTACTTTACAAAGTGACTTTCAGGATTAACTTATCAATGGAACTTCTAGCTTTAACCTGAACCCAACTGGAGGCCACAGAGTAGCCCCATTGTCCCTTCCAGCTCCACTTGGAAAGCTGGCCAGAGCGTCTCCCAGCAGCTGGTGGTGTGTGTTCAAATGGGGCAGCACCCTAGTATCTGTGGTCACGGGACCCCTGGAACAATCTTCTTCCTCACAGAGGGAGCTGTGAGGGTTTGCAAAGTAGTCAGAGCCTCTAAACCCAAACCCAGACACGTGGGACACATGGCCCAACTCCTGCTCTGTCAAGGGGACAGACTCTGATATTGGGGGCCCTGGCAATCCAGCAGCTGGGATCATCCAAGGCTGCCTCCTCCAGGAAGCCTTCCCTGACCTGGACGTTGTGTTCTCTCTGGTCTGTGATAGCACTGTGAGGCTGCCCCAGTCTGCCATGTAGTGGTTTCTGTTTCCTGTACATTAATCTCATCCGCCAAGCCTGAGGGCGGAGAACTATCTTTGTGCTCCAGCTGTGGGAACATAACACAGGTCCAGAGCAGTCTCTCAAGACCTGGTGGATCCCTCCTTTGGAGAGCAAGGACTCTAGGAGTCAAACCTCAACTTTCACGTGGCCTGCTACACACCTGGCATGGTATAGATATGTTAGCTCTTGAACCCTCTCAGCTCTGCAAGAAAGGTATTATACCTCCATTTTACAGATAAGGAAACTGAGCCTCAGAGAGGCAGAGTGACTTGCTCTAGGTCACACAGTCAGGACTAAAAACTGGGTCTCCTATGTTCAAAACGGGGTCTTCGGCCCTTCCCTGGAGAGGGCTTGTTCCTGTTCCTCTCTAACCTTAGCAGAGGCAGAACAAAGGTATTGGGAGGTGTTCCCTGCCAGGAGCCTTGATTGTCCCAGATCCCAGCCATTCCTCAGGCCCACACAGCTGCCAAGGAGGACAACCCCAGCCAAGGCGCGGCCCCTCTCCCAGGAACGGGAAGAGCTTCTCACACGTCCCCTGGGGTAGATAGGAAGCAGCTGCGATTGTGATCATCTAAGACAAACAGAAGAGAGCGCTTCCCTGCTGGGATGGAGCACCCCAGCCCCCGGCGCAGGTCTCCCCCCATTCATCCCCGCCCTGGGTGCCCCAGTTCTCAGCAGCTGTGGGGAAATAGGTCCAATGACCTGGGCTGGGCTGCAGGGCAGAGTCTGGTCTCACCTGTGCCTCAGAGGCCAGAGGAGGGGTGGGGATAGGGGCCTCCAGGACGGGGCCCTTCTGGGGAGTGGAGCTCAGACTGTGAGGCCGGCTGCCTGGGTGGCAGTGAGTTCCCTCGCCACCCGGGCCTCAGCTCCCCACCTCTACAGGACAGGGCTGGGATAAGCTGCCAGCCTGTGTCCCGCTTTCTGCCCCATGAGTTCGAGGTCCCTGTTGCCTGTTGAGAGCAGGCATACACAATCAGAAGCCAGGGGCCTGGCTGGCATTGCCAGCGCTGGAGGCAGCCTTTGGACACCTTTGCCTCACATCCCCCTGGTCACAGTGACGGGCTGGAGGGTGAGCATGCGACCTGACCAGAGCCAATGAGACACAACAGGACTTTGCTGGCCATCCTGGGAAAGAGAGCCTTACTCTTAACTACTGACCTTGAATTTCAGGGGATGAAAACAGAATTCTCTTGCGATGGTGAAGAAGAACTTGTCTAAGGATAGAATCAATGTGAAACAGCATAGCTAAGAGCCAGGAAGAAACTAGGTCCTGAGGTTATCCTCCAAGGCCCTGATCAAGCCATGCCTGGTATCCCTGGCCTTTTCTGTTTTGAGAACCAATGAATACCCCTTTTCTCTTAAGCTGACTTGTGTAGGCTTTTTTTGGCAATTGCAGTAAAGAGTTCCAACTGGTAAACACAGCCTGGCCTTTGTAAGCTGGCTGAACAGGGTCTTTCTCAGCACCAAAGGTTTCTCTCGCCTCTCTGCTCTGCTAGGTACCCGGGAGACTGAGCTGTGAAACGCCCATCTAGAGCCGATGCACTTGCCCTAAGTTATTCCCTAACTAAGCGTGTCACTGGGCCCCTTTCCTCAGAGCCTGCTCCTCCCTCTGCATTCCCTGCCACCATTGATGGGCTCAGTCTCTGGCCAGAAACCCCAGCCAGAAGCCTCTTCAGGATGCCTGCTCCTCCCTCCCCCCAAACATACACACACACACACACACTCACATGCACACACGCATCTAAACTCTTCGGCTTCAGAGGAGGGACTAGGCTTGACCAACCTCCATGTTTCTGCCTAAAAGACAGCCCAGGGGACATCAAGACATGTTGTGGAGTCAAATTTCAACCTTCAAGTAATTTTCAGACATCGTTGCTTTTGGGGGTGACCACTCCACCTACCCCTCAGCTCAGAGCCAGGTGGGCTCTGACTCCCCACCCTTCCCAGAAAAGCAGACCCCAAGACCTGGGCAGTGGCTGGCTGTGTGAACAGGCTCACAGCCTTCTGCGTGGGACCCCAGCCACAGAGTCTGGGGTGAGAGCTCCCGTGAGCAGGATGAAGCCAGTGGCGGGGTGGGCGCAGCTGTGGATCTCGGCCAGGGTCTTTTTTTCACCAATGGAATTAGCTGAACTGCAGGACGGTGGCTGTGTGCACAAGAAGCCATGTGTTAAAGTAAAGTGAGCAGCCCCTTGGTTGTCCGCATCCATGCCAACATCTGCGGGAGTTGAGTCTTTAGACACAAGTTGAGAACAGACTATGGTGAACAGTGATGGGAATGGCCACGCTGGGTGGGGGCAGGGAGGACGAGGGGGGAGCTTAGGAAAGGCTCCCCCAAGAGCAAGCTTTGGGGGCCGGAGGCTCATGTATTTCAGGGTACTGCTACTCAAGCGGGCATTTGCAACTGTGGCTGCTAATAATAGGAGGCAGGAAGTCACCACAGAGAATTTCTCCCTGGAGGAGTTATTTTTCCACAGTGGAGAGGTGGGCTGGTCTGGGAGTGATTCCAAGGCGTCAGCACTAGAGACCTGATACTTACTGCACCAGGCGCTATACCTGACTGTTTATATCCTTTATCTTATCCAATCCTCATGACAGCCCTGTATGGTACTATTAATATTAGTCCCATTTTACAGGCAGGAAAGCTAAAGCTCAGAAAGGGGAAGTAATTTGTCCCACAATTACTAAGTAACGTAAGCAGGGTTTGAGCTCAGGGGAGTCTGACCCAAGCCCAGGGTTCTGCTCAGTACCCCATGATGAGGCTTCCAGGGCATCAGCGAACCCAGTAGCAGCAGCCGCAGCAACAACAATAACCACTACTAGAAAAGAAATGTTGGCGCAGGACTGGAAGAGGTTTTGCAGGCCAGGGCTTCACGGATTCATCACAGAGAAGATACTGTGCTTGACGGTCAGATTTACTATGCTCTGTCTGTTAAACTGCAGTGTGTTGTATGTGTAATATCTCTATTTAATTGTTTCGTAAACAGCACAGAGTTCATCCCAGGCATTAAGCTGAGTCATTCTCATGAAGCTCTTTCTTGTCATTGTTTATTTATTATTTATTTTGAGATGGGATCTTGCTCTTCCTCAAGCTGGTCTCGAGCTCCTGGTCTCTCAGGCAATCCTTCCACCTTGCTCTCCCAAAGTGCTGGGATTACAAGTATGAGCCACCACACCTGGCCTAAAAGACCCTGTCTCTACAAAAAAAAGTAGAAAAATTAGCTGGTGTGGTGGTGCACACCTGTAATCTCAACTACTGGGGAGGCTGAGGCAGGAGGATCACTGGAGCCCAGGAGTTTGAGGTTGCAGTGAGCTATGATGACTCCACTGCACTCTAGCCTGGGTGACAGAAAGAGATCTTGTCTCAAAAAAAAAAAAAAAAAAAAAAAGGAAAAGAAAAGAAAGTCTGAGTTAAGAGAACTCTGGGGGCAGGTTAAGGCCAGGGCCTGCCAGGAGATGCTCCAGCAGGTTCTGCAGGGGCTGTTCTGGGCCTCGAGCCAGCAGGCAGGTGAACCGACCCCTTACAGGCCTGGATTTCAGCCACAAGGAACACAGGCACTGGGAAATCACTGGATTCGGGCAAGGCTTTCTTGGATCACCCCAGCAACATCACCGATGTCTGAGCGGACAGAGCTGGGAGATGACGCACCTCGGGGCACATTTTCCCAGGGGGGCCCGCAGGCTCCTTGCACCAGCCCAGGCTCCCCTCTTTCCTATACCGAGGGTTGACATTTCCTAATTATAGAATGATTTTTTCATTAGTGATATAATAGAATTAGAAGAGATTGTATAGATTTGTAATATGACAAGGTAAGGTTATAGGACAGAAGTTTTTTTTAAAAAGCACCTAATTTGGGGTCACCCTGGAAGCCAGAGCCCAAAAGCCCTGGTGCATTATTCTCTCGGCCTTTCCTCTGAAGCTCTTTCCTCTGATGCAGGGCGCTTCCTCTAGGGTTGGCAGAGTTTGGGAAAAGCAAAGGCCTTTTAGGGCCCCGGGCTGGCAGGTTTTGCAGCTGGGGCAGGCTTGGGAGCAGCTCTGTCCTGCCCAGCCTGTGGTCAGCCCTGTCCTGTGCCCAGCCTCGCAGGAGTGGGAGGCCCAGGTGGCACAGGTGCCCCAGGGCAGGAGGGAGCGTGGGGGGAGGGGCAGCACGGGTGGTATTTGGCCTCTACCCAGTGTCTTCCTGATACCCTTTTGGTTACCCCCAGTTCCCTCCTCATCCAAATCGCCATCCTGTAACCCATCCCCTATGCACTCTGCATTTTCAGATGAGAGAAGCTGATAACTAACTAGAAGAGGGGCCCTGGGAGGGTTGGTTCTGGGGAAGTGATCCATCTTCCACACAGCTCAGTGGCCTTTATACAACGTAATTGTGGTCACGTTTCGCCCTTCACTAAAACATTTCAGTGGCTCTCTGTGCGCTGACTTCCACATCTGGCTGCTTGCTAGAATCGCCTGAGCTGCTTGATGAAATGCTGATTCCTGGGCCCTTTCCAGATCCACTGAATTAGAATATCTGGGCACAGGGCCCTGGAATCTGTATGGCTAACAGCCCCCTGGGGAGTCTGATGCAGTATATCCCAAAGACCAGAGCTGGGGAGTCCCTGGCCCACAGATGAAGTCCAGGCCACTGGCACCAAGTATCCCACACCCCAGCCTCATCTAATGCCCCAGGTTCCAGAACATTCCATGTGCTATCAAACCTCAGTGGGATGCCGTCTGCCTAGAAGGCCATCTCCCCCATCATCTCCATGGGAGACCCTACTCCTCCTCCAGGAGCCACCCCATGATCATAGGCAGATTAACCCCTTCTGCCCCACTTCCTTTTTTTACCAATTCAAATTGTTTACTTGGGAACATAGACATTAACCACTTCATAGGCCTGTGACTCTGGGTCTTGAATTTCAATGTCCTCAAATTGTTATTGTCCACAAATTGTTATGAAATGTATATCAATGTTAATTATATACACAGTGCCTCGTATAGAGTCTAGCACAAAGTAACTAGCAGAATGGTAGCTTTTATGCTTCTTATTATTATTCCTGTATTATGACGACATTCCTCTAACATAGAGTTCAATACATTATGGCCTATGGGCCAAATCTGACCCACTGACTGTTTTTATAAATAAATTCTTATTGAAATACAGCCACAACCACTCATTTATTTATTGCTTATGGCTGTTTTCACGCTACAAGGAAAATTGAGTAGCTGAGGCAGATACTGTCTGACCCATAAAGTCAAAATATTTACTATCTGTGTTTTTTTTTTTAAGGAAAGTTTGCCAACCCTGCTCTAACATAATTGCAATTATTTATTTTCAGGTTGATTTCCCCCATTTGGCTGACAATAACTCAAGGATCTGCATGGCAGACTCCTAGTCATCCATCCAGTCTTTATCATTTCTGTAACTCCAGCATTTGACATATAGTTAGGGCTTGGCATATGTTAAACTGAAGAGAATAATTCTTTAACCCAGTTTAAATGTGCACATCTCTTGAACGTCCCTAAGGGGAGATGGGCAAGTCTTCCTGGAGGGTGGGGCTGAGGTAATGGAGATGCACAAATTGGGAAAACCAGGGACACCTGGGGATTAAAATGAGGCATTCATGGGATCCAAGGTGTCCCCAACAGTCCTGGTTCTGCGCCTGACTCTCCTTCCTGGGGCAGGGGACGCACTGGCCTCCACTCCAGTCTCACTGCCTCCTGCCCCAACCCAGCACACTGGGCCTTGCAGGTGGGATATTCTCCCTGCTGGGTAAGGGAGGAAAAACCTCTTCTAGGAAATAGTCCGTTCAAAGGTCAGTATACTCCCCCTATCCGAGAGGGTATAAGCGGGTGGTCCGAATGGTCCAGTGATCCCCATGGTCCTTACAGTGGGCAATCTGGTGTACCCATTGTTAATAAATGAATTAGCTGATTGATATATTTTTCTCTGCAGATTTACATTTTGTTTAGTTTCCATTATCCATGAATTCACATTTCCTGAGCAAAGCTCCTCTGGGGAAGAGAACTAAGATTTCAAAGCAATGAGACCACTTCTTTGTGACCTGGTTATGAAACCACTCTGTGATCTTGGGCCAGTCACGCCCCACTCTGGGCCTAGTTCAGCTTCAGTACAACAACTTTCAGACTTTTGGATACAACTCACAGTGACCAAAAGCAGTGCCTGACAACAGACGGCTAGATAGAGATTCTTCCCTCTTCCACGCCCCTGCGCTCCAGTAATATACTCTGTGCCCTCCCCAGCGGATACAGCAATTCATTCCTGCTGCCCTTTCTTGAGGCTTAAAGAAGATGCTTTAGCCTTGAAGTAGATCCTCAGAAGATAAGAAAATGCCACTGATGAGGAAAACTCTGAGCTGCATGGAATGGAAACACTGGGCTCTCCTCTGGGGCCAGGAGACAAGTCCGTGAGTGGAGGCCAAAGCGCATCTCTTCCTTAGGCCTCTGGGAGCCTGCAGCCTACTGCCCTTTCAGGAGGCAGTGCCTCCACTGCCCTTCCCCCTCCTTGCAGACACCCCCGTGGGCCAAAATACTGAGCCTGCAGGGTCCTGGTTATCTGAGGGCAAATCGGTCTAATTGTGGATTGAACTGGCTTTTGTTGATTTCCCTGGGGGTGATTTATAACTGCCTGCTTCCTAAAAGGGCTTGTGGCCAGATGTCAATAAAAACACCCAGAGGCCAAGAGAGTTAAAAATAAAGGCTGAAAAAGGCAGCAGAGGAAAGAGGGAGAAAACTCTACCAGCTGAGGTAGGAGGACTCCTCAGCTCGGATGACAGGGACGGGAATCTCGCTTCTCCGTTCCCACTAACATAACCAATGCAGACCAACAGCATCTTGCTTTTGGCTATTGCAAGAACTACAGAGCAAGGAGTAGCTGCATCTTGAGTTGACAAAACTGGCCCTTAGCCCAAAGGAGAGCAAAATTAGAGAGAGATTTTATATTGCGGAACTTTAAAACTTACTTCATGGAAGGACTCCTCATGCAAGTGTGTCACCATCCTGTTTACACAGCAGGATCTGGAATTACTTTAACTTTGGTTTTCCAAGTGGGCAGTGTAAATCTAACTTCTAGGTGAATGTGCGTGCCTGAGTCTGCTGGCTGGTCATTGACCCTTCCCGACGCGGCGTTAGAACAGACCCTGACTAAAATGAGCTTGGTGAACATGCAAAACCACATATAAGGATCCTTTAGCTCAGGGACAATGGACAGTGCCTTTTAATTCTGGCTGCAGGTCACTGTCATTCAGTGGTCATGGCAAATGGGTTATTTAACAAATTCTGGCTTCGCTAGTTGCAACTAACCAGAGCTCAGATCTCTCAGAGGAAAACCAAAAAGGCTATTGTTGTGGGCTAAATTGTGTTCCCCCTGCCCCAAATACTTATGTCAAAGTCCTAACCAGCAGTACCTCAGAATGTGACTGTATTTGGAGATAGAACCTTTAAAGAGGTGATTAAGTTTAAATGAGGCCATTAGAGTGGGCCCTAATCCAATCTGACTGGCGTCCTCATAAGAAGGGGAATTTGGGTGCACAGAGTGACACCAAAGATGTGCGCCACAGAGGAAAGACCATGTGGGGACACAGCAAGAAGGTGGCCATCTACAAGCCAAGGAGGGAGGCCTCGGAAGAAACCAAACCTACTGATATTTTGATCTCGGACTTCTCCAGAACTGTTAGACAATAAATTTCTGTTGTTTAAGCCACCCATCCTATGGTATTTTGTTACGGCAGCTCTAACAAACCAATACAGCTATTGATAGAATTTCTCAGACATATCAGATTTAAATTCAAGTCCGTTTCAAACATCTAATCTTTGAAATTGGGATCAATAAATAATTATGAAAAATAATTGCTTTAGTATTTTTCCAGGTCAATCACAAAACTTCTTTCACGATCTTTCTAATGAAATGAAAGTGCTCTGGACTAGGCTCCAGAATTCTACCTTAAAGAAATAATCTATCTCTATTTGCCGATGATATGATCTTATATATAGAAAATTCTGAAGACTCCACTAAGTATCTATTAGAACTAATTCTAATCTAATTAATTGAGTTCAGCAAGGTTTCAGGATACAAGATTGACATACAGAAATATATTTCTATACTCTAGCAATGAACAGTCTGAAAATGAAGCGAAGAAAACAATTCTATTCACAATAACATCAAAAAGCATAAATACTTAGGAATACACAAAATAAATGCAAAACTTATACTTTTAGAGATATAAAACATTGTTGAAAGAAATTAAAGAAGACCTAAATAGATGGAATGCCATCTCATGTTCATGTGTCAGAAGACTAAATACTGTTGAGATGGAAATATTCTATAAATTGATCTGCAGATTCAACACAATCCCTATTAAAATCCTACCTTCCTTTCTTTTGCAAAAATTGACATTTTTGAATTTTTGGCAAAAATTGACAAGCATAAATTTCCAATTTCATATGGAAATACAAGGGACCAAGAATAACTAAAATAATCTTGAAAATTAAATGATTTGTGACACCTCCCAATCTGAAAACTTACTATAGAACTGCTGTAATATAGTATGATACTATATACTATACAAGGAGAGACATATACATCAATGAAATAGACTTGAGAGTCCATAAATAAACCATTACATTTATAGTCAATTGATTCCAACAAGGGTGCCAAGATAATTCAATGGGGTAAAGAATAGTCTTTTTAATAAATGGTTTTAGAGCAATTAAATAACTACATGTAAAAGAGTAAAGCTGGACCCCTTCCTATCCCTACACAAAATTAACTCTAAATGGACCAAACATCTAAGTGGAAGAGCTAAAACTATAAAATTCTTAGTTGAAAAAATATGAGTAAATCTTTGTGTCCTTGGGTTAGGCAATGTCTTCTTAGATACAGTACCATAAGCACAGGCAACAAAAGAAAAAATAAATAAATTGGACTTCATCACAAGAAAAACTTTTGCCCTGCAAATGATACTATCAATAAAGTGAAAATACAACCCACAGAATAGGGGGAAAAATTGCAAATAGTGCATCTAATAAGGGACTTGTATCCAGAATAGATTAATTCTTACAACTCAATAATAAAAAGATAAATAACACAATATAAATATTTGAATAAATATATCTCTAAAGAATATATATGAATGGCTAATAAGTACATGAAAAGATACTCAATATCATTAGCCATCAGGAAAAAACAAATCAGAACAACAATGAGATAGCACTTCACACTCATGAGTGTGGCTAAAATAAAAAAGACAGGTAACAGCAAATGTTGACAGAAATGTGGAGAAATTGGAACCCTTATAGATTGCTGGCAGAAATGTAAAATGGTGCAGCCACTTTGGAAGACAGTTTGGCAGTTCCTCAAAAAGTTAAACATAGAGTTACCATATGATCCACCAATTCCAATCCTAGGTATATACCCAAGAGAAATGAAAATGCATGTCCACACAAAAACATGTACAAAGTGTTCACGGCAGCATTATTTGTAATAGTCAAAAAGTAGAGACAAACTAAATGTTTATCAAGTAATTAATGGGTGAATAAGATGTGGTACATCCATACCATGGAATATTATTCAGTCCTAAAAAGCAATGAAGCACTGATACATGCTACAACATGAACCTCGACATGAATGAAAGGATGAACCTTGAAAACATTACAGAAGTGAAAGAAGCCAGTCGCAACAAAACCCATATTGTATGATTTTGTTTACTTGAAATGTCCAGAACAGAGAAATCTATAGAGACAGAAAGTAGATTAGTGGTTGCTTAGGGCTGGAGGGGACAGAGTAAATGAGGAGGTTTAGGGTTTGGGTGATAAAAATATTCTGGAATGAAACAGTCATGGTGGCGGCATTTCTCTCTGGATATACTCAAAACCATTGAATTGTACACTTTAAGTGGGTGAACTATATGATATGTGAATTATACCTTAATAAAGCTGTTTTAAAATTTTTTAAAAAAACTTCCATCAAAAAGAGAAAAGGAAGCTAGCTTTGGTCCTTACTACATTGTGACCTCTCTGGGCACAGTTTCTTCACACATGTAGAAATTAAGCTAGATGATTTCTAAGGTCCCTTCCATCTCTAAAATCCCTGAGTGTGTGTAGTGTAAGAAAACAGGTTGCAGAAAAGAGATAGAGTTTGTGTCTAGGATGGTGCCCCGTGGGAAGAAGGGAAGGAGGAGACAACAATGAAAAGAATAAGAGGAAGAGAGATGAAGGGACAGGGACAGGGGCTCAGAGAGACAGACACAGAGACATAGCGGCAAGACTACACCCAAAAAGAAAGACAAATTCACTGAGATGCAGATCACTCCTCTGTCCTTCCACGTAGCAAATATTTACTGAGCACCTGCCAAGTGCCAAGCTCTGTGTGCAGTCTTAAACCAGGTGGACCGAGCCACTGAGCTCAGAGATATGAGACCGAGCAGAAAACAGGCAATTTGCAAGCGTGGAAAGTGAGAGCTGGGATGCAGCGGCGCCAGATGGTCCGGAAGTATACAGATGCGTGTGTACACACTGGCACCGCACCACGCTCAACACGTGCAACATTTCCAAAAGAATCCTTTCTGTAGGGAGCACCATTTCTCATCTGAGGCATTTAGAATTCTGCTAGCAAAGACATCCAAACAGATGTTGTGCTTTTACAAGTATGGGCACCAACGGGGAGGACATATTTCTGTTCTCACCCTGAGGTCTCTATGAAATGAGACTCAAGGACAGGATTCATCCTGCAGTGCAAATACTCCCTCAGCGGTAAGGACTAGCTTTGGAAACAGAGAGGACCGTGCCCTGTTGCAAGCACCCAGCACTGCTCCTCTGGGCTTTCGGCTGGAGACTTCCCAGAACAACTTCTGTTCCACTCTCCTTTCGTCCCATCCAGACCTGGCCCAGTGCAGGCATCAAATGGTGCCCTTTGCCCTGTCTTGTGGCTCCTCTGTGGCTGACAGGCACGTGAAAGGGAATTTCAGCTCAACAGGCAAAGTGACTGTTCCCTGCACAGAGTTCGCTCCCTCCCTGATTTAGATCCAGCCAACTGAGGAGGGCAGGCTAGGGGAGTTTCTGGATGTCTCTTGATCTGGTCCCTCTTCTCCTAACTCCAGATTTAACCAGAGTCCAAGCTGCACCACATTCTTGAAATAGCCTTGAGTCACATCCTAAGATGGCAGTTCATCCTTTCCTCTTAGTTTGTGAAGGATTCTCTTTGGAGAAGTTGTTGGGTACTTTGGACGCTGCGCACCAGCACACAGACAGGAAATGCACGGCGACCCCGAGCGGGAATGGAGTGGGCGCTGGCCTGCAGATTCTGGGCAGGCTGCACTGTAGCCGGGCTGGGAAACAGCCCCTGGGCTCCCTGAAGGGCCCCCTGGCTGCCTACCATTTGGAGCAGTAGTGAATTAATGTGCTGCAGGCTCCAAAAATAGTAGTCAGAGCATCTAAAATTGCCTTCCACCCAGGGCGGAGCCAGTCCTCTGGGAATGTCAGCATTTCTAAAATGTCCCTGTTCACCCGGAGCGCCTTGTGTCAGACCCCAACTGGGACCTGGGCAACCATTAAGCTCCCCTGGTCCTGCTGGCTCCTGCCCAGTTCCTCTGTTCTCTGCTTCACATGCGCTGCGTCCCAAACTGCAAGTGCCTGAGATTTGTGCCTGAGATTTATGCCTGACACTTGCCGTTACCAAATCGGAGGCCTTTAACCTGGTGCATAGCTTAGCAGGGCAGAAATAGCCCCTTGGAGAAGTGGCCTAGGGGGTTCTCTGTCATTGGGTTACGACTTAATTCCTAAAAATGAAGACTGGGTTCTGACCTGCTGCTGATGCTAAACGGAGCCACTGCCCCAGCGGCTTGTCTTTCTTCGCTCCAATTATTCTGGGATCCCAGGGAATTATATCATCTCGAAGACTTGTCACTCCAAGCATACCTCAGTGCCTCTGTGCCTCCTGTGTTTGGTGCATGGAATACCCTTTACTCCCCCTTCCTTGACTGACAAATGCCCCTCCACACACAAACACCCCTCCACACCACAGCCGGGGAGTGGCAGTGTCATTAAGTTTGCCTGCAGTGAATGCTTCTGAACGGCCACCTTTGTACAGGTAACACTCACACCCCCCACTCTCCCAGCCGGGTTGACCCTGAAGCCCAGTTACCCTGCTCATGCATGGAAACTGGCCTCCAACCTCCCAACAGTTAAAAGGTCAGGACCTATAACCACTGCACAGGCTTTCTGATTTAAATGCAGTTTGGGGGGCTCTCAGCTTTAAAAAAAAAAAGTGATTTGACCTTGATGATCATGTGCTTTAGTTCTCGTATTCTTGGCTGTGACCCTTTCACTGCCTCTTAGTGGCTAACTTTGCCTCCCTGGGAGTAGCACGGAACAGAGAAAAGGCTCGGGGGGTGGGCAGGGGGGACATGCTAGTCTACACCTTGGTTCCCTCCTGTGTCAGATGGAGACAATAGTTTCCACCTCAGGATGGTTGAGGGATGAAACATGTAAACTACTATGCACAGAGCTGGTGCTTTGGGAAGACGGCTCGGGGTTTGCCCATCTGGGTCCCAGTCCCCTTTCTTTTGGAACAGCAGCATCTTCATCATCTTTGTGCTTGGGGTACGGGTGGCTGACCCTGCCACCCACTGTGGGAGTGGGCCTGTCACACAGGACTGGTTGAGGGATGGGCACCGACTCAGATCCGGCCAATAAATTCAATTTGGTGACCTTGGTTGGAACTGTTGGAGGAGTTCTTGCTGCTGTGGTTGGTGAAAGGACAGGATACAAGCTGGGGACTGCAAGTACCATGGTGCCACCACAAGGGAGAGGCCACCTGAGAATATATTCACTACTAAGGACAGTTAAGAGATAGAGAGAATGACCATTGATCCAGCCATAATCTGAAATTGCCCTAGGCCTCTCAGTTATGTCATTCAGAACATTCTGATAATCCAATTTGAATCAGTTGGTATTCCATGCAAGCCAGATCCTGACTAATGCACAACTCAACAGGTTTGAAGGTTCACTCTTCCCCTTCCCGTGGCCATTGCTTTGGGCTCCTTGATCCCTGCAGAGACAATGCCCCCGCTCATGTCCCTGTCCCGTCTCTCTCTCTTGCCCTTCAGTCCGTCTCACATCACACTGATTGTTTTCAAACACAGCTTGGAAGACTCCTTGATTCCTCACCGCCTGGAGATCAAGTTCCAGCCTCCTCAGCTCCCTTGTCAAAGCCCTGCACAATCCGACCCTAATTCCCCCTGCGCTTGTCTCTCATGACTCTGCATTCTGGCCCCTTTCATACCAACCTCTTGCCCCCTCTGAAACGCTCCCTCCTCTCTCCCACCCCTGTACCTTTCCCTGGAAGATCCTCTACTTCTTTCTTACCTACCTGCCCAAAGCCCATCTACTCAACTGCCTTCTCTTCCAAGAAGGCTTCACGGATGGCTGCGGACCGAATCACTGTCTCCCTCTCCTGAACTTACTCCATTACACACGGCGTAGAGCCTCTCAGTATTCCTTACGTGAGAGTAATTTCTATACATTTTGAGAGCGGGGAGCATGTCTTGCTCCTTTCAGGACGCCCTGTGGCCCTTGCACAAGGCTTGCTCACCATAGCCCCTTGGTGAATTTGTTGGCTTCCAGATGACACGCTCTGAATACTCCATCCCGTCCCCTCCCCTCAACCACATTCTAGGAGAGGGGAGCCTAAACTTTGGGTCGTGTTTCCTCTTCACCAGGAAACTTCATTTTTTTAAATTATGATAAAATATATGGGATACAAAATTTATAATTTTAACCATTTTAAAAGCTACAATTCAATGGCATTAAGCATATTCACAATGTTGTGCCCCTGTCACCACTATCTAGTTCCAGAGCACTTTTTATCATCCCAAACGGAAACCATGTACCCGTCAAGCAGTTACTCCCTACCTCCCTTCCCCAGGCCCTGGTCACCACTAATCTGCTTTCTGTCTCTATGGATTTACCTATTCTGGATATTCATAGAAATGGAATCCTACAATATATGACTTTCTATGTCTGGCTGCTTTCAAAAGAACCCTGAAAAGAAAAGGTTTTCGAGGTTCATCCACATCTGTGGTCTGCCACGACCAGGAGGCTGGCCGCACAGCAGGAGGCCGGCAGGAGCCGAAGCCCCACCTGTACCCACAGCCGCTCCCCATCGCTCGCATCACAGCCCGAGCCCCGCCCCCGTCAGGTCAGCAGCGGCATCAGACCCTCATAGGAGCACCAAACTGCACATGGGAGGGATCCACGCTGCGCACTCCCCATGAGAATCCAATGCTTGACGATGTGAGGTGGAGCCAAGGTGGTGACACCCCCTCGCCCCCCGCCCTGTCCATGGAAAAACTGTCTTCCACAAAACCGGTCCCTGGTGTCAAAAAGGTTGGGGACCGCTGATCCACACCAGTGCTTCATTCCTTTTTATGGCTGAATCATATTCCATGGTATAGATATAGCACATTTTCTTTATCCATTCATCAGTTGGTAGACATTTGGGTGGTTTCTGCTTTTTGCCTACTGTGAATAGTGCTATTACAAACGTTATGACACAAGTTTTTGTTTGGACATCTGTTTTCACTTTTTTGGGGTGTACACCTAGGACTCGAATTGCTGGCTCATATGGAAACTCTGTGTTTACTGGGAAGCCTCTTGTACCTGCTACCTTCAGTCCTCACCAACGTGCTGGGTCTGCTCAGCTGACTTCATCTTGGGAGAGTCCAAGCCTTTGTAGAGGGGGCTGTTTTGTCTTGATTGTCATGTGGTGGCAATCCTTAAAGGGTCTTCCCAGTTTTTAATACTAACTTCTTGCTGTTTAGAGAGCTCCTTTGTCCAAGGTATTTCAGACCCTATGTGTTTTGTTCCTCCCAGCAATACTGCAAGGAGGAGACTATTATGCCTGCTTCTCAGATGAGGAGGCCGAGATTCTGTGGGGTGGAGTGACTTGGCAATGTCACACAGCCATCAGGAGCCCAGCTGAGACTGATACCAGTCCAGGGTCCTTTCTATGCCACCACAGTGGCCCCCTCTCTATTTGCCTCTCTGCACAAGGTCTTTTTTAAATTACCGCCTTCTGAAGTTATTCTCAGACCCATCATTGTTTAGAAACGCCCCTTGCCAGGTGACAGCTCAGTGCTGGCACAGACTTCCGCACACGCCCTGCCAGCTGGTGCCTCATTCATAATCAAAACCTTTTTCCCAGGGAAGATTCTGCCTGTACCAAGGAGACCAGCTTTTACTTTTCTGGGTTGTCTGTCACCTTCTAGAATCCTGGGTTAATGTTTCCTTTTGATCTTGATATGAGGCTAAATCTGAGTGTGTCCCACAAGTCCAATCTCAGCTCTCGACATTTCCTCCCTGTTCTTCTGTTCAACCCAAAGTCAACCCAAGAGTTCCCCCTTCCTCTTCCCAGGAGGAAACTATCCCTTGTTCTGAGGGGTCCTCTGACCTCTTTGGAGTAGAACAGAGGCACAAGCACCTCCAGCTGACATGGTGCTGTTCCAGCCTGCCTATGGGACGCTTCCAATCCTAGTCTCCCCGTTCTACATGGGACCAGGAGACTGCAAAGAACAAGAAAAGCAAAATAGACAACAGGTAATAACAACAATATTCACTATTCATCAAAGCATGCCACGTGCCTGGTGCTTTAGGCATATTTACGCACTCGATACCCCGACTACCCTATGAGTGGTGCTACTTTGCAGGAAACGGAAGCTCAGGGTGGTGCTGTGACTTCTCTAAAGTAGCCAAGTGGGGATTGGAAACCATCAGAGCCCGTGCTTTCCCCACTCTGGCCACTGTCTTCCTCCCAGGGAGAAGCTTTCTGAGCTAGCTTGGTGAACCTTGGTGGTTCTGCAAGCGTGAGGACTCTCTAGAGGGCATGTGACCTATCTTGTGTCCGCTCAAGCAAGAATGTCTCCAGCCACCTTCCCCTAAGCTGTATAGAGTCTGTACCGCTCTAGTTCTGGGTGATGTGAGGAGCTCTGAAAAGAAAGGTTTCGAGTTTCACTATATTTGGGATATCAGTGTGAGCTAGGTTCTGTTTTACAGGACAGCTCAGAGCCTTTAAGAAGCAAGTGCGCGGTATAAGTCTGCAAGAAGGAGTGAAAAAGTATAATGTTTCCCAAACTTATTTGACCATGAAATATTTTTTCAAAGAGTATCTAAAAGTGTCCCCTTAAAACTCTAGTCTGAGATGCTCTAAACCTTCTCAGATTCAAGGACGTCTGGAGGTGAGAGAGCAGAGCGGTTGTGTGCATGGGCCCTGCAGCCTGGCTGCCCAGGTTCATATCCCAGCCCTGCCGCATAGTGTGACCTCAGGCAAGCTACTTCATCTTCCTATGCCTCAGTTTCCTCATTTGTAAGACATGGATGATGATAATCATGTAGATTATGTAATATATATAAACTTCTTAGAACAATGTTTGCCACATAGTAAATACTAATTGTTAACTGACATTTTTAAATCCTCAAGAGAAGAAGATTTCTGGCATTTTCTCAGGAGCAGTAGTCTATTCCTGACACCTCTTGCCCCCAGACCCACAGCAGCCTCGAGTTTTATAAAACCTCTCGGCAAAGATGGTGGGTGAGGAGCCAGTTAAAAGGTGGCCGTGTTTCCCTAAGACTAGCCCATCCTATCCCTGATGCCAGGAAGGCCTCCTCCTACTTCATCTTCCCCCTCACAGACAGGCACAGTGGAATCAGGAGACCTAGATTCTAAGCCAGACTTACTCGTTTATCAAGTAAGTTGCGTGTGGAGTTTTCTTCCCTATAAAATAGAATGCGACAAGACTCTGACCCAGGACCTAGCACTGGGCAGGCACAGTGGCCTGGGGTGGCCGTTCTGGCCAAAACAAGCAGTCTGGCTGGGGGCCGGGGTGGGGTGAGGCAGTGCCAATAACACGTGGTAAAATGGGAGGGGGTGAAATAGGAGGGGCTTCCTGTGACAAGGCTGCCTGGGCAGTGAATTAGGATAATCAAGAGTAGCTGCTGCAACAGACAAACCCAGAACCTCAGTGGCTTTGGATGTGCATCTTGCTGACTTAAGTCCAATACAAGTTGGGATGCTTGCCTCCATCAGTAGCAATAAGATTTATAACAGAAAACCCTCTATGGAAGATATATCCAGCATTACGTGGGTATATAGGGACCAAGAATTCCTGGATGGCCCTGTCTGCCAAAGCCATTCTCCCCTGCTACCCAATTGATGCCCCCACCCCCTGCCACCCCTTACTAAGTAAGACCTTGGGGGAGGGCGTGCACTTGCTTCTGAGTTACTTCCCCCAGCTTTTCTAAGACTCCTCTGCAAGTGCTGCGTCTCTGTCTGCCCGCACCACAGTCCCTTAATTTCTCACCTTCTGGGTGGCCTCAGGCTCCGCAGTAACTGTTACTTGCCTCACTCGTAGTTCCCCTGTGGCAGAGACAGTCTGTGCTCCTGGGACACTCATGTGCTCCTCTAGCTTCCCAGCCTCCCTTGCAGTGGGCCGGAGCCACGTGACCAGCTCTGGTCCACAGGCTGTGTGTCATCTCTGGGCAGAGGCGCTGAGACCTGGTGCCTCCTGCATCCCTCTCTTCCTCTGCTGAGATGGCTCTGGAGGCCACATGCTGCACAGGAAAGCTGGAAGAATGAACCGGGGAGCAAACGCACCCCTTCCCCTAGGTCTCACTTCTCCACTGGTGGGGGGGGGGGTGGAGGGGGAAGAAAGTATTAGTTGGGCAGGGGAAGAGAACAGCTTTGCAGACAGCACCATCCAGGAATTCTTGGCATTTATAAAGCCACTTAATGCTGGATAGACTTTCCATATAGGATTCTCTGTCATTAGACTTCTTGCTGTAATTTGGAGGTGGCAGTGTGTGTCCTGTGACCAGATACGGAACAGTGCGGGAGGCAGCGCATCTCAGATGACCACGTGCACAGTCCCCTGGGGGCTTGTGAAGGTGTGGAGCTGGACTCAGAAGGTCTGAGGCGGCTCTCAAGGGTCCGCGTTTCTGACATGCTCCCTGGTGATGCCGACACGGCTGGTCCCTAGAACATACCCTGAATAGAAAGGTGACAGTGTCGAGGCAGACTCGTCCATTAAGTGCAGTAGGAGTAGTGCTAAGGGCCTGTGAAAATGTTTTAATTTCTTTTAAAATGAGAAGAAAAAATGAACTTTTAGGTCAAAGACAATGTGTTACTAGATAACATTAATATATTTATCTTTCCTCCAGTGTGGTTACAAAATAAAATTTTTAATATTTTCTTAAGGAGGAAGGGGCCCATGAAGGCAAAAGTGCCTGGAGCCCATAAAAACCGTAACGGGGTCATGGGGTGGGGCAGGAGAGCAGTGAGAGGGGTTATGCTACCTATAGTGCATACAACTGTGAAATTAGTGAATTCATGAAAGGTTACCCAGATGACATGGCTCCATGGTCCTCAGGGCGGATCAGTGAACTACAGTGGGAGGAAGTGCTGTGCAGTCAGTTAGCTCCTTGAACCATCTTCCTGCATGTCCTCAAGGTCACCAGATCTCCTCTAAGTGGGGAGCTCTGAGGAGGTACCCAATGCCTCCTGGAGGGCCCCCAAATTCTGGCACCTATGAGGTTCATCCCCTGCAAAGAACTGAAATCCAGTCTTTTTGTGCACACCCTGTATACCTGTAGGGCACACCTATCTACCCCAGAGCTGGAGAGCTGGGAGAAGCCGACCCTGTAGTGTGTGGGAAGAGGGACCAGGTTCTCATGGCTGCCTTGTTTAGCAACAAAAAACAAGACCATAGCCTCTGATCTGAAAAGCAAATGTAAATGTGAATGTCTAAAGCTTGAGTCAAGTACCTTGTTAACAAGAAAGAGAATGAGCAGGTATTCCCTTTAACAGTAAATGTTTTTCTAAAAGCACATCCTTCCATTTACTTTGGACCTGATGCCAGTGCTAACTGTCCCCAAAGGCATTGAATGGGCTTCTAGAAAATGAACACTAACAGCTATTTCTTCTAACACACCTGCAGTCCTCCTCCTTGTCACAGACACAGTATCTAGCACAGCTATGGCTCTGGGACAGGCTCAGTCATGCAACTATTGTGGGGAATCACTGAGCCTGGGGGTGGGTGGTGAATGGTTCACAGATGAGGAAACCAAGGCCTTGGAAAGGAGAACTGATTTGTTCAAGGGCACAACACGAGTTGGAGGCAGAGCCAGTCCTATGAGGCCACTGCTTATATGTTGTCTTCATTTTGGCTCAAAAAGTGGCACCAGAGATGGATGTTGGGAGACGCCACTGCCTTTAAACCTGGGAAATTTTGTTCACTCATTTGTTCATTCATTTAAAATCTACAAGGCCGGGCGTGGTGGCTCACGCCTGTAATCCTAGCACTATGGGAGGCCGAGGCGGGCAGATCATTTGAGCTCAGGAGTTCGAGACCAGCCTGAGCAAGAGCGAGACCCCTGTCTCTACTAAAAATAGAAAGAAATGATCTGGACAGCTAAAAATATGTAGAAAAAATTAGCTGGGCATGGTGGCGCATGCCTGTAGTCCCAGCTACTTGGGAGGCTGAGGCAGTAGGATCACTTGAGCCCAGGAGTTTGAGGTTGCTGTGAGCTAGGCTGATGCCACGGCACTCTAGCCCAGGCAACAGAGTGAGACTCTGTCTCCAAAAATAAATAAACAAATAAATAAAATAAAATAAAATCTACCAAGTACATGGTATAAACTTGCCACAGTGACACCTTTCCTTAATACCTCTCTACAAACCCATAATGATCTCTCCTTTTTTGAAATCTTACCGGCTGAGCCTCTACTCCCTCCTGGCCTGCTAAACTCCAAGCATGAGTTTCCATGGGCTGCACGCACTTTGGCGCAAGGGCAATATGGCCTCGGTTCTGCAACTTTCCAACTGTGCAATCCTGACTGCACTGCTCAGCCTCACAAAGCCTCCATTTTCTCATCAGTAAAATGGAGATAATATTATTACCTATCTCATATGGTGCTGCAAAAATATGAGATAATATATATAAAGCACTTAACACAGTATTTAGCTGGTACTCAATAATGACAGCTGTTATAGTAATAATAAGTGCATTATTATTATTCTTGTTGTTATCATCTGAAACGTCCCTGGAGATTTCAGCAAGTGGAACTTCTCCTCCAGGACTCTGAAAAGTCAGGCTTTGTGTGTGTGCCTAAGCAACTTGTGCACTTTGTAAACTGTAGGAATCACGGTGTAGGGAGAACTTGCCAAGTGTGTCTGGAGCTAATGCAACAGATCCTTGAGATCCATGATCAGCCACATGCGTTTGTCTCTGCTGAGCCCAGCTGGCCTGAGAAACCGTCTACCTCTGAGTCAGGGGGAGGCAGGGGAGCCCCCCAGGCCTGCTAGGAATGTTGGCTGTACATGGGGACAGCCACTGGTAGATAAGACTGCCCTCCAGCGTATTCACAGGTAAAAACCCATACACAATGGATGTAATTATCTGTCTATGGAAGTAACCCCCCAAATTCCCTGTACATGTGGTTGAGGAGTTGTCAGGCTTGATTAAGATCTCCAGCAGGCAGGACAGAAAGATAATTCCTTTGAAGACACTTTTGCTTTCAACAATTTTCCCTTCTTTAGAAGCCCCTAGACAGAAGGGATGGCTCCCCGCGGCCACATCCACCCCCATGGTCCTACCCCCTGACTGTGGCTGATTGATCCTGACCCAAGCTCGGCCTGTCAGGTCTCTCTCTTGAGACCTTAGACAGAGACTAGGAGCCCCTGGACCCTGGTCACGCTGGGCCTGAGCCCAGAGCAGTGGTCTTCGCAGTGGAGCATGCTCATTCAGGGAATGCAAGGTGATTCAGTCGACTATAGGAAGAAGATTTGAAACTGCTATCTGTTTTTATTTAAAAGTAGGAACAAAGTTTCCTTAACATTTAATAAACAGATTAGCAATGGTGCCCTTATTCAGTCCACATGTTGAAAGGTCACTCTCATGTCCAGTTTATGAGGTGTCCTAAGGCACCAGGGAGAATTCCACGGTGCTAAGCACATAGCACCCTCATGGATTCATTTGCTTTCAGTGAAGGGTCACACAGTTTGTTTGTGCCCAAGTAACTGGACTCGTGAAACATACCTATCTAGTTTTAACCAACCTACCATCATAAAATGGGCATGTGGCTTAAAAGGCTCGCACAAAATATGTGCAGTGAAGATACTACCACTAATGAAACTAAGTTAAGCAACTCTCAAAAAATTTTTGCAAACTGGTGGAGAACATTGAAAATTTAGTATCACAGTTCAGTAACGATGCTCCGCTTCCATGTCAGGTGTCTGAGCTGGTTTACCTCTGCCCTGCCTCCCTCTCTGTCTGCCCCGCCCCCTGATCCGGTCTCTGCTCTGTGCTCCAGGACAACACCTAAGGACCACATCGCCTGGGCTCCTTTGCTTGCTGGCTGAGTCTGGCCAATGGACTGGCAGGAGGTGGGAGGAGAGAGAGGTTTGGCTTTTCCTTCTCTGGCCCCTCCTTGCTCCAGCACTACGTCTCTGGCATGACTGTGTCCCTGCATAACTACAGCTCACTGCAGGTGGACTCTCTTCCCTGGCACCAGAGTTCACTGGCGTCCTAAAGAAGCACATAGAGTCATTACATGTGATTAATCAGTCACATTCCTCTTACTAAAGAATACTTCTTTAGATAAAGCAGAAAAGTTGGTGATATTGTTAAACAATTATAAAAACATAGGTCAGGCGTGGTGGCTCATGCCTGTAATCCTAGCACTCTGGGAGGTTGAGGTGGGAGGATTGCTTGAGCTCAGGAGTTCAAGACCAGCCTGAGCAAAAGTGAGACCCCCATGTCTACTAAAAATACAAAAATTAGCCAGGAATGGTGGTGTGTGCCTGTAGTCCCAGCTACTCAAGAGGCTGAGGCAGGAGGATGGCTTGAGCCCAGGAGTTTGAGGCTGCAGTGAGCTACGATGATGCCACGGCACTCTAGCCAGGGTGACAGAGTGAGACTTTGTCTCAAAAATAAATAAATAATAATTTTCAAGATATTTCATCTTTATCATACTTTAAAAATGTCTAGTTTTGTATATTTTATAAAGTTTCTAACATTAATATGATAGCATATGAATATGAATTGAAATAAAGGCACATGCATAAATTAGAGGTGTATGGTTTTAAAAAGTTTTTTTTAATTAATAATATGCATCATCAAAAACACTTGAAGACTCTGCTCTAGAGAAAAGTTTGGCCATTTCCTGCCACCAGGCCCCTAGAGGTGCCCTGGGTCCTGCCTCCCTGAGGTTTAGCTGTCTACCTTTTCCTTTGAGTCTCTGAAATACCTTACATAAATCCCAGCTTTCTCTTAAGTTACCCAACATAGGTTTCTAATACTTGGTAACCGAAGAACTTTAACCAATATATATGGAATCTGATATTTCTTATGTGCTACCTAGAGACAGGCTATATGAATACTACATAATAACCACCATTTATAGGGCACTTTTCTACAGCAAAAAAACTCAGCTAAACTTCCCAGAGGAGAGAGACCCCTCCCGGGCAGGGAGATCTCTCTGCTGTGGGCAGAGATTGCTCATTGGGCTGCATCATGGCCTAGGTGAACTGCCCCTCAGAACTCTCTGCCTCCCGACCAAACTTTCTATCTCCCAAGTATTTTGGTCATTGGAAAGAGTTATCTCCCACCATACATTCGCACATAGACATTCAGAATTGTATATTTTAGTCTCTTGTGAATTTGATTATCTAGAGTCATTCTCTACATGTGCAGTCAACTCCAGGTCACTAACCAGGCTTAGGGTTAGGCTCAGGTCCCTAGAACATCCCCAAGATGATGCTACTTAGGGAGGCCTCTTAGAAACCGACTAGCCGGGTTCTTCCCGACAACACCCAGCCTCATCATCATCGCCTTCCAACCTACATTAGGGCCCAGTTGGACCTCAGGTGGGAAACAAGAAAGATGTCTTAGGTGAGAAGCCTGGGAGGGCATCACATCCTTTCTGCCAGGAAGCCAATCCCCAGACAGGTTGAAAATATCATGACAAGACAGCCCTTGGGGAAACCTGACCATGTGGGGCCCCCAAAATAGAGGAGTTCCATGTGTTTTAATCTGGGCTCCAATAATAATTATTTGTTTAGTACTTATTTATGTATGAGTACTTTAGATACAGCCACTCATCTGATCTTCATAACAACCTTTAGGACAAGTCATATTGCTCTCAGCAGAAGCCTATTTCAGAGGTAAGAGGACTAAGATGGAGAGAGGTTAGATCATTTGCCCAAGATCATGCAGTAAGTTGTGGAACTGGGATTTGAACAGACGGGGTGACCATGGCCATATTTATAAACTTTTAGGGCACAAATCTTGGTAAGTGATGGAAAGTGACTCAAGACACACAATGTAGGACATGGCATTTCTTCCCAGTAAAAACCTTGTGATTCTAGACTTATATTTTCCTGCTAAACAGAGGAAGGGGCTTGTTTATGAACTAGATTATGAGATCTGATAAAGATTGTCACATACTGAAAGAAAAGAAAAGACAGGTGGAAAGTAGAGCAGGCCTAGTAGGGCAGCGGCCTTAGACTCCTGCCCCGAGAGCTCAGGGCCTCAGCTCAGAGCAGCTGCACTGGGGCCTCCTGAGCAGGAACAGGGGGCTGGACGTTCTCACTCTGCAGCCTGGAGTGTAAGCCACAGAGGGTGGGAAGAGCTGGGGATGGCGGTCGGATGGCTTTTGGTTTGACTCTTCTCTTACTAGTTACTAATCTCCCTGAGTCAGTTTGCCCATAAATATCTCCCTTAATGGCTAAAGTACAGATTTAATGAGATATTAAATACAAAATGCCTGGCACATACAATATGCTCAAACAATGGTAACTCCCTTCCCCTATATCCTCTTGTCTACCTGTGGGAAGTAACCCAAAAGAAGAAGGGAGTTAAGAGATCATTTGCTCCCCATCTGGAGTTGCCTAAATGGAACTTCTTTGCAAAAAGCAAGTCATTTCACATACTTGTAGTTGGATGCTTGTCTTGTCTAAGGAAGGATGCATCAAACAAGTCCCCCACCAGGCATCTCCAGAGAAAAGGAGAGGTTCCATCAAGTGGAAGAGGCAGGAGCTGGGGTGCCCTTGGGACCACGTGGCAGCCCCTGCAGCCTCAGCCTGCCTGCCTCTCACTAGAGCATGGCACAAGTCTCACCAGGTGAACATCCCCTAAGGGATCAGCTTTGCAACCGTGCTTTGGCCAGGAGCCTTACTGCAGTACCCGAGAGTGTACTGCTCCTGACTCCACCTGGGGAGAACAGGTCTAATGGTAAGCTCTAGAAGTGTTCTCATGCTCAGCTCTTCCTTGTCCCTTTCTCTAGGGAATGAGCTGCCTACAAGGGACACACATTCGGCTCTGCTTTTCCATGTTGTAAGATTTAAAAGGCTCTGCTTTCCCTGGAGGCACTCCATGAGGCTGGGGGATAAGTCTGCTTAATACAATATCAGGAAGCCTACTTGCCCGTTGATGGAAACCATGTTCTCTAATACCACCCTTGTCAGTCATAAGGTTGATATTAGTCCCTGAATTCTCAACAAGACTTAGAACTTAAGTGAAGAAAGGAGGTGTTATTTATTGGGCCTCTTTAAAGATTCCACTGGGTACCAATGGCCAACCTTCTAGAGAATAAATCCTCCACTCTCCTGGGGTGTTTACAGAGGTGAGCATCCTGGGATGACCCAGGATTATGGCCCTCAGAGCCTCAAACCCAGTGCAGAAGTCTTTTTGATGGAATCTCTGGAGGGGGACAGACGGATGCTAGAAATAATGATCACTAAAGTATACTGGGTGCTAAGAATAGACCCCCAGCTAAGGAATTTAACCCTGCAAAGTGGACACTATCATTACAGGTTGAGCATCCCAAATCTGAAAATCTAAAATCCAAAATCCAAAACATTTTGAGCACCGACATAACATTTAAAGTAAATGCTCACTGGAGCATTTCAGATTTCAGATTTTCAGATTTGGGATGCTGAACCAGGTAAGTACAATGCAAATGCACTGTATTCCAAAATCCAAAAAGTTCCAAAGCCTGAAATACTTCTTGTCACAAGCATTTCAGATAAGGGAGACCCAACCTATATTACAGAAGAGGAAACCGAGGCTCAGAGAGTTTAGGTGCAGCTGGAGGTATACAGCTGGTCAGGGGTGGGGCCACAGAGTCACTCCAGGGCCTGCGCTTCCCACCAGGGCACTGTGCTGCTTCCAGCACGAGGTGCCATCTCCTCACTGTGACCCTGAGGTCACACTGGTCAACACTGAGCCCCTCTCCTGACGCAGGGCCCTGTGCCCTTTTCACCACACCTGCATGAGCGAAGTCAAGGGTGTCCTCAGGCTTTCTTCTCCTTAGGATAAACCACGAAGCTTGGGCTCTCTGGAAACACCCTCCTGGTTGGCTCGTCAGCAGCAGAACTCCCTGTGATCTCCGGGTGTCCCTTGCCCGGGTGGCCACTCTGGGAACCACATCCCACCCCTACCACCAGGCTGTGAGCAGGGCCTGGTCTCGTCCCTGCCAGCCTCTCCTACGTGTTCCTAACTTCCGCTTGGCTTTGCTGAGGTGGCTCAGCTTCCCCCGCACCCTGCACTCCCTGATGCCTCAATTCCACCGACTCATAAAACCTCGATCTCCTCCAAGCCAGTGTTCCCTAAACTTAAGTCATTCACACACCACTTTCACAATTTTTGCCATGTCTGTGTTCCACCTATATGTTTATTTACTTAATATGCTTTAATTTAACTAGCAAAGGGCCAGAAAGCCAAGATTGAAGTCCCAGCTCTGCCATTTACTAGCTTTGTGTTGTTGAGCAAGTTCCTTAACCTCTCTGTGCCTCAGTTTCCCAATCTGTATAATGAGGATAACAACAGTGCCAGAGGGCTGCAGTCAGGACTAATTGAGCTACTGCAGGTAAAGTGCTAGAACAGCGCTGGGCACACAGTGAGCACTGGGGGAGTGTTAGCACCGCTGTCATTACGTTTATTTAAAAGGCAAACTTTATATCCCTACCTTAAATGGAAAAAATCAGTACCACTTACCACAAATAGAGAGTTATAAAAATAAATAAAATGAAAGCAGTTATTAAATTCTTAGCTATTGCCTACCAAAGGCTCCATGCCCAAGGCCTGTTCTCATTTTCTCAAGAAGGGAGACAAGCAAGGGTCAGAAAAATGTTGAATGCACAATGAGGGTGACCAACTTTCCGATCTGCCCAGGGCTTGTCCAGTTTTAGCACAGACAGTCCTGTGGCAACTCTCATTCCCGAAAACCCCAGACAGTTGGTCACCCTACCTCAAACAGGGGCTTTCTCCTTGATCCAAAGGACTGAAAAGAACTTAAGAAGAAATGTTCTTGCCATGTGATTTCGTGTGTTGAGGGCTGGGTCAGTATCCCACCTTGGAGAGATGAGTCTCCAAACGCTAGAAATGTTTAGAAAATCCGTCATGTTGTGTGTGCGGCTGAGATAGTCCCCAAAGAAAAACCACATTTGCAAAACCCCGAGAGAAAGGATGATTAAACTGTTGCTCAGCTAAAATGACTCGATATTATGCAACCACTGAAAAAATCATGTTTTGGAGAATCTTTAATGATATGGAAACATGATAATGACAGATAGTTCAGTTAAAAAAAAGCAGACTACAAAATCACACATCTAGTAAGACCCTAGTTTTATAAAATACAAAGAAATGCAAAGGAAGAAACATACCATAATATTAACAATATGTATCTCTGAGTGATGGGATTCTGGAGGTATTTTTTATTTCTTTATATTTATTTCTGAATTTCTTATATATATTCATTTCTGTATTTTCCAAGAAAGTTTCGCAAGGAACGTGCATTACTTTTATTACTAGACAAAAATTGAATAAAAATTATAAATTAAAAAGTCATAAAAAGAAAGTAACCAGAGCTGATTAAGCCCAGCCTTAGCAAACTTTGTTTTACATCTGTTACCAGCTGGGAAAGAAGGTCTTCTGTCTGTCTGTCTGTCTGTCACCTGCTTTCCATCTCCCCTGGAGAAGCCCTTGCTGAGAAGGTGGGGCTTGTGCAAGGTCATGGACGTGGGCTGCTCTGCCAAGGCTCTGGGTCTGAAGGCCCGTCGGTGAGGCTGCCCCGGGCTTTGGCCTGAACTCAAAGTCTGGCCTCCAAGGTCCACGGGGCAAACATGACATCCCCTTTCCCTCTATTTGTGACTTGCCCATGATTTAGACTGTGACACTCGATAACTGCCTCTGAGACCTGAGTTACTAAGGAGAGGCAGGGTGACATCTATGCAGGAAGTGCCCACTTTGGACCCAGGCGGCCTGAGCTGGAAGCCCTGTTTACCACCTGCCAGCTGTATGCCTCTCGTGGAGCCGCCACGTCCGCATCTCTAACTCAAGAATTAAATTAAACAACAGATCTAGCCCAGACCCTGGCAAAAAGTAGGAGCTCAACAAATATCAATTTCCTCTGCTCTTTCCTTACACATGTACTGTATGAGAACTCAGTTCCCCATCTCCCTCCTCTGACTCAAATAGCTCCCCAAGGGGCAGGGGCGAGGGCAGGGGCGGGGGCAGAGTCCAGGGGCTCCTAGCTCTCTTCTTCCCATCCACCCAGGCCTCTGCTTCTCCTCGGTCAGAATCCCTCTGCTGACTACCAAGCCACAGAGAGGACGGCTGAGGGCAGGCTCTGTGGGGCTGGGCAGGGGAGGCGGTGGGGTGGGAGGGGTGGATAACTTGGGGCCCCCACCTTGCTGCTCAAGCCAAACTAGACGAATCTGACCGCGAGGCACATGTGCATAACAAACCTGGGCTCCTGTTTAACCAGAAGCCACCTCACGAGCCTTATGTCCACTTATTCATATAAAAATAATGATCCTGAGCACTTAAGTGTGTTTCTGGCATCATGCTGGCTACTGGACATACAGGAAGATGGGGTCTCTGCCCTCGCGGGGCTCAGTCTGCCCCTGCTGGAGTTGTGGGGTGCATCCATCCACCTTCTTGACCAGGGTTTAGAGGGAAGAGGTGGGGCTCTTCGGGAAGCCAAGAACCCATCATGTGTAGTTCTGCCCATCGGGCAGGGACTCTCGCTTCTTCTCACGGACTCACAGAACCCCTCATCCCAAAACTATGAGCCCCCTTGACCCCTAGGAATTCAGTTTCAAGTAGAAGGTGTCACATGGCCCTAAATTCCTCACCTGACATACTACTTAAATTCCTAGTTTTGTCACTTGGTGGCTGGGTGGGCTTGGACAAGTCATTTAACATCCCCTACCCCCAGTGTCCTTGCCCACAAAATCGAAGTAAAGACACGTCCCTCATGGCACTGCTGTAAGGGGCACGTCAAATCCCTTGTGGACAGCCTCAGGCACGCCGTGTTGGCAGGGAGCCCGTGCTTGCCTCTGCACTCTCACGAATGCCAGCTGTGCAGCCTCTCTGTGCTAAAGTGTTCCCACCTGTGAGCTGAGGGCGGTAAGAGTAATCCCCCATTGGTAGGACTGTGGGAGTAGTGAGCTACTGTAAGGAAAGGGCATAGAACAGTGTCCAATGCATACTAAAAACTACGTGTTTGCTCTTTTATTTTCTTTCAGAAAACATTTATTGGGATAATTGATCATGTTGCAGCAATTACCACATTGTTATCCTTCCCGGACAAACTTAGAGGGTGCAGGACTTTCCACCAAGCATAGAGGAAGGCACATCAACTGTGAATACAAACAGCACCTCCCAATACACACACACACCACTGAATCATGGACCAAGCAAATATGACAATAACAACTGTTTTGTCCATTAACTCAAAAATCACAAGACACTATTGGAGGCAGAAGCATACCCTTGCACTCACAGTTGCGTTGAGGGGCAGGAGCACTGGAGTTAGAGTCATATAGACCTGGGTTTGAGTCCCACCTCTGCTCCTTCATAGTGGTATGAGCTTAGGCAAGTCACTTAACCTGAGTTCCTGCCACCATAAAAGTATGGTGTTGGGGGAGGCAGCTGGGGTATAGGTAAGGCCACCTGCAAGTCATTACCCCCGGTCCTGACTCCTTATGCTCCCCAGCCTAACAGTCCTAGAAAGCTTCCTCCTTTTCCCTGCAAAAGACCCAGCTCAGACGAGCCCGTGGGCTGCCTTGCTCCCCCTGGCCACCTCAGGGGGCAGCCTGAAGAGTGTTCAGAGGACAGCAGCTGCTGAGCTCTGGGAGGCTGGGGTGCTGGCCAGGGGTCCTAGACCCTGCACTGCTGTTCACTCAAACTGCAGAGCCTCTCTAGGCTTTTACAACTACTCACTGGGCAGGAGGGAGTAAGACAGCTGGGCCTCTCTCCGGCCTCTGGCTTCCACCGGCCTTCCCTTTGGAAAACGCCAGTCTGCTCACTCTAGGAATAGTTTCAACGCAGAGCCCTGGAGGTGAGCAGGGCTGGGGCACAGGCCAGGGCAGCAGCACCCCTCTAGGGAGCAGGGAAAAGGCACAGGTGTGGGGAAGCTGGACACAAAAAGAGAGAGGGAGACACATTAAAAACAGGGGCTGTGTCCAGAACACAGGATGGAGGGGCAGAGACAGAAATAGAGGCAGGTCAAGAACGGAGACAGGTCGGGCCAGCACTGGGTTCAATGTCGGGGCACAGGGGGACAGAGAGAGACACAAGGAAGCCCAGAGGGGAGAAAGCCCCGGCTGGCAGGCTTGCCTAATCTGAGGACCCATCTCTTGCCACAAAGGGGCCCACAGGAAAGCGAGGGGTGGTGACCTCCTGTCGGGACCCACAGTTTCACCCTGACCTGCGCACACTTTCTAACAGCAAGCAAAAGGAGCACACTTTAGTTAAGTTAGGACTGGCAAGATTGATTTCTTATTTAAAACTTAAGACAACAACAACAAAAATACTCAGCCAAAATGCCACCCAATAAAGCCAACTCCCCTGGAAAGTTAAAGTTTAGCGCCCCCATCCCAGCACCCTGTACCTTTAAGGAGGAGAGCGTTCCCTCTGCTTCCCAGCTGAAGAGGCAGGTTATTCTAGGATGTAGCGAAGGCTTACCTAAAACTGAGTTATTCCCCTTTCCTCCTCTGGCCAGCCTCTCTGCACTCTGGGGAGCTTTTACCATTTAAGGTCAATGTTACATCTGGCTCCAGAGCTCCGAGCTGAGAAGCCTCTGGCTGCAGAACCTCGGCCGCCGCCTCCTCTGAGAGGGGCTGGGACTTAGAGCCCAGAGCTCCTCTGGGAGCCCCCTCTGGCCTGGCTCAGGGGGCTAACGGCAGGGAAGCTGACCAGCTGGCCTCCCCCTGGGCCCCTCCCACAGACACCCACACAGCAGATGGCAGTGCCCATGGCAGCTCATGCCGCTGGACACTTTCTGGCCAGATGGGGACGAAGGGGACTCTGCAGATCCGCCTCCCAGGCTGGAGTCTCCAGCAAGCATGTGAGCCTGGATAAGACCCTGGGCCAGTGCCAAGAGAAACTGGGAATGTTTCCTGTCCCGGGGATTTGGGGGCAGGGGCTGCTCCCACCACCTCAAACCCTTGGGATTACCAGAGAGAAAGGCCTGGGAGAATCAGCTAATCCCAGACTTGGCACAAGCCCCAGGGGTGTCAATTCCTGCTCCCCTACTTAGCAGCCCTGTGGTCCTAACATCATGAAGCCTCAGTCTCCTCATCTCTAAAGTGGGAATAATTGCAATAATACCTAACTCATTGGGTTGTTAGGGGGAATCAAGGAGATAATGTTCAAGAGTTTAGCATAGTGCCAGCATCTCATAAGTGCTGGATCAGCATCAATTAGCTCCCCGCCCCTGCCCAGACACAGGTGAGGAAGGGCTGCCTCTCTCCTGGAAGTTCATACCCTGTCCTTACATGCTCTTCACCTGCATTTCGGTGCAGTGTCCACCCAAGGCCAAGTTCATGGAGCTCCAAGCTTAGAGCAACCCTCATGGGACTTCAGCTCCTTCTGGGGTTAGAGGCAGCACAGAGAAGCCCTGCGTAGGGTTGCCAGATAAATTGTAGGACAGCCATTTAAATTTGGGATAAACATGGGACATACTTGTACTAAAAGATTATGTGTTATTTATCTAAAATTCAAATTTAACTGGCCATCCTATATTTTTATTTGCTAAATCTGGGAACCCTAACCCTGGGCCATGACTTGCCACCCAGAAAACCTTAACCAGTCATGGTCGAAGGCATTAGGGATGGGACTCCCAAAGCCTGTGGCCTCAAGCTCTCCTGGCAATGGCTGCAGAGCTGTGCACAGCCCTCATCCCCAGCTCCTGGCCACACGTCAGTCACCCAGCGGAGCCAGGCTTTCTGCACAGAGCCTGGCCCATGGGGCCTCCATCCCAGCCCCTTCCTCAGGCATGTAGCTCTGGACCGTCTCTCCTTCCTGTTGTTATAAGAGAGATCCCTGATTGGGTACAGTGCATGCTGTCTGCTACCCTCCTAAGTAATTATATTTTATAGATGAAGCCAGAGGAGGCTGTCTTGGGTATAGCCATGCTTTCTCTCAGGTGTCCACACCTGTCCATGTGCAGGTACAGGCTCCCCCCTGGCAAAGCCACATGGTAACCACTAGAATTGCAAGTATAGAGTCCAGAAGGAATTTACCAAACCCTTCAGCACTGTTTCTCCAACTTCAGTGTGCATTAGATCCCCAAGTGCAAAGCTCCAGGTTCCTTTTCCAGAAATTCGAATTCCATGGCTCTGAAGCAGACCCAAAAATCTGCATTTCAATTAAGGCCTTCAGGTGATTCTTAATGTGGTTGGCCAAGGCCCCCACTTTGGGGAATGCTGCTGCAAAGGTTGATCTTGGGAATCTGAGCAGCAGTCACGACAGGAACAGCTAGAAACCAGAGGTTGAAAAGGAACCTAAGGCTTTGTGTGTGTGTCAGTGTGTGTGTGTGCACGTGTATAAAACCAGGTCTTATATTGAGCACCAAGTATATTCCTAGCACTATATATTACAGATGCTTTACATAAAAGCATTGTATGTATTCTCACAAGTGCCTTAAACCTGTCCAGCAAAAAGGAAACTGAGGCTGGAAGAAGTAAAACCACTTGCCTCATGTTCCACAGCCGGTAAGTGGTAGAGCTAAGATGTGAACTTGGATGGTTTTTCCCTAAAGCTCTGTCATCTTCACCACTCTGCCTCCCCTGCAAGCCAGAGTCTCTTAACCTGGGGTTCACGGATGGCCTTCAGGAGTCTCTGAGCCAACTGAAATTGTATGTAAAACATTGTGAGATTTTTCTTTCTATGGGTAGAGGCCCACAGCTTTCACTAGACTAACAAAGGGCCACCTAAGAACTAGTTTAAAGCACAGCATTAACACAAGCACCTTATAAAACACATTACTGGTGGGTGTGTAAAATGAACAAGCTCTATAGAGCATGACTTAGCACTATCAAGATTATAAGGTTCACACTCTTTGACCCAATTCCACTTCTAGAAATTTATTCTACGAGCACACTCCCACACTTGGGAAATGACAAATGAGCACAATTACTCATTGCAGTGTTGTTTAAAAAAGCAAAAGGACTGGAAACAACATAAATAGGCAGCAATTTGGGTCCATAAAGATCGATGGAGTGTAGCCACAACAAAGGATGGGAAGCCCTTGGTTTACTGATATGAAAAGCTTCCAAGAGAGATTATTAACTGGAAAAAGGAAGATAACAGAACAATGTCTATTGACTGCTACTATTTGAGTGAAAAAGAGTGTGTGCGTATGTATTAATATATATTTGTTGTATTCACTTACAAGTCTATATGTGAGCATGCATACAATCTCTCCAAAATTAGCACAAGAAATGAATAATACTTAGATTAGTTGCCTATGTGCAGGGGAACTATGTGGCTGGGGTAAAGACTCTCCACTGGGCTGGGTGTGGTGGCTCACGCCTGTAATCCTAGCACTCTGGGAGACTGAGGCGGGAGGATTGCTTGAGGTCAGGAGTTCAAGACCAGACTGAGCAAGAGAGAGAACCCATCTCTACTAAAAATAGAACAATTAGCCTGGTGTGGTGGCGTACACCTATAGTCCCAGCTACTAGGGAGGCTGAGGCAGGAAGATCGCTTGAGCCCAGGAGTATGAGGTTGCCGTGAGCTGGGCTGAGGCCACAGCACTCTAGTCCCAGCAACAGAGTGAGACTCTGTCTCCAAAAAAAAAAAAAAATCCACTGTATATCTTATGTATACATTTAAAGTTTTGAATCATATGCACAAATCATGTGTTTACATTCAAAAACAATAGCAAAACAAAAGCATTGCCGTGAACGAGGATTTAATCAATTCATCTTCCAGCACTGCTTCCCCCAAGTGTCAAAGAGTGTTGGCAGGATCCTGACAAAAGGGGTTTTTTTTTTTGGTTTGTTTGTTTGTTTGTTTTACTTTGGAATAATTATAGACACACAGGAAGTTGCAAAAATATTCCAGAGTTCCGTGTACCCTTCACCCAGCTTCCCCCAGTGGTGATCTCTTATATCGCTGTTGTACAATATATTTCAAAAGCAGGAAATTGGTGTTGGGATGTTACTGTTAACTGGACTACAGATCTTGTTGAGCACCTTCAGTGTGCCAGACATAGTGGGGGATGGGGGAGGGGATGTGGCAGGAACACCTCAGCCCTGACCTCAGGGTGTGTGGACGAGTGAAGGCGACCCATCTGCCAAATGAGAATAGCATCATGGAGGCCTGGGATCCAGCAATGCACAAAGAGTGCTGACCACGGCTCTAAAAAAGGAACTGTGTCCCTTGCTATCCTGGTCATGGAGCTTCACAGCTTGCCCAAAAGCTGACTTTTAATCCTTAAAAGAGCATGTGCAATTACTCTGGCTATATTTATCCTTGTTCCTGGAGCCACACAGGGATTTGGCCTCTCTCTACCAAAATCTTCAGCTCATCACTCATTCCCATCAGAGACGCTCATGTGTCCTCAGCATAAAAGCAGTGGGCCAGCAGAGGCACACTGGCACACAGCTCAGGGAAGCTCCCCTGACAGGCCGCTTGACCCAAGGCCAAGGAAGAAGTTTCAGCCTCCCAGGCAAAAAGCACATCCTGGGGCCAAGGGAAGCCAAGTGAGGAGAAGCAGCTTCTTGCCAAGAACGCTGCCAGCTCTGGGACTGCTTGCTGCGGTGACCTCACTGGGAGTTTGATGTCCCTGCCCTTATACTTAGGGACTCTGTGATATGCTCAGCACTTAACGGGCCCTGGATGAGTAAATGAACAAGTAAGAGCACCTCAGCAGAGGTGCTCTTCTCAGCAGCACCCAGGCCACAGTGACAGGTGTCCTTTACCATGCCAGGCACTGTGTCAGCCACATTACCTATGAGGTCTAGTTCATCCTCACCAAATCCATGGGGTGTAGGACTTCTCACCCCCACATCCTGATGAAGCAACTGAGACTGGGAAGGTCAGAGAGCTTACCAGTGTCCCCCGGTGTGTAAACCCAGATCTTGCTGACTCTACAGTCACCAGGTGTCAGGTTTGAGACAGCAGACCAGTGACACACGTGTCTCTTCTCTCTCCTACAATCTCATTAGAATGATAGCAAAGAACTCCTTAAAAAGGAATAAAGCCTTAGCCACAAAGAGAACAAGAGGGAGGGTAAAGACAAGTAAACGTATCTGGAAGCCACTGAGAAGATGAGGGAATGGTGCCCAGTGAGGGTGGAGGAGGCCTCAGCCTCGTCCTAGATGGCACCGGGAAGGGGACACATTGGCCCAGACCCCCGAGAGGCTCTGGACCTGAGAAACCAGGTATGACAAGGACAGGGATGAGACACGGAGCCAAACAGAGGGGGTAGGAATAGAAGTTTATGGACAGATGGTGTAGAAAAAGGATTATTCCAAGTATCTTTTGTACTAGATTTGGACTAGATGGCCTCAGGCTAAAGTCAAAAAGAACTGCAAACAAATATTGAGTAGATTCCTTATTCATAGACATATGGATCAGCAATTCTGAAAACACTTCCTGTGAATTCGAGGATTGAGCACATTAGGAAATATATTGTGGATAATGATAGCCAAGTTTCTCACTGTCAAAGGAGGGAGTTACACACATGAAAAGGAGGGAAAATAGAATCAACCATGCAACACTGTGTTGGAACTGTAGGTATTGGAGTGAACTGGACAGATTGATAGAAATAGATTTATATGGGCACATATACATAAACACACACAGTATATGTGTTTGCACAGACATATATGTACATACACTGTATATACACACATCTACTCTTTAGCTCTGTCCACCGAGGGGGCCTGGAAATAATGATGCCCAGTAGCAACGTGCTCACGTTGCACTCAGATTTTGGTTTGTAAATATCATTCTGCAATAATAGGAACCAGGGTTCCTTGGAGAAATGGGTGATTCTAGGGCTGGGACAGAGAAAGTATAAGATGAACCTGGAGCATCTTATTGTGTCAAAAAGCATGATTTGTGGAGACATGTCAGAAGGACACGAGACCACTTGAAGGGGCTCCCACTGACCAATTCTGAGACAATGTGGGCACTGAAATAACTAATGGATAGTAAAGGATTATAATCCATTGAACAAAATAAGAATCTACGAGTATGTGCTGATATAAACAGAGGAGAAAGGAAAGCGCTCCTTTGCAGTGGAATGAAAACTTTAATAGATGTAGAAGAATGATAAAATTAGAAAATCACAATTTGGCATTCATCGTATTCTCACGCAAAAAATCGTCAATGAATGCTAAAACTCCTGGTTGAAATTTTAAGGAGGACTAGGATATATACATAATCTCAAAGTATCTCCCCACAATATATTTGTTAATAGTACAGAGGAAACAGTAACTTTACATGGAGAAACTTGGCAGATACCACCATGGCCAAATGAACAAGATTAACATCACCAGTAATGAGACAAATTGACATAATGTACCTCGTAATAAGATGCAATGAGAACACAGCGTCACTTCTATGATATTCTTGCCAAAGATGCATAACCTGAAATCATGAGGATGAATCCCACAAAACTAGCCTGTACTCTTCAAAAATGTCAATATCGAGGCCAGGCATGATGGCTCATGTCTGTAATCCTAGCACTTTGGGAGGCCAAGGCAGGAGGATGGCTTGAGGCCAGGAATTTGAGACCAACCTGAGGAAGAGTGAGACCCCCATCTCTACAAAAAGAAATAGAAAAATTAGCCAGGTGTGGTGGTGCATGCCTGTAGTACCAGCTACTCTGGAGTCTGAGACAGGAAGATGGCTTGAGCCTAGGAGTTTGAGGCTGCAGTGATGAGGCCACTGCACTCCAGCCTGGGTGACAGAGTGAGACCCTGTCTCAAAAAAATAAATAAATATTTTTTTAAAAAGTCAGTATCATGAAAGACATAAGACAGAGCAGCTATTCAAAATAAAAGGAGACTAAAGAGACATGACAATTGAATGCAACAAATGATCTTGGATTTTCTTTTGCTACAAAGGATATTATTGGGACAGTTGCCAAAATAGGAATAAGGTCTGTAGAAGGTTCAGAAGGAAAAAATAGATTGATTAATAGATAGGTAGTAGGCCAGGCGCGGTGGCTCACGCCTGTAATCCTAGCTCTCTGGAAGGCCAAGGTGGGCGGATCGTTTGAGCTCAGGAGTTTGAGACCAGCCTGAGCAAGAGCGAGACCCCATCTCTACTAAAAATAGAAAGAAATTATATGGACAGCTAAAAATATATATAGAAAAAATTAGCCGGGCATAGCTACTTGGGAGGCTGAGACAGGAGGATCGCTTGAGCCCAGGAGTTTGAGGTTGCTGTGAGCTAGGCTGACGCCACGGCACTCACTCTAGCCTGGGCAACAGAGTGAGACTCTGTCTCAAAAAAAAAAAAAAAAAAAAAAAAAAATAGGTAGTAAATAGAAGGATAAAGCAAATGTGACAAAATATCAATATTTGGAGAATCTGGTAAAGGGTATACAGTAATTATTTTTATTATTCTTTTTTTTTAAAGAAAGCTTTATTAGAATAACAGGAAATTTTAATCACCAACTAGCAAAAAAAATGGACAAATGCACATGAAGAGAGAATGAGTGTTCAATGTTTTATTATTTTTCAACTTTTCTGTGTGCATGAAATATTTCAAAACCAAAAGTAGAGAAGAAAAGCTTAAAGGGTAAGATTTAAATATCCAAATAACTTTTATATATCTATGCAGTAGCACTGCTATAACTTATAAATAGAAATTAAAGAAAAATAGGTCTATAGGCATCACTATGAAATAGGTCAAATAAATCAAATGCAAATTTTTCAAAAAAAAAAAAGAAATCTTGGGCAACTATTCCTTCCTTCAAAGGATTTTGACATAATGAACAAAAAACTGAGGATCTTAAGATTCTAAGACCTACCTTAAAAAAAAATGTTTATACATGCAAGAATGTGAACAACCCTCGAACCCCTTACAAGTTTTTTGAGCAGATAATATTGTACAAGAGAAAATCTTACCGCTTCAAAATATACTACTTGGGAAGTGGCCACAACCTGTGAATGCCAGCCAAGATCTGGACTTTAAAAAGCACAAAGCAGGGATAATCTTGCACTGACTTACACCTTTTCTGAAAGGTTTGGGACTATTTGTACTATTCTTGCAATGCTTCTGTAAGTCTTCATTTATGACCAAAAAAGAGGGACTTGGAATTTATAAGGCAAATTTCAATATAATCAGTTCCAAAAAAATCTGTAGACAAAGCATCAATCTCCCTGTTCCTCTCCCCCTCTCCCCCTACCTCTTCGAGCAGAAAGCAAGTTTAGCAATGAGATATTTGATTTCACAACCAAAATAAGAACCATAGCAACAGAGGGTTCTTCTCTAAGGGAACTGGATGATCTAGCATAATTTAGGCCAGCTCCTGAGGGAGCTGCTGTTGCCCACTAAGTAAAGAAAGCCCTCTGCAGTCCAGCACTTGGAGGTGGGAGGCACAGAAGTGTGGCCTGAAACCCACCCTCATCTTCTAAAGCAGAGGCTGTTACCCTTGGCTATATGCTAGAATCAGTTTTAATTCGTTTAGGGTGTGTCCCTCGGCATTCGGCATTCGTGGTTTGCTAAAACTCTCCAGGTGATTCCAAAATGGCAGGTCAGGCCTGAGAACCACTGCCCTGAAGCACTGATTCTCAAACTTGGCTACACATTGGCATCACCTGGGAAGTTTTTGAAACCACTGACTTCTGCGTCCTACCCACCAAAATTCTGATTAAATTGGCATGGGTTGTGGCCCAGGCACTGGGATTTTTTTTAATTTTTGTATGTATTTTTTACTTTTTTAAGGAGAAGGAAAGATGAGGTTATGAATTTGTCAGCAAATGAGGAGGTTGTCAGACTCCCATCTCAAAGTACCAACGTCCTCTGCAATTTTTTTAAAACCCCTCCCCAACCATGGGAAAATTAATTAACCTCTCCTGAGTCAGTTTCCTATTCTTTAAAATGAACAACACTGGAGATCGCCTTCAAGATAATTAACAACTCCTATGGCCCAGGTACCGGCCAACTAAAATGGGTACCAGTGATGGTCCTGTTAGAGCTGGTCCTGGAGGTCCCCTGCAGTACCAGGCATCAACCCTTCAGTTGCCAAATTATGGCGAGTTCCAGGGCATGCAGGGGTAATGGGGGAGCAGTCAGGGGTCTCTGGGCAGTAGCTATCTACCAACTGCCAGGGAAGTGCCTCAGTGTTTGAGCAATACATGGCCATAGCGGGGTGGCTGGGCTGAACAGTAACCTAAATCCTCCTGAAACACCCCATAAAGATGTGGCCCTCAAGAGAGAGGAAGATGTCAAGGATGACCAAGTTGAGCAACTGCATGTAAGGTGGAGTCATTTTTTGACATGAGAAAGCCTGGGGAAAGTGAGCTGGGGGTACAGGAGTAGGGGACCTAGCATTTTATCTGGGGCATGTTAAGTTTCAGTTGACTGTGAAACATCCAAACACCTAGACAGCTGAACCTGTGAAATTCCACAGAGAAGTGGTAACCGCAGTGTTGAGGTGGGCAGGCGAGAGAGACTCGATACACTTGTGACCTAACCGCACGTTGGAAATGGAAATAAGAGAGCAGGTGACTCCCACATCTTGCTCTCTGGACAGGTGGGGAGAAGCTAATGCCCTAAAGAAGCAAGGAGGAGAGTGTGTTGGTTAAGGAAGGTAGGGGTTCAGTTTGAGAAGCTGCTGGGATGCCCAGATGGAGATGTCCAGCGAATGGTTAGAAATGTGGAGTTGCAAGGATTGTTGCTTAAGAGGGGTCCAGACTGGTGACATAGATGGTAGAAATGTGGATCTCTAGGAAAGCTTTGAGTCACAGGCCTGTGTAAACTTATTGCGGGGAGAGTGTAAGAGAAAAGAGAGCTAAGAGAAGAATGTCAGAGAGAGTGCATAATAAAGGGTTGGAAAGAGAAGAAAGAGGGGAAATGAACAAGACAAAAAATGAGGAGCCAGAAAAAAACTGGTGAGAAACGGGAAGCTGGTGTCAGTGCATGGAAGAGAGGAGGGAATGGCCAGGATGTCATGGCCAGATGGGCTTGGATGGTCGTGGGCGTGAAGGCGGTGAGGCTCAGTTCTCCATTCGCTCAGCAACCATGAGCTGGGGGTGGAGGAGGGAGGGTGTGGGTAAGAAGGACTGTGATACCAGGGTGAGCTTAGAAGTCCTGCAGGGGGTGGGGGTCGGGCAAGGAGTTCAGAGAAGACAGTACTGCTCTTTGGAGAAGTCCAGATGAGTTCATCCCCTCCTCCGAGCTCCCCTGTTCCCTGTGCTCACACACACCTATTAGAGCAGAGCTTTCTATGGCTCATCTGCCTGCTCATGAGGGTGAATGGACAAGACTGTTTATGGCTGTAGGTGGTCAGTTGGGAATTCTGGTAGCCTCAGCCCCTACCAACACACTCAAAGAACTGAGGGGAAGCAATATCTCAGCCTCTCCTCACCCCATTCATAGCCTTCAAGAACACTGGCGCATACCAAACAGAAACTCAGTATTAGACACCTATCGCTTGGAGTTGGAGCTTTTCTCCCTCCCCTACTTTGTAGCAAGGTCCTCAAAGACAATGGCCTGGCAATGCATCTCTATAATAATAACAGCAATGATAACAGTGATGCATTGATTATCTATTATGCCAAGCGCTGGGCTAAGCCCCTCATATGGACAATCTCATTCAATCCTCACTGAAGCCCTATAAGGCAGTCATGTTATTGTTATCAACATCAATGCATTCCAAAAATGAGCACACTAAAGCTTGGGGATGTCAAGTAACTCAACCAAAGTTACCAGCTGTCAGAAAGCAAGCTTAGATTTTAATTTAGCCAAACTCCAGAACCAGCATCTACTTAAGCCGTTAAATATGAAATGTCCAATTTCAAATCAAAAGTGTAGTCAATTATATCTCAAACAAGAAGCAGTACAATTAATCAAAATATCTGCCTGAACTATCAATGCAGGTTTGCCATCTTATTGGTAGCTTGTTTTTGCTGGCAATGAAGAAGTCTGGAGAGCAAGTGGCGATGCAATCGCAAAAGGTGTTTTCCACAGCTTGCTGAGAATTGAATATTTTTCCTTGCAAGAAGTGATCCAAAGCCTGGAAGAAGTGGTAGTCAGTTGGCGCAATGTCTTGTGAACACAGTGGATGACAGAGAGTTTCCAAGTCCAGCTGCTGTAGTTTGAGCAGCCTTGTTTGTGGGACATGTGATCAAGCATTGTCTTGCAAGAGGATTGACCTGTCTCTATTGACCAATCTTTGCTGCTTAATCACAAGTGTCCTCATCATTTCATTGCATTGGTTGCAGTAGACATCCGCTGTAATCAATTGGCCAGGTTTCATGAAGCTGTAGTGGATAATACCAGTGCTGGACCACCAAACAGACACCATTAGCTGTTTTTGATGAATATTCAGTTTTGGTCTATGTTTCAGCACTTCATCTTTATCCAACCATTGTGACAAATGCTTGCAATTGTCAAAAAGAATCCATTTTTCATCACACATTACAATGTAGTGTAGAAATGGTTCACCTTTATGTTGTGACAGCAAAGAAAGGCAAGCTTCGAGACGATTTCTCTTCTGACGCTCATTTAATTCATGCAGAACCCATCTATCCAGCTTCTTTACCTTGCCAATTTGTTTCCAATGGTCCAATATTGTTGGAATAGTAACGTCAAACCTTGCTGCTAATTCACCCATAGGTTGAGATGGATTCGCTTCCACTATCGCCTTCAGCTCATCATTCTCCACCTTGGTCTCAGGTCGTCCACGTGGCTCATTTTCAAATGAAAATCACCAGAACTGAACTTCTCAAATCATCAACCTACTGTGCATTCATTAGCCATATCCTTCCCAAATACTTGATTGATATTTCAAGCTGTCTGCACTGCACTGGTTCCATGATGGAACTCATGGTTTCACAAAAATTGCTCTTAAAAGAATTTGAAAAGATAAACACAAGCCAAACCATGTGTTTGCAAGACTCAGGATGTACCTTCACAATAAAGATAAAACAAAATGTCAAAGTGGAATGTCAGAGATATCAACTGTCAAATTTAGTACTTAAGGAAATTGGACATTTCATACTTAATAACCTAATAAAACCAATGTCCCACACTGCCCTCTTATACAAGGCCCCCAGTGCCTAGTTTAACGTCTGAGTCAAGTCAGATGTTCCAAAAATGTTGGCTGGATTAAATTGTGACAAATGAAGAAGCTAGTTATGGGTGTGTGGAGACAGGTTCTCAGTCTGAGGGGAGATTTGAACTGATTTGTGGAGTGGGGAAGGAGTCAGTGTGGAGGAGCTGCATGAAAGGGAACCTAAGAAACTCCAGAAACAGCCAGGGAAGAGTCCGGAGTCCACAGTAGTCTAGGAATGCAGACTTGAAATCACATCCTTGCCAAGAGGAGAGGCCGGTCCAGCCAGTTTGGAGTCTGAGTGGACAAAGCCAATGGCACCTGCCTGCTGGACTCTGCTTGGCTCCAAGCACAGGCTGGGCTAGGCAGAGGACAGATGAGGCATGGGCCCTGCCCCCAAGGAGACCGCTGTCTGCCCCCAGGAAGATGCGGCCGGCTGGGAAGGCTGGACAAGCTGTGCAAGCTCAGGGGAAAGAGAGGCCTCTGGGTCCTGGGTGGCCAGGAAGGGCTGTGTGGAGAGGAAGAAAGTTCTGCTGGACCTCAAGTGCTGAGTGGAACAGGGAGGGTCGAGGGAGGAGGCAGGAGTCCCAGGCTGGGCCGGCTGGGTGAGCAGACTGTGCTGGGCCTAATGGCCAGATCGGACGGGGAGAGAGTAGGATTCTTTGAGTTGCAAAGAACAGAAACTAACTCTGGCTGGCTCAAGTGTAAAGGGGCTGTGCCAATGACAACTGAACCCCCACAGAACCCAGACTCGAGAGCAGAGAGCTGCCAGGAACTGAGGCCCCTACTCTGCCTCTCTGTCCAAAGGCCCATATCCCTCTGTTTCCCACAGGCCCTGTGAGATATGTCTCTGTGTGTGTGTGTGTGTGTGTGTGTGTGTGTGTGTTTCTTCCCCTCGTCCTCCTCCTCCCCTTCCCTCTCCCCCTGCTTTTTCTGCACACATACCTTGCTATGGCCCAACATGGCCTCTCAGCTCTAGCCCCCTCCTGCCCCCAGCTTCCTGACAGCTATCTCCTGTTTCAGATTCTCAAAAGAAATCTGACTGGCCTGCCTCATCTGTTTAAGCCAGGTCTCAAAAGTCACTAGCTACCTTCAGGGAAGCTATCCCTCTCTGATCGTGGCTGGGGCCATGGGATAAATAGGGCAGCTGTGGGTGGGACAGGCAGTAGAAGATGTCACAGAAAAGGAGTGAGGAAAGGACCTCACAGTTACCAAGCTCCTACTATGAGCCATGAACTGCACTGGGTGGCCTGTGTTACATTACCTAATGGCCCATTGAGATAGATTTTATTTTTCCTATTTTACAAATGAAGAAACTGAGGTGAGGAGAAGTTAAGCAATGTGCCCAGAGTCGCAAAAGTAGATGGTGGCTGAGCTAGAATTATATCACAGTCTTTCCAACAACAGGACCCCTTGGCCAGAGCATGGGGGGTTATGCAAGCTAGTTAGAGCCATTGAACTTAGTCTAAGAAGACCACAGAGGCCAAACAGGTTTGCAGCTTAGAGGTTTTTGCTACAGCAGACCTTCTTAACATTTTTAGGGTCCTATAACTCTGAGCACCTGATAAAAGCTGTGGACATTGTCTCCAGAAAAATACACACACACTCATTCCATATGGCATGTACTTTCATGGGATTTACAGGCCTCCCAGAGCTCATCCACTGGCCCCACCTAAGACTTAGCTCTACAGCATCCCTGACGACTGATTACTCACCCCCTACTTGGATTCCTCGAGAGAGAGAGCTCGTTACTTTACGTGGCAGCCCATTGTAACCATAAAAATTCTATGTCACTTTCCCTCCTTTAGTTCTCCCTAAGGAGAAAGGCAGAACCAATCTCCCTCATCCCTTAGAAAATATCTGAAAACAGTGACTATGGCATAACCAAGGCTCCCACTGAGGCCAAACTCCTGGTGTTTGTTTAAACCTTTGTCCCATGCTGGTCTCTCTCCACTGAGTAGCACACACTTTGCCAAAATCTCTCTCACAATGCAATGCCCATAATAGCGTAGGAAACTGCTGGAGTCACCCAATCAGCAGCCTCTTTAACCAGGAGATTTTGGTCTCCTATGGTGAGTACACTAGACCTCTGATTGTGTTGGCTCTCGTAACAGTCATGTCATTACTTGACTCATAGAAAACCCATGGTCCACTGAGGCCCTCAGATCTTTATCACAGGGGTTGAGCTATCCCTACTTTGCCCTCCCCTAAACTATGCTGAGTAACACTGTGTCTCAGCCTGTTCTTCAAACACAGGATTTCTACGCTGGTGCCATGACACAACAGATTGTTTATCTCACCAAAGGAAGAGTCAAACCTTTCTCAGATTCTCCCTTCTGGCTTCACATAGTTTTTCTGTTGGATGGAAAAAAGAAAGAGATGTGAAGCAGAAAAGGATTTTTGAGGTTTTCGAGTTGACATTTCACCATTAGATGAATGCTAACAAAAGCTCGATTTCACTAATCCCGAAAGGAACTTGATCTCCAGATGCACCGGCCTTGCTGGTTCAATGCCTGCACCACGAGGCCGCCTTCCACAGCCCAGGGTTTGGAGTTTTTTCTTTCTAAAAGTCTTTGAAGTTACAAAGTGCACATTTTACTTTTAAAGAGCAAACTCAAAAGAAGTATTGTAAGCAGCTTTGTTCAAGTGAAGGCTAAGTGAATTAAATAAAAGAAAAAGGAGGAGGAGGAGGAATAGAAGGATGCATTTGTTCCTCCTCATCTCCCTGACGTGTAACACTGGACTGCTCCAGGGCTTGCTCCGCAAACCTAGATTCTTCTCTGTCTACTCTCACTCCCAGGATTATCTTAACCAAGCTTGTGACTTTAAATACCGTCTATCCTCTGAAAACTCTCAAATGTTCATGTCCCGCCGGGACCTCTCCTGCAAACTCCAAAGTCATACGTCCAACTGCTACTCAGCACCTCTTCTCGGGTGTCCCTCATCACCAATTTATCACGTCCAACCCTAATGCCTGCTCCTCCCTCAGTCTTCTTTGTCTAGTAAATGGCAAGCTCATCCTTCAAGTTGCTCAAGCATAAACCATGAGTTATTCATGATTTTCCTCCTGCTCCCTATACCCCTACAGGGAATTTATCAGAAGATCCCGTTGGCTCTACCTTCAAAATATGCCCAGAATCTGACCATTTCTTACCATCTTTACTACCACAACCCTGGCCTAAGCCACCATAATTTCTTGCCATATAATCAACGCAATTGTTTCCTAATTGTTCCACTGCCCCCCAAAGTAGGCAGAGCGATGCTTTTCAATTATGAGTTAGATCATGTTACTTCTCTGCTCATAACCTTCCGATGGCCTCCCATGTCACTCAGCATGAAAAAGCCAACATCTTTGGCCTAAGAGGACCTACACGATCTGACCCTGATCTCTTGGACCTCAGCCCCAGTCTCACTGGCCGCCCCACTCTTCCTCCAAGCTTGCTTCTGCCCCCAGGCCTTTGCACTGACTGTCTGCCTGGAATACTCTTCCCCAGTTATCATCTGCTGGGCTCACTCCCTCCATGGTCTTGCATCTCTGCTCAAATATCACCTTATTCAGGATCACCTTCCATGACTGTTCAATCTTAAGCATCATCCTCTGCCCTATGACTCTCCATCCCCTCTTTTATTCCTATATAACACTTATCACTATCTAGGATGTTGTATATTTGTCTGTTGTCTATATTTTGCCCCAAGAATGTGAAAGCAGGAACTTTGTTTTGTCAGCTGTTGTGTATCCCTGGCGCCTGCAATAGCACCTAGCACATAGGTGAGCACTCAGTAAATATTTCTTGACTGAATGACTGACTGAATGAATTTATTGAGTACCTACTACGTGCCATTATGACTCATTTTACAAGTGAGTCAACTGAGGTTCAAGGATCTTATAGGTGGTGAAAGCCAAGATTTGAACCCAGATCTAAGGTTGATAATAGTGTTGGATCTGGATAGGAGCATATTGACCTCACATCAGAGTCTGAGATGATATATCTGTTCTTGGGCTCAGGTATGCCTGGTACCCCATTCCACTTGCATGGCCGGAAGATTGTCCCTCTCAAAGCCAGCCCGCGCTGGCAGTTGACCCCCTCCTTTTACTCAGTAGATAAGCTCTTGAGGTCCCGCATGACTGTGGCTTTTGGGGTCATGATTTCCAAGCCTGTGAGAGCACTTCTAGCTGCTGCTTAGCCTTCGTGTCAGACTCCTTGGGCTCCAAGATGCTCCAGGTCCTGGGTGGATGACATGAAGACTGCCTTTCCAGGATGATCCCCACCTGACACACATTAATCCCTGTCTGACCCCAAACTAATTCAGGGTGCCCCTGACCCACTAGGGTGCCCAACTCTGAGCAATTAGTTGCTGTTATTAAATCTGAATGAAAATCCTATACACTTTTTTTTTTTTTACAGGTAGGTCATCATGACTGCAAATCCTATACAGTTTTAAGCTTTTTGAGTTTAATTGCTCAAAAATTTCACAATGAAATTGTAATATTTGAAGAATTCTCCCCCCAAACTACACACATATAAAGCATCCACATGGACCTGCCTTGTGGACACATTGATTCCTTAGTATTTTGATATTATTAATTCATGTAGGTATTAACCCCTCCCACGAGAATTTGCTGAGGCTCTCGTCCATGGACTAGGCCCTCGTGCTGGGTGCTAGGGATGGAGAGCAAATTAGACATACTCCCTGAAGAGTTTACAGTCTACAGGGGAGACATCATTATCATCATTATAGCCAACATTCAAATGGCACTTCTAAGGCCTGGTGGTTGGCTCATGCCTGTAATCCCACCGCTTTGGGAGGCCAAGGTGGGAGAATCATTTGAGGCCAGGAGTTCGAGACCAGTCTGGGCAACATAGCAAGACCCTGTCTCTACAAAAATTTTTTTTTAAAAATTGGCTGGGTATGGTGGTGCATGCCTGTAGTCCTAGCTACTCAGGAGGCTAAAGCAAGAGGATTGCTTGAGCCCAGAAGTTTGAGGTTGCACTGAGCTATGATGATGCCACTGCACTCCAGCCTGGGCAACAGAGCAAGACCCTGTCTCTTAAAAATATGTTAAAATAATTAAAAATAAATTTTTAAAAATTGGCGCGTTGAGTGCTAGGTACTATTCTAAGCACTTTCATCTATTAACCTGTTGCATCACATGTTAACTCTATAAATTAAGCACTATTCTTATCCCCATTTTGCAGATGAGGAAACAGGCCTAGCGAGTTACACGACTTATCCAAGGTCACTAAGTGGCAAAGTTAGGATGTGAACACAAGCAGTTTAGCTCCAGAGCCCACACTCTCTTCCACATTGCCTTAATTCTAAAAATTAAGTATAGGAAATAATTCATGTTGACATGCAGCTATGGGCACAAAGATTTTCAAGGCCACAATTGCTGGAGTCCAGTGGGATAGACATTGAAGAAAACCAGCCAGCCAGTGTTCAGCTCCAGAGACATATCTCTGAAAACATCTCTCCCGAAGTATAAAAGATGAACATTTTGGACGTGTGAAAAATTTGAAGAGGGAGATGGGGAGAGGATAGAGGAGAAAAGGAAAACTAACACACAGGTATAAAAGCCTTACTTTGTGCCAGGTACTGTAGAGGGCAATTTATATACATCACCTATTCTCACAACATATTCCCAAAACGTATTTGCTCTGTGTTTTCCTACAAAGAGAATGAAGTTTAGAGAAATGAAACACCTTATCATCTTGACAGCAGTTTACTTGGCTAATTTATTGCATTCAATCAGTAAATCCATTCAATTTATGTTTTGGTATATTAGAAAGAGATTTTCTGACTAGGTGTCCTGGGGCCATGTGAGGGTAACACCAGCCAGGGCCACACTTTCTCTCCTCTCCCTCCTTGGGACCCTGGGCCCTGCACTGTCATTTGTTTATTTTTCACATCATTCCAAGTGCAATGTTCCACAGCCTCAGTACCTCTTTTATTCCAACAATGACAAAAATTGCACAAACAAATATCTGAGCACATCCTCTAAATATGAAGAAATATCTATGCTTCAGAACTCACAAATGCCCCATCCAAACCATTTGTTTTTATAACCTTGAACTTTCACATTTAAAATAAACCATGTACTAGACAAAAGAATTCACTTTAAATCCAAGCCTTTCTTTGTGATCGTCCTTCCTTCTTCTAGATCAAAAGCAAAGGACATCTTCTTAAGACATCTAAGCCTGTTTTTGATTCTCCAAAAGCTAGTTTTGAGGTGTGCTAGAAATCTCCTTCATCTTTCCTAGGTAGGAATAATGCCCGCGGTGTGGTGTTTGTTTTTTGTTTTGTTTTGTTTTTCTTTTCCTGAATGTTGAAAGCATCCTGGGATTGGAAAACTGCAAGGCAAGACCATGAGGACAGGGCACCTGCAGGGTGAGTTCCCCAAGAGCAGCAAGGGCCTGAGCAGAGTGGGTGACCCCTCACAATTGCACAGACTTGGGCAGTCACCTTGGTTCTGCATGGAAGCTGCCACCCCATGGCCCAGAGATTACCTGTTTGTGCTTTGAATGTGGATGTGTGGTGTTGCGGTGGGGATTCTGGTTGGCTAAAAATATGATGTGAAGCAGACAGGCTATTAGAAATATAGTATTTGCTATTAAGCAAGACACAGCTCAGACTGCAAGAAGCAAAGAAGAGGCGTTCACCAAAGCACAGAACCAGACTTAATGCCAGCTTGAGACTGAGAACACCAGAAAGAACAGAGAAAAACAGGATAGCATCTCAGGGGCTGCAGCCAAAGGGACTTCCCAGTAAGGGAAAGAGTAGGGATCTGAAGGGTCAGCAGCAGCAGAGAGAAGGAAGGGAAGGGTTGTACTCTTCCAAAAGTCTGAAGAGCCACCACAGTCCTTAGGGAACATGGTGCAAGCTGCAGAGAATGGCCTTTGTCCAGAACAGGGACCCAAAACCACATCTTAATATCACATCTCAATATTCATTCATTCAACAAACATATATTTTTTTCAACTTCCTCCTAACTAATCTCCTTGTCTCGTGCTTCTCTGTCCAATCTAATCTCCCCATAGCAGCCACAGAGACACTTCTAAAATGCTACTGTGTTGCTTACACCCTCTGGCAGAGGGGGACCAGTTACCAGTGACTGAAAGGCCTTAGCCCCTGTATTTCCTTTGTCATGTCTCCACCTGTTCTCTCAGACACTTCCTCTGATGCTGCAGTGCTAGGCGCCTTCTCCAAAAGGCCAAAGGATCCCCACTCTCCATCTCCAAGCCCTGAGAGTCGGAACTTAAAGCCACCCAGTTCCAACTGCAAAGGTAAAGGCTGCCCTGGAGTGCCCTTGATTCCACGCCACTCCGCGCCCGCCAAAAACAGCCACCTTCCCCACCTCCAGTCCATCCCTGGCTGCAGCCCTCCCCCACACTGGGTGCTGCCAACTCTGCTGGAAAACAGGCCAAGAGGGGCAGAGCCCCAGAATCAGACTCCACAGCAAGTGTGCTGTACAACGCTAGCTTGACCTAATTCACAAGGTGCGGTCCCCATTTCTAAAAGAAGCAAACTTATTCACTGAAGTCCAATTCAGGGACTTTAAAACCCTGAAAATACTCCAGGTGCCAGAGTCTTCCCTTTACAGGCCTAGGCTGTTCAAGGTCTTAAGTAGCCCAACACTTAGCATTTGGATAGTAAGCAATTATCATTTCATCCCAAAGTTTAGTTAGATAGTTTGGTGAGAGATTTCTTTTCAGAGTTGTAAATGCATTTCAAGAAAAAAAAAAATCTCCTGCTGGTCTAAAGTTTATATTACATTTGGTTTTGCATTCAACAAATCCCTGTATAAATAAAAATAGAATTCCATGAAATTAGAATTGCCACCCCTCCCCAATTAATCTGTCAAGGCAATATTAGATATGGACACCTTCTCCTAAAGCACTGATTGTGTCCCAGAGTGTGGTCACCTACAATGCATACTTTAAAGATATTTTCCTGGATTCCACTCCAAATTGGAGGCAGGAGGGAGAGGGCATGGTCATTTCTACCAAGCTTCCTAAGAAATTCCCACTGAAATTTGAGAACCACCATCCTAACTAGTAAAAGGCAAAAATAAGTAAGTAAATAAATAAATAGAAAAAAAAAATAAGGACTCTAATGAGTTCATGTGAAATGGAAGTTTCAGAAGCCCCCAAATGCCTATAACTTCTCTCAAAAAATATCCCTTGCAATTACTTGCAAAAGACTGCTAGTATGTTCTAAACAGGGAAATGCAGATGAGAACACTAATTCCTTGAAACATAATAATTTATTCCAGGAAGGTGATGGCTTGCCCTTTGTTCAGAGTTGGGAGGAGAGCTGTAAAGACAGGGCCATTCAGGTTTGGCAGGTGCCCAGACAGCTGCTGGGGGAGAAGCAGCCACCAGCCATCTGATGGAGACAGAGCAGCAAGAGTGCTGAGGGGCACCCCAGATTTGTTGGGGTGTCCATCCTCCCTCACACAGGCTCATGCCTCAGTGGATGCTCACCACGCCTCATCAGCAGGAGATGAGTCTTGCTTAACCTAAGGCAGTCACAGATTCCTTGCCCCTTTCGGCTACGGGTTTAGGCACATGACCACACCTGGCCAATGAGATGGGAAGGCAAGTTCTGCCAAGGGGCATCTGGGGAAAGTCTCCTCCCTACAAAGGAAGAGACAAGGGAAGAGACCCTCCCTTCTTGTTCTTCACATTGTGGAGTCTGGCCACAATGCTGTCTTGCTGTCAGTCTGAGACTAAGCCGGGAACAGAACCAAGAGACAGAGCTGGGGCCCTGGAGCTTGGAGCCAACCTATCTCTGGGCTTCGGATTTTGTGAAATAACAACTGTCTTTATTATTCAGGCCACTTTGCATTGGGTTCCTGTCAACTTGCACCAAAAGCATCCTAATAGCTAGAGGGAACTTCTTAAAACCCCCAACTCTGTGTATGATAAATGTGAAATCAGAGAAATGTTTATTATTGTAAGAGGTGACACTAGAATTTCTTCTAGGGAGAAAATGGCTGTGTTGGGAAAAACACCTCGAGAACCATTAGGGCAGAAAGTAGAGCTTCAGAGATCTGACTGTCAGCTTGGAAAGAGGTGTCGGGGGTCTGCTCTGCCCTGTGAAGGAGAAAGAAGACTCAGGACACTGAAGGAAGACATGACAGAAACTGGGGAGAGAAGCCAAGAAGGCTTTGGGGTGTGGGATGTGGCCCCTCTGCCTCTGCCAAGTTCACAAACACCCCCTGTGAGTGGATTTCTCATGGATACCGGTGAAGGGGTGAACTGCGTGTGCAGGTGGACATGGGGCATTTGAAGCAGCAGTGGCTTACATAGTTGGAAGAGCCCAGAAGCAAAAGCACCAGGAGAATTCACTGTAAATTTGGGAAGTGCTTTGGACGTCCCTGGACTGTGGGATTTGGGATTGGGAGCAATCTTTTCCAGAAGTCAAATCCTAAGGAGGTCCTGGCTGACAATAGGTTACAGGGGCAAGCTCGTCACCCCGTTTGAAGAGAAGGCCAAAGCCTTGATCAAAGCCTATCTGGATTGCAGCTCATCAGTAGAAGTACAAAAATCCCAGAGAGTGTGAAGGAAAAAAGCAAACAGGAAAAAAAAAACACCTGAGCCAATGTTCAGCATGTAAAGAATGGAGTATCCCTGAGAGGTGGAGTAGCTGGAGCTACTAAACAGGTATAGGGCCATTTCTGCAGACCCAGCAATAATGAAGTTGGTAAGGATGGGAAAATGTGGGTCTAGCTGCCACTGGCTCTGTGAGAAGAGGTTGGTCACTGTCCTCTTGCCAGGCCTGGCCAGTCAGAAGTGCACCATCTGCCCAGACCTTGTGTCTGGGAGGCAACAAGGGCTCTGTTGAGGCTGTCCACACCTGCTCACCACTCCTCATTCCTGCTCTGTCATGAGAAGGGCAATGGAACTGTCAGAAAAGACCCAAAAAGCATCTCTCTGGGTGACAGAGGACTCCAAAGGGCACAGGACCAGCTGGTACTTTCATATCTTTCTCCCTACTGAATCCTGGTACTCAGAAAATCTGGGTGGCTTTGAGGAAGAAGCTCTGGGTACAGAGATCTGGCTGGAGCGTGGAATTCACAGTTCTTGGACTCTAGCACCTGAATAAGGGCAGACGTGGCAGACAAAAGCTAGCCCAGACTTGTTGGTCTGACCAAGAGGCCTGAGTATGGAGCAGAAGGGAGAAAATGTCCAGCCAAAACTGCACAACTAGGCAGGGCTGTGACAGCTCTCCTGGCTCCCCTGCCCGGGATTCCAGCTGTTGCTGACTGGGGCTTCCAGGCCTCATGCTCGCCCCTGGAGATGCCCCACCAACTGCCTTTAGATCTGCGTGTTGAGGGACATGAAATAATTGCTGCTTACCACTTGGTCACCGCATCTGCCAGTCAGAATCTCCCGTGCAGCCTGCCACTGGGTCACATCCTCCAGCCCCTGCCCAGTGCAGGGACCCAGTCCTGGACCCCAGCCCCTCCCACTCGTCCTGCTCTAATAACCCTTCATCCACGCCAGCTCGTCATCTGTGAAACCCACCCCGGCCATCTTCAGTCACAGGACACCTCTCTCCTGGACTTGGGCAGCAGCCTCTAGTTTGGCTTCCCTGCCTCCGGCCTCGACCACACTTAACCATTGCACAGAAAGATGCCTGATCAATCTTCCTAAAGCAACACTTTGATCAGATTGTCCACTTGTTCCAAATATCTTCAGTGTCATCCTCATTGCTTATGGAGTAAAATCTAAATCCCTCCATGGGACAGAAGGAGGAGGTGAGGGGGAGGTGGGTGGAGTTAGGGTCTGGCCAGGCCCTAAAGATCCAGCACGGACGCCAGCTAAGGTGTAGTCTGTGTGACACTTGGGAGCCCACCGCCACCACCACAGTCAACACCACCGCTGCCACCACTTCCACTATTCAGGGAAAACAACAACAACAACAAAAAAACAACTTTTTCGGGATTTAGCTTCTGCACATGAACTCAGAAGCTTGTGGGGCGGCCCACAGACTTGCTACTGCCAGGGACTGACACACCAAGTATCTCGGGTAGAAAGCAGCTCACTGCATACGGTTGAATGGTTGCCATTTGTTTGTTTTTTGAGACAGGGTCTTACTCTGTCACCCAGGCTGGAGTGCAGTGACACAATCATAGCTCACTGCAACCTTGAACTCCTGGGCTCAAGTGATCTCTTCCCGTCTCAGCCTCCCAAACTGCCGGGATTACAGGTGTGAGCCAGAGAGCCGGGCATAATGGTTACCATTTAATTCCACTAAAACCCCACCAATAACCAGGACTTTACTGAAACTCCTGACGAATAGTGATAGCTTACTATTATGGGTTTAACTGTGTGCCCCCCCAATTCCTGTGTTGAAGTCCTAACCCCCAGTACCTCCGAATGTGACCTTATTTGGAAATCGGGTTGTTACAGATATAATCAGTTAAGCTGCAGTCATTAGGGTGGGCTCTAATCCAATATGACTGGTGTCCTTATAAAAAAAAAGAACTTTGGACACAGACACACACAGGGAGAGCGCAGTGTGAAGGGATTAGGGAGAAGGCACCACCTACAAGCCAAGGAGAGAGGCCTGGAGCACATCCATCCCTCATACCCCTCAGGAGGAACCAGCCCTGGGGACACCTGGCTTTTGAACTTCCAGCCTCCAGAACTGTGAGACGACACATTTCTGTTGTGTAAGCCACCCAGTTTGCAGTACTTTGTTAAAGCAGCTGCAAGAAACCAATACACTTGAAATACTCTCACTATAAATCATGCTCACTTATTTCAGTTGTCCATACAACAACTCCATTAGTTAGGTACCTTTATTTATCCTCTGAAAGGTTAAGAGACTTGTCATTATTTGAACTCCGCTGCTTGACTCCGATGTCCCCATTCTCTGCCCTACACCGCCCATGGCCTCCTCTGACAGAAGGGACATCCTTATGAATAATGCTACCGTCTGTGCCGGGCTCAAGTGAGACACGCCTGGTAGCTGTACTTCCGTGTGGACATGCTCAATTCACTGTGCCGTCAACGAGAACAGGCTTCCTGCTCATACCACTCAGGACCAATGACACGTGGCAGCTCCCAGATGGCTACATAAGAGCTGGGGCAGCGACAGGCCAGTAAGGGATGACAGCGGAGGCCTAGGTGGCAGGAGGAGGCAAGAAGGTGTGGCCAGTATTAAAGGGCCTGGCAGGCTCGGTCACAGTGGCACAGGGTCAGGGCACTGGCCACCAAAGGAAGCCCATGAGAATCAGGGTTGGCAGGACACAGATGGCAGCTATGTGGGTTGGGGCAGGGGAGAAACAGGGGAAACAGGGCCGAAATGCAGGACCTGGGACCCACAGAGGCCAGGGAAACTGCAACTCAAGGTCAGGGTGACCCCAGTGCTGGCCGGAAGGTGGGGTAGGGAGAGGCCACAAAAGCCCCTCGGGGAAGATGCTCCCCCAAGGTTTGAAGGAATTGGTCTCTGAGGCTGATTCCTTTGGCTCTGACTTGGTGGAAACAAGGTAGAGAAGAGAAGAGGCTTCTTGTCTAACTGCCAGAGAAATAACTCCCTTGTACAAATAAAGCAAAGGGGACGAATCCTGTGCAAGATGGTTCATCCAACTGCAGGCATGGATCCACCACGGCTTTCGTTTGGGGTTCCCTGTCCCTACTATGTCTGGCTCAAGTCCAAGGATCAAGAAAGGTCTTTAGCAGCTTCTGGGCAGAACAACCCCCTCATTTCTCTTCTGACTGCAGGCCCTGACTTCCTGCCAGATAACATACCAACGGGCCCAGCAGATGCGCCCCAGCCATTTCCCAGTGGTTTCCCAGCCACTATCAGCTGGCCACCATTGCTTCCCAAGTTTCTGGGGTCTCAGATATGAGCTTACTGGCTCACCAGACGGGACCTGGGCCAGCCTCAGGAAGCCGGTGGCAGGGGCTTGCCGTCCCTCTGAGTTGTACTCACCTATCTTCCCACCAGGCCAGTATTTTCTCAAGTGTGCATGTATTAATACCTTTGGTGGGGCACAAATAAGCATTTTAGTAAAAGGCGAAAGATTTATACGATCTGAAGAGAAACCAGAGTATAACAAATAAGCATTTTAAATGTTGTTAGTTATATATTCTCATGTATGTTATGCCAAGTAAAGGCAAGTATGTCCCATCCGGGATCCAACTCTGATTGATTGGGAATTGCTGCCTACAGCACTGTGTTGAGAAGGATTCTGAAGAAGCATCTGGACTCAGCAAGAGAGAGTTCCATGATCAGTCAGGGACACTTGCCCAAAGTGTGGACGTGGGGAGTGGGAGAGGTGACACGTGTATGTTACTCCTAGCCTGTGGCTTTCCTAGTATCTGTAGCCACTCTCTGTACACATGCCCTGACCCCTAAGCTGTCAGCCCCGTGGGGCTGGGAGCTGGGGTTGACACCTGAGCCAGCTCAGCCCTCTTGGCATCGGAATGTAGCACAGGAACTGGCACACGGCCGGCATCCATATTTATGTGTGGATCTGTCAGACCTTGTGTAGACCATCCCAATTCTCGGATTCCAGAAATGCACATCCTCGACTGGGGTTTCTTTCCACCTCCCAACACAGGGAAACATGAGTAGCAGCATAATTCTTGCAGCTCTTTGGAATAACAATTTAACAAACAATGTCTCCAGAGCCATAAAGAAATGTGTACCCTTTGACCCAGTACTAGCATCCTTGCCATATTGTTCTAAGGAAACACTTCGAAAGATGGGGACTATGTTCACTCATGAATTTAGCAAACTTGCAGAGGATGTGAGGGCGGCGGGCAGGGGTCACTGTGGAGAGGCCGCTCATATTCCATCTCGTCAGCAACCTCCTCCTTCCCCTGTCCCCCTCCCACCCCAGAGGGCCCCAGAAGCTCCACACTGCTGCCCTGTATCAGAAAGAGTAATTCTTCAGCTCTCCGTAAGGCCTTCCCCAGCGCTCTCCCACCAAACCCCTCCCGATGCTCAGCTGAACAAAGAGCCCCTCCACCCCCACACAACACCCTCACCCCCACTCCACAGAAGGCCGTAGGAAGTGGTTATTCCTAGCATATTTTTTCTTCCTCTCACATATACTATGGAATATTAGGTAGCTCTTAGAAAAGAATTAGATCTTTACATACTGACATGAAACCAAGTTGTCCATAATTTATTATCAAATGAAAACACCACCAGGCTGCAGGGCAGTATGTGAAGTGTGATACCTCCACAGCCCCGGGGCCTGGCAGGCCACGTGTCAAACCGTTAGCCACGGTTACCTGTACGGAGAAAATGAGATCAGGGCCAGGTTGTGGAGGAGAACATTTGTTCTTTTACTTCGTATAACTGTGTTGTTTGAACTTTTTTTAACAATGAAAATATGGTATTATAACTGTGTAATTGGGAAGAAAAAGACATAGGACTCCAGTATGGGGAAAGCAGGCCGAGGGATGCAAGGCCCTGCCTTCTTGAAGGAGTAAATGTTTACCCTCAGCTGGTTTGCTCGAGAGCAACTGCTCATTCATCCCCAACTTCCTCCAGAAGCAGGAAAGTGGGGCGAGGTGGTTGCTTGGAGAACAGGGCTTAGTGCACCTGCATAAAACACTGTCGCATTACTGCTGGGCAACAACCTCTCTCCCCTCCTGCCAGCTCGCAGGTGCGCCAGGGCGGGCCAGGCCTGTGCTCTTCGATGGCTCTCCTCCCTCAGGCGGGAGCCCTGCCACAGACTCTGAGGTTCGCCACAAGCTTTGACAGGGAGAGGGGAGGGGGCTCTGAAGTGCTGATGTCCCTCCTCACCTTCCTCAGTGACATTTGTCAGGCTTGGCCAAACCACAGCCAGTAATCCTGGATGCAGACAGGGGACTCCTGGCCTCAGATCTATCCTGTCCACCCTCAATTCCTTCTCCTTTTGTCCACCATGCCTCAACTCCTAGGAAGCAAAGGGAATGAGTCACAGGCTGTGGTTTTTAACCACTTTAAGGGATGGGGGGAGGCAAGAGACTTGACTATCCTCCCACATCAGATGAGAAAGAGTTCCCCTCCTGGAAGAAGAAAATGCTGGCAAGTCAGTGCTGGTTGTGGGCAGGAGGCCTCTGTCCCTTGCCACGTGGGTCTCTCCATAGAGCTGCTTGCTGTCCTCACAACATGGTGGCTGGCTGCCCCGAGACCCAGTGATCCAAGAGAGACCAAGCCATATTTTTATGACCAGTCTCAGAGTCACACATCACTTCCACCACATTCTATCCATTAGAAGTGAATCGGTAAGTCTGGCCCAGACTCAAGGGAGGGAGGGGAATTAACTTCAACTTTCTGAAGCGAGAAGTATCAAAAACTGTGTGCGCATGCTTTAAAACCGTCACAGTTGTTACCTATCAGGACTTGTCCTGGGTGCTAGAGACACAGAAATGAGTCATATAAAATCCCTGCCCTTAAAAAACTCTCAGCTTAGCAAAGAAGACTGATATGTTACTCTGGACTACAGTAAACTGAGGATCACAGAGGAGGTGGGGAGCAGTGAGAGAGGAGTCTCAGAGAGACCCTTACTGTGGGCCTTGGAGTAAGAGTAGGAGTGCGTTAGACAAGGTGAACTGGTGCTCAGCTCCCATGCCAGCCTCCCCCTGGGGTGCCTTCCTGCACTACAGAGCTCAGGAGATAAAACTGCATTCCCAGACTCTTAGCGGGCAACCCTCTGGATGGGATTTTAGGTCCTGCCCGTAAGATGCACTAAAGCCAGAGTTGAAGTGCAGAAGTCAGACACGGGCTGCGCTCCCACGCCTTCTGCTGTTTCTGGTGACAAGCTCTGCCATGGAGGTGTTTGCTTTTCTGGTGGAACTGGTGGCAGCAACCCCAGTGTTCAGTCCCCAGCTCATGGGTGTCCAGAGAAAAAGGGTGGGACACACTTTTGCTATGAGATTGTGGCCAGTATGGCATAGTTACGAGATGGCAGTTGTGCAAATTGGTGGATGGCATCCTGAGAGTAGAAAACGCTCAGAACTTCCAGAACCCCTTCTAGAGATGGGGGGTGGAGCGTGGGGCTGGGGCCTCAAAGCACATGGACGGCTTTCCTCAAACTCTTCCTGCAGTGTCTACTCCTCCTGGCCACCTTGAATTCAACTCATACCCTTAGGTGAGCGAGGGGCACACCTTTGCAAACATTCATAGGTGATCTTACTTTTGGAAGAAAATGTAGCGATTTTGGAGCCTCAACTGCAACTGAGAGTTAAATAGTTTCATTTTAACAACCAATTACTCTAAGATAAAAACCATAAAATGCCAACAAAAAATCAATCTGGCCCTCTCCAGTCTTTTATTGTCTGAATCTACCCACACACCCACACGCAATGCTGTCAGCTAAATGGAAGTGTCACTGGATTAATTTAAGAGATAAATATAGGATCTTTAGAAAGTTTACAAACTCAGCAGTTGTCAGGAACCCAGCTGTGCTTTGCTGATGTTGCCCGTGGTTTCTGGGCTGACATGTGCAGGTTAGAACAGAGCTCGCCTCGTATCAGCCCTGGGCGACAGAGACACAGCCGTGTGATGGGACTCTTGTCTTCAAATCTTTCATGAGTCACCATCACATACCAGCTTCTATGGGGCTCTCACTCTCCCAGCACCACCCCGTGCGCGCACACACACACGCACACACACACACACCACCCTAGACACTCTTCGGAGCCTGACATCCCACATCCACTTGATAAATATTTACAGCTTAAGAGACAGCAGGCTGGAGAGCACACAACAGCCATGGATCCCACCCACAGTGGGGCTCACTCGGTGTCAGCTTGGCTTATAAACCTCTCTGAGTGCAGGGCAAGGCGTCCTGGGGAAGAAGCTATAAACATGCACTGCTTGACTGAGCCCCTAACTGACAGAATCTTGAAACCGGAGACCGATTCTAGGTTTCCGGCATAGCCCATGAGTTTTCCATCTCCATGGATACACGTGCCCGATGGAAGACAAGCAGGAGGATAAGATGGATTTGAGGGGGTTGGGGGGGGGTAAGCTCACAACTAATGGACATGGTGAGCATTGTAGAGGGGAAGGGCATGCCTCTCATCCTCGCTTGGGAGAGGCAAAGACATAAAATGTAACCAAAATGTGTGGACCCTCATCATATCCTGAAATTTAAAAAAAAAAGATGGATTTTACCTTTGAAAGATGACTCTTTTTGCCTATAAGTAATGGAATAGTGTCCAGATGTCCCAAAAAAGACCCCCTCATGCAATTCTAAACATTTTTTAAGTTCTAGGCTCCTTTGAGAACATGATTAAAGTTCTGGATCCTTTCCCCAGAAAAATGCACAAAGTCACATACACACAGTTACTACATACACATGTGTAATAACTTCGGAGAGTGACAGATGAATTAGAACCAGGCCTCTGCCTTCCAGGAGCTGACTGTCTTGCAGAAAACGTAAACAACAACAAAGCAAAATGTGTGTAAATACAGATGAGAAAAGCATAGTGCTCTGAAGGATTGTGGAGCTTTAAGAGTTTGGGGAGACAGAGATCAAGTTATAAAGTAAAAGGCCAAGCAGGAAGGAATCGGTCCTACATGCTATTCATGTGTACTCCAGGTGTCTGCTGAGGGCCTCTGCTCCTGGATACCCAGGCAAGATGACCTTGGACTTCTGAATCCCTTAGACAGAGCATCCAGCACCCTCCTCGGTATCTGCTGGTTCCCTGTGAAGGCCGTGGTCTCCAGGCGCTTCTTCCTCCCCAAACTCTGCCTCCCTCTCACTCCACTTCTGTCCCCAGACTATGTTTTTGCCAACATGAAATTCAGTCACTCCTTTAGTTTCTGCAACAAAAAAAGTCTATCGCACCAAGCACTTACACACACTTTGTGGAAAAGATGGGGGAGAGGGTCTTGGAAAAGGGTCATATAATACAGCACCTGGCCTTTGGCCATCCACTGAGTCCTGTGCCTTCTTTCCACACTTTTGCCTCTTTCCCCCACTTTTTTGGGAGCAATGCAAAAAGTTCCGAAAGCCTTAGTGTGAGCTGCCACCCAGGCCTGCGGTGGGAACGTGGCAGGGGATCCTGGGTGAGGGGACTGCCCTCCCTGCAGGCACTCATCAAGGCAACCTTCCAAAACACACACAGTGACTTCTCTAAGAGGAATTCAGCAATAAAAATCTCTCCATCCCACTTATATTAGTTAGTTGAGGAGAACAAAATCCACTCTGGTTAGATTAAGTAAGAGAGGATTTATGACAGGGTATTAAGTGTCTTAGGGAACTACTAGGAGGGATTTAGGTTAGAATAGACTTTAGGTTGAGATTTCAGTGAGGCTTCCCAAAGGAGAGCTGGGCCACCAAGGGGGTTGCTGGGTCACCTTGGACCAGGAAACTGCCTGATGCAGAACCTACTGCTCCTGCCACAAGGCCCCCTGCAAAATGGATGCCCCTCGTCTCCCAATGTCATGAGGCCAGTGACGGGGCACCAGATGTCTGCTCGTGCCAGGCCCCCACTGCAGTGCCAGCAGAAACAGCAGGAGCAGCAGAGTGTGGCCTCCGGGACTTCTGCCCAGATCTCCCACAGTGAGGGTTCCCTGGACCCCTGACCACACGGGGGTCTGGGAATTGCAGTTTTAGCTTTCCGTCCTTTGCAGTTCTGGACGGGTCACTAGAAGGCAGATGGAATGAAGGCTGAGTGTCAGTCTACTGTGCATGTATAAACCACACAGTTTTGAATGGGGGGCAGAAGGGAAAAGGTAGGAGGAAAAAGAGCTAACTTTTATTAAGCACCCATTGTATACCAGGTAATGTATATCCCTTACTTATTTAACCCCTGTAACACTATGAGTAGGCGTTATTACCATATTAAAGGTGTGGGAATTAAGGCTAACAGAGGGTAAGTCATTTGCTCCTAGGTCACATCAGGACAGAGGCATCCCAGGATAATAGGGAAAATCCCCACCTGACCCCCAGAGATCATACAAGCTAAGGAAAGGTAAATGGACAGGTTCATCTGTTAGAAATTCTAAACATTCTGCATGGCCTCCACTTTTTTAGGTTTTTTGTTTGTTTGTTTGGTTTTTGTTTTTGAGGCAGGGTCTTGCTCTGTCATCCAGGCTGGAGTACAGTGGCATCATCATAGCTCACTGCAACCTCAAACTCCTGGACTCAAGTGATCCTCCCGCCTCAGCCTTCCAGAGTGCTAGGATTACAGGCATGAGCCACCGCGCCCACTTTGATGTCCTCTGTGCACAGGTTCCTCCTTTTCTAACCATCCCAGTCACCTCAGGAACCACCTCATCTGCCATCTACCCGAGGCTGCCATCCTGGGTGACGCTCCTCTGGGCTGACGTGTCCAGGCCACACTTCTGGAAGCACTCAGGCTGCTTCTCAGATGACTTCCTCCTACGGGAGCCTTTCACTAGTGCTGTCCCCCAACATCATGGACAGTTCCGGAACGTCCGTGTGCACCTGCTTCATCAGTCTCATCCCAGCCTCAGCCTCCGGGGAGTCGCCCTGGCAACCTCATCACTGCCCCCCTTCATTTGTCACGTGAGTATTCTCCACCTTCCCCACTCAAACGGTGGCTTTGGATTTGAAGTCTGCTTGTCCCTCAGTTACCAGCCACTTTACAAACTTGACTAATCCCTGAGTTCCAACCTCGGGGGCCACTTGCAGTTTCTCACGCTACTCAGGCTTGTCCTCCTCAGATTTGTGTGGGCTCCCAACTGGCATTTACCTCTGCAAAGACCTTCCTCAACACTCTTGTGCAGAGGACAACTGGGGCCTGTCCCTCCACAAGCCCAGCATGAGAACTTAATGGGACGATTAGAGATGCCCTGACACGTGTTTGGACCTCAGGACCTCCTAGCTGCTTACTCTACTCCCTCCCTGTGGTAGAGAATGTGCTTCTGAAATGCTTCCTGGTGATCCGGTCTCTGGGTAGTCGGTCACACCGTCACACGCTGGTGCGGTGCCCTCGAGTGTGCGTGTGCGTGTGTGCGTGTGTGCACGAGCACACGTGTGTGTGCAGACTGGACATAGTTGTTTCAGACAAATAAAACATGACAAAAGTGATGGGGTGCCATTTCTGAGATTAGGCTATAAAGGACTATAACTGTCATCTTGCTTGCATCCTCCCTCTCTCTCTGTCTCCTCAGCTTGCTGGCTTTGCTGGAGCAAGCTGCCGTATCAGGGAGGCCCACATGGCAACAGCAAGAAAGGAACCGAATTCTACCAGCAGACACCTGAGGGAGCTTGGAAGACCATCCTTCCCCAGCTGAGCTTTGCAATGACCACACCTCAGGCACCACTTTGACTGCAGCCTGTGAGAGACCCTGAAACAGAGGACCCAGATAAGTTGTGCCTGAATTCCTGACCTACAGACTGGGTAAAATAACAAACGTTGTTGTGAGCTGCTAAGTTTAGGGTTAATTTGTTACACTGCAATAGATAACTAAAACACTTCCCTTCCCAACATCCTGCCTTCCCTTTCTGAGCCAAAGCTCCCTCTGTGAGTAGGAGGAGAAAGAAACATGCTCTCTTTTGCACAGTGCCTTGAGGTCTGACCTTCTGCCCGAGGGAAGACATCTGAGAGTTCACCACAGTCAGGTCCCACTCACAGGGAGGGTCTCTGGCCTGGGGGCTCCTCCTTGAGATGTGGGGGCCACAGACACTGTGTGCCCTCCCCTTCATGAGAGCGCTGCCTCCCTCGCCCTGAAACAGAAGCAGTGGTACAAAGCCTGCTTCTCCGGGCAGGGCCAAGGTGAGGGTGAGGCCACAGAACTGAAGGAGACGCTGCTTCTCCAGCTCCTGCAAGTGCAGGTCAGCGGCTGAGAGCGGCTCCTTAAATGCTGTGCCCCGAGTGTCTCGCCTGCTCCTCTGCCTCCTAGCCAGCTCCCAGGCCGACCTAACCTGCATTCCAACCCGGCCCTGACAAGCCCTGAAACAGGTCCTGGCCTGGTACAGTGGTCAGATTTCCTGCCACCTCCAGCTTGATTTCTGGGCCAGGTGGCAGAGGGGGCACCAGGCTCTCTGAGCAGCAACTCTTATGCCAGGCTTCCTTAATTCAGGAGTTGTCAATAAACAGATGTATGTCAGCCCCTCTGTCCTGATGTCTCCGTGAGGGATGTTTGTCTTTCATCCTGTGCAGTAAGAAGCTCCTTCTCCTTTCCCACCAAAGGTCAATGACAAAGCTAGTCCATCCCACCTCCCCCCAACTTGCTCCCACAGGGCAAAAAAAAAAAAAAGGAGAGAGAGAAAAGCATCATACATGAGCTGCCTCCCCGCACCCTGCGCCCTCTCAGTATGATGGCGTATTTGAGCATGGCAATGTTTATCAGAAGGGGACTTTACGATGCCTCCGAATCTGCCAAGCACTGTGTATTTTAATTTGTATAACAGCTACCATTTTGGGGTGCCAGGCACTATATGCTAAGTGCTTTACTGGTATGGTTTGATCCACACAAAGACCCTAGGAAGTAGGTCTCATTTGTAGGGATGGAACTCAGGTCTCAATAGGTTAACTAACTTGTCTGAGGTCACAGAGCTAGTATATTATGGTTGCCAATGGAGAGGCAACCATAATATTCACCACAAAGACCCTGGCATTGATCCCAGTCTAGCTGGGCTCTGAGCCTGTGTGCCTGGCCACTGTGCTACACTGCCTCCCTGGCAACGGCTGACTTTCAAAGGTCCACTCTGCTTCTCCCTTCTACCATGATCTGAATTCTGGTGTAAGAGGTTCCCTATTCTCCCCCTTCCCTCCATCACTCCCATAAAATAAACATACTAGGAAAACTTCCCTCCCATCTTTTTACCACACCCCTCCCCAAGAAGCCCACCCAGAGCAAATCACATATAAGAGGCAGCCGTGGGTGTGGTAAATGGCTTTCTACCATGGAAGGGGGATCACAAGCTTTTGAGCCAAGGAGCCCTGAGTTGGAAGCCCAGCTCCATCCCTCTGTAGCTGAGCCGGTGACACCCCTCTGAGCCTCATTCATCATCTGCAAAATGGGGTAAGTAATGCTCATGTCTCAGGGTACTTAGAGCAATTAGTGTATTTAATTATTTTTAATGTGTGATATATTATTTTTATATTTATATATTTTATATATGTATATATAATGTCCCATGTCAGCCAAGGTTTCCTGAACTTTAAAATTAAAAAACATTGGCTTGAATCTCATCTCAGCCTCTGCAAGGAACAAGGTCCATTTAGAGCTTTATTCCTCCCCAGATTTCGATTGTGTCACTTTCCTTATAAGGCGAAGAGGCTACGGTTGTTCTTAGTTTTAAATACCATTTCCTTCTTCTCTGTTATATGTGGAAGGCTCCAAGAACTGTGCCAGGGGCACTGTGGTCGCTTTGAGGACCAAGAGGCCAAAGGAGGGGCAGGAAGGAACAGCCCTTCTTATTAAAGCACAGGTCAGACCCCTCCTGGACCTCCCCATAAAAGAGTTCTAGGAGCAGTTGATCCATTCCATGGTTTTCAGATATAAGAAACAGAAAATCCAACTTGAATGCCTTAAACAGCCAAGCTGATTTATTGGCTCACAAAATCTAAAGTTTAGAGGCAATGTGGGCACCTGGCACAGAGGCTACCAATGTTTTGGGGGCCACTGCTCAGCTTGTCTGTAAGTCTCTCGCCTCTACCTCCCCCGTGAGCTTCTTCTAGACCAGCCTTTTCTTGGGGTAGCAAGACAGCTGCCGACAGCTTCTGGGGCTGCGTGCTTCCTCACTCACATCTAAGGGATCAGGGTGGCCGTGTCCACTCCTAAAACAACCGCAGTGGCCAAGGGAATGCCAAGGGGCTGGGACTTTGTTAATGGGTTTAGGCCAATGGAAGCTACCCCTAAAACTAGGAGTTGATTGACTCCTAGACTTAAACCACATTGTTGCTTTACACCAGGGGATGGGGGCGTGGAAGGGGAAACCTGGAAGGGCCACTGGAGAGGCAACCATGATATTCACCCCAAAGACCCTTTATCAGTGTAGTGTGGGTGTATTACACTGTGTGTGTGATGTGTCAGCACGTGAGGTGTGTGCTTTGTGCGTGTGTTACATGTGCCAGGTGTCTGTGTGAGCGTGTATGTGAGATGTGTATATGTAAGTACATGTATGTTGTATGTGACTGTGTGTGTGTGTGTGTATAAGTTGAGATGACCATACCTCCAGACTAAGTGTCGCTTCCCTTTGGGGCCTGTCCCCTGACCTCTGCTACCACCTGGCTGCCCCCAGGGGACACTCACGGTGCTCCCCTCTCACCCCTGACCTACCAACCCAGCATGTGTGCAAAATCCCTTTTCCCCTAAAAACAGATGAGAGATCGGAAATTTTAAAAACAACTTTACTAACAAAAAAGGAGAACAGGAAGGAAATCAATTCCGACAGCATGGGAAACAAAGTTATTTCTGACGACGTACGTCCCTCCGTGATGACCTCCTATTTTCCCCGGGGTGCTGTCCGCCTTTGAGCCTTCCTAGCTCCGTGCCTGGCGCTCACCGCCCGGTGCCACCTGATTTCCTGCTTTGCAGAACAGTCTCTTGTCCCCCCTGGCAGCCAAGGCCAAAATTCCCACGCGTACATTTGTGCTCACGCTTCCACCTCAGGGCCCTCCGTCACCGCCGCCCTGTCCTCTCCCCCCACTGCCAGGAGAGACCGTGACCTTTCCAGCAACAAGGGGCCCGCAGTAAGGCAGCTTCCTTGCACTCTACTGTGGACAGAAGGAGGAGCACATCTAAACACAAATAGGAAGGCTGCCTGAAGCTCTCCATCGGTGCACTTAGTCCCTCAAGGACTAAACAAAAGGTCACCTTCCCCCCTACCCTAGCCCAGCACGGCCTGCCGGTGGGCTGCCTGACCCCTCGCTGGGTCCCTGCCTCTGCGGGATCCGCGTCCCGAGCAGCCCTCTGCTGCCCTCTCCCGGCGCCTGCCTGCATAGCCCCGGGGCCCAGCGGCGACCGGGAACCGGGGCTCTTGGCAAACTTTTTATCCGTCCTCTTTGTGGTCTGGCAGCTGGAACACTGCTCACCGATATTTTCACCCACCCATCACTATTCATTGTGCTGGAAACCGTGAGCAGTGACCAACTCGTTCTGAGCTCGTGTCCGTAATCGTTAAAACAAAACAAACAAACAAAAAAGGTTTACCTGTTGGGATCCAAAGGAAAGATGCGGTTAAAACTGCTCCCTCGCAGGACCATGACCATGGGAGCCAGCGATAACCAGGTGGCAACTTGAGGTAGAATACAAGTCACACCCACAGGATAAGGGGTTTGGGGCGAGTCTTCCAAGCCGAGACAAGAAGGCTGTTGTGAAGTCCCTAAAGAAGGTGACAAAGGCTGGGAGTCGCTACAGATGAAGGGGTGGAGGGACAGATGCTGGCCAGAGTGGGCAGGGTGGAAAGGGGTTTGGACTCTGTTCTAAGGGCAGTGGGAGGCATCGAAGTGTTGGGAAGTGGGTTTTTGAGATGGTGCCTTCCTGCCTCCCAGCCACGCCTCTGGCTGCTCACTGGTGTCTTGCCGGCTCCTTCTCCTACACCTCTCTCTCTAAGTGCTGGTGTTCCTCAGGGCCCAGTCCTGGGCTCTCCTATCTTCTTTTTCCACACTCTCTTCCCCTTCTGTCATCTCACTCATCCCTATGATAACACTCATTCATATGTGAGTTGGTCTCTCCACCTGCACCTCTCTTGGCTCCAGGTGCACGTGTGGAAGAACCGCCTATTTGCTGTGTGCTTTTGGATTTCCCAAACGTCTTAACATCTCAACCCTGCACCCTTCATGTAACCCCAGCGCACTTCCCTTGACTCCCAAACCTTTCTCTCTTCCAAGTCTTCCCTGTCTCAGCAAATGCCACCGCCTGCTGAGACTTTGTAAGTAAGCCCAAATGTATTTTGAAAAGTGCCTCAACTATCACCTCCACATAACAGCCAGAGTGATGGTGTCATACTCTGGGAACGTGAGCATGCCACTTCCCTACTTCAAATTCATTAACTGCTTCCCTTTGTGCTTAGGACAAAACCAAGCTCCTCACTGCCATGTGGTCCTACAAAATCTGGCCTAGCTTTCTACCCCCGTCTCACGTCCTTCTCTCCCTTGTTTAATGTGCTTACCATTGCCATTGGCCTTTTCTCACTTCCTTCAAACATGCCCAGCTGTTTTCTGCCTCCCGACCTCTGGGTATGCAGCTTCCTCTACCCAGAGTGCTCCTGCCCTTGTCTCCATGAAGCTGGTCACTTCTTATTCCACACATGTCAGCCTAAATGTCCCCTAGTCAGCAAGATCTTCTCTGTCCACCCCATCCAAAGTGTGTCCACTTCTAGGTCTATCCAGATATCAAAACATATTTTGAAACATCAATTGGTAAATCAGTTTGGTACAAAAGAAGAAATTAATGGAACCAAAGAAAAATCAGAAATAGATTCAAATGCACAGGTAATTTAGTATATTACAAAGATGAGGTTTCAAATCACTTGGGAAAAGCAAGATTAGTAATACATGGTGATGGTCAGTACCTACTGAGATAACGACAGTGAGTTCCTATCTCACTCCTTGCAACCAAATCAATTCCAGATGAATCAAGTATTCAAATGTAAAAAATAAAGCATAATCCTGGAGGAAGGGGCAAAGATAAGAAGAGAAAAAAAAGAAATCATAAAACATCTTCAAATGAGTATTAATTTATTACTCACCTAAGAAAGGGGAAGACTTTTTTGAGAAAGCTATAAAACCCAGAAGCCATACAGGGAAAAGTTAATAAATTTGTCTAACTTTGGTAGGAAAAAAAGAAGGGGGAAAAAAAAAAAAACCCAACTAAATCAAAAAACTAAGTTCAAAACAGGGAAAACATACTTAAGACACATTTGTCAAAGAGCTTTTTCTTTAACTTAAATTGAACTGACATATAAGAATATGAAAAAAATGAACAGCCCAATAGAAAATTAGGCAAAGGATAGAAATGGTTTATAGAAAAACAAATTCAAAAGACTATAAATATATGGACAGATGCTCTACTTCAGGTATAAAGAAATGCAAATCAAAATAGTGGGAAAACTTTTTTTTTTTTTCATTTAAACTGGCAAAAGTTTTCTCTAGTGGTGGCAGAAAGTTGAGAGAAGGAATACTGTCAACCATTTTCAATGAGAGGGTAGTACAAATTGATGCGATGGATCTTATTGCAGGTTAATTTGACAAAATCTATCCTTTCCCATAGAAAAGAATTTAGATATAGTTGTATTATATCTAGTATGTACAGGAATCTTGTTGGTAGAATTTTTCTAAAAGCAAAACCCAAAGTGTCCATCGAAAGTAACTAAATTAACCATCATCCACATGACACAATACTATACAATGATTAAAGAGAATAAAGTAGACCTAGACGGGCTGAAGTGGAAAGATTTTTAAGACATATTAAGTGAAAGAAGCATAATGAAGAGAAAAATGATACCCTTTGTATAATCACATTAACACATCTGTAGGTAAAATGCATTCTTTTTTTTCTGAAAGGAATCATAGGAATGTATGTTTTTTGCCTTTGAAAAGAGAAAATGGGACAGGAAGGGAAGGAATGAGGGTCTTCTTTTTCATTTTGTATCTTTCTGGAGTAAAGTTGGAGAACTTAAAATGTTTACTTTGGATTTATATCATTTTTTACATGTATTTTTTAAAAACTTGATGCTCAATTGTTTATCAATTTTTTGCCTGTGAGCTCTGAATGAGTCTATTTAATATATGCTCTGTGCTAAACAACAGAATTCCTTTAAGCACTTCTTTAAAGCAGGAAAGATGCTAGGCTTTCTCAGCCAGAGGTGCTGGAGGGATGTTCCAGGAGGAAGAGGCATTCCTGCCATTTTGCTGAGATCAAAGGTCGGTGGCGTAGGTATGAGGGCACATGGTGGCTCTGCCCCAGCCAAGGGCATAGAGCACCATCCCTCTGTAGCCTTGCAGCCTCCGCCTACCTTTCCACAGCCCTCTCAGCAAAAGCTAGAGCCCCTGTGCACCCCAGTTGCTGATTGCCTCTACTACATCTTCCAACATCCTGGGGGGTGGCCTATTGCTTGTCCAGAAACTCCAGACCCGCTGCAGCTTGGCCAAACCAGACAACTCTGCTGTCTGGTGGCTGAACCACACCTTCTCCAATGAGATCAGAATTCCTCCCAAGTTTGTGCTTCTGGAGGTACACTGCCTTAGCCCTAGGGTGCCAAATAGGGTTTCCTTACATCTTACAGTTACCCTTTCATCACAGTTAATAATTCTTTATATTAAACTTCCCATTTGACCTACTATGTGGTTTCCATCTCCTGATTGGACCCTGTGATACTGTGACATAATAAGAAATATGTATTTGATCTATGTCCCCAGTTCCTGGCACAGAACTTCTAAGACCCTTGTGATTTCTTGAGTGATAGGGTTGCTACATACATCTTTCATTCTAATATTTGGTCTTTGACTCCGGTTCCTGACATAGAGCTCCTAATCCCTTGGAATTTCCTGGGTGATAGGAGGATCTTTTGGTCTAATGAGGTGGTGGGCTCATGGGGGCTGGCCACCAGAAAGACCAAACCATGATTAGAAGTTTGGAACTTTCAGCCCTATCTCCCATTCTTTGGGAATCAGAGAGGTGCTGGAGACTGAGTTAATAATCAATTATGTTTGTGTGATGAAGCCTCCATAACAATCCCTGAACTGTGGGGTTTGGAGAGCTTCCAGATAGCTGAACACCCAGAGGTGCCTGGAGGATGGCGCACCCAGAGAAGGCATGGAAGCTCCCGGCACTTTCTCCCATACCTTCCCCTACGTATCGTTTCATCTGGCTATGCATCTGTCTCCCTTATCATAGCCTTATTAATATAATAAATCAGTAAACACTTTTTCTTGAGTTCTATGAACTACTCTAGCAAATTAATTGAACCAGAGGAGGACGTCATGAGAACCTCCAATTTATACCCTGTTGATCAGACGTACAGGTCACAACCTGGGACTGGTGACTGGCATCTGAAGTGGTGGGCAGTCTTGTGGGGGACTGAGCCCTTACCCTGTGGGACCTGATGCTATTTGAGGACGATAATGCCAGAATTGAATTGAATTATGGGATACTCCCTTGGTGTGTGCTGCAGAATTGATTGATGTGTGGGAAACACCCCATATACATTTAGGTGACCAGAAGTGTCTGTGTAGAGCGGTGAGTGTGAGAGTAGGAGAAAACAGTTTTACCCTGCACAGATCCAAACTACGTCACCAATATTGTCTATCTTAGCACCTATTTATTTCATAGTACTTATCCTAATTTGTAAGTATTTTATTTCTTTTATTTATTTACTTATGGTGTATGTGTTTCCCACTACACTACCCCCCACCCCATAATGACAAGGACCGTGTCTCTCTTCTGCATCTTTTCGCCGAGCGCATACTAGGCGCTCAGTAAAGCCTCATTGGCTGGGTGGAAAGCAGTGAAGGGCAGTGATCCAGAGTGTGATTCTGGAGCCGCACTGCTAGGTTAACCCTGGCTCGGCCTCTTAATTGTGACCTTGGGCAGAGTGCTTAACTGTGCCTCCATTTCCTCACCTGTAAAATGGGGATTATAATAGTACCTACCTCACAGGACTCCTGTGTGGATTATAATAGTTAATATACATTAACTAGCTATTGTTTAGTATCATTAACTAATTAGCGTTTAGAAGAGCTCCTGACACATTGTAAGTGCTACATTAACAATGTTGTATGAGGCAGGGTCAAGGGGAAGGAAGGCAGTCTGGAGGCTGGGGGCATGATCACCGTCTTCAAACATCCGAAGGACTGTCGTGCACAAGCCCCTATTACAGAAAACCACAAACGAGGTGGAAAACCATAGGGAGAAAGGTTTGGCTCATTATAAGGAATTCAAAATGACTTTTCCCTAGAGTGACCAAACACTCCCACTTTGCCCAGGACCATCTTGGCTTTAAAACTGAAGGTGTCATCTGAGGAAACCACTCGGTCCCAGGAAAACAGAACCAACAGTTAGCTGTTCACTCTACCTGTCCTGCCCCCCCATAAGGCCTCCTTCTCGAAGCAGAGAGTGACTGTTGCCGACAGGTGTGAGTGGAAGCTGAAGAGCTATGGTTCAGGGATGTTGGAGAAGTTACTTCTGCATGGGGAAGGAACTGGGGCGAGATGAGCCTTAATCCAGAAAAAGAAGCATATTTTAATGGAAATATAATAGCTTAGATCTGGAGACAGAAAAAACCCAAGTTCAAATTCAGACTCTACCACTTACTAGCTGTGTGATCTTGGATAACCTAATTAGCTTTCTGAGCTTCAGTTCCTTGATCTATAAAATAGGAATAATCATTCTCAACTTGTAAAATTGTTGTATGAATTAGACATAATATATGGAAAGTAATTGGCACAAGGTAAGTATTCAAGAAATTACAACTTTTCTTTCTAAGGTCCGACTCTAAGGCTTCTCTAAACGCAGGTGTTCTAAGCAGTGGTTCTTAAAGTGTGGTCCTCAGACCAGCAGCATCAGCATCACCTGGGAACTTGTTAGAAATGCAAATTATCCACTCCACCCCACACCTCCTCACTCAGAAACTGGAGGTGGGGCCCGTTAACTAGCTCTCCAGGTGGTGCTTGTTACACTAAAAGGTTTGAGAACCTCTGCTCTAAGGGACAGTCCTATCTCTGAAGCAAACAAACAAAAAAATGAAAAATCTCTCCCAAACTTGAAAAGCTCTCCCTTTATTACACCATAAAATAATTTTAAAATGTTATTAACATTGGAAAAGAATTTTTCCAAACAAAACAAAAGGAATTAAAATGAGTGCTGAAATTTTTATCCCAATGCTTTTTTTTTCCCTTTTTTAAAAATTGCCTTTGTAAACAGACCTCAAGGGCACGATCAATCTGCACTGGAGAGTAGATTTGTAAGTATGACTCGGCTTTGACACATCCTCAGCCAAAAAGCACTGATAAACTAAGTTTGGTTATCCTGTGTAAGCCACTAATTTGACCAATCAGAAATTACACAGTCAAGTTGATTTTCCACACTAATTGAGGAGGGCAAGTGGGTAGGATAGGTTGGAAAAGAATTTCTTAAATTTTTATATTATACTTTTTAGGCATAAAATCACCCCAGGGGTAAGTAAAAGAATTCTCCCTGGAGTACACATTGGTTTCTTCTCTACCCTAACAAGTCCCAGTACACAGTGGTATATTTATGACATACATAAAGATATTAATAGACAAAGCATCAGGAAAAAATATTTTAAAACAGTTCTAAAGTCATTTTATAAACAAAGATCCTTTAATATACAAAACCTAAGATAATTCAGCCAAAATAATGCCTCTTTTCTTAAATTTGAAATGCTTCTTATAACTTTTAGGAATGAATGTGAAGAACAATCTTCCCTTTTCAAGGTCCTCAAAATAGCTTCAAAATATTTAAACACTTAAGCAGAAAGCTTCACTTACGTAAAGCAATAACATGCAAATTCCAAGTATACTTTTGCTTTTGGAAACAAAGTCCTTTGCTATGTTTCCATTTGTGATTTTATAAAGCAATTCAACATCTATTTATGTAGTGAGCACCTTCTAGCTTCCTTACACTGGGAGAGGGGAGGATTCAGAAAGTATCTCTTCAAGAAGGTCAGAGTCAGAAGGGAGGAAAGATTACACACACACACACACACACACACACCCACACACAAATGTATTTTAAAGAGAAAAGGGTAAATATACTGTGATATATACCGTTCTTCCAAGTTAAATATAGTTCAATGCCAACCTATTTTTAGAGATAATAAGAAAAATATGAAGGAGAGAAATCCTTGTAGAAAGACGATAACAAGGTTTCCTGGAGGAGATGGAACATACGTTTGTCAAAGAATTGGTAAGTTTTTCTCTCCATGACCTGCCATAAGAAAAAAAAAAAAGAATTGGTAAGCATTTATTAAATACTGTGATATGTTCACCTGTTACTGGCCTTAAAAAGTGTTATTCTTGTACAGATTTTGCTCACGATTTTCCTCTCTGAATGAAACACCCTTCCCACAATTCTGCCCATTCAAATCCTACCCATCTTTCAAGGCCCACCTCAAGTTCCATCTTCTTTCCTTCCTCTCTTCAATAAGGATCAATAATAAAATCCTTAAAACGAGAAGTGGGGGTGGAGGGGGATCTTGTGCTTCTTGTCATTGGAGACAAGAAAAAGAAGAAGAATTTAAGAGTTTATGTTCCACTTGCAGTGAGAAAACCCCAAGGAGTAGAGTAGATGGTGGCAGCTTTCAAAGTAGAGACACATAAGCATTGACCTAACACATTACACTTCGCCTTGTTTTCACGCCAATCCTAGAAGACAGATACGACCACCCCACCCCAACCTCACCCTTACCCCTGTCACCCCATGCCATCGACAGATTACTGTGCCCATGTCATAGGGTTGTTCAGAAGACAAAAGAGTTTCTGTATGTAAAGTTCTGACACAAGTAAACATTCAGTGCCTGTTGGTTACCATGATTTAATTACTACTAGGGGAAGTAAGGATCAATCAAAAAGGTTAAGTAACTTGCCCAGGCATCCCAAGGATACCACACCCTTAGGGGTAATTTCTGTGCTAATCTCTTGCCTAGGAGATTCTCAGACCAAGCACTTAATGTCAACCAAACCTTCCTAAGATACAGATCTGCGGTTGGGAGTTCCCCACCACACCATTTGTAACTTTTCTACTCAGAGGCCAGACCATTGTCTATGTTGGTGGGTTTATTTTTAGTTCCCCCTTTTACTTAGGGTTCCAACATGTGCCTAAAGCCTCTAATTCTGTCTCTGTGTAACACAAGTCCCTGGAATATGGAACACAACATCCTGCTCTCATCAGTCTTAGCATAGGCTCCAATGCCTGCTATTTGGATTATCAGATGGCCCAGCTATGAGTTTATGAGGCCATTTAAGATGTTTCTAGCAGGAGGGTTTTCTGGTTATTCTAACCTTCTTGAACTAAGATTCCTATCATAGTTTTTTACTAACAGTCCAATTAGGTTTGTTAACCTTTATTTCTAGTTCTTAGCTAAGGGAGCATTTATGGAATTTTAAATTCCTGAAAATAAGCTCATATTTTAGAGATCAATGTTTATTGAAAACCCGGAGGAAACTATGGCACAGATTATTCTAAGACAACTACCCTGCCAAATGTAATGATAAAATTATAACCCTAAAACTTAATGTTTATATATCCCAGTATTTAAGAAACAGGCCTTATTTTAAGAATTAATGGGGAGAAGTGCAATTTAAAAATTCACCTGCAGAGATCTATCCTATCCTATTGATGGGTTTCTGTTACGTGCCATATTGTGTCCCCTCCCCCAAATTCATGTTGAAGTCCTAACCCCAGAATTTGACTATATTTTAGAGATAGGATCTTTAAAGAGTTAATTAAATTAAAATGTGGTAGTTTGGGTGTGCCCTAATCCAATATGATTGATGCACTTATAAAAAGAAGAGTTTTAGATTTAGAAGTATACAGAAGGATGGACACATGAAAACACAGGGAGAAGACAGCCATATACGAGCCAAGGAAAGAAGCCTCAAGGAGAAACCAAACCTGCCAGCACCTCGACCTCGAACATCTAGCCTCCAGAGGTGTGAGAAAATAAATTTCTGTTAAGTCATTCAGTCTGTGGTACTTTGTTATGGCAGCCCTAGCAAACTAATATAGCTTCTTATTCTTTCTTGATAATTTACCCAAACTACTTAAAACACTTCCATTTGTGTCCTGCTATTTAAAAGATATCTAATTTTTTAATTTTTTTTTTTTTTTTTTTTTTGAGACAGAGTCTTGCTCTGTTGCCCAGGCTAGAATGCAGTGGCACCATTGTAGCTCACTGCAACCTCAAACTCCTGGGCTCAAGTGATCCTCCTGCCTCAGCCTCCTGCGTAGCTAGGACCACAGGTACATGCCACCATGCCCCACTAATTTTTCTGTTTTTTGTAGAGATAGGGTCTCTTTATGTTGCTCAGGCTGGTCTCAAACTCCTGGCCTTAAGCAACCCTCCCAGCTCACCCTCCAAAATGCTGGCTGGGACTACAGGTGTGAGCCACCACACCTGACCAAAAGATATCTAATTTAAGATTTCAAATATTCTTTGTAAAGATCAAATATTCTTTACTCCTTTTTAATAATTAGTATGTTTTATCCATATATAAAATAGCTCATTCTTCAGACTGGCTAAATGTATGTATTTACCAACACTACACCAACCATAATATTAACAACATAAAACTACGAATCTTAGCAATCTATTTTGAATATGTACTTAACAAAACCTGCACTGACCAAATACACTAATTACTTTACCTTGATCTGGTGCACTCAACGGGGAGGGTGGCGTTTTGTGAACAGACATTGCACAGTCATGCTAGCTGAAATAAAATCTTTGAAATCACTCCAAAACTGGTTCTACAGCTTTAAATATCAAATTTAATCAGTGTCTGCTGCAGTCAGGGAAAAACAAAAAGCTGCCTGTAGCAATCGGTGTGAAGAGTTGCAGTTTAAGTCCTAATTATGGCCAGGCCTGTGGTAGGTGATTCTCTCTCCATTGTCCTCACTGATCCCTTGCAGATCCTCTTTTTCTTCATGCCCTCTGTGTGCTAGAATTCCTCAGGGCTTGGTTCTGAGCCCTTCCCTTGTCACTCTCCATTCTCTCTCTAGATTAACTCACCTAATGCCATAGTTTTACATTTTATCAGCATGCCGGTGGCTCTCAGTCTTATTTCTCCAGCTCAGAAACTGTCTTCTGAGCTCCAGATCTGTATATTCAACTGTCTGGTATCTGCACTTGGCCGCCTCCGAAACATTGCAGACAACACATCTGAAACCCAACTAGTGGTCTACCCTTGCCCAAATGTGCTCCTCCACTAATTGTTCCTATTTTAGGGAAGGACACATCATTCACCAGTTGTTCGTGCCAGAAACTGGAAGTCCTTCTTGACACTACTTTTCAGTGACCCCAATATCCAGTACATTGGTAAGTCCTGGTAATTAAGATATCATCAGATGATAAATAGATTGATAGATAGATAATCCTAAATCCATCCACTTCTCTTCACCTCCACTATCTTAAACCTATTCCTAGCGATTTATCATCTATCACCTGGATAGCAGCTTCCTAGGCAGTCTCCCCACATCCTCTCAGACACTTTCCAATCCATTTTCTGCAATGTAGCCAGAACAATCTTTTAAAACCACAAAATTCATTCTCTTTTATTCTCTTTTTTTCCCTCTCTCATTGACACATACACATCACTTAAAACTTTTCAGTGCATTGCACCTAAAACCGCAAATCCTTAACATACCCTATGTCAAAAGAAATCCTCAGAGACAAAAGCATTTAGGGAAAAAAGTTTACTTATGAAAACACTTGCAAAAGTTTATGAGTGAGTTCAGGCTTTAGAAAGACTGGTTCATCAAATACACAAACCAACGTTATAAGGTCTATAGTTAGTTGGTTCATGGTGGGAAGAGAGAAATTTTCTAGTATGATTTCCATATGCCCCCAAACTATTGTATATCTTTAGACTTTAGCATTACAAAAGTCAACAATTAAATTGCTTTTGTTAGAGAGTCAGTAATATACGGGAAATGCTGAAGGTTTCATTCACTTTGGAGACCATAGATAGCATGACACTGTTCTTTTACAGTTTATTTCGGAGCACAATGTGTTTTGTTTCTCCTAACTGTGAAATGTAATATGTACACTTACTCTTTTTGGAAGCAGGACAAGATGTCAGTTTTTCTTTATATTAATAAAGCCCAGCATGATCTGGGTATGTCTTATATGTTCAACTTCAACTTAAACTCATGCCACTCTCTCCTCATTTTCTGTTCCAGCCATAGATTCTTCTTTGAGGTTCACAAGCTCTTCTCCAGCATTCTGCCCCTTCTGTCTGGTATGTACTTTTCTACATATTTTACCCAGCCAAGTCTTACTCATTTTCCCATTTGAACTTAAATGTCACTTCCTCCAAATCCCAATCTCAATTGAATGCCCCTGCTATTCAATCATACTGCTTGCATTATCAGTTATGATGCCTTTGGAAGCCAGTAAATGAACGACCAAACAAATCAACAGGGTTTTTAATACCAGGGAAGCTTTTGGGCATGAAGAATAACAATCACCACTATGCAGATTTTTATTTAATGCTCACTTTATAAGCCTTAAAATGTATTAAACAGTATTTCTTGGAATACTGTGCTATGATGTCCAATACAGTATTCACTAACCACATTAATGGCTATTGAGCACTTGAAATATGGCTAGTCCAACTGAGGAATTTAATTTTAAATTTTATTTGTTTTTAATTAACTTAAATTTTGGAAAACTAAAATATGTGAATCTATTTGTTCAACTACAATTTTAGGAAATCTAAATATAGATCCAATATTTCCAATTAAAATTAAGCAACTGAGATGAGTATATACACATAAAATACATACTGGATTTCCAAGGCTTAGTATGGAAAAAATATAAATTATCTCAATTTTTATACTGATTACATGTTGAAATGATATTTTGAACATATTGAGTTAAATAAAATACATTACTAAAATTAATGTGTTTACTTTTTTAATGTAGCTACTAGAAAATTTTAAATTACATACATTGCATTATATTTATATTGGGCAGCACTGCCCCAAACATTGAAATAACTATTCAATCAATAAATCAAAATGTAAATTTAACAGAAATTTCTGCTTAGAGGTTTTAAGGGAGGTGGGAGGAAAGACAAACATCAAATTGGTATTTTTAAATAAGTGTGTAACATGGCTAAAGCTGGATTGGAGTTTAGGGCCACAGTGGGTAAAATAGTTGCTACTGCAGTAGTACAAGTAGGTGATGACAGTGGTTTGGGCTAGAACGGAGGTGACAGAGAGACGAAAAAGAATAAAGGATGCATCTGACAAACACTTGAGAGGTAAAACTGACACTGTTACAAATTTACTTAATCAGATTCTTCTCTGATTTAGCAAAAACTGATCACAAACTAATTTAATCATATTCTTTTACAGTTTAGCGTAATCACTAATTAAAACCCATTTAATAAAATTCTATAATTTAATCAAAACACTGATTACAGGTTTAACCAAATTCTTGCACAACTTTATTAAAATCACAAATCTCGCAGATCCTTTTATACGCTTCAAAGAACTATAAAAAAAGGGACATGAAATATCACAATTACACAATTCATTGTAAAAATTTCTATTTAAATTAGTCACAAAGGTATCACAGGTATGACTCGAACATAGTGGGAGCTAAAAGACGAAGCGATGATTGGGTTACGGAATGAATGATTGAATTATCGGTACCAATCTTGAGACGAAAACAAGATTGGCCGGGCCCGTCCCACAGAGGTCAACGTCATCAGAAGCCCCGCCCACCGCAGGACCGAGCGGTTACGCCTCCCGAGTTTTTTATTCGGGCCCGACTCAGAAGCCGCAGGCTCCCTGAGGTCCTGCAGGCTCTCCGGCCACCTGTAGCCGACACGCCAACGAAAGCCTCGGAACCGTCATCCCAAAGAGGGAAACACCAAAGCCGAAAGCTAAACTCACCTCAGACACTCCTCCGCCGGGGAATGCTTCCGGGACAAGGGGCGGGGCCGCCGGAAGGGGCCAGGCGCCGTCCGCTGCTCGTTGTTTAAGCGGCTGACGGGAAGGAGAAGCCAGAGCTCCGGCGGCGCCGCGGGGCGGCAGTCACGACTAGAACCGGAGCCGTCGCTAACCTCTGGACAAGCCAAAAGCAAAGACTACCGGCTGCAGAGCGGCGGGATTAGACGCCCGCTTGCCTTCTGATCCCATCATGTCGCGGGGCTCCATCGAGATTCCCCTCCGGGACACTGACGAGGTAAGTGTCGAGTATGGAGGGGGTGGGGGCGGTGAACTTGTACATCCCCCCCACCGACTTCGCTCGACTTCGTTTCTGAAGCGAGAGCACCTTCCTGCCCCAGGAGCCCAGATCGAAATCCCTGGCCAAGCTCTTGATCACCTCCTTCCCCAGCCCCTGTGTCCTCCCAGGCTGGGAACACCGCGTCCCTGCAGTCCCGGGGCCACTCTGAGGAGTTCTTGAAAGTTCCTTTCCAACCTGTTCGTATTTGACAGTGCTCTGCTCTTTTCCTATCTAATACGCGGGAGCAGGTGTCAGAGTGCCCGATAAGCTGTCAAACACCTCACAGATTACAGAGGTGGGCGCTGATGTCACCGTGGTCTATATGCTGCTCAAACTCAGTATCTTTCCCTGGGAATATATAGGGGGTCGCCTCTTCTTTCTTAGAAACTCGCTACAAAGGTTCATCAGCAAAATGGGGAGCCCAAGATTTAGCCTCTACTGTGTGCTGATAGAATTAACCCTCCCCTCCCTTGCCTTTGCCTCATTCGTGGGTGGCCTATGGCTTGTCTGATTAAAGCTCTCAGCTTTGCTCTTCAGTCTTCTTGGGTATTTCATACTTGGATATTTTTGTTTGTTTGAGATACAGTATTGAAATATAATTCACTTACCATAAAATTCAGTAGTTTTTAATATATTTGCACAGTTGTGTAGCTGTTACCTCTATCTAATTCCAGAACATTTTCCTTTTATTATTTTTGTGCCCACATTCAGGAGTGTCGGTGACACACAAATTCTGCCTTCATGATTAATGTGTACAGTGATACTCAACTTTGCATGGCCTCTAGGGTCTAGCTTCTCAAGGAGCCAGACCAATGGCATCAGAGTCTCTAGGGTGCTTATCTGCACTGTACTTGAATTATATGTTAAGCAGGGTTTGGTTTTGTTATTTTTGAGTAAGCAAAGCATTTGTAGCATTTTATAGTTCTAGTGATTTGGGGACAACTAGTAGGGTTTGTTTGGTTCTCTATGCTTTTACTTTAATATTGTAGTATAACCTATTTGTCATGTGCTCCTTAAATATTAACATTTATTAGCTCAACCCTATTGAAAGTGAACACATGCCCTATGTATATGTATATTGATGTATATTCAAGAAAAATAGTAGTTAAAGAAGAAATGTGAATTTTAGAAAGAAGTAGGAGTTAAAACGTACATTTTGTGTTTTAGGTCATTGAACTTGACTTCGATCAGTTACCAGAGGGAGATGAAGTTATCAGTATTCTGAAACAGGAACACACACAGCTGCACATATGGATTGCTTTGGCGGTCAGTATTTATGTAGGAAGTATTTTGTACCTGTTGACTAGGAAAATATGTGGTTTCTGTTTTCAGATATAGTAATAGCTAGCTTGGGTGCATGATTAAACTAATTATGCCATGTGTATGCAAGTTAGTTTTATCATTTTTGGAACAATAAGGTCAGTTTTCCCAAATGATGTACTACGCTACTGGTAAATTAGTAGATGTCGGTAAAGGCAAAATTCCTTTAAGATAAATAGTACTCTATATTTAGTATTTGATTATTTAGTAATTATTCAGTAAAACTGGCTTATGGTTTGTAGGTAAGCTGAGAGAAAACAAAGTGCTATGATGTAAACCTCGCTACTTAACATTATTTTCCGTAACAGTAAAACATTTCCCTTAAAATACTCTAGAAAGTGATTAGGTTTCAGGCAAATCCACAGAAGCCCCTTTGGGCAAAGTTATTTCAGGCTTATGTTTTTTGTCCTGTTTGGTCTCCTCCATAATATGAATGTTACTGGAGATTCTCAGGAAAACCCACTCAGAAAGCCTAAAATTCTATACCCTCTGCCCCCAAGCATCAGCTGAATAATAATGTTTCGTTTTTATAGGTAATATAAATACTATAATCATTATTCCTAAGCAGGTGTGCCACAGGTTGCTTTCATATAAAGATACATAGGAGGCTCCTAATACTGTCTTGAAGGGTCAGAGAAGTAGGTCTGGAATTGGGTTTATATCCGGTGTGCAAGCCCATTCTAAGACAGTCTTCCCTTTGGATATGGGTTTACAGAGAAGAACTTTCAGTGGTAAACAGTGCCTTCTTGACTTGAAGTGCCAGATTTTCTTATTCCATGGAAACCAAGCCATTAATCCTTGTCACATATTTTTTTTTTTTAAACCAGAAGGTAACTTAGGTTTGTTTTTTTTAGTACATATGCCTTCCTTAACAGCACTTACATGAAAATTGGAGTAATGGTGGATTAGCATGGCCACTGTGGTAGAATAAACTGATGAAACATTGTGGGAGATAGGCTTTTATAGGAGAAAGAGTGTAGGCTTTGGAGTTAGAGAGGCCTTTATTCAAATCCTAACTTGGCTGCTAAGTGGCTGTGTGACCTTAAACAAATGATCTAATTTCTGAGCTTGTTTCCTCATCTAAAATATGGGGATGTTAGTACCCACTTCATAGGGTGGTTGTACAGATTAGAAAAAATGTAAATGAAGTTTCTGGCATGGTATGTGACCCATAGTTAGTGGTTAGTAAATGATGGATATTTCTTTTATTATTTATAAGTGAATCAGATGCCCAGGGAAATTATTCAGCAAGCCCAAAGTCACAGGCAATTTTTGGTAGATCTAGAACCAGAACCCAAGTTTCTATTTAGAATTCTTTATATCTTGCATTATTGCTTTCTCTCTCAGGGTTTGTTTAAAAATTTTAGTTTGAAATCAACTATTCCTTTCCTAGATTGAAAACTTTTTTAATGATTCCACTTTTTTTAACAGCTTTGTTAAAGTCTAGTGGGTCTAAAGTAAACTGCACATATTTGAAGCATACCATTCGATAAGTTTTGTCATATGTATGTACCTGCAAAACCATCACTACAATCAAGATTAATGAATATATCCATCATCCCCCAAAATTTCCTCTGTACCCTCCTCTCCCCTCACCCCCTCAGTGCCAGGCAACTACTTATGTGCTTTTTGCCACTAAAGATGGGTTTGCATTTTCTAGAGTTTTATATAAATGGAATCCACCATATGTACTGTTTTTTGATCTGGTTTCTGTTCCTCAGCATAATTATTTTGTTATTTATCCATGTCGTAGCATGTATCAGTAGTTCATTCCCTTTTATTGTAGAGTGGTATCCATTGTATGGTTACCATAGCTTGTTTATCCATTCACCTGTTAATCAATATTTGAATCATTCCAGTTTTTTGCTCTTACAAATAAAGCTGCTATAAACATTTGCGTACAACTTATTATATGGACATATGCTTTAGTGATTCTAATTTGGTCCTTTACCTTATAGCTGGAATACTACAAGCAAGGAAAAACAGAAGAGTTTGTAAAGTTGTTGGAAGCAGCACGTATAGATGGCAATTTGGACTATAGAGACCATGAAAAAGACCAGATGACTTGCTTGGATACATTGGCAGCCTATTATGTACAACAGGCTCGGAAAGAAAAGAATAAGGACAATAAGAAGGATCTTATTACACAGGCCACCTTGTTGTATACAATGGCTGATAAAATTATTATGTATGATCAGGTAAAATAATAAGTCAAATTTATTTCAGTTTATGAAAGGGGAAAAATACTGCATGAAAGCAAAATGTGTGTGATAGCAGATATTTTGAAAAGATTTTCTTTAAGTGATATGGTTGATAAAGTCAAAAGAAGCGTTCCTCTTTAAAATTGGAGTTCCTTTGTCCTTGTACTATTGAAGTAATATGGGCAATTTAACATAGAAAACTTACCCACATATTGAGTCAGTAATTCCAACATCTTCAGGTGAATTTCAAGCATATTTTAAGGAATTTGATCTTTCTGTTACTGGCACAGAAGACTTGCATTTTAGGATAATGTCTCATTTTGTAATTAAGAATTGCTTATTGGAAGTTTAAACATACTACATTGATATAGGAATTTGCATTATGCTTGGCCTCCTTCCTGTATGGTTTTCATTTTAGTGTTAGACATGCATGGTAAATTGGGGGTAAAGTCTAAGATGATACATTGCTTTATAGAACCATTTGTTGGGAAGAGCCTGCTTCTGCCTACTTGAAGGTGACAAAATGGATCAGGCTGATGCACAGTTTCATTTTGTACTCAACCAGTCTCCAAATAATATTCCAGCTCTTCTTGGTAAGTGATCTCTTAGGAATCTTTTGTTTTCCAGCATATACCTAGAATATATCTCTTTGTGATAGCTCCCTGATAACTCAGCTCAACAACAAAGTAGAAGAGCTTTATTGTGTTAAAAATGAAAATTATTGTTCAAATTGCAGAAATAAAATGTATATATTAGTTAAGAATAATTTATTATTCATGTCCAAAGAGTGAATAAACAGTCTCTACTTAGACAACTTCAAGCTGTTATTACTTTATAACATGTTAACATAAAGATAGGATTTTCTTTGGGAGGCCGAGGTGAGAAGATCACTTGAGGCCAGGAGTTCGAGGCTGCGGGGAGCTATGATTGGGCCAGTGTACTCCAGCCTGGGCAACCCTGTCTCTAAAAGAAAATTTTAAAAAAGACAAGATTTTCTATTTGTAGACATGAATTAATATGCCCTTATGAGAAACAAATTTTTATTATGAAATTGTGTTCACTATTTCCAATTATTTCTTACTGAGGGATGTGTTTAGGTGAGTTAGTGTAAAGCATAGTAGACTTACATTCTTTAATCAGACGGTATGCATTTATTTTTTAAAATCATTACAGGTAAAGCTTGCATTTCATTCAACAAGAAGGATTACAGAGGAGCTCTTGCTTACTATAAGAAAGCATTGCGCACTAATCCTGGATGTCCAGGTAAGAGGAAAACTTTATTTTAGGTCTAAGCTGTGTATGACCCGACTAAAACACTAAAACATTGGGGATTTGGCAGTTGATTATAAAGTTAGTTGTGAAATGATAACTGTTGGATTATTAAAATGGCAAAATTGAATTTTTTTTTTAGTTTGATTCAAAAGCTGGATAATAGATCATATTATAATCTTTTTTCCCTATACTATTTTTTTTCCAAAATCTCATTCATTTGGCAAATTTTTATTGAGTACCAACTATGTGCCAGGCACTGCTCTAAATTCCGAGAATGCAGCAAGGACCAAAAAGACAAAAGTTCCTGCCCTCATGGAATTCACTTTCTAGTGGGGACAATAAATGAGTAAAATATATGCTATTTACGATGGGTAAGGGCTAAGGAGGAGAATAAAGCAGAAAAAGAGTATGAGATGCATTGGGAGTTGCTCAGAAAGGATGACCTGGGAAACTATCAGAGATGGTGACATTTGAGAAAAGACCTAAAAAAAACTGCAGATATGTGGGGGAAGATCATTCCCAGAAAAAGAGAACATAGAAGGTACAAAGGTCCTGAGGAAAGAATGTGTCTGGCAAATTTGAGGAAGAGTGAGGACAGTGTATCTGGAATGGAGGGAGAAAGAGTGAGTGAGAAAAGTAGTTAGAAATGGGGTCAAAGACATAACCAGGGACTAGTAACATAGGGCATCATAGATTATTATAAGGACTTCAACATTTACTGACACAGATAGGAAGCCACTGGAGGGCTGTGGACAAAGGAGTAACATGATCTGACTTATATTTAAAAGGATCATTTGAGCTTCTGGGTTGAGACTAGAGGGGGGCCAGCACCAAGGACAGAAGTCAGGAGACCAGGGAGAAGGCTTTGGAGTCACACAGGTCAGAGATGACTGTGGCTCTCACTAGAGTGGTAGTAGTGGAGGTGGTACAAGTGGTCAGTTCTAAGTACATTTTGAAGGGAGAGCTGATAGAGTGGATATGATTTGTGAGACAAAGAGAAGAAGAGTCAAAAGTAACTCCTATACATAAGCAATTGGAAAAGTGGAGTAAACGTTCTACTACATTTAAGAAATAGTTCAAGAGGAATTATTTTACACATAAAAGTTTGAAATGCTGTTTAGACATACAGGTGAAGAGATCAGAAGGGCTGGATCTCAGGAAAGAGGTCTGGGCTAAAGTAAGTAATCAATTTTGAAGTCATCAACGTATAGATGATGTATAAAGCCGTGAGACTATGTGAGGTCACCAGGGGAGTGGGTATAGATAGAAAAGAGGGCCAGAGATGGAACCCTAGAGCACTCTGACATTTAGAAGTTAGGAAAATGAAGAATCAATAAAGGAGCCAGGGACAATAATGGCCAGAAACATAGGAGGAAAACAGGGTAAATTCAATGTCTTTGAAGCCAAATGTAAAATGTTTCCAGAAGAAGGTGGTTACCAGCAGTGTCAAATTCTGTTGTTAGGCCAAGTAAAATAGGGATAGAGAATGGATCATTGGATTTCACAGCATACAAATCATTAGAGACCTTGATAAAAACAGTTTTATTGGAATGGTGGAGATGAGAGCCTCATTGGCATGGATTCAAGAGAAAATGGAAGGAAAGGAATTAGAGGCAGCAAGTGTAGCTAAATCTTTCAAGAAGTTTTCTATCAAGGGAAGAACAGGAATGATGGGCAACTGGAAAGGGAAATGGAATTAAGGGAAGATTTTTCTAAGGTGGGAGAATGTAAATGAGAATGATCCAGTAGAAAGGAAAAATTTTGTAATACAGGAAAAATAGGGGAGGGTTGCTGGAGCAGTGTCCTGGAATAGATAAGCAGGGCCAGTGGAGAGCTTGGCCTGAAATAGGAACAGGTTTGTATTTTGGCATGACCTTGAAATGAGACAGCATGTATAAGGATAGCTCTAAAGCGCATGACAGTATGTGCATGTAATCAGTCACAATATTTATAAAGTCTTAACACCAATTTTGTTTTCTGTTTAAAAAATGCTCCTCAAAAATGAGAAGTTGAAGGTACAATGTAGCAAGGGTGTTAGAAGACAATAAAAATACCAGTGTTATAGGTGTTCTGTTCTATGGTGAGAAAGGTGTCTGTGATAGGGGGAGGGGGTGGGGAATGGTATGCTCTAACCCCCAGTGAAACCAAGTTTGTGATAGGCCAAAAGATTTTATAGTATAGTTATACTGAGGGGTTTTGCAACCCATAAATAGAAAATGTTTAAGCATTTTTGTAATCGAATTGAACCCTAAAAAATGCCCTAGATTGAATGACTTCATTTTTCCCCCTAGCGGAAGTTCGTTTAGGAATGGGTCACTGCTTTGTGAAACTTAACAAACTAGAGAAAGCTCGCCTGGCATTCAGCAGGGCCCTGGAACTCAATTCCAAGTGTGTAGGAGCATTGGTTGGACTGGCTGTTCTAGAACTCAACAATAAAGAGGTATGTAAGTGAAAAAATTATCTAGTTCCTAATCGATCTGTCAGGCCCATAGCCCCTTATCTAAAAACTCTTGGGACCAGCTATGTCTTAGAAATCAAGATTTATTTGGGGTACCATCCTGAAAGCAAACTTACATTTCTCTGGCAAAATGAGTGACTGTTCACACTAATAAGATAGTCTCACAATTCATGTAAAGTTTTGCCACCAAATGAGTTTGCTTTAAGATTACAAAAAAAAAACTTGCTTTTTTAGAGCTTTTTGGATTTTAGAATCTCAGATAAAGACTCATAGATCTGTATATCAGTTTGGAATGCTTTCATTTGCAAGTAACAAAAAACACACTCCAGTGCCTTAAACATAAGCGTTTTTATTGTTCACTAAACTAGATGTCTAAAATTTCAGATTTGATATCTCAATGCCCTCAAAACTAGGATTTATATTTTTCTGTCCTCCCTTCCTTAACATGTGGCCTTTCGTTGTCATGTCGGTCACCTCATAGTCACAAGATGGCTGCTGCACCTCCAGGCATCTCATTATTACGTCAGTCTTATAAAGAGGGAGGAAAGGGAGAAGATAAAAGGCTTTCTCTTAGAGAAGCTCTATCTTATATAATATTAAGAAGGAAGCTCCCCATCATGCTTCCCCTTATGTACAATTGTCCAAAATGGGATCATAGCACTATTGATATTTTAGGCTGGATAATTCTTTTTTGTGGGCAACAGTCCCATCCATTGTAGGATATTTGGTAACATCCCTGGCCTCTACCCACTAAATGCCAGTAGTATCTCCCTAGTTGTGATAACCAAAAATAATATCTTCTCCAGTTGAGAACTGCTGCCTTAGGCCATTCTCTAGAAAAGGAGAATAGTTTATCTGGACTGGTGTAGATTAATCATAATTCATCCCCTGGGGTTGGGAAGAGAGGAAGGGAGCTTTCCCTTCTGAAATCAAAAGATTTCCACAGGCCACAAATTCTGGATTCAGTTAGCAGGGTAATAGGGGTAAAATAGCTGTTAGGTAATTCACAAATGTCTGCCATACCAAGACAACAGCTAGGGTCAGTAAAAACCAAGGGTGGCTCTTTGTGGGGGAGAGGGAGGGAGGTGGTAGGGACTAATAAAGTAAGTAACTCTCAAGCAAGATCTGAATGAGAAAATAAAAAGAAGGAAAAAGTGACACAAAAAAAACCCCACTATTAAGAATTAAAAGGAATATTTAATTACAGATGCAATATAGGAAAAACCATAAGAGCCTTCTAATTCCTGTCACAGTGGCGAAGTGGCACAAGCTGCTATCTCTCTTAACATATATATTAATCATCCACTTAAAATGTACAATTCAGTAAAGGTCAATGAAGCTGTTGAAAATGGTAATTTTTTGTAGTATAATTTCTATTATTTGCCTTAGAGGTCAGCAGTAAATTATTTAAGGCTGTGATATCAAATATATTTATTATATGTGCCAAATATCAGAGGACAGGGAGTTCTTTATAGTAGGGGTGCTTCTACAATTAAGTTTTGTTAAGAAAACTAAATTCTAACAATTTGGTAATACACTGTTTGAAAGTTTTCATCTCCAGTGAAAATTAACTAAAACAAGAGCTATATTTTGGTATCTGAACTTAGGGTTATATAACCTTAGTTCTTGTGACTATAAAGAAAACTTAGGAAAAGTGTTAATTAAGTAAATGTTTTCACTCCACCTTGCTGCAATGTTTTCTTTTAGGCTGATTCCATCAAAAATGGTGTCCAGCTTCTTTCCAGAGCCTATACTATTGATCCTAGCAACCCTATGGTATTGAACCATTTGGCAAATCACTTTTTCTTCAAAAAGGTAGAAGTCATTTATTTTTAAAGTCTGTGTTTTGTTTTTCTGTACTTCATTGATACTTTACTTTTTTTAACTTGGAAAGAAAATTTGAAAATGTCATTTTTTTTTTCCCTCCAAATTAGAGTTTGTATTAGTTACGGGGGCGCGGGAGTGTATTTGTTCATTCATTCACTTAATACTTACTGACCCTTTTACACTGTACCCAACATTGCAGTCGGGTTCTGAAGATGAGTAAGACATGGTTTTTGCACTCAAGGATTTCCGTTTCATAGAAAAAAACAGACATGTAAACAAATTTAAAGGTAAAAATAAAGGTCTCCACCCAATTATGATAGAGAAATGAGGAAGTGATCAAGTGGCTAAGGAGGGTTTTCACCAAGACAGCAAAATGATGGTATTTTTTAGGTTTATTAAAATCCTAAATCCAAGATTTCACTGGCAAAGTCTGTATATAATAAACATGAAGGTTTAATCTGCCATATCAAAACCAGATACTAAATTGTACTAAGAACTTTAAACTAGTTAAATAGCAATCTAGGTAAAAGTTCACAAAAGTAAACTTTTGAATAATAGCTACAATGAATATATGAGTAATAGCAACAATGTTACTATTGTTAGTGTGCATCCAGTGCTTACTAAATGCTAAGCACCGTTAAGAGTGTACTCCATGTATTTACTTACATAATCTTCACAACAATCCTATAACATAGGCAATGTTATCCCTGTTTTGTGGATGAGTAAATGGAGGCAGAGTTAATAATCTAGGCCTTAGATTCTAAGGTTACACAGCTATTAACTACAGTGCTTTACTGTTCTCTGGCTGTAGAAGCATACTCCCCCTTCATAATGCATTATCGATTAGGCTATAACTGGGATAGTACTAAGAGGCAACTATTTAGGGAGAAGATGGAAATGTATCTTGCAAGTAAATGAAGTGTGACTATTTAAGGTAAAACAGCCATGCAAGCTAATCTTATGATTCACTCAGTTGATTTTCTGATCATACAGTTTAGCCAGGCCATATCAGGCGATGTGTGAATTCCATGAAACAGAAAAACTGTATAAAAACATCTTATGAGAACATCCTAATTATGTTGACTGTAAGAATTTTAAACTTTTTTATGTAATAAAACTCCTTAATTCCCACAATATTCAGGATTACAGTAAAGTCCAGCACCTGGCTCTCCATGCATTCCATAATACAGAAGTGGAAGCTATGCAAGCAGAAAGCTGCTATCAGCTGGCTAGATCATTCCATGTTCAGGTAAGATGACTTGATAACTTCTCTAAATATCTAATCCTTTTGTGTGTAGTTTTTTAAGTCTTTTTAACGCTTTGTACATATTGTTGGTCTTGTTTTGTTTTCATTTTGTAGGAAGATTATGACCAAGCTTTTCAGTACTACTATCAAGCCACACAGTTTGCCTCATCCTCTTTCGTGCTACCATTTTTTGGTTTGGGACAAATGTATATTTATCGAGGTGACAAGGAAAATGCATCTCAGTGCTTTGAGAAAGTTTTGAAAGCTTACCCTAATAATTATGAAACCATGAAAATTCTTGGCTCTCTATATGCTGCCTCAGAAGATCAAGAAAAACGAGATATTGCCAAGGTACATTTTAAGTCGTGGCTATATTCTGTTAGCTATCCTGAGACTCCCGTTCCTCATTTCTTGTTATTGCTAGTAGAGATATGACAGAAGCAGTTTTGTTAGCTAAGCTTGTTCCAGTTTAGGTAACAAACAGTTGACTTATTAAGTAGGTTTAAATAGCCACCACCATTTTTTACTTTGACAGACTACAGATGGAATGATTTAGTTTAATGATCTTTTATTCTAGGGCCATTTGAAGAAGGTCACAGAACAGTATCCTGATGATGTTGAAGCTTGGATTGAATTGGCACAAATCTTAGAACAGACTGATATACAGGTATTTTAGTAATGCTGTTCATCTCCTACATAATGTGTTTTTTGTAAGCCTGGTATAGTGTTTCTCTTCCATTTTCACTTATACCATATTCTGCTGACCCTGCAAATACAGGGTGCCCTTTCAGCCTATGGAACAGCAACACGAATCCTTCAGGAGAAAGTGCAGGCTGATGTCCCCCCAGAGATTCTGAATAATGTGGGTGCCCTCCATTTTAGACTTGGAAACCTAGGGGAGGCAAAGGTAGGAAAATAGAAATATTCCCTTCTTTTATGGTTGATCAAGTTGAATACACACCTTTCTTAGTCTTTTAACAATGTGATTTTTCTTTCTCGTAGAAATATTTTTTGGCATCACTGGATCGTGCAAAGGCAGAAGCTGAGCATGATGAGCATTATTATAATGCCATATCAGTTACAACGTCATACAATTTAGCCAGGCTGTATGAGGCAATGTGTGAATTCCATGAAGCAGAAAAACTGTATAAAAACATCTTACGAGAACATCCTAATTATGTTGACTGTAAGAATTTTAAAATTTTTTGTATAATATTTCTTAATTCCCACAATAGCAGTAAAAATCTAGCCTGAAAAAAAAATCTTTCTTAGAACCAATACTTTAAAAATCGGAAGGTTCTGATGTCCCCTTTTTCTTCAAGGCAAATTTATATCCTTAAAAGTAAAAGGTGCAGCTTTACTTATGTCAGAAAATAAAAGGAACAACTCAAACCAATTGGACCATATTTCAATGACTAGGCTATCTTCAGTGAGCCAGCTACCTTTATTAGGCTCTTGACAGTTCCTTGGCATATTAGCTAACAGATTTACCTTTGTAACTGTCCTGCTTTGATTTCATATAAACATTTTTACATTGTTTATAATAGTGAGAAAGAGGTACATTTTTCTTTGAAACAATTATTACTAAAATGTCCTAGTATGACTTTTTGCAATCTATACGTTGTGAAATGTGCAAAGTTTTTAATTAAAATATAACTTACATATTGTACTTTCTTTGAAACAACCTAAAACGTGATGTTGTCTCTAGTCAAATCAGGAGCCATTATCTTGGCATCTGTCATGCTGTTGTGGGATGCGAAAGTGATTTAAAATAAGTAAGATTTTAGTTGAAGGCCGGACTTAATTTGAATTGATTTGATAGGCAGTAGTGAGCCATTATTGGTTTCTGGAGGAAGGTGACATTTTCTAGAGAAAACAACAACTTACATTTGTATGGCACACTATTCTTATTTAAGTGGAAAAACTGAGGTTAGAGCCCTGGTCTTTTACTAGTAATCATGCTTTCACTATTTTGCCGTGACAAGCAGTTTTTTTAAAAAAGGTAACTGACAGTGGTGTGCATTGGAGAGAAATTGGAAACGGAGACCAGCTGCAAGTTTCTTAAATATCTTACTTTGAGATAAGGACTTAGACCAAGAGAATGGAGTGGAAGAGATCAATCTTAGATTTCAAACAGGAAGACTTGATGGCGACAAAATTACTATTTAACTTGTTGGATTGATGTTTGATATATATATTTTTTTTTTACCTGTGGGACTTTTCTGTTCCTTTTATGGATGTATTAACAAAAACCAATTGTTTCAAAAGTATGACTTTCAAATTATGATTGTTTATATCTAATATTTTGAACATAAAAACTTTTAAATGTATGTTTTCAGGCTATTTGCGCCTAGGAGCCATGGCCAGAGATAAAGGAAACTTTTATGAGGCTTCAGATTGGTTTAAGGAAGCTCTTCAGATTAATCAGGTTGGTAATGTTAATTCTTAGATTTAAGAAATAATTACTTTCACTTTTTTCTCCTTGTAAATCAGTTTTCCTTTTAATGGCTTTCATGTTACTAGTAACCTTGGCATCTTCCTGGTTTCTTTTTCTATTTAGTTGTTAAAGATACTAAAGAGTATAGTAGGTTGTATTTTAATCATGTAATAAATAGGAAATATATTTTTAATATAAATCCCTTCTATTTTCCTCCTCCTTATTCCTTCATCCCTTCCCCCATCCTGTCCCTTCACCTGCACTTCAGCAAATGTGACTTGGCTGTTGTGTCTTTTACCTTCTCTAGTTTACCTCACTTGTGATTTAGTTAGTACCATATGAGAAAAATTTATAGAATAATGGTATCTTGGAATTTTGAATGGAACCATAGAGGCCATCTAAACTTTTTGATTATGGACCACAGTAAGGAATAGATTTCACATCATAGCCTAGTACACACATATATGTGTGTATACAAACAACTGAAATGAAAGTTTCACAAATCATTATTTGTTCTTGCCAATACAGTGATATTTTTACTTTATTCCATTCTGTTGCATTTATTATGCTGATAACCACACATTAAATTGATTTTACAACTCACTAATTGGTCTCAACTCTCGGTTTGAAAACCACTGTTGTAATGTAGCTCAGCTCTTCACTAATCAGCTATTATGGAAAGATGATCGATCTCTCTCAGTCTAAATCATAGATTTTGATTCTTTATACATGTGTTTCAGGATCATCCAGATGCTTGGTCTTTGATTGGTAATCTTCATTTGGCGAAACAAGAATGGGGTCCAGGCCAGAAGAAGTTTGAGAGGATATTAAAACAGCCTTCCACACAGAGTGACACGTATTCTATGCTAGCCCTTGGCAACGTGTGGCTCCAAACTTTGCATCAGCCCACCCGAGACCGAGAGAAGGTAATCTCTTTTTGTCTTTTTAAATAACGAATAATCTGCATTCTTGTTTGAATTTTTTTTTTTTAATAATGCTTGTTTCTTTTTATAGGAAAAGCGTCATCAAGATCGTGCTCTGGCCATCTACAAACAAGTACTCAGAAATGATGCAAAGAATCTGTATGCTGCTAATGGCATAGGTGATTATACAACTTGAGTGTCCATAGTGATTTGTAAAATGAATGTTCTTGGAGGAATGTTTATAGATTAGAATTTTTCTCCAAATGTAATAAATGTACTTATTTTAAAATAGGACTTGTAGTTATTTTTTTCTGGCTACAATTAGAAAATTCTTAAATGTGAACTTTTTTATAACCTTAGGAGCTGTTTTGGCCCACAAAGGATATTTTCGTGAAGCTCGTGATGTATTTGCCCAAGTCAGAGAAGCAACAGCAGATATCAGTGATGTGTGGTTGAACTTAGCACACATCTATGTGGAGCAAAAGCAGTATATCAGTGCTGTTCAAATGGTAATGTCTTGTCTTTCAAGATATTTTTATATCACGTTCATTGTTGAGCAGATGTTTTCTTAACCATTCTGGTCCTGTTGTGGAGCTGTATGCTGTCTCTTATAATACTGTATCTATTCAGAGGTTTATAATTATATAATGTTAAGGCCAGGTTTTGGTGTCCAGACAGAGATGCGAGTCCTAGTTCCACCATTAATTGCATGCCTTGGGCAAAGGATATCCTCTCTGAGCCAGTTTTCCTATCTGTAAAATGGAGATAATTGTACCTTAACCTCATAGAATTTGATGAGGATCCAGTATGAAAAGTACTTGACGCTAACAAGGCTAGCATAATAGTAAATACCCAGTAATAGTAGGATTTAGTATTTGTTCAGTCAGTTTCTGAAACTAAACTGAGTTTCAGAAAGGTTAAATGACTTATTTAAAAAACAAAAATTCCATGGGGATAATTTTTCATGACTGTAGAATTTTATTCTGCTGATTGTATTTGTTGAGTGCTTGAACTTGAAATAAAAGTCGTACTCAGAATCTATAACATTAAACCGTAAAAAGGCTCGTGGGCTCTTTGGGATGTATTATGGCCAGAAAGAACTGGGAAGTGGTTTACCTTTTTCTTAAAACAATGGGTTATCATCAGGATTCAGAATATTGGAAAGATGCTGGTTAGTCATGGGTACTCACAGAACCCAGATTGCATATGGTAGCCTCAGAGGTGGTTCTTTGAGGTTGGCCTTCCTATCTGCAGAATGATAATGTCGCCTTTTATAAATGCAGATTAATTACTAGAGATATTCAGGGGAAAACTATCTAATCATTTTACATGAAAAAGATCTTAGCTATGACAAGATGTAGTCCGTGGTCAAAAAGTGCTATGTTCATGTCAAAACTAACACTGGTATTATATTGTTTTGACCAAGAAGTTAGTCAGAACTGTAAGACTTCTCATTGCCAATAGGTCCCACCAATCCTTAAGAAAGATGCTAGGGGGTATAAACAAAGGAGCCAGGTGTCTGACTTCAAATATGTGTTCAATAACTGATTCTAGGTAGTATTGCTAAAGATAAGAAAAAGGCTTTCCAATCTGTTTACCCTCTCTTTCAGTGTTGGTCCAAATTTCAAATGGAAAAAAAACTATTTCTGCATCTGGTTTTTCTAATGATCAGATTTTTATGTTGTAAAAATGTGTATCCTGATAAATGTCAAAAATCATTTCTCAAATTTTTCTCTGAAATTAACCATTCAAAGGATAAGATACCTTTTCACAAGCTTTAAAATTGCTTGAAATTTTGCTACAAAATGAAAATATCATTTAGTCCCTGTTGTATTTAACTTTTTCTTTTTTTTTGGTAGTATGAAAACTGCCTCAGGAAATTCTATAAGCACCAAAACACTGAAGTTGTGCTCTATTTGGCCCGGGCCCTCTTCAAGTGTGGCAAGTTACAGGAATGCAAGCAGACTTTGCTGAAGGTAAAAGGGAGAACTCAGTATTACTCCCATCCATTTCTATGCTGCATTGTATTTTTTAATTTTTTATGCATGTTAACGTAACTGCTAACACTCTACTGACTAAAATCGTTTTCATGTCATTTGGCCATATGGAATATTTGCTTTGTTTTTTATTTACAGGCCAGACATGTGGCACCTAGTGATACAGTTCTTATGTTTAATGTGGCCTTGGTCCTGCAAAGATTAGCTACCTCTGTCCTGAAAGATGAAAAAAGCAATCTGAAGGAAGTACTTAATGCTGTGAAAGAACTGGAGCTTGCACATAGGTAAAGATTTAGTAGAAACAACCTTTCAAATGTTTTGTTTGGGCTGGGCATAGTAGCTCACGCTTGTGGAATCCTAGCACTTCAGGAGGCTGAGAGGGGAGGATCACTTGAGGCCAGGAGTTCCTGACCAGCCTGAGCAACACAGTGAGACTCTGTCTCTACAAAAAGTAAGAAAAACCATCTGGGTGTGGTGGTGCACACCTGTAGTCCCAGCTACTCAGGAGGCTGAGGTAGGAGGATTGCTTGAGCCCAGGAGTTCAAGGTTGCAGTGAGCTATGATGGTGCTGCTGCACTCCAGCCTGGGTGACACAGCGAGACCCTATCTTTTAAAAATAAATAAATAAATAAATGCTTTGTTTCTTTAAAGCTGTTTATCTCAAGGTGCTGAAAATCACTTCCCTCAAAAGATCACTTACTAGAATCATTCCAGTGATATTTAAGCCAAAGCAGACAGCTGCTGCCACCAGGTGGCACCAAACCGTAGCCACAATCTGCCAGATTTGGATCATATGGCCTGACCTCTAGAATTGGCTGGCTAGCTTTGCAGCCTTGTGCTAGATTTTTCATTAATCTGATGATAATATGACTCAGCATTTTATACTTGTGAAATTTTTAGACTCCATTTATGTTAGTTTTCCTTTTTACACCAGTGTATCTGTTCATGGAATGTTGATTTTCGTTGAGCTAGGGATTAAAGTCTTCTTAAATATTGCTTAATTGGTTTATTTAGCTCAGCTCAAAATTTATTTAACTTTATAGTATTTATTTGGTAATTCAATGTGTAGTGAAGTTAAAACATGACATTTCTTCAAGTTTTGTCCAACCTTATTTGAATTATTTAACATTTCTTGTCTTGCCTGGTAAATTAAAAGTGTTTTCATGGCCTGAGCCCCCTAACCTCCATATATTTAGTAAATATTCATTGCTTTAATTTATTTTTTGGCTATTTTTGAATTTACTGATAATATTAAATATAACAGATTATCTTGATGAACTTGTCTTTTATTAAACATATGGCATATTGATGAGAATTTTTTTTAAATTAGTTGCATATGTAATTTTCCTATTAAGATGATAGCCTTTATGCATTAAATAAATTCATGTAAGTCAGTCAATATGTAAACCTTTTCTCAGACTATTTGTAGAACAGATTCAATATATAAAGGCCCTTATTTCACTAGAATTTTTTTTAAGTAAAGTATTTTATTTTCTTATTCCATTTAGATACTTCAGTTACTTGAGTAAAGTGGGCGATAAAATGAGATTTGATTTGGCCCTTGCTGCTACAGAAGCCAGGTAATGTTACTATTTATGGAAAGTGACTTTGAGCGAGGCGGCGATATCAGTTGGGGCCGGGAGACTGACACAGTACTAAACAGGGGTTGGTCTTTCATACGCCTCTTGGGGACTTTCTAACCTCTACCAAGGCTTTTTCCTTTCTGGAAATTTGGCAAAATTTATTTAGTACAAGTACGTAGGTTGTGGGGGAAAGATACTTTTGTATTTCACTAACGTTAACTTTGTCACCAGAGTCAAGATATGATTCCTGGCTCTGAGTCATATGTGAAGATAATGTTGGAAATCTTTTTAGCGTGCTTGGGAGCACATTTATAGTTTGGAAACTGAACATAATTGACAGTATTGGATTATGATAAAATTAGTTAATTTTGCAAATTAAGACTTCACATAGATATCAGCTAATGGTGCTGCTTTAAATTTTTCAGTTGGTGTAAGGAAAACACATGCGCTACATTTCTGAACAAAATATACTAGCTGCATTCATATTTCTTTAAACTGAAATGTTCTAGGCAATGCTCTGACTTACTGAGCCAGGCCCAGTACCATGTGGCCCGGGCCCGCAAACAGGACGAAGAAGAACGGGAGTTGCGGGCTAAGCAAGAGCAAGAAAAGGAACTATTAAGGCAAAAACTTCTAAAAGAACAGGTACCTATTGTATTTCCCAGTTATACTAGAGTTAAAGAATTATGTACATATATACATTTTGTGTGTTTTTTGAAAAGTTGTCTGCTTATGGTGGTGGCCATGAATTTTTCATTGTAAGAACATTTTCTGCCGGGCACGGTGGCTCACGCCTGTAATCCTAGCACTCTGGGAGGTCAAGGCGGGTGGATCATTTGAGCTCAGGAGTTCGAGACCAGCCTGAGCAAGAGCCAGACCCTGTCTCTGCTAAAAATAGAAAGAAATTATATGTACAACTAAAAATATATATAGAAAAAATTAGCCAGGCATGGTGGCACATGCCTGTAGTCTCAGCTACTCGGGAGGCTGAGGCAGAAGGATTGCTTGAGCCCAGGAGTTTGAGGTTGCTGTGAGCTAGGCTGACGCCGCGGCACTCTAGCCTGGGCAACAGAGTGAGACTCTGTCTCAAAAAAAAAGAAAAGTACATTTTGATGGGGTTTTTGTCTACTTATTTTTCTCTCATAGGAAGAGAAACGTCTCAGAGAAAAGGAAGAACAAAAGAAACTTTTGGAACAGCGGGCCCAGTACGTGGAGAAGACCAAAAATATTCTTATGTTTACTGGCGAGACTGAAGCAACAAAAGAGAAGAAAAGAGGTGGTGGTGGTGGACGGGTAAGATGATTCCTGGTAGTGCCGATGACGTCAGCCCCTGTCTTTTGGCTGTCAGAAATGAAGATAATTGGTTAAATTCAGTCTATACTTAGTTATTGGCTGTGACTTCCTCCTTTGCTAAGAGACAGTCTTTTAACACAGAGAATAATTTAAGTGGTATCCAGTATGTAGAAATGCATTCCAAGGTTAGCTAAGTACATTTTACCTTGTAGTGACCTTTTAAGTAGTTGATGATATTTGCAAAGTTTTAACCAATTGACACATTTATCCCAAGTAGAAGTGTTTAAAATATGGGCCTAGCTAAGTACCTCTTCCATGTGACTCAAATTTCAGATGACTGATAGAATATAGCCTCTTTCTATAGCTTATCATTCCAGCCATGTTCCACCAGCCAGGAAATAAGTGACTGTCGTTTTGTTTCGATTTTAGCGTTCTAAGAAGGGAGGAGAGTTTGATGAATTTGTCAATGATGACACTGATGATGACCTACCTATATCCAAAAAGAAGAAGAGAAGAAAGGGCAGTGGTAGTGAACAAGAAGGCGAAGAGGAGGAGGGTGGCGAGAGAAAGAAGAAAAAGCGGAGAAGGTAGTGTAATCACTAATGTGTTTTAAATAACCTTATAAAAGTGGCAAAAGACCTTTCACCTTCTGAATCTTTTTATGTTTAGAATTTATGAGCCCCTGGTAATCACTTCATCTTTCCAAACAGTGAACCCCTTTTGTGCCCCTACTTCCTACTTTAATCCTAAAATAGACCCCATTACAAAATCCTCTGAGTACTTGGAATTTCCATACTTCTACACAGCTTTCCTTCTGAGATCTACAAGTTACTCATAATTGCCTTTCTTGTGTCTCTAAAATTATATTTATTGCAAAAATGGATGTGATTTAGGATGAGAAGACCTGGATTGTGTCCACACTATCTATGCATGTGCAATCTTGGAATAGTCACTCAGTCTCAGTTTCTTCTCTGTAAAATGGTTAACAGCAACGCCCACCTCATGGTTTTGCTCAATGCTTAAGATGCGAATATGTGTAAAAGTGCCTTTTAAACCACCCGGTACCATCTGCTGTTAAGATCAAGGGTGCCCTGCCCTCTCTCACATGGAGGTGCCCCCTAAACTGTCCCATTCCTATCTCATGGTACTTCCCTGTCCGGGAACCTCCACTTGGCTAGCTTACCTAGAACTGCCTTTCCCGGCTCTTGGCTGACAATACTTGGGAAAGAACCTGATGAATTTCTTCGAACACAGACCTATGGAATTGAAGCTATGCTGAGGGCATTAGTAGCAGGCCTGGGATCAGCAGTTGGGAAGGAAGGAAGAGGAGGGGAAAGATGTTGGGGTCTGGAGCCTGGGTATTTTCTCACCTTCTCTATTACTCCACCCTCCACCAAGTGCAAGATTCAAATGTAGATTAATGAGAGAGCTCAACAGTGACTAAATTAGTCAGCAGACATTGCTTAAATACATGTTTTTTACCTGAGTTATGTGCAGCAAGAGTAAGTTATGGAGTCTGCCCTTAAGTACAATATGGTTGAGGACAGCACCCACATAGAAGGATATTTAAAATGAGTAATAATTTAATGCCAAAATAGCCTTGGACTTTATAGGCATGAGTGAGTCTTAACAAGCTCTCTTGGTGTTCACTGTGTAAGACCTACAAAGGGAGAAGAAGGATCTGATGATGATGAAACAGAAAATGGCCCCAAATCGAAAAAGCGCCGTCCACCAAGAGCAGAGAAGAAAAAGGCTGTAAGTTTATAGTACTGTGTTTTTCTGTGCGCTGGTAGACAAAGATTGCATACAATAGAATACATTCTTTCTCTGCAGCTTCCTCAAGCACAAATGCTTTTCAAAGTTTATTGGTGGCTGTTTGATTATATTATTATTATAGTGCAAACTCAGTTTAACAAGATGTCCTAATATAAGGCTCTTGACTAATCTATTATGTTTGACATTCTTTCTTTAGCCCAAGCCAGAACGTCTGCCTCCTTCAATGAAGGGAAAAATAAAATCCAAAGCCATAATATCATCAAGTGATGATTCTTCAGATGAGGATAAACTTAAAATTGCTGATGAAGGGTAGGAATTTTTCCCTTGATAAACTCTTCTAATGCTGTAGATAAACCAAAAGTGGTGGCTAATCAGCCTTTCTCTACTAGGAAAAATACAGTTTCGTTTCGTTTCGTTTCGTTTCGTTTCTTTTCTTTTCTTCTTCTTCTTTTCTTTTTTCTTTTCTTTTCCCTCCCCTCCCCTCTCCTCCTCTCCCTCTTTTTTCTTTTCTTCTTTTTCCAAAGGGGGAAACAACAGACTCTTGAAAATTGGAGGAAATAGATAACTAGGAGTGGCCACTGGGCCAAGATGTCTTCTATCTAGTTTCTTAGAATCTTACAGTTGGAAAAAACTTCAGCAGACATGTCCTGTTACATGCTTCTCCCTCAAAGAAGAAAACCTATTTTGAAATCTCATTTCTTCATGGATATTAGCTGAAATTTCGTAGATGACATCCTCCTAAATGTATCAACTCTGCCTGCTCCATGGATGGCCTATTCCAGACTGCTTATATAGTACTCTCCTTTAGTACATGGCCCACCTGGTGAAGCAATACTTGATTTTATTTGTCCTAAACTTGCCGCCTGAGTTCAAGTTGCCCCCCATTTGGATTCTTAGACTAGGACTCTTCATACCATACTACACCAAGTTCTTCTATAGCCATTGTTTCAGTCATGCATTCAACAGACATTTGAACATGCATCTTGTACGATAGTGTTTAAGTGCTAGGGACACAGGGAAAAAGGACATAGACCTATAAATTCCCCCAAGGGATCTTTACTTCAGAGGTAGTGGAGAATAACAAACCAAAACCACCTTGTGGTGGGGTAAGTGTTATCGCTTAAGTTTCGGATTTATTGCTCTCCAGGGACCACACCTAATGGAGTTTGGGTGGTGGTGGGAGTTGCGAGAGATGGGTTTTTTTGTCAAAAAAAAAAGGGGGGGTATTTGATTTGAGTCTTAAAGGAAGAATAGGGAGGCCTTGTTGGTTAGAGGTGAGGCAGGGGTTAGCGTGTTAAGGAGGTCCTCATAGGGTAGAGATCTGTAGAGAACCGTCTATAAAGATTTGCAGTTCCCTTTTTCTCTGAAGACACTAGCTGACACAAATTTGGATTTTTTTTCCCTGAAACACTGTTTTGCCCTTTGCCCCCACAGTGTTACCCTGGTCCTCTGGTTAGAGGCAAGCATGATCGGTGTAATGAAATGTGTGATTTTCAAGGAATGAACGTGTAGGCAGAAAGGTCCATTGTTAGAAGATGAGCTGCTGCCAAGCCTGTACCTGAGGTCAAGGCCAAGTTTATTTGAGCTATTTGCATCAGTAAACTTTGTCCTGACCATCATAAAATGTGTTTGCTTATTTGGCCAGATGGAGTGAAATGAATTGGATCTCACTGACCTTTAAAAGGTATACACAATAAATACGCGGTGTCTCCTCGTTAGTCACTCTTCATGTTCTCTCAGAGTAACCTGGGGTATATAATGTGCTTCAGTCTTGTTTCAGGTTGAGGCACAAAGAATCTTTCTCCAATCTACAGGGATATATTAGTTTCTGAAGAGAATAATACATTTCACCTCCCTCATCCTTCCTAGACTGAACCCTGTAGGATTCAGTATTCCTTTCTTGGAATATCTGTCATGGAAACCAAAACTAAGGAATATGCCAGAGTGGTATGTCTGCTGTGAAGCAGCTGTCACAGTGGTTAGGGAATGCTCTTTGCCCTAGAGCCTCCAGGAAGCCGAGACTCCCAAGGTGCCACCACCACTCTAAGTATAAACATGTCTTCCCCTTCCCTTTACACGCAACTGACCAGTGGAGGGGGCACTCAGGAGGAAAGGTAAACAAGCCAAAGGACCCTCTCAGCCCCAGCCTCCGATCTTGAGTAAGTCTAGGCACGGTTGAGGGGACCTAGTCCAGTAGCAAATGCTAGAAACAGTGGCTTCACTCTTCTTCAGGTATCTGTTAGCACAGATGGTACTAGGACAGGAACTCTCACTCTTGCAGCCTTGGCAGAGGGTCAGTTCTTCAGAGTCGACAGCCAACTGAGATCCTGGGTTTGATCTTTGTTGCCGTTATTTTGTGTATAAAGATAAATATTTCCCTTCTTTTTCACAATTTTATGTATGAAATTGGGAAATGTTTCATTTTGATGAAAAGTACCCAGTGAGAATCACCTTCTGTTTATATTCTGACTTGTCACTAAAATGCCTTACTCTTTTTTCCTTTTTCATCCTTTTTTTTATTGTGAAATATATTAAATTTACGGACTAGTACACAAAACAAGCATCACAAAATGAATACCTGTGTAACCACCACTATTAAATGCCCTTATTTGTTAAAAGCACATTATCTCTGCTGGTCGAGGCCCCGTCAGCCAGAGCCGTCAGTTTCTAACGCGTGCTTATCTTCGCCAGCCATCCCAGGCACAGCAACAGCAACAGCAACAGCGACTCCGATGACGATGAGCCGCCTCGGAAACGTGCCTCGTCAGAGAGTGATTCTGATGACAACCAGGACAAGTCTGACAGCGAGGCCGGCAGTCCCCAGAGTCCTCGAAGACGGCAGTCCGATGAGGATTCAGACAGCGACCAGCCATCGAGAAAGAGAAGGCCCTCGGGTTCCGAGCAGTCTGACAACGAGTCTGTGCAGTCGGGGAGAAGCCGCTCAGGAGGTTCTGAGAATGACTCTCGCCCAGCTTCTCCCAGTGCCGAGTCCGAGCGCGAGTCCGAGAGAGGATCTGACAACGAGGGCTCCGGCCAGGGTTCTGGGAATGAATCAGAACCAGAGGGATCCAACAACGAGGCCTCGGACAGAGGCTCAGAACATGGGTCAGATGATAGTGACTAGGATTTATTTCATCTCTGGAGGAAACTTTTTTAATATATGGAAGCTGTGATAAAAACGTTTCAGATGTTTAGTCAATTGTGAAACTTTTCTTAAGACAATTTTGTTTTCTATCCATTTGTATATTACTAAGCCCCAAGAGACATTTCCCGTGCTAGAGTCCAGTTTTTGAGTCTCTTTTGCGAACGAGACTAATCTTCATTGTGGTACAATCCCACCTGTCGTATGTGAAAACTGCAGTAAAAATACACCCAGATGCTAAATCATTCCTACAAAGGTCTGACTGAAACTGTGGCAGATGTCTCATCTTCTTTGTATGTTAAGCAGCATTCTGTTTTGATTTTTATTGCAACCTTTTACCAACTGGTGCACAAACTTGGTATTAATGTCTTTATTCCATTTTGAGTTTAGATTGAATATTTTTGTTTTCTGGAGGAAGAGGTATCTACTGTATAATTGCACCAAAGTACATGAAAGGAAGGTTTTCAATAGTGTAAACTGCAGCCATGTAGATAAAATCACAAGTATATAATTTGTTAGGTTAAATAAGGTGTGGGAAAATGCTTTTCTGTTAGTAGAATGCAAAAATCTACCTAAGCCACATAATAAAATTCTTTTACCAACTTTTATGTGTAATTTTGTGTCCTTTTTTACTTGATACATTTGTATATGACAATGTAACAGAAGTAATATAAATATTTGGAAAAACCTGCGTTAGGCAGAAGGTTGTTTCCTCAAAACTTGTAATTCTTTGCACATTTGGAGGTTTTTAAAGATGCAGGAAAACGAAAGTACTAATATCTATTTTTATTTTCAATAATTAAGTAACTAGTAAGAGTAATATTTTTATGTAGCAGTTTGTAAGAGCTTTAACATAGTCAAGTATTTTTTTCCATTTATTGTTTTATTTGTATATATTCATAGGGTACAGATGCAATTTTGCTACATTGACATATCGCATTGTGGTGAAGGCAAAGCCTTTAGTGCAGGCGTCACTGACGCAACACACATCGTACCCACCAAGCAACCTCCCATCATCCACCCCTCCGAGTCTCCACTATCATTCCACTGTCTGCTTCCACGTGTACATGTTATTTAGCTCCCACTTATAAGTGAGAACATGCAATATTTGTCTTTTCTGTGTCTGAGTTGTTTTTCTTAAGATAACAGCCTCCAGTTCCATCCATGTTGCTACAAAGACAAATAGTATTCCATTGTGTATGTTTACCACCTTTTCTTTATCCGATCCTCCACTGATGGACACTTAGGTTGATTCCATATCTTTGCTATTCAACAAGTATTATTAAGTGTACTATACTAGGCATTGAGTGGAGAATGCAAAGATGAAATGCCCTTTCTGTCCTTAAAAATCAAGTGAAGAGGCCGGGCGCGGTGGCTCACGCCTGTAATCCTAGCACTCTGGGAGGCCGAGGCGGGTGGATTGCTCAAGGTCAGGAGTTCGAGACCAGCCTGAGCGAGACCCCGTCTCTACTAAAAATAGAAAGACATTATATGGACACCTAAAAATCTATATAGAAAAAATTAGCCGGGCATAGTGGCGCATGCCTGTAGTCCCAGCTACTCGGGAGGCTGAGGCAGTAGGATTGCTTAAGCCCAGGAGTTTGAGGTTGCTGTGAGCTAAGCTGACGCCACGGCACTCACTCTAGCCTGGGCAACAAAGTGAGACTCTGTCTCAACAAAAAAAAAAAAAATAAAATAAAATAAAATAAAATCAAGTGAAGATAAGTTTGTTGTCCCGGAGGGGTGGTTGTGTTTGCACAGGTTGTGGCGGCACGAGGGAGGTTGCCAAACAGCTCCCAGTTGGAGGGAGCAGTCGGGCAAGGTTTCTTGAAGGACAGGAGTCCCGAGAGAGGACTCAAAGGCCCGGCCGGATAGAGAATTCCAGAAAGGGTGTTTCAGGCAGAGGGAGTCACATGTGCAGCTCTAAGAACTGTAACAACGTAAGGGAGGCCAGGCAGGTACCCTGCTTTGAAAGGTGAGGAGCCTGAAATTCTGAGGTTTGTTGAACGTGTGTGTCACGCAGCTAGCAATGGTGAGGTTCAGGCTAGACTCCAGGTCTTCTATCTCCTCTTTCAACCTGCTTTTTCCAGTATGTCACACTTCATATTCGAGGCAAAGTAGTTAATCCCCAAGTGACAAGAATCTATCTAATTTAAAAAGCATTTCCCAACTGATGACTCACTTCAAGCAGTAACTAAACAAAAGTACATTCACAGACAGTCCTTTGGAAAGCTATTTACGGAGGGTTTCAACCTAACGTGTGTCATGATTTCTCCGATAATTTGCTCCAGGTTTTGGCTACAAAGATGTTTTTGAGTACGTGTCCCCAGTTACAATTTTTGAGTCACTTCTGCCTTTGTATGAATATTTCTCCCAGGTGTGTCCCCAGATTCACAGAATAGCAATATTTTCCCCTAGCCAGCTTGCCCACATCAGAAGCCACTGTGGGCTCTCTTCAGAAGCAGCGTCCTCCCATGGCTGCCGTTCGGAGCCTGCGCCCTACAGAGTGACCCAGGTGTGGGAAGTGCAATATTGAAGAGCAATATTCTGACAAAGGAGTCTTAACCAGCCTGTTGCCTTTGCTCTGCTGCTGCCTCCGGGAACTCACACAAGCTCATCAGGATCGACCTTCCATTTCTCAGTGGAGTTGCCAACAGGAGAAGGCAGAGTAGCATAGCTGGTTAACAGCAGATACGGGAATCCAGGAGTCCTGGATTAGAATCTCGCTTTGTGACACTGACCAGCACGTGACCCTTAGGCACATTATTTCCCCTAGACAGGTCACTTTCCTCATCTAAATCAAGCCTTTGCTCTTACGCTGTAAGTTTTGAAAACCTCAATTGAATCTGTCACAATTAGAGAATATGATTTGTCTTTGATGTTAATTCAGAACTGTCACTGCAACCATAAAATTGGAACCATTGAGTTTAAAAATTTGTTGAAATTTATGCAAGAAAAACCACTTAATTATTCTGAATCTGAAACTTTAAACCTTTTCCCTACTGAAATGATTACAAAAGGTTTTTTTAAGCAGACAGCTAATTCATTTTAGCAAAAGACCATATACCTAACTCAAAGGATTGTTGCAAGAATTCTGAGTTAAGATAGGTTAAGTGACGAACACATTGTTAATTAGCAGTCAAATTATCCGTGTGACTTGGATTGATTCTGAATGTCTGGCACTATTGATCAAGCTCGGCTTGTTTGGATCAATTGGCATCTAGGTCAGTTATTCTTTCATAGGGTATCCTTTTAAAAAGTCTTGCTTCTTCCTAGTTGCTTTTCAGAAAAATATTTTCAATCTCCAGGAAATATGACTTTCCTGGAGCTTTTAAAGTATCCCTTGTTTTGATTCCACTAATGAACAATTTCCATCCCTGGGAGTATAAGTAGCCAGAAGAGGCAAGAAAGACCTTTTAAAGGAGAATAATAACCTCTTCTAAAACTGGAATTTGGGTGCAGCTTTTTTCCTAAAGGTAGTTTCTGATGTCCTGGTCTCTTCGGGTGTGTCAAATAGTACAGGTCAGTGGCAATGCTTCTCGTGATAGCATTAGGGACACAGGAAAGGGTATATGCTACCAGCAAATCAAATGCATTTAGATCCCAGTGCATCCTCTGATTTGGGGTCGAGCAAATCAACAGACGGCAGCTGCTGTAGAGGTTCTCACTTTGCATCGGGCCCTGGTGGTCGACTGCCCTGGCCCAACTCCGACACTCACATTGATGTGACAAAATGCTTCGCTTTTCAACCTCAGTCTCCCTATCTATAAAACAAGGTTGTTTGTGATCCTTTTTAACATTCCAGAGCTTTTAAATAGAGTGTCTCTACCTCAACTGAATTAGTAATTCGAGATGTTTCTGTTTCTTTTTTTTTTTTTTTTTTCCAAGACAGAATCTCACTCTGTCCCCTAGCTAGAGTGCTGTGGTATCATCATTGTTCATGCAACCTCAAACTCCTGGGCTCAAGTGATCCTCCTGCCTCAGTCTCCCAAGCAGCTGGGACTTTAGGCATGCGCCACAACATCCACCCGGCTAATTTTTTCTATTTTTAGTAGAGTCAGGGGTCTCACTCTTGTTCAGGCTGGTCTTGAACTCCTGAGCTCAAGCGATTCCTCCTGCCTTGGCCTCCCGGAATGCTGGGATTACAGGCTTGAGCCACCATGCCCGGCCCACGTTTCTGTTTCAAGTACTTGAAAACCACGTCTGCTATTTCAGACCTAATTTTTCATACAAACAGATATATTTTTGCTTATGAACTATGTGTTTATTTGGCTTTTGTTTTTTTTCTTTTTTCTTTTAGGAATCTTCGTGATCTACAATTGGCTCTTGTTTTTTGCTTTTCTTTATTCTGCTTTATAGCAGAAGGGTTTTTGATAACATTTTTCATTTTTAAAATTTGAGTTTTGGAAAATATCTCAACTTTTTATGCATTTGCCTTGATATAACTGCTCAATTCTAGATTGCCACTGTTGTAACACTCCCTGGGAGAGTGGAGGGCAAATCTGTATTTGTTCATGAAGCCCACAGCTAAATAATAAAGGAAACGCTTAGATACAAGGCATCTGGGGCTGGGTTTTCGGGTGTCTCATCTAGAAGTCAGTAAATTTGTGAATTCACTTTCTTATCAATTCTATCTCCTAAACAGATCTTGAAATCCTGTGTGTTCCCAGAGTGTTTACCAAGACACACTAATCCCAAAAGCTACGCCTTAAAAAAGAATTCCATAGTCAAGTAAGTTATGAAAATGCTACAGTAACTAGAAAGCTTTTGGTGACAACCACATAAAACTCTATTTCAAATTGATTTAACAAGAAAAAAAAGATGAGTATATCCTGTAACTGGGGGGTATTGGCAAAAGATACAGTTTGATCAGAAATCTCAATATTGTCAAAGACTCAACTTCATTCATTCTTTTTATCATCATATAGATGAATACATGATGTAAAAAAAAATAAAAATAGCACACCCACACCCCTACCTTTCTCAACTGCACCCCTCTCCTTTCCAACCATGAAGCTCTTTACTTTTGAGTAAACAGCTTAAACCAGTCTGGGGGTCTGACCTTCTTTCCATGGTGCAGGGTGCTCACTGGGACACTGGCTGTCACTGTGTGCCACCGTAGAAACTGGGGTGTGTCGGGCTCCTGGCCTCTGCCAAGCACGACCCCAGACTGTTGATATGAAATTATCTGTTTGTTCCCACCAGACAGTGAGCTTTAGGACAGGGCTTATATCTTGTTCATCTATTTTCCAAGGGCCAATCATATGACTTGGCAAGAAGTAGGTGCTAATTTGTATTTTGAATAGCAATTTAAAACTCCATTTCTTATCTTAAAATGGAGATTGTGGAAACAGGTGGACTCTATGCCCTGAGGTCTCTGGTAGAACCATCCTTTTCTTCTAGCATGTGTTTCAGCAAATTTGTTTTGTTGGAGTCATGTTTATGCTTGCACTGTCAATGGCGCCAATGGCGGCCATTTGGCATGAGCCCAGGTGCTCTTTCAGAGACATGGTAGCCACGAGCGAACGCACCACCAAACTCTCCACATGGCTGTGAATTCTGAGGTTGCCATTTCTTACAAACTGTTCTTACTGCTCACCAGATTTTGTTCTCATTTGGGCAATTGTGAAGGCCTTGAGTGTTACTCGAACTACTGAAAGATCACTACTATTGAGCCTAATCCTAACAAACGAACTTGTAGGTTGGTCTTTAGTCCCAGACAGGCTGGAGTTGTCTAAGTGGGGTGGAGTGTCTGTGATAGTATATTCCCCAGAGAAGGACTGATGCCAAAACCTTTGTTCTCTTCTGATCCGCTTTGTTCTCTGAAACAATACTGTTTTGATTTCTCCCATGGGAGCTGGTGCTCTGATTTCCTTAACCGGAGAGAAGTGGAGACTTCATTTCCTGCCTTAGCCCACTGCGGGTTGTCCTGGCCTGCACGTGTCTGATCCAGAAGTCACCGAACCAGACACGCTCCTCCTTAACTCACCTCCTGCTGCTTCCAGCTTGGAGTGGCAGCTAAAGGAATGGACAAAGGAGGCGGGGCAGGGGGGCGGGCGGCGGGGAGGAAACACCACCACATTCCTTGGCCATAAGCAATTATGTCAGGGACAAATTCTGGGGTTGGTTTAACGGATGTTAAAGCCTTACTTCTGCAGCCTGCGATCCTCTTATCTCTTCTAGTCTGAACTCTCTGGCACTGAAACCATACACATCCTTCTTTTTCATGGTTCACAAAAATTGCAGAACTCATGTTTCTATGCTTTTGATCCTCCAACAAGACTCAGGGACCCTTCTTTCTGGAACCTCACATTGCAAACAGCTGATCATGTTCAAAACCCCTCTTCAAGGCAGCTGTCCCATGAGCTGGCAGTGTGCTCCGGTGACAGCTGTGCTCTGGCCAGTGGGCCCTCATTCCCTGGCGTGGGGATGACAAATGCCCTGTAGATATCTAGTGTTAGGGAACTGGGTCAGAACACAAGGAGAGGATTTGGCCTTTGGAAAGAGCTGGGTCCCTTTGTTCACATCAAAGGAAGTCATATGTTAGTGCGATTATTGGCAAGTCAGTAGTTTGCATGATAGAAGTGTGTAGGGTTTAGGATTACATCTCAATTAAGTAGGAGCTGAGGCCCAGGGTTACCGTGGCTGGGAAGGCAGCACAATCCTTGGTGGGGTTGAGCAAGGGGCCTGGGTTGATTAGGTTGGATATCAGGGGTCATCAAGTTTTAAGGGCTAATGAATGACCTAGGGATTCTGACTCCATGGGTCTGGAGTGAGACCAAACATTCTACGTTTCTAACAAGCCTCCAGGTGAGATGAGTCCGAAGACTACACTTTGAGTAGCAAGGTTGTAGAACATTACGAATATGCCCCTGCTGGGGGGACACCCACATTTTTTTTTCACTGGAGCTTAAAGGCCTGATGAGGCGATTTCATCAGCTGGGGGTGCGGTGTGGAGAGACAGGGGTGTCTCAAGGGAAGGGGAGGGAGGAGTCAGAGGCTTAAGGAGAGAGGAAAAGGTTATTTTGGAGAGAAGTGAGCACAGCTGGCAGCAGTAAAGTCTGATGGCTCAAATTTCAAAGCACCTGGGCCTTTGGAAGAAAGAAGTGGTAAGAAAGTGCTAGCGGGGAGAGCAGAGGGGACAGTGGCCACACCAAGGCCATTAGTCATAAGAAGGAGACAGCAGGGGAAGTGATGCATCAGGGGACAGCCAGGCCCCCCTTTACAGCAAGGACAGCAGGAATGTTCAGAGAAGAGACTGGGGACGTGGAGAGTTTGCCGGTGATAGACTGTGGGCCCAGAGGGTGTGGAGGAACGTTTGGGGGGCAGAGGGTGGGGGAATTGGGACAGTTCTCCAATATATGGAGAAGTTTGGTGTGAGGATCCAGGTGGATGACTGGGGGCACTTAGGCTTCTGGTGGGCTGAGGCGGGAGTGAGGCCTGCTGGGAAAACGGTGACAAGTTCCAGCTGCAGAGTGGGGCTGCCGGGGGTGCTGTCTCCTGCAGCTCCGGTGCCCGCTCCTTTTCCTGCAGAGATGAGGTAGGGGCGTAAGAACTTCAGCAGAGGTATCAGCCCTGGGACAGGAGCCTGGGGGTGCCCCTCTCCAGGGCCCTGGCACATTGGCGCTGGGGCATGAGGCACGTGCATGTGACCTTGCCTCTCCGCGGTGCGTCGTTATGCAGGTTGCCTCCCTAAAGCAATGCGGTTAGACGTTGCAGGGCCCACGTTATACTGGTGACTTGGTAGTCACGGCTCAGCATGTCCAAAGACAAAGCAATAGTTGTGTTTTGAGCCCCAAATACCGTATATGCCTGAGTATAAGGTGTCCTGAATATAACGTGACCCCAAGCACACTGCATAGGTTCTCTCTCTGGCCAAAAATTTTCTTATTAACTTAAATTTATAAACTTTGGGGATGTAGGTGAAGTGGTTTGATGTCTACTAATAATATTTAATTTATTAATTTTTTTTTTTTTTTTTTTTTTTTGTTGAGACACAGTCTCACTTTGTTGCCCGGGCTAGAGTGAGTGCCGTGGCGTCAGCTTAGCTCACAGCAACCTCAGACTCCTCGGCTTAAGCGATCCTATTGCCTCAGCCTCCCGAGTAGCTGGGACTACAGGCATGCACCACTATGCCCGGCTAATTTTTTTCTATATAGATTTTTAGTTGTCCATATAATGTCTTTCTATTTTTAGTAGAGACGGGGTCTCGCTCAGGCTGGTATCGAACTCCTGACCTTGAGCAATCCACCCGCCTCGGCCTCCCAGAGTGCTAGGATTACAGGCGTGAGCCACCGCGCCCGGCCTTTAATTTATTAATTTAATTAAATACACATTTAGATCACATGCTACACAAAATAAAATATTGAGAACTAGTGCTTTTCTCCGTTCGCATTTCATAAAATAATTTTATTCAAATTCATCACAAGATCTGTGGCCAGTGTCTTCCTCTCAAGTCACTCTCTGAATCACCTAACAGGGTTTTCAAGAGAGGGACCCCCCCCCCCCCACCGTGATGCAGGCCTTGAGAATCGAGTCTCTGCTGCCGCTGGAAGTGCTGTCCCGAGCTGCCAGCACTTGTCTGTGTCACATCAGGACAGCTGGCTTTTCCATTTGTCACAGAGGTGGATATTTTCCGTCTCCATTTAATGTACTGCTTTTTAAAGCAATCCTTAAAATGCTTGTTTATAACTTTTGCCAGCTCTTGAGATAGTACACTCATGTCCTCAGGAACAATGATTAAATCTGTGTTCAATTTCTTTGACACCAAGCCCATCGAGGGTCTCCACAAACATGGAAAACTAGCGTTGGTTGGGGTGAGGTTAATGTGTCTTCCTCAAACTGTGAATCATTGTTCAAAAAAAAAAGTAATTGAGAGGATCTCTTGAAATTGGAAATAAATTATTATGTTTCAATTAAAAATAATAGCCAGGTGAGGTGGCACAGATCTGTAGCCCCAGCTACTCGAGAGGCTGAGGCAGGAGGATTGAGCCCAGGAGTTTGAGGCTGCAGTGAGCTATAATCGGACCACTCACTGCATGCCAGCCTGGGTGACAGAGCAAGACCCATCTCTAAAATAATAAACAAACAAACAAACCTAACAGCACATGTATAAGATACGTGTCCTAAAAATTACAAATTTATGATGAAAACAATATCAAAGAAGACTTAAAGAGATAAATCATGTTTATGGATTGGAAGATAACATAGGAAAGATGATGTTTCTCTACAAAAAAAAAAAAAAAAAAGAAAGAAAGAGAGCTAAAATGTCAGGCCACTCCTTCATTTCTGAGGGGTAATTTGGTGACAGTCTCTGTCTCTGTCATCAAATGGCATTCTCCCTGGCTGTCCGTGTGTCTCTTCTCCTCTTCTTCCATCGTATTGGATCAGGGCCTACCCTAATGACTTTATCTCAACTTGATTACATCTGCAAAGATCCTATTTCCAAATAAGGTCACATTCACAGTTACCTGGAGTTAGGACTCCAGCATATCTTTTGGGGAAGGTTGGAGGCTGGCTTGGGAGGGGAATTGGGGAGGGAGTGGGGGAGAGACAAAAATTCAGCTCATAACAGAGGGATTTGGGGGCTGATTATCCCTCACCTCACATCGTGCGGCCCAACCCTCAGAGGCTCTGACACTTCCGTGTGCTCATCCAGCTCTGGTCACACATCTCCAGGCACAAGGAGCTCACTACCTCTGGGATGGGTCCTTGACTTTCTCTCCTCTTTTTCTGTCCCCCTCAACATGCACTTTGGTGCACTGGTTATGAGCACTGGCTCTTGAGGTACAGAGCAGGTTGGCGTCACCACCCTGTGATGTAATAGACGTGTGACCTAGAGCTTCAAAAAGAGCAGGCAGAAGGTGCTTATAACCACCTGCCAAATGAATGAAAGTTCTTGGCCAAAGTGCTTAACTTCTCCAAGCCTCAGTTTCCCCATCAGTAAAATGGAGATAGCAAAGTACCTGCCTCGAGGATGTTGGGAAGATTAACAGGGGTGATTTAATCTAATCTGTCTGGTCCAGCCTGGCGTTATCAATACTTAATCCTCTATAAACATTAGCTAGAATAATCACGATGATATGGCACAGCACAGCACAGGACACGGTGCAGGCACGGGGTAGTCTTAATGAGGGATTAATGCCAACAAGTGATAATAGCAATCCTTCAGAGACAGCCCATTCCGTCAGCATAAAAGCCAAAGTCCTTACTAGGTCTGACTAGTTCTCTGTGTCAGCCCCTCTCTGCGGGGCCACACTGGCCTCCGGGCTGTCCCTCCCCAAGGCCCTGAGCTCGGCTCCCTCTGCCTGGCGCGCTCTCCTCCCGGAGCTGCACGTCCGCGGCTCTTCGCTGAAGGCCACGTCCTCCTAAAGCTGTCCCCGCACACCCTACGCCAGGCCAGGCGCAGTCACATCACTCCCTATCCCTCACTCTGCTTTTTTTCTCTGCTTACAGCACTTTTTACTACCCGACTCTGTGTATTTATTGTCTCTCTGTCCTGCCACTCAGAATGTTGGCTCCAAAAGCAGACTTTGCCTCCCTCACTGTTCTGTCTCTAGCACCGGCGCGGCGCCTGGCACGTGGCAGGTTCTCAATACGTATCTGTGCGACGCCTGGACTTGCGGAGAGTCCCACAGCTGCCTGGCGACCCAGCACCTGTGTGTCGGCCCTCGCAGCGACCCGAGGAGGTGGGCAGACCGAGGATCATCTCCCAGGTCAGTCTAAGGAAGCCCAGACGGGTGGAGTGATTGGCCTGAACTCCCAGAACTGATAATGGGGAAGCTGGGGTTCGGGCTCTGGCCCGTGACTCTGCGTGTTCCACTGCGGACCTGGGCAGCCCTGGAGGATTCACTGCCTATCAGTCACATCGTCGTGTCATCCACCATGGGAAGGAGACTGAGCCGAGGGCAAGATTCCCACTCTCCCCTCTCTGTGAGCGTGACCAGGGGGTCTTGGTCTTGCCTCCCCTCAGGGTGTGCAGGACAAGAGCCTTGCACCCTGCCTGCCAGGGTGGTCTCCTGGGGGCCCGGCTGATCTAGCCCATCCCCCCACATCACGTCCAGTGTCCTGTGCCTGCCGCTCTCCGCTCTGTGCTCAGGTGCCTCCTTGTCCACAGCCCTAGCTTTTCCTTGGAGGATTCTGCTGGGGAAATTCTCAAGCTAGTGAGACAAGTGGGAACTAGCTTTGTAAACCTCTGTCCTCCTGGCCCCACTGGACAGCTGAGAGCCACAGCTGGCCTGAGCCACCCCCTTGCTCAGAGGTGTCGGGTGGAATCTGTCCTGGTGCAGAGTGGAGGAGAGCGGGGCTCTGCGGAGCCAGGAGGAAGGCCAAGTCTGGTTGCCACGCAGGAAAGACTGGAAAGCCCTCCCTGGCACGTTTGCAGGGAAAACCGCCTTTCCTGCAGGGCTCAGCTTCTCTGGGATGTTCCCTGCTCTCAGTTCACATGGCACCTTGGCACATCTCCGTGTGGCCCCAGCACCTTGTTCCCGTTGCCATCTGAGCCGTTCTGGTGTCTGCCTTCCCACTGAGGGAGGAGACTGAGTCTCACTGCTGTATCCCCAGCCCCTAGCGCAGGCTGGCACAGCGGAGGTGCTCACTTGTGCATGCGCACTCAACACGCTAATTTAACGTGGGGAACTGGGTGCACTGTAACGGGATTGGAAGCTCTGGGAAATGGTAAGGTGGAGGCGGTCACAAATGACAAGGACCATTCAAGTCATTTCAACAAGCATTCATTGATAACGACCCTGTCTTTAGTTTCTGTCTAGTGGGCTGGGGCAGGTATGTACAAAAATTATTACAACTGACTGTATTAACTATAGTAACTCATTCAGAGCTACTATGAAGTCAATGAAGTTTAAGTTTCAAGGCCACCCTCTTACATAGGATTCTTTCTGGCCCCTGAACCTAATTTTGTATTCCATGCAATTGTATAAAACTCAGGTTCCACAAAATCTGGGTTCATTGTTGCATTCACTACCTATTTATTTATTTATTTTTTATTTTTTTTTTTTTTGAGACAGAGTCTCACTGTTACCCAGACTAGAGTGCCACGGCACCAGCCTAGCTCACAGCAACCTCAAACTCCTGGGCTCAAGCGATCCTCCTGCCTCAGCCTCCCAAGTAGCTGGGACTACAGGTATGTGCCACCATGCCCGGCTAATTTTTTGTATATATTTTTAGTTGTCCATATAATTTCTATTTTTAGTAGAGATGGGGTCTCACTCTTGCTCAGGCTGGTCTCAAACTCCTGAGCTCAAATGATCCACCTGCCTCGGCCTCCCAGAGTGCTGGGATTACAGGCGTGAGCCACCACGCCCGGCCACACTACCTATTTATTGATCCCTAATGTGAGAATAGAGCAATGACTAAGAGAGACAAGCTCCTCACCGTCCTGGAGCTCTTCTCAGGACAGTGGAAAGGCAGGCAGTAAGTGCAGAGATGGGGAAGTGGATGCAGAGGGACCTCACAGTGGAAAATTATCTTCTGGGGGCTGTCCACCCAAATCCCTTCCAAAGCTCAAATTTTCTCCTACATTGTAAGCCTTGGTGGTAGTCAGGGCCTGCTCGGCACAACAGGGGCCCCAAAGGCCAGATCCTGCCAAGGCAGCAAGGGGTGAATGCACAATCCAAGTTCTGTCCACCGTGGGCTTCTCCCTGGGGCCCCAAACCTGGACCTGGCATCACTGGGCATTTGTTCAGACACTGGCAGGGGATGTTCCAGGATCTGACGGGCTGGGCTGGTTCAGCACTGCCCTAGTCAGGGTAGTTCTGTGGCTCAGGCTCCTGGCTTCTTAGTCCCTGTTCATTTCCAAGCCTGGTTCTCTGGGCTTCCTGTAGGTCCCTTAAGTGGAGTTCCAGTGTACTTCCTTTCTATCTAGTTTGTCCAAATTATGTTTTTCGTCTTTGCAACCAAGAACCCTGATTGGTGCAAACTCTGAACTCAGTCTTGGCAGAGGAAGCCAAGCTTCCCAAGAGTGGGACATTTATGCTAACACCTGAAAGATGAGCCAGATGAAGGGAGATGAAGAGGCAGGAATAGCAGGACAGAAATGTTCCAGGCAGAGGAGTCAGCATGTGCAAAGGCCCAGAGACAAGGAGATGAAGAGAAAGGTGAAAGAGGGCAAACAGCAGAGGACTTGGGGCCATGATTGGGAATTTGGACTTTATTCTGAGGAAACTCAGAGCCATTGAAGGGTGGAGGAAGAAACAGACTTTTAAGAAAGATCACTTGAACTGTAATGTGGAGAATGGACTGAAAGAAGGGCGAGGTGAGAGGAAGGGAGAACTTTGATGGGCTGTTGCCAATAGTTGAGGCATGAAAACGATGGTGTTTGGATGAGGTGGTGGTAGTGGAGAGATATGAAGAGAAGTAAATAACTTCAATAGCTACAATGGGGACAGAATGGGTAGAATGTGGGGGTTGGTTGAGAGGGAGAAGCAGGAGTCAAGGATGACTCGTGTTTTGGGCTTGGATGGGGGTATCACCCATAGGGTTAGGAAAGGAGGGACTGTCGGTTTGGGGGAAAGAGTTTAGTGATGTTGAGTTTGAAGTGCTTGTGGCACATTCATTTAAAAGGTCCAGGGGCTGGCTGGGTGAGTTTGACATTCTAGAAAGAGGTTTGGACTCAAGATATAGATGTCATCAGCACTGCTGGTAACTGGAGCTGCAGGAGTGAGTGTCGAGGGAGGGAAGTAGAACAGCAAGGTTCAGGGACCAGGCTACAAAAGACGGCCTTAAAAGGAGACTGAGGAGAAGCCTGAGAGAAAAACAAGTTTAGTAGGAAAGAGATAGTAGTCAACTGGTGAATGCTTTTGATTGATCAAGTAAGACTGAGATCCATCCAGTAGATTTAGCTGGTGGTCTTGAGAGCTCAGAGGATGGAAGTTCTCCTGGGGAGGAATCTTGGATAAAGCTCCTGAGAAGGTAAGAGGTTCCTATCAATTGAAGGACTACTATGTGCGATGCTCTCTGCTAGTGACTTTCACAAATATTACCTTGTTTAGCTCTCATAGCAATCTTGAAGTATTAGCCCCATTTTCAAAAGAAATCAAGACTCAGAGAAATATCTTGCCTAAGACCACACTGCTAGTAGAGATTAACCCTGCATCTATCTAGGACAGTCAGTTCTTTCTACTACTTCCTTCTTCTCTGTCCACGTCCTGCCATATAGGGTAATTTTATTAACTCATGATTTGGTTCAACACATATGCGTACTCACGAGTGCTAGGGACTGTTCTGGGTGCTGGGGATATAGCAGTGGACAGAACAAACACTTCCATCTCTTCACATTCTGGAGTCAGATGTGACTATGCAATCTGTCATAAAATGGTTGACAAGGAGACTAAAAAAACCAGGAAAAAGGAATAGGGAGTATGTATTTAGGGTTGTATTTTTAAGCAAGGTAGACAATAAGGACTTTACTAATAAAGGTGACATTTCAGCCAAGACCTGAGGTAGGGAAGAAAGCCAGTCATCCAGTTATCTAGGGGTGGGTGGTGGGGTGAGGAACACTGTAAACCTCCAAGGTTAAGAGGATGCTTGGCATGTCCCAGAAGAGCAAGGTGGCCAGCATGGTGGGAGCAGAACAAGCAAGGGCCAGCAGGAGGAAATTAGATCAGAGAATGGGGTGTAGAGCAAGGGTGGGAGACTAGATCAGATGGGCCATCTAGACCAAATTTAGTATTTTGACTTAAACGTCTAACTAGGTAGAAAGCCATTTGGTGGGCTTGAGCTGAGTGGTGCTGTGTTGAGATCAAATGGGGGAGTAAGGGCTAAGCAGGGAGGCAGTTAAGGCCATGGTGGTACCTTGGTGAGAAATGAGGGTGGCAGTTGGAAGTGCGGAGTTGTCCAATTTCCAAAATGTTTGAAATACAGTCAACAGGATTTGATGAGAGCGTAGGGTTTTGACAGCAACTGAAACTGTTTTTGTTTTCTGAGATCAGGCATTCCGATTGGAGACTGAGAAGGAAGTCAGCAAGGTAGAAAAGGGTGAGGTGTCTTGGAAACAAGCAAACACTCTCAAGTAAAGACGACCCCAAATGCTGCCTACAGGATGGTCAAAATTTACTGGCTACAGAACTGGAGTTATTGGTGACTTTGAGAAGTTTTAACTTAAGGGAGCAAGGTTACTGAGATTTGAGAATGGGAAAAAGTTGGTGAATATAATAGCTCTTTCAGTTCTGCTGTATATGAAGGAAAGCAGAAATTTGGGGTAGTAAAGATGTGCAATCTGATTTTTAAGAGAAGTTGCTATTTAAATGCTGATACTAAGATCACTATAGGTCCGTCATGCAGGGTGCATGCCAGTTACATCCCACTACTGTTGTTTCATAGTATGGTAGGTTATAAAACTGTTTTTGGATTAAGATAATACTGTATCTTCTCTAGGGCTCACTGAAATATTTTGATGCTTTATGCTTATGCCGTGGGAGAACGAAAGCACTTGCTTAGCAATGACAAACCCCTACACACCAGGATTCAGTTCTAAGACTTCCCAAAGCCCAATACCCTGGCTGAATTGGGAAAATTCCAGCTATAAGGTGAGAGGAAGGGAGAACTTTGATGGGCTGTTGCCAATAGTTGAGGCATGAAAACGATGGTGTTTGGATGAGGTGGTGGTAGTGGAGAGATATGAAGAGAAGTAAATAACTTCAATAGCAATCTGATTTTTAAGAGAAGTTGCTATTTAAATGCTGATACTAAGATCACTATAGGTCCGTCATGCAGGGTGCATGCCAGCCCCATCCTTATCAGAATGGCTGACCACCTCCCTAATCACACGCTACCTTTCCTAGGTTAAAAATTAGTTTTCCCCTCTTAGAGGGAAGGGCTGGGCAGAGGCTCAGGAACAATCTATAGCTCCTGTATTAGAGTCTTAATAAAGTCAGCCTCCTGAAATCTCTATTAGGTTTATACAAGCCTCTGCTTGGCCTTAATTCGGGTGTACTTTATAACACCTTTGGGTGGATATCTAAAGTTTCAGTGAACAGAAAATTTGTGTTAGCTTTTTTGACTCAAATAAGCACAAAAATACTAGTTCTACTGACCACCCCCTTCTTGGAGCATGAGCAGGTAGAGCTTCTGACATCAAAGGTTCTATCAGGGCCAGCCAGGTTGGCTCATGCCTATAATCCCAGCACTTCAGGAGGCTGAAGCAGGAGGACTGATCACTGGAGACCAGCCTGGGCAACACAGCAAGAACCCATCTCTCTACAAAAATTAAATATTATACTAACAAAGTATAAAAAAATAAAAATTAGCCAGGGGCGGTGGCACACACCTGTAGTCCCAGCTACCTGGGAGGCTGAAGCAGGAGGATCACTTGGACCCAGGAGTTGGAGGCTGCAGTGAGCTGTGACGATGCCACTTCATTCTAGCCCAGGCAACAGAGCAAGACCCTGCTTCAAAAGAAGTCCTATCAGGATCAGCAGCATGACTGTCTGCCTTGAGCGTTGCCCCTAGCCACCAAGAACAGGTTGCTTAGGTGTTAAGACATCAACCAGGACCTCCAGTAGCACTCTTTCTCAAGAGCCCTTATCCAAGCCAATGTTAGCTGAGTAAACCTAGGATCATCAAGATATTCCAGAGGGGACATCTGGTCAGCAAGGGGTTGTGGTGCAAATTCCCTTTAAGTGGCTTCTGAAAATATATTCACCTCCATGCAGAGCTTTAGTTGCATCAAGAATCCAGATAATTTTACTGGGACACCAGTACTTCTTGAGAGAGAACAGGCCATCTCCCTGGAAATTCAGGGGCAGCTATTTAGAATGATTCCTGCAAGATGGCTATGCTTGTCTAGAGATCACCCTGTATTTTAGTATGATACAAATGTCATCAAGTTTTTTTTTTGCTATGCAATGTTGCAAATTCATGAGACTTATCTTTGTAGATTATAGAAATTACTCACATTGTTTACTTCTAGTAACCTGAGGAATAACCTTAAATCTTACGTGATGAAAAGGGAGTTTAAGAATTTAAAAGTCTTAAAATCTTCAAACTAAGACTAATTTCCTATACCTCAAAACAAAAGCTAGTAATTCTCTCTCCATAAATTGTGGAAGCTCTTTTCAGTCACATACAATTACATCAAGTATCACAATGTTTATTGATAGATACAAGTATATAAAATCAGGGCATGAACATGACTTGATAAATTAAGTAGACTTAATTTCAATACTATAATAAGAGGGACCAATTCAAATTCTCACCATTTTTTTTTCACACCCACAAAAACCACTTCAAGGGCATTAACGATCTCTCAAAACTGATCAGTTTTGTGCAAGTAAACCATGTTTCTTTTTAAAAAGACTTGTGCACTTGCCCAGGCTCAAGGATATTAAAATCTAGCACATAAAGCCCATTACTAGAGGTAGAAATACAGGCAATATACTATTACGGCAACAACCATCAATTACAGTTAAGAATTTTTTCTGTAACAACCAAATGGATAATCAAATATTGCAACAACTCAAGTATTACTGAGCAAAGTGCATTTCTACAGTATTCAGTGTTGCTATTCAGTTTTCTAACTTAAAACAGCCTATGATAACTGGCAGCAAAGAAGGTCCTTGCAATAGACTGCCTCTGCTTGAGAACTTATGATGTAATTATTGCATGCTGCTAATATACTATCTAAACATTAAAGATACTCCTAAAATATTTGATGGTAGACTATGATTAAGACATTACACTACAAAAAAACCTTATGCAGAAGGAAATCCTAACTGACGTGCTTCTGCTTTAAATATCGTGAAAACATTACAGCGGAATGAATTTTCGCAGTGGTTAGGTCAAATGCAGTTACATCATAGCAACAGTATGTTTTGCACAATTTAAGGCTTTGGCTGGTTCTTTAGTCAGCTTCTTCCTCCGATTCTTCTTCTTCAGCAGTTTCTAGCCAGGTTAGCCACTGATTCACCTGTGAATTAGATTTGTTAACTTAAAGTACTTAACAGAAAATGAAACTCAAAGTTTGGGGCTTGATATAACTACAATTCCATCCAAGGACAAAAATTTTAAGTTGTACCACATAATTCTTAACACAACCTCAGAACATGCTGCAAATGTAGTAGTTTACACAAAGAATGGTTTATTTGGATCTGGGATAACATAAAAGCTGTTTATGGCCAGTTAGCTTGTTTCATTCTTCGACACTTTTCCAGTTAACATTTCAGAATTATTTTAGTCTAGGACAACAGCTCCTCCAAGCCTAAGCACGTTATTAGCAAGTATGTGTATGTAGGGTGTTTCTAAAAAGGATACTTCTAGTCCCACCTCAAAACTACTAGATCAGATTCTCCAAGGACAGGGGTAAATGCTGTAAGGATGACCCTCATGAACCTAATTTGTATACCATAGGAGGAGTAAAGGTAAAATGACCATGTTTCTCAAAGCCTGGTTCCTCTGGAAAACAGGAGAATCATCTGGAATGTGTACCACATGCTTACTAAATCAGAATCTTTGCAATCAGGCCTAGAACCAACTTTTACTTTTAACTACTCTCTCCAGGTAATTAATATACACTGATTTCAGGTTGCACTGATGTATGTTCTTCCCCTAGGACTTTAATTCCAGTTCATGATAGAAAATTAAACTGTGAGAAATTAGAAGCAATCTCTTTATACTAAAGTTTTTTAAAACACTTAAATCCAAACACGCACAATTGCCCAATCTACTAAGTAAATTTACTCCCCAAAATGTTAGCTACCTCTAATTTAACATCTTACAACCAGAATTGCAACATGACTTTATATTTCATAGCATTACATTTTGCTAACTGCCTACTTAATTAACCATAGTTTCAAACAGTGCAGAATGATATATGGGTGAAGACAAACTACTAATTAGCATTATCTCACCTTATTTCAGAGCCTTTAAAAAGAAGGTTTTTCATCTGAAGTAATAAACAAATTGAAATAAGCAGACCAAATTTTTTATGTAAGATTTACCTGGAACAAAGCCTTGCCTTTCCCTGGAAACTCTTGGGTTATATCTTCTTTCCAAGCCAAGAAAGCTTCTTCTTCAATAATTTCCATGTCATAGAAGTGCACAAAAAAGCGGAGTAACATGCCTAAAAAACAAAATGTAACCCCATTATTTAGTGTGCTGCCGAACTGTTCCACACTCATCATTCTTAGGTAATGGTGCCCTCACCTTTTGGGAAGTTGCTGTTGTAGCAGTGCACCTGAAGAGCATACAGGGCACTGACTTGTAGATCAACATGATCATGAAGAAATTTCTGCATTACTGGCTTGAAAGAAAGAAGCAGTTGTTTTTCCTGCTCTAACTGTTCTTTGGAAGGAGCAGAGGAAGAATCTGTTTCATCGCTGGGTGGGTTTACTTCACTAGAAATATACTGTAAGAAGCTGGACAGAAAGAGGCCTTGTTAGAACCCAAAAGTAAGTTTTTCTAGCTCAAGAAACAGAAAACTCTTAGTCTTCTGGCCATGTAGACTTATTTTCTTGTAAATAAAACATAACTTTATGTAGAACATCACTCATCTTACCTAGTCATTAAGATGTTCACAAATCCTTTATCTACATGAAGTTTGGGAGAGATGTTATCTTTAATCCATTTATATATGGTTTGAGGGGATGGATCCAACTTTATTTGCTTCAACAGTTCCTTCTCCAATTTGAGGAGTGGGAATAAGAAACTCAGTCCCTTTCCTTCCAATATCTCCAACATGCGGTCCTTATTCTGATCAATTTCTGAAGAGACAAAGCCATTTCTGCATTATCAAATAGTTCATTTTACCCAGCTGACCTGTCTAGAGAATAGAGCTTTATGAATGATTTCCCAAGTACACAAGATTTACATAAAAGAATAAAGAACCAACCCAGCAAATGAAAACTCTCAACATAAGGATCAAATAATAGTTAAATCATAACTATCTCTTCATAAAATTGGTATTATCTATCCATGGTAATGTTTATCATTACCTGGACAGAATAATCAGCCTGACCAATTTTAAATCCGAAGTACTAGAAATCTCTAGATATAGAATAAAAAAACAAATCAGCGTTCTCTTACCTGGGAGCATTTTCTGCATATTGACCTTGCTTTGTTGAAAAAGTTCTGTTAACCATTCTCGATCTTGTAATTTAGCCAATTGCTGAAGACAAAGTAAGAATAGAGGAAAATGGGTGCCACTTTCCAGTGGTTGAGCTAGTTCTGAAATGCTCACCAGCTCTGAAATGATGGCACGAGCTGCAAACTGTGCTAAATATGATTTCACCAAGGGGATGTCAACCTCCAGTTTGGGGCACTGGTCCAATACATTCAGGAAAGCCTTAGAAGAAATAGACAACAATTTATTAGTTTTCAAATTTGAGTGGTAAGAATTCTTATCACAGAATAAGGAAAATGTTCTACCTGCATGAAGTTGTCACTTGTGGCTATCCCTTCCTGTTTGAGTAAACTGATCAAAGAACTTGCTTTTTCTTTATCTTCATCACTTCTATCTAGTGACAAGATGATTACTTTGCTTAACATCTCAGGTAGGAAATGTTTAGGAGCCCTCATTTCTCTTACACCATTGACAGCCTCATTGGCATTTCCACTATTCAGATACTCAGTCATGACAGTTTCCTGCAAAGAACACAATCAAAGTTATCTTTAGCATTTTCTCTATCCCAAATATACTCTAAAAATTAGAGACTAAAATGGGATTACTTAAAACTTACAGTGAGTTTAAGTAGTTCTTCCTTTGATGGTGGTGGCTTTTTGCTGGTCTTGGCAGGCTTTTCCTGGATAAGTGGTGGATTAGTTTTGAGACCAAGCTGAGGTGTCTAAAAATAAGCAACATTACAGATACGGTTATTAATTTTTTTTTTTTTTTTTAAAGAAGCATGTGAGATTAGAGGGAAGAGAACACCAAAGTCTTCACTCATCTTTAGAACGTACTGGAACCACAGAAAATGTCCTGATGGTCCATACCTGTCCCAGCGGTGGTGTTTGAGTGCGTGGTGGTTGTGCACTAGGAGGAATCATAGTTATCTGGGGCTGAAGCTTTGGCACTTGATTTTTATTCATTAGGAACGACTGAGCAGGCCTCAGACTAATCTGGAATTGAAAACAAATCAAAACAGATATCCAGATTAACAGCGTGCAATTGGCTAACATTTTTAAATATAACATTCTAACATCCTAAAAATTCTATACAAACATGATAGAATCTAGAGGATAAGTTTCTCTAGAAACTAACAAAGTTTAAAGGTGTAATTTCTGCCAAGAAAATCAAAGATCTGATCCACAAGATAACTGCTATAAATCTTGCATTTATGAGAATTCTCCTAGGATCAGCATGACTAAAATATTCAAATAAAAAGCAAATTTAGAGTTTAGAAAATGTCTTAGTTAAATCATCTTACTTACAGAGAAACTGCAACAATATCTTGACAACCATTTTCCTTGCTCTAACTAATAAAGACTTTAAGAGATTTGCCCTCATATCTCATAATCTTCGCTCATAGGACACTGGATATCCAAAGCAAGAAAAAGTAGTACAGAAAAAGAGAGAAAAGGGTGAAGAATTCCAGCATTAGTCCTCTTAATAACACGTCTTTTTATAATCATCGGGCAATAAATTTCTGAATTGACAAACTATGGTATATAAATAACATAGGCAAATGTACCTCATCTGCATTAAGCTGTCCTTTCTTAGAAAACCGAGGTGGCATATCCTTCGACTGTCCTTGCAGCTGGGATAAGAGTCCCTGACTCTGGTTATGGTAGAGCTGGCTTAGCCCCTATTTCAGAAAGGGAGAGAGAAAGTCTAGATAAAAAGGGGGTCCACAAATTATGGTAATCAAGTACCAAAGGGATGAGCCAAGCCATAGGAAAGCTCAAATGAATTGCCCAGAGAAAGTAAAAGATGAAACAGAGAAGAATAAAATCTAACCTGTCAAATAAAGTGATGTGATTTTACTAATACTTTACTAATCTTAAGGATAAGCAATTCACTCAGTTTGAAATAACTGTCACAGATGTAAATGTGGTTTAGGAAAAAAAAAAAAACACACCCCTAGAAGTTTTATTTTTTAAAAAGGGAAATGAAATCACATATATTACAGAATTTAATACTTTGTTGTCTGAACACTTTTAAATTTTTTTTTTTACCTGGCTTTTCATAAACTTGCCTCCCATCTCTCCGAACTGCGACTGCGTGGGAGGCATGATGTGTCCCCCATGGCCATTGAAGAGTTGATTTGAACGATGACGTCCCATGGTGGGTGAAAATCTATCCTGTATAACTCCTGGACCAGTACCAATTCCGCTACCTTAAAATACATACATGGACAACTCTTAATTCTACTAATTAAAAATCTAAGCTCATTTTTGTAGTTTGAACAAACCACTTTGTTCAAAATTACCTGGCATTTGTCCAAACATATCAGCAAGTCCTCCAAGTGGGTCCCTATCCATTTTCATCCTGGGTGGCATGAATGGCCCCTCCAGAAAGAAGTCACTTCTCATCCCTTGAGCCATAGGAGCAGGAATAAACACTCCTAGATCCTTTAGAAATGAACAAGAACTTTTGTCTCTGTATACTGTTTTACTTAAAACTGAAATTTATATACTGGGAAAACCAAAAACTTCTACAATAGACTATTATTATTTCTGTAAATAGCTTCTTCCAAAAATGGCATACAAGACACTAAAAACATTAAGCTCCATGTTAAGATGAGACAGTCTTAAGTGTTAAGGGGGATAGGGGATCCTGTGTTACTACAGTAACACTTGATTAAAAAAAAAAAAACTATCTTACTTTTACTGCATCTTGACGGATTTGATTGATCGTCTTTGGTCCATTGTCAAGAAAAGCCTTACGAGGAACCCAGTGGTGTTCTCGCAACTCTACGGTATCCTTTAATTTAAAAAATAATGTAAATTTTATTTTAATACTCCTAAACAAAAAACTCAGTTTACCAACACATTTAAAGAAATGAGTTTTACCTGCAGCAGGAAACGAATCCTCGCTGGCAATTCCTTACTTAACATCAAGGAACACATTCGGGCAAAGTACTGATCCATTAAGGACTGATAAAAGAGAAAAATACATTAACTGCAAGAGCTAAAGCAAAAGTATAAATTTAAGGCTTTTAAGACTTCTAGATTAAAACCAAGGTTATTGACTAAATATAGCAATCCCCTATAACATCACAAAAATAAGTTGCTTGATCATACAAAGTTAAGACAAACTGCTTATATCGCTTCTCTCCACAACATACATACCTTGGCTCGTTCATGGTCTAATCTAGGTCCCACTGTCCTCATTATCTGACAGAGGCACTCCAAATCCTCTCCCATATCTTTGAGTTGGACTCTCTTCTTCTTTTCCAAAAGCTATCAAAAGAAAGAAATACCAGGTGCTGACAATATTTTACAGTTACTCTGGTTTAGATGTAGTACTTTTCTTTTACATTTGCATTCACTCAGTTCACAGCATCTAGTACAGTGCTTTCTACCGGTCTGTATTTAAAAAATCCCTCCAAACTTAGCAATTTTAACATAGGTATAATCAGTTCTACCCTTACTTTGTAAGATACACTGCATACTTCCTTATTAGATACTGTTCTATCAACGTTTTTTAAGTTTTGCTGACCACTGGCCAACACCCACTCAGATGGACAACCGACTCATTTCCCTCAGTGATGTACACATCGATTACATTCATCTAAGTCTAAATTCCCAGTCATACTTACTGTTTTGATGCACTTATGAAGGATAGATTCATGAATAAGATCAAGCTTGCCAAGTTCTCCAATGAATTTGATGTTCCCCAACATCTTGATCTTAGCAATGGCTCTCTGTTCCTCCTCCTCGGGGAGGAGGGGATTTTCACGCTTATCATAGACTTGGAGAAAAAAACAAAACAAAACAGAACACCAAAGTCAACATTTAGAATTTAGCTGAAAATACACAGTACTACTTAGTATTAATAGAAAGTCTCACCATCAACATTTCTGGTTCGGTTTTCAAATTCATCTTGTAATTTGGAAATCAGGAGGCGTCTGAATGTCTGCAAACGTAAGACATTTGCCAAACTTTAATTCTTTCAAATCAACTTTAAAACAAGCAAACGATACAGAGTAGGTGTAAAAATAAATAAAACAAACAAAAACTACCACTTACTGTGCTTTGCTTCTGTCCTGGTTGACCCTCTGCTGCTGGGCCATCAAAGTTTGGTGCATCTTCTGCCAATCGCAGACATAGCTGAGCATACAGTGAGCTATACTTTGGCTCTTCTAGCGCTTTGTCCACAATCTACAGAAAAATGTCATTTTTTAAATTTTTTTGTGCTGCTATAACAAAAAATGTCTTTTTTTAAAAACTAAATACGAAAATTTTTTCAAAGAACTCTTCCTTTGTAACTTAATACTTTCTTGTAGTCTTAAGGATCTTAAATTTCATGACAAATTTCTTATCAACTTTGACAGTTCTTTATATCTCATCTGAAATTTGGAAATAAGACACTTCTATTTTAAAATTTATTGTGTAAACTAATTTAGGTAATACAAGTTAAGTGCTTAGGGCACAGACTGGAAAAATACAATTAGCCATTACAGTATCCCAAAAATGTCCCAGTTATACATCTCATCTAGTCAACATCCCTCCCCCAGGTGTTAGAAAACATCTTGGATAGCAAAACTTTTTAAAAAGACACTGGAATCTTTTATCAACTGTCATACAATTCCTTTTCAAGACCAAAATATGGTGTTCTCTACAAAAAGAAAACAAATAGTTTGCTATTTGGCCTCATTTAACTCTTAAAAAAAAGTATAGTATGAACTTAAAATTCACCTCTTAAATCTGATGCTATTAAAAGTTAGTGGTTCTGTTTTTATAACTATCAGTATTCAAAAACATAGACGTATCTAGCTCACATCTCAGGGTTTTAAGCAATAATGGAAGTGTAAAAAAAAAGAAAAAAACAACAAAATTTAAGTTTGTTAGTTTCCTCCCCCCTTTGAGTTAAGCCAACATTTAAAACTTACCAGCAGTATGACCCCTTTAAGGATGAGTTTAGACTCTACACCCACATTGAGGAGCTCAAGGCATAGCTTGTCAAACTTCTCAGGAGTAAGCTTATTTAGTATGCTGGGAAAAAGAAATCCCATTTTAAGTGTCAGACAATACACAAAATTGAGTTGAAAAACAACTCTTAAATTACGTTGATTTTTTCCTTCTACTTGCTACCTTTAATATCAAGACATGTCTTCTTACTCATCTAACCAAAGGGATGTTGAAATAAACCCATTATTTTGATAACACCTGTTCCAGACTGGGAGTACACAGCTGTTTGACAAGAAACTTTCCTCACTTTTTCTTTTTTTTTTTTTTTTGTTGAGACAGAGTCTCACTTTGTTGCCCAGGCTAGAGTGAGTGCCGTGGCGTCAGCTTAGCTCACAGCAACCTCAAACTCCTGGGCTTAAGCGATCCTACTGCCTCAGCCTCCCGAGTAGCTGGGACTACAGGCATGCGCCACTATGCCCGGCTAATTTTTTCTATATAGATTTTTAGGTGTCCATATAATGTCTTTCTATTTTTAGTAGAGACGGAGTCTCGCTCAGGCTGGTCTCGAACTCCTGACCTTGAGCAATCCACCCGCCTCGGCCTCCCAGAGTGCTAGGATTACAGGCGTGAGCCACCGCGCCCGGCCTTTCCTCACTTTTTCGAAGCTCAAAGTGCCTCATTATCAAGGCTAGACCATTATATCCCATGCTTTGACAGGTTAGATAACCAAGCCAGGGGAAGTGCCAGTACAATAGGCTTGTGGATTATAACCCAATGGTGGAAAGCAACTGTAAGCCCCAAAATACTGATGTGCAGCTCTTCAGTTTTAAGATAATTCTTAGACTGGAGAAATACAGCTAATTCATATTTCTTCCCTCCTTTTAGTAAAACAGTCTTTGAAACTTACCCTCTTACTTTCCTGAAGATTGCATCATGTCGTTCTTTTTCATTTGCGGAGTTGTTTGCTGCGGAGTTGTCATCTCGTCTAGTGCTTCGTGCAGGAATCCATTTCTGAGCGTTTTGCCCTGGGGTTTTCCCCAGGAACTCGCTGATTATAAACAGTAGTATCAGAATCACCTGAAGGGCTTGCTAAAACAGACTGCTGGGCCCACCCCCAGTTTCTGCTTTAGTAGGTTTGGGGTGGAGCCTGAGAATTTGCATTTCTAGTAAAGATTCCCATGTGACGCCAATGCTGTGGGTCCAGGGACCACATCTTGAGAATCAACACTTTCTAACGTCTTATGACCGTGCTGCATGCACACCACTTTACTCAATAACCAATTGGTAGAGGTAATAACTGATTTCAGAAATAAAATCAGTAAAAATAATCCCAAGAATAAGAGGAAAAAAGTAACAATTTGAGGGCCCCAACTTATATTAGACGATATGGCTAAGGAATAACCAAGTTGATATTTTGTATTTTGGATATCTATCAAAAACTGTGCCCCTTAAGACTAGGATTCCTAATAATCTATTGCCACAACTATACTGTCGTCTATGGGGAAAACTTTTAACTTAAATCTACTATTCATAAAACACATTGTTTTTACTTGTTTACCATACCTGTTGCCAGCAGTCTTGGGATAGTGCTGAGGTGCACCCCTACTTCCTCCTCCGCCCGAAGAAGCACTATTTAAAAGAAATTTTTTTTTACTATACTCCACTTACATGTCACTCGAATAAAGGGTTTCTTTATTTTGTATTTTAGATATCACACCACAAATGAAGACTGAACTTGGGCCTAAAGGAAAGCCAAACAAGTGATTCCATTTGTCAGATGGCAATTATTTATGAAGACTGCCAGCGAAAATTTAAGAACTTTAAAAATTGAAATCGCAGCCCATTAAGAATTACTTGGCCTGGTGACTCTTGGTTTTAGGACCGACCTTTTCAAAAGGACTCCCAAAATTAAATTTATGTATACCTGAAACGAGAAGCACCCCCTTCTGCAATCGCACTCTCCACTTTGGCGGCTTGACAACGAAGAATCTTCAAAAGAATAATATTATTGGATGGGGTGGGGAGGGGAGGGTATGGGAGAAATGAAAAACCTAGAATGAGAAAGAGCACCAAAATTAGATACTGCTAACATAGAGATCTACAAACCTTCATTCAATTATGATTTATATCAGATCCTGGCACTGCAGTTGATTGAACTTTCACTGCATTGCAGATCTCCTAAGAATAAACTAAAATGTACTCAAAACACAGACAGACAATAAAATTTCATTTTGTTTAGCCACCTAGAAATTCCCTAGTGTTCAAAGATGCAAAGAACAGCCTTCATAGAAATGCAAGAACATCTCAAACTTTTAAGAACAAATCTGAAAAAGCCACACTCTACCGCCTTTAAAACTGAGCACTGAGCTCAATACAAACAAAAATCTAACTCTATCGACACGGGCAGTATCATGTGAAAAATGTCTCCCCTAATTTTTACTGCCTCAACGATGAGGCCATCAGAGTGGATAAGGTATCACTGAAGACTGTTCAGTGGTTTCCTCCACTCTCCATCCTTGTAACCGCTCTCCATGGACAGCTTGTAGAGACAAGCAAGAGAGGGGCTTGAGTGTGCAGCGGCTGGCACCAAGGCAGGCGGAAGACCGGGACCACAACATGGCAGCAGGAACCTCCACCCCGTTTTTCCCTTCCTGGGAACAAAAGAGCGATGGATGCCTCCCACCCAGGCTCGAGTTAGGGAAGTGCTTCCGACAGCCGCCCCACGAGGCCGCAGGTCCCTCGGCGGGGAGGAGCAGCAGAGGCCGCCCCCGCCAGCCCAGCGCCTGGCTCTTTGTTCTCCAGGCAGGAAGGCGGCCTCCTGCCCACCGGCCGCCTCCAAGCCGGCCCCCTCCCACCCCATAAATCCCCCCGGGTCTGACAGCGGCCTCGCCATTGCTTCCTAGACTGACAAAAGGGGCAGAAACTCTCACTCTCTCCTCCCTCCCCACGAAACGCAGCCCCGCCGCTACCGGGCCCCACACACCTCCTCCTCGCCTGGAGGCCGGGCTCCGGGACTCCTGCGCTTCGCTGGTCCCGCGCCAACGGCCGGGCCCTCCCCGCCGACCCGCGTCCCTCCCGTCGCGGCGCGCGTGGCCCCCGCCACGCTCCCTCGCGCTCCGGGCACCCCCGCGCCTTGGTCCGCCACGGCCTCGGCCCCGCAGGGGACGGCCACCCAGCCATGGCTGGACGGCGGCCGGGCCAAGGCCGCACTTTCCCTTCTACTCCGTAAGCAGCGTGAAGGGAGAACAAAGACCAAGACTTTCCAGGTGCCTGAAGTGCAGACGAAACGCGAAAAAAGGGTCGCCCCACCCGGCTCCGCCTGCGGCCGCCATTTTGTACCGCTGAAAAAGAAGCGGCCAGGGACGGCGGCCATTTTAGAGCGCTCCGCTCGGCGGCGGCGGCGGCGGCAGCTGCGGCGGCGTCTCCACTCACCTTCACCGAGAACTCAGCAGCTGCTACCGCAGCTGCCTCCTCAGGATCCGGTCGTCGGGGATGGGGAAGGGAGGGGAAAGGGGAACGGAAAACAAAAAAGGGGGAGGGAAGGGGGAGGAAGGAATCGGGGACGGCTGGAAACTCTCAGCTCAGAGGAGTCACTGCTGCAGCCACCACCCGGTAACCGCTGCCACCTCCATAGAGCTCCGACTCGCTGCTGGCGCTAAGGCGTGTCTGAAGCCGAACTTATCACTCTAGGGCAGCCGAACCCACCAGAGCCGCCCCGAATGGCTCCTTCGCCGCCCAATCAGCAGCCTGGCTGTCGTCCGCCACCAATCCGCGCAGGGCGGCGGGGAGGAGCCACAGGGCCAAGCTCGGTTGCGGCGCAGCCCCGCCGCAGTGCGCAAAGCCATATTCGCGAAGGCTCTGAGGCCAAGCCAGTGGCGTAAGGGAAGCTGAGAGCTGTCAAGCTTCGGGCCGCTTGCGTAAAGTCAGAGAGCCCCTTTGAGTCTGCGTTGGAGTGCCTGCTTCGTCTTCCTCCACAGTCTCTTTGTTCCCTGAGTCTGTACCCCGTGCTTGAGTTCTCCAAACCCCTTCTCCCTCTACCTCGTTTTCTCCACCGGGAATTTGGGAAGAAAACGCGCCCTTTTGCTACGTTACCCGACCTCCGTCCGTGGCGTGTCAGAGCACTGATTTTCCTGGCGCCCCCACGGAGCTGTGATTGCCTGTCGCGTGCCTGGGGCTCCCTGGGACTGGCCTGTTGGGCTGAGGCCTGGCGCCCCCGGGGCGCAGCGCCGGGAATCACTACCTGTCTGCAGGTCCTTGGCTTGGCCAGCCTCAGGGTGAGGGAACCGAGAGAGTAGGGTTGAGGAGCAAAGACGAGAGCCCCAAAGCGAAAAAGAAGCTTCACTCAGCTCCTTACTGATCCACCTCCTGCAGGGTGAATGAAAGGAAGGGGCTTAGTGTCTGTCTTTGTACCTCACACTAGAAACAGTTTCCCCCAAAGGAATGTCCGGCCAGCGGTCACCGAGGAATACTCAGAATATGCTAGACTTCTTTGGAAGAAGTGTTTGCAGAGCGCGGGCGTTTGGTGGATTTTAAATTGCTAGCTCCTGGGTTTTGTTTGTTCTTTCTTTTTTTTAAAGAGCACGTTAAACATTGTCAGCTGTGTATTTTCATTTTATGTAAGGTCCATCATAGGAAGTAGGATTAGGCTTTTCTAAGCCGCAAGTCAAACTATTTATACTTCTCAGGTAATATTTTAAAGGATAGATACTGTGTTCCATCGTTTGCGCCGTTTTTAGTACAAAAAATGGAGTCATGTTTGCATATACTTAACAGAAATGTCCCCATCTCCATTTTGAACATACTGTTCTTGATACAATGTATAATCAAGAGCAAGAAAGTGTATGTGTGTGTGTTTTAACATGCTTGACTTTTAAAGAAAGTCTTCAATGAAGGGCATGATTTTCAAAGATTGAAACTTAAGTTTGACATGTCAAAACAGCTCTTGGTGTTGAAATCACCTAGTCCTTGAGACAATTTTCAGGAAAGTTGCATAGTTTTTCCTAGGACATTTAAATCTGATAATAGAAGGATATGGTGTGACTCTGAAGGTTTCTAACACAATTCCAACATTTTTAAGTCTTTGCCTAAAGATGCTGGAATTGATTGATCATTCCCCCACCTGATTATTACTACAATTATTGCTACTAAATCAATTTCACTTGAACTTTATTTTTAAGAACTAGAAAATTTATTCTCACTCTTGGAGTTAGTTACATGTTTTTTTAAAAAAGGAAATGATTATTTTTGGGAAAGGTACAAATTTTGTTTCAAATACAAAAGGTTTTACATTGTAATTTCAGGACTCTTCTAGCTTCAAGATAACAACAGAATAATGTTTCTTTCTAATTTCTGTAGGGCTTTACAAATTGCAAAAATGCTTTAATATATGTAATATTTTTACATAAGTGGTTTACATTCCTTATGTCTGATAATGAATACATTAGTCTTATAGGAAGAGTGGAGTTCAAAAACTCTATCTTAGACAAGGTGGCACGAGGAAGGAAATAAAAAAAAAATTTTTTTAAAAAACCCATTACTCGGCCGGGCGCGGTGGCTCACGCCTGTAATCCTAGCACTCTGGGAGGCCGAGGTGGGCGGATCGTTTGAACTCAGAAGTTCGAGACCAGCCTGAGCAAGAGCGAGACCCCATCTCTACTAAAAATAGAAAGAAATTATATGGACAGCTAAAAATATATATAGAAAAAATTAGCCGGGCATGGTGGTGCATGCCTGTAGTCCCAGCTACTCGGGAGGCTGAGACAGGAGGATCGCTTGAGCTCAGGAGTTTGAGGTTGCTGTGAGCTAGGCTAACGCCACGGCACTCACTCTAGCCTGGGCAACACAGTGAGACTCTGTCTCAAAAAAAAAACAAAAAAAAAAACCCCATTACTCTGGCCTAGACTTCAAAGAGAATATTCACCTAACTCTAAAAGCTGAATGTTCTTATAATTAAGAAACTTGAAATTCAATAATTAAAAATTTAAAAAGTGTTATTTAATCTTTGCTAATGGTGAACCCCTCCCTCTGCTATGGGCTTTGCAGGTATGAGTGTACGTGAGAAACTGGCCTGAGAGGGAGTAACCCCAGGGAGGAAAAATAAAAATATTCATAAAATACATCCTCTCAATTACCGTCCAATCAGTGGGAGAAATAAACATTTCATAATTTTGCAATGTTTGCATCACATTATGGACATGAAAATTCAAGTCATTGTCTAGAATTTAGCTTTTAGTTCGCAGAAAATTGAATTTGAATATACCCACTTAAACCTTCTAGTTTTACACTTCTATTTCAGCAGTTTATAAGTTTCTATTTTATCAGTTTATAAGACTAAAAAACTCTTAAGAGTCTTGACTGACTTGTTAACTCATACATTTTTGCATTATTTTAACTAATGTTAAATGCTAGTTATTATTCTATCACGTACTACTCCTGGAGCATCTGCTATCCTTTCTGTGCTTAAAGATTCCCTAATCCTACATCTCCAGGCAAGATATCTCATTTTAAATCCAATTCTGAACTTCCAACAGTTTATTGATCAGAGATGCAGACTTGCAGCCATATTTAGTTTGGGCCACACAGTAGTTTTGACATTTGAATTAGTTGAATTCAAATATTATGAGATTTTATATACAAATCCAGATTTCCAACTTTTCATGAAAAATCTTAAAATAGGTAATACTGTGCCTGAAATTCTTATAGGGCAACATTCAAGTATAGCCGAGTAGGACTGCCTCTAGGTGTTTTCTCTTAATTTCTCCACAGTTAAATCTCACTTAGTTCACTCATTTATGTTCCAGTCTGGCCCCTCCAGCCATTTTGCTGTTTAAAGTTGTTTGTTCAAACTCAACAGATTTATTAAGGAAATTTATTATAAGGAAAAGGAGTTAGACCAGGTGAGTTCAAATATCTTCTCTACCACTTACTGTGAAACTTTCAGCAAGTTATTTATCTATTTATTTAGAAACAGAGTCTTGCTCTGTTGCCTGGGCTAGAGTGCCGTGGTGACCCTGGTTCACAGTAACTTCAAACTCCTGGGCTCAAGCAATCCTCCTGCCTCAGTCTCCTGAATCTCCCGAGTAGCTGGGACTACAGGCATGGGCTACCACGCCTGGCTAATTTTTTCTGTTTTAGTAGAGATGGGGGCGGGTCTCAGTGTTGCTCAGGCTGGTCTCGAACTCCTGAGCTTGAGTGGTCCTCCCACCTCTGCTTCCCAGAGTGCTAGGATTATAGGTGTGAGCCACCGTGCCCAGCCTGGGCAAGTTATTTAATTGCTCTCTCTCCTTCAGTTTCTAAATCTGTAAAATGGGCATGACAACAGTATTTATAGAGTTGTAAAGATCAAATGAGATAAGCACATAGCATAGACCCTGACATAGCAGTTAATGTTAGTTTCCATATTATCAATAATATTGATAAACCACCTATTTCGAACTATTTGTTTTGCTAAGGATCCCACTATTCTTCTATGCTAGAAACTTGACTGTACATTTTCTCTTTCCTTTTGATCAGGTTTAATATTCAATCAGTTACTGAGTCCTGGTGTTACTTCTCTCTAAACGTTTCTTGCATGCATCTTCTTCCCTGCAACATCATTGTGTATATGCTAATCTAGGCCTTAGCATATTTTTCTTCTGAAATATTGAAAAATTCTAGTTGGTCTTCTACACTCTTCTCCTTTTAGTCTGTATATTCGTGTTAGGCTTGCTTAAAACACTTTTAAACATATCATTACCATGCTTAAGAATCTTAGTGCTTCAGTATTTTCTATTTAATATATCATTTGGCCACGGCACTCACTCTAGCCTGGGCAACAGAGTGAGACTCTGTCTCAAAAAAAAAAAAAAAATATATATATCATTTGATCTCAACCTTGGCTGCACATTAGAATCACCTGGGGCCTTTTAAATATCTCAATGTCCAGGCTGCATCCAACTGAACCAGATAAAACTGAATCTCTGGGAGTGGGATCCAGCCACTGATAGCTTTTAAAGGTCTCTAGGTGATTCCAATGTGCAGTCAAGTTTTGAGAACCACTTTAGTGCAGAGTATTATAGAAAATTATAATATTTACAGCTGAAGTAAAACCTAGGAAAAGGAAACTGGGTTATAGAAAAGATAAAGGACTTTCCCCAAGTAGGGAAACAGGCATTAGAACCCAACAATCCCAGTTCATATGCTTTTGCCTGGCTTTCAAGCCCTTTATATTCTGTTCCTACTCTACCTTTTCTGTTGGCCAGATACCCAATCTTCTTTCATGGCACTAGTAAGGCTGATATTGCTGCCCCTAAAAATTCACTGCTACTAATACTCTATTGCTTGCAATTTTGAGGATAGCCTCATTTATTCCATCTACCAATTCATTCCTGAAGCATAGGATGAGTAGATAAGAGCCCTACTCAAAAACCTCAGTAGTTCTCCTCTACCAGAATAACAATGGAACTCCTTAGTTTGGCATAAAAGGCCCTTGTCATCTGGCTTTAGATTAGTTCCCTATTCCTAGGTATATCACTCCTTCATTCCTGTGGTTATCCCTAATCTAGTTGTATGGTACTCAAATTTTGCTCCATTTAGTTAAGATGTATTTCAGAGATAGAGCTAATGGAACTTCTGATGGATTAGATATGGAAGATTAAAGACAGAACTAAGAATGATTCATAGGTTTTTGCCTTAGCAACTGGCAGATGGTGAACAATGGAGGAAAAACTGTTTGGAACATGTTACATTAGAAATGCCTATTAGATATCCAAGGGGAAATTTCAGTAGGCAACTCAATATAGATAATATACATGTATAGCTTGCATGGGGGGAAGGGTGATCAGAAATGGAGATTTGACTAACACCAGTGGTGTATAGTACATAGGACTAAAATTTGGTGGTCTTTGTCCACTTGGCAGAAAAAAAAATAAAGTTAGTGAATATACCAACAGCTAGGCAAGGAGGTTGGGCATAATCTTTGTTTTCAAAGAGCTCACAACCTAGACAAAGAAAAGATAAACACACCAATTACATACAAAGGAAGAGAAGGGTAGAAGCAATGCTAAACTGAACAACCAAGAAAAAAGTGCTATGAGGTTTCATAAAGAAAATAATGGGAGATGAGGCTGCGGCCATCCTTCCTTGAGTGCTAGAATGATGATTTGGGGCTTGACTATACCGACAAAGAAAATTCTTTTGCTGATCCAAACTTAGATCAGTTTTCGTTTAAAGTTTCATTGATCAGAGTGCTGTTTCAAGGAAGTTAACCTTGCAGCTTGTGTAGAATGGATTGAAAGGCAAATCTGGAGATAGGGAGATCAGTTAGAAGGCTATATAATTCATTTTTTAAATGGGGCTTATTTTTATCTACCTTCCAAAATCATAAGATTCTTGAGATGGGGTACTCCTCTTGTATTACCAGTGGAGTTCTTTGCACACACAGGAACTGAGAAAATATTTGTGCATATTATTTTGCTGACATTATTCATTCATTTTTCTTCAGGATTTCCTCCTACCTCAATTGGCTCCTTCATCAATTCAGTTCAGTCTGAACTAGATTCTTCTCCTCTGCTTGACCTTGACCTCTAAATATTGATGTACTACCAAGGATTTATTCTGGGCCTTATTTTTTTCCCTCTGAGTAGTTTTCTCCTAGGTAATTCATTCATCCTATGACTTTATATACCATTTATATTATGATGATTTCCAAATTCATATCTCTATCTCTGATCCACCCTTCCTCCCATGCAAGCCATAGATGTATATCATCTATATTGAGTTGCCTACTGAAATTTCCCGTTGAATATCTAATAGGCATTTCAAATTTAACATGTTCCAGTTTTTCCTCCATTGTTCACCATCTGCCAGTTGCTAAGGCCCAAAGCCTATGAATCATTCTTAGCTCTTCTGTCTTTAATTTTCCATATCCAATCCATCAGAAGTTCTATTGGTTCTGTCTCCAAAATATGTCTTAAATTGGCCCACTTCTTTTGATCTACGTTGCTATCACCTTAATCCAACCACCATTATCTCTAGCCTGAATTACTACAGTAGCCTTCTAGAACTGGTCCCTCAACTTCATCTTTTGCTCTCCGATACAGTCTCTACCCAGAAGCCAGTCATCTTTTAAAAATATAAATCAGCTGGGCATGGTGGCACAAGCCTGTAGCCCCAGCAACTTGGGAGGCTGAGGCAGGAGGATTGCTTGAGACCAGGAGTTTGAGGTTGTAGTGAACTATGATGACACCACTGCACTCTAGCCTGGATGATATAGTGAGACGCTGTCTCAAAAAAAACCAAAAACAAAACAAATATATATATCATTTCTAGCTGATCCTGGGAACAGTAAAATAAATAAATAAAAGGGAAAAAATACAAATCAGATAATGTCATTACCATGCCTAAAACCCTCTGATCATGGATATACATTATATCCACAATAAAATCCAAACTCCTTCTCATGGCCTACATGACCTTACATGATCTGACCCTTGAATATCACTCTGACCTCATCTCCTACCATGGTTCCCTTGATCTCTGTACTTCAGTCAACTGGCCCCTTTCTATTCATCAAATATGTCAAGCTTATGCAAGGCTTTCTATTTCTCAAATGTGCAAAAGCTATGGCTACTTCTTTTTCAAGTGCCACTGCCCAAAACTCTTATCTCAGTTTTTTACATGGACGCATTTTTAAAAATAATTTAGATTTCAGCTTGAATGACCACCTGTTTAGAAAAGCCTTCCCTGATTACCCTATGTAATAATGTTCTTTTTTCTAGGCACTCTATCACATTGCCCCACTTAATTTTTTTCATTGTCCTACTTGCTATCTGAAATGATATTTTGCATTCTTTCTTGTATATTGTCTGCTCACTGCATTACGATGTAAGCTTAATGACAGCAGGAACCTTGCCATGTTGTGTCCCTTAGATTTTTAAAAGATGACTGGCTTCTGGGTAGGCAATGTGTTGGAGAACAAGCGATGAAGAGCTTAGAATAGTTCCTGGCATATATGAGGCAATAATATTTATATGATATAGGAATATGCATTCTTTCAGTTGAGTCTTACTTCAAACCATTTGGGGCAAATTAGGGATGTGTCATTTCCCCCATTTTATATATAGGGAAATTGAATGTTAGGTAACTTTTCCAACATAACTCAGTTAATATGTGGCAGAATCTCATACTTTCCCAAATACACCAGTCTCCCCCCTCCCAACAGCTACATGAATAATGATAATGGAGATATTTCTTTTTTTAAAATCACTTTTGCATGTGTAAGGTGCTTGCATTAGTTACCTTTGGCTGCCATAACAAATTGCTCCAAAGTGGGTAGCTTAAAACGACAGAAATTTATTTTCTCACAGTTCTGTAGGTCAGAAGTCCAAAATCAAGGTGTTGGCAGGGCCTCACTTCCTACTTCCTACAGAAGCTCTAGAGTAGAATCCATCTCTTGCCTCTTCCAGCTTCTGGTGGCTGTCGGCATTCCTTGGCTTATGGCTGCATCTCTGCTGCTGTCTTCACATTGCCTTCTTCTGTGTGTTTGTGTGTGTTGTGCATCACAAAACTCCCTCTGTCTCTCTCTTATACGATATACATGATTATACTGAGATAATCCAGGATAAAGTCCTCCTCTCAAGATCCTTAATTTAATCACATCTTTTGCCATCTAAGATAATATTCACAAATTATGGGGATTGGGACATGGACATATCTTCAGGTGGTCATCATTCAGTCCAATATAGTGCTCATAGTATTCTTATTATAGAACTCTACCTAATGGGCCAGTTTCTTTCATTCATTCATTTAACAAATATTTGGTGAGCACCTAGTACATGCTTTTTATACTACTAAAAATTTGGTATAGGCTGGACACGGTGGCTCACACCTGTAATCCTGGCATTGTGGGAGGCTGAGGTGGGAGGATTGCTTGACATCAGGAGTTCGAGACCAGCCTGAGCAAAAGTGAGACCCCTATCTCTACTAAAAACAGAAAAATTAGCCAGGTGTCATGGTGTGTTCCTATAATCCTGACTACTCTGGAGGCTGAGGCAGGAGGATTGCTTAAGCCCAGGAGTTTGAGGTTGCACTGAGCTATGATTGTGCCACTGCACTCTAGCCCTGTCTCCAAAAGAAAAAGAAAAAGTTATATGTGAATTTTTGACTGAGTAGGGGGGAGGATGTCAGCATCCCAACCCCTCACATTGTTCAAGGGTCAACTGTATTTCATAATTTATTTAATTTTAAAAAACTTAAGGTAGAGAATAGGTGATGTTCATCTGTAAGAAACACTCCTGAAAGGTGACTACAATTACTGGCAGCAATTTAGATGAGTTAGGCTTCAAGTAATGTGCAATTCCTACTATTTTCTTTCCAAAGTAATAAAGCATATATGAATGCCAGTTAGTGAGAATATTACTATAGGGATAATACTGCATATATTATCATTTATTAAAAAGAAAATCATTTTCAAACTTTGGTACTGTATAATTTTTATCAGTGACAATACTTATTTATAATATAACCAAATTGAACAAAATGTGCTGAAACAACACAGTTGAAGAATCATTATTCTAGAAAATCCAAATTATTGAACTGAAATATAGACATTTAAGTGCAATAAAACAAGTTTTAATCTTGCTTGGAGGGCAGAAAGTACATGTCCACAGCACAGATTATGCACAGTAATAATATATAAAATGATCAAGTTTGTACTTTAAAGAGTGCTTTTGTATGTAAGAGAAATATTCTTATTTCCATTTTATAGATGAGAAAACTGAAGTTTGGTAGAAATCACTTGTCCATATCTATTTTTTAAACTTTTATTCCAGTGGTCTTTCCTTGACTTTATGCTTCATCTCTTAATAGAGTAAGCAGAAATAATGAGAGACTAGAAAAACAATAGAAAAGATGAATGAAACTAAGAGTTGTTTTTTTTTAAAGTTAGACAAGGTTGATAAACCTTTAGCTACACTGAGAAAAAAAGAGAGAAGACAAATAAATAAAATCAGAAATGAAAAAGAAGACATCACAATTGATAGAAACACAAAAGAGCCTAAGAGACTACTATGAACAACTCTACTGTGACCAAATATATAACTATTATATATCCAACAAATTTGATAACCTAGAAGAAATGGATAAATTCCTTGACATGTACAACCTACCACGATTGAATTATGAAGAGAGAGAAAATTTAAATACAGCAATAACAAGTAAGGACATTCAATCAGTAGTAAAAAGCCTCCCATCAAAAAAAGCCCAGGACCAGATAGCTTTACTGGTGTATGCTACCAGACATGAAATATTTTTGATTACTCAGTTTCTTTATTCATTATTGGTCTGTTCAGTTTCTACTTTTTTTCATGGTTCATTCTTGGTAATTTGTATGTGTCTAGGAATTTGTCCATTTATTCTAGGTTATCCAATTTGTTGGCATATAATTGTTCATAGTAGTCTCTGATGATCCTTTGTGTTTCTGTGGTATCCATGTAATGTCTCCCCTTTCATTTATCATTTCATTTATTTGAGTCTTCTGTCTTTTTTTTTTAGTCTAGCTGATGGTTTGTCAATTTTGTTTATCTTTAAAAAAAAACCTCTTATTTTGCTGATCTTTTCTATTGTTTTTCTAGTCTATTTCATTTATTTCTGCTCTAATCTTTTTTTTTTTTTTTTAATTTTTAAGGAGAGACAAAGAGTGAGAGTGAGAGAGAACTGCTGTAATCTTTATTATTTCCTGCCTTATGTTAACTTTGGGCTTAGTTTGTTCTTCTTTTTCTAGTTCCTTGAGGTGTAAAGTTAGGTTGTTTATTTGAGATCTTTCTTTTTTCTTAATGTAGGCACTTATTGCTGTAGACTTCTCTCTTAGAACTGCTTTTGCTACATACCATAAGTTTTAGTATGTTGTGTTTCCATTTTAATTTGTCCCAAGATATTTCTCATTTCTTCTTTGACTCATTGGTTGTTCGGGAGTGTGTTGCTTAATTTCCACATATTTGCAGACTTTCCGATTTTCTCCTGTTATTGATTTCTAGTTTCATACCAATGTATTTTCCTTGGCAATAAATACATGGTTTTCTGGTTGACAGTTACTTTTTATTGTGACTGATTAGATAAAAAGTGGAGAAAGAGGGATTATTTGTGAACCACCAAGGAACTCAAAACAGAAAGCAAACATACTATGGTAAAACAATGCTGACCCACAGTCACCCAATGCTATCTCAGAGACTAATCTTTGCCCCAGAACTCTATACCTCTCCGTTTTCACATTCCTACAGCTGAGCTGAGGGCCTGTCCATGACTCCTTCCCTCGATTATAAGAGAAAGCACCTGTCAGAGAAACCAAATAAAAAATGCCTCAGTTTTTCACGGAGAATGATAAACCAGAACAAAGAATTGTCCTTTATTTTTAGTTAATTCAGTGGAACTTTTAAAATCCTTTTTTCCCCCTCTCAAGCATAATCTTTATTAGAACTTCATTATTTTTTTTATTTATTTTTATTTTTTTTTTTTAGATTAGGGTTCTTCACTTATTCTTTTCTGGACAGAACATTTAAAAAGTTTGTCTCTTTTCTGCACTCTTTCACTATGATCACAAGTCAGAGATAAAATCCACTGAATCTGAGAATTAACTAGTGAGAAAGTGTCTTAAATTAGCACAGACGTTCAGTGGTAAATTCAGTGATGCCTTTCTGCTTACAGCTAAAGACAAGGTATTGTTTCTTTCTATTAATAATTATAGGAAAATTGGAAAAGATATAATTTTGACTATCTCTGGTAAATTTAACAGAGAGACAAGGGGATCATGATCTATGATTACAAAATGTGCTCCCAACCTTTTGAAGAAAACAGAATATAAGCTAATATTAGAAGTCAAAGGTTAAACATTCTTTCTTGTATTCAAGAGTCAATAGAGGCAACTGTAAATGACTACCTAGATAAACAGCTACTCTTTTGCCATCATTAGTATCAATAGACCAAATATAGCTCATTGAAGTCAACATTAGTTTCTGCTTCATCTCTATGTTCTTCCTAGCAGTGTCTGGCATGTTGTGGTCATTCAGTAAACATTTGCTGAATTGTTAGTATGGTAGAAGTAACATGGGTCTTTCCCCAACAAGGGCATGGGTGAACTCATAATAATAATTAACAAACACTAAGTGCTTGCCATGTTTCATGTATGTTCTATGTGTTTTACATGTGTACACCAACCTTAGTTGATGATTGATATTGTCAACATAAGAGGAAGAAGCTGAGGCAAAATTAACATAAGTAGAGAGTTTATTTGGGCAAAGCTTGAGGATTGAAACTCAGGAGGATAGTTTCAAGTGGCAGTTCCTGAGTTTACCAAGAATTTATATTAAAATAAAATAAGCTGTTGATTAGCTATACGTTATTCTTGGTATCACAAATTCCAGGAACATAAAGATAATGGGTGAAGTAGTTAGTCAGGAACAAAATGACTTTAAACAATTGCCCCCAGGCACAAGTGATGGTGAATAACTGAAATTCCATACTCATGTTTCCCTGGGCCTGCATACCTCACATAGCTCAGACCGCTCTGAGCTGTTTTTCTTTTCTCAATATTATTAATATTATTCTGTTTTTCATAGACAAGGCAGCTGAGGCACAGAGAAATAAGTAAGTAGCAGAACTGGGATTTGAGACTAGGCAGTATGGGTCTAGAGCCCAAATGCTATACCACCATTGATCTCAGGTCAAACAGGAAAGAGCCCCAGGGTAACTCCACAATATGTTACAATACATTAAACCAGAGCTGGATACCTGCCTGATTCAAAAACCAAGGTGAGGAGTTACTTCTATACATATATATAGTGAGAGTTAGCTGAAACTAAGCCTGGGAATCAGGAAGGGCCCTTGCCAGCCTATAGAATGGGTAAGGCTCGGGCACGGTGGCTCATGCCTGTAATCCTAGCACTAGCACTTTGGGAGGCTGAGGTGGGAGGATTGCTTGAGGCCAAGAGTTCAAGACCAGCCTGAGCAAGAGTAAGACTCTGTCTTTACTAAAAATAGAAAAATTAGCTGGGCTTGGTGGCCCACCCAGGTAGTCCCAGCTACTTGGGAGGCTGAGGGAGGAGGATCCCTTGAGCCCAGGAGTTTGAAGTTGCTGTGAGTTAGGCTGACACCACAGCACTCTAGCCCGGGCAACAGAGCAAGACTGTGTCTCAGAAAAAAAAAAAAAAAAAAAAAATGGGGCAAACACACTCACCTATACCCACAGCTTGGTTACTAGACAACTTGGTTGTCTAGCAATGGATTTCAGAAGACCGTAAACCCTTGGGTTTCTTTATGCTGTGCAGAAATTGCAGAGAGCAAGAGCAAGAGAGAAATGGAGAAAATATGGAGGAGGAGGAAGAGAAAGAAAGATTAAAAGCCAAGGACAAAATGGGGGATAGGATGGGGAACAGATGGATCCAGGAGGTTAAGCTCAGAAGTTTATTTTATTTTATTTTTGAGACAGAGTCTCACTCGGTTGCCGGGGCTAGAGTGCCCTGGCCTCAGCCTAGCTCACAGCAACCTCAAACTCCTGGGCTCAAGCAATCCTCCTGCCTCAGCCTTCCAAGTAGCTAGGACTACAGGTGCACCACCACGCCTGGCTGTTTTTTTTTTTTTTTTTTCTATTTTTTAGTAGAGATGGGGTCTCACTCTTGCTCAGAGATGGTGTCGAATACCTGAGCTCAAACAATCCTCCAGCCTTGGCCTCCCAGAGTGCTAGGATTACAGGCGTGAGCCACCACACCCGGCCCAAGCTCAGAAGTTAATGAACCAATTGTAGTGGCAACATTCTTAAATTAAAGGAGTTTTAAAGCTTCTCTCTAACTCCACCCCTCAAATCCTGCTCTTAGCTAAAAAACCTTGTTCCTGTAAGGTTTTTGGATGGTTGGCGCCAGAGAAAGAAAGACAAGCAGAGTTGAAAGGGGTAAGCAACGAGGCTTTATTTGAGTGCTCCCGGGCCAGGGTAATGGGTCTCAAGAGAGGGGCCTGGGCGAGGTTCACGGGTCCCCAGAGAGAGGGGCATGAGAAGTCGCACCGCCCAGAAGTTTTGTGTGGGCTTATATATGTTTTAGAGCTGGGGTGTGGGGGGTCTTCTGTTCTGTTATGGTTTTAGGGTGGGTATTGAGAACTAGGAGGGGCTGGTGGTATGTATGGATTCCAGGAACTGAGACCCTTATCAGGGTTACCATCCAGGTGTGGCTATTCTTGAACTTAGCTGGGCCCTGCAGGCATTGTTTTCGGCAAGTCTCGTGGGCTGCTTTTTTTCATTAGGGAGGGGAGAGGTGCCCGCCACCAGCCTTACAGTTCCTTCTGATCAAAGGAATTATATAAATACTGACAAGTAATAATGAACACAGCTATTTAAAAAACAATCCCTATTCTCTACATGGATGAAGCAGAGAAAAAACAAAAACAAACAAACAAAAATCCCTCTCTGCTATGGTCTAAATGTTTGTGTCCCCCGTCAGATTCATATGGTGAAATTCTAACTCCCAAGGTGATGGTATTAGGAGGTGGAGGTTCCTTGAGGGGGAACTGATTAAATCATGAGGGGCAGAGCCTTTATTAATGGGATTAGTGCCTATTAGGGCTCCGAAGGCAATACCCCAAATATGGCACTTTGATATGCTGAACCAAAGAAGCCTCAAGGTCTCTCTGATCTTCCCCCAGCCCCTATACAGTCTCTCCCAAAGTACAAGATGAAGCTGAAGTTCCTTTATGCGCCTAAGATCCAGACCCACCAAAGGGAACTGTTTTTTTCTTCCCCTCTCTGTAAGACCAAGAATGTAATTACACCTGAACAGACCCTTTCACAAGATAATGTCTGTCTCTTGGGCTCATTCAAATTCTAAAGAGAACTATTTACAAATTAATCTTTGTTCCTTGATCCATTCATTCTCCTTAGTAATTCCTTCAATGGAATTCCTCTTCTCCTTACTCCCATGACCTGTTTTGACAGGATGGTATTTAAGCGTCTGAACCGTTTTGGTGGGGGAGGTAATTACTTTGTGGTTCTTCCCATGTACACGTTAATACAATTTTTTATATTTTTTTCTCCATTTAATCTGCCTTTTGTGAGTTGCTTTTTCAACAAATCTTCAGAGGGCAAAGGGGAGCTTTCCCTTGGCCCCTTATGAAAGAGGACCAAGGGAGCTTGTTCGCCCCTTCCACCATATGAAGATGCAGTGAGAAGGCACCATCTATGAATCAAAGCAAAGGCCCTCACAAGACACTGAATCTGCTGGTGCCTTGATTTTGGATTTTCCAGCCTCCAGACTGAAAGTAAATTTTTGTAGTTTAAAGGCTACCCAGTTTACGGTATAATATGACTGAACAGTATAATATAATATGATATATATATAACAATATAATATGACTGAACAGTATAATATGCTTTCAAACCAATCCTTTATAATAGAAAGACTAGAAGGGGAAGTGATATATGAAATTTAGCTTGACTTGAATGAAGTTTTCAGTTTTATGTGGCATAATGATCTCTCTAGGGAAGACAATTAGTAAGAAATGATTCTGATTAGACAAAAATAGTACACAATTATTTTTTCTCATTGACTAAAGAGTCTTGCTATCTCCCTTAGTCCAACTATGACAGATAAAGGCACAGAAAGACAAACTGATATTAGGCACCAGGAGGAGAATAAGACCAGCAGTTAATCCAAAAAAAGGCCCATTATCCCATTCATGTGCAATTTTTCCCAGGATTTATCTGAGACCTTAGGTAAGAAAGGGGACAAAGGAAGAATATGATAGGCGAGTGGCACAGTCAAGTAGGCTGTGAAACAGATCTCAGGAGCCTAGGCGTTAATCAGTCTGTGTTAGAATAGAAAGCTATACTTTGGAAATTTGAATTTTCCTTTTTGTAGTTTCTTTATCGAACTTCCTTTTGGAATCCAGTATGTTTTAATAAAACTTACTTTGAAAAAAAAATTTCAAATGCACTAACAACAAGGGAAGTAAATTTTGTTACTTACTACCATAGGTCAGAGGGAAATGTGAGACAGTATAACTTGGGGCCAGACAGAGTTGCTGTATTCGTTCCATAGATATATACTGACTGTCTACTATGTGCTAGCCATTGTGCTAAGATGTTGGGAATATAATAAGGAAGAAGGTAGAAATGGTCTCTGCTTTCATGTAACTAAAAGTCTTTTGGGGAAGAAAGACACTGAAAAAAAAAATTCAAGTGTGATGTGTTATGAATGAGGAAGAACAAGGTGCTACGGGTATTAGTAAAGAGAGCAGTTAAAGATGAACAGAAGAGAAGGTGTCAATGGAAAGAAATCAAAAGCCAAGATAAAAACCAGGAACGCTTAGGAATGGGTGGGGATGTATGGAGATCCAGGAAGCCAAGATTTGACTTGCTTGACTTCAAGTAGGTTGAATATTGCAGTTAGGGAAACATCCTATCGTTTTTCTTTTTGGACCTTTGTCCAGAAAGTGGGGGCATTCTGAAAGATTTTGTCTGAATCAAGGTTCTTTTATTATTTTTATGGATAGGTTAATACTGTTATACACAACAGGGCTACAGAATATGTGAGATGGGTTTACTGTTCCCAAAGAGCTCATAGCCTTGCTGGAGAGACAATGTATAAATGTATATAAAAAAAGAGGTCTGTTAGGAGACTATAAATGAATATAGCTTTAATGAAGGCAGAGAAAGAGATTTCTATTGGCAGAAATAATAAAGGATGATGTCTTGATAGAGTTGTCCTATTTTAGAACTTATTGGTGAGTTATGACATTCTAACACAGGGCTAAGTGTACAAGACTTGGGTCTAAAATTAGGCTAGGATTCCTCGACCTCAATACTATTGACATTTTGGGCCAAGTACTTCCTTGTTATGGGAGCCTGTCCTGTGCATTTTAGGATGTTTAGAGGATCCCTGGGTTCCACCTACTAGATCAAGTAGCAATATTCTCCACAGCTGTGACAACCAAAAATGTCTCCTAACATTGCCAAATGTCCCCCTGGGGGGCAAAAATCCCATCCAACCCAGTTTAGGACCACTGCATTAGACACTCACACCTCGTTTGGCTTGCCTGATAGCAAAGGAAGGTTTAGCAAGATAGGTTCAGCAATTCAGTAGCCAAAGATGGATTGACCTATAGTTATGATGAGATAAATAGTTGGAATCAAGGTCATACATTTTTGTGTCTCGAAGGGAGATCTTGGATTCTAGAATGCTGGGATGCGGCCGGGCGCGGTGGCTCACGCCTGTAATCCTAGCACTCTGGGAGGCCGAGGTGGGCGGATCGTTTGAGCTCAGGAGTTCGAGACCAGCCTGAGCAAGAGCGAGACCCCACCTCTACTAAAAATAGAAAGAAATTATATGGACAGCTAAAAATATATAGAGAAAAAATCAGCCGGGCATGGTGGTGCATGCCTGTAGTCCCAGCTACCCGGGAGGCTGAGACAGGAGGATCGCTTGAGCTCAGGAGTTTGAGGTTGCTGTGAGCTAGGCTGACGCCACGGCACTCACTCTAGTCTGGGCAACAGAGTGAGACTCTGTCTCAAAAAAAAAATAAAAAATAAAAAATAAAAAATAAAATAAATAGAATGCTGGGATGAAAACTTCACTTTCAGAATGAGGTATATGGGGGTGAGTTGTCCTTGAGACAGTGATCAAGACAAGATAGCTATTTAGGGCAATCAAACAGGACAGATAATTCCATATTAAGTCTCACTCAAAGGGAAGATAAAAATCTGCTCAAGTATCTATCAGGGATCTCAGGTGCAAATGTGTCAACATATAAGAGATATTATGTCAACATATAGGAGATGAACTATGGACAAACTATGGCAGGTAGAAACAGGAGATGTAAAACTTTACTTCCTTTAGCTTTGAGCTTATTAGTATTATAGAGATGGACTAGATAAACTCTTATGTTCTTTCTAACTCCAAAGTTATATAAAACATATGAGGTGGAGGAAGATATTTTAATAATATTATATGCCACTTTTTAGGAGTCTGGTATGTGCCAAGCACTTTCATATGTTATCTCACTTAATCTCACAACTTTGTGAGGTATTACTATCCTAATAGCACAGTTAAGGTTTAGAGGGGTCAATAATCTACCCAAGGTTATATAGCTAGTAAATGGATAAATCAAAATCCAAATTTGCTTGACCCCCAAATCCTTGAACTTTCCAGTCACTATGCTGTATTCTAGGCATGATAAGAGAAGAATTAATGTGAAGGAAATTTCAGTTTTAGCAAGGGGTTGGGTGGAGGCAATGAGTACAGTCTGGCTGAAAGAGGGATTGTGTAAGGATGAGTCTTTACTCATACACACAAAGGTTCTTAGTAAATATTTAATAAAAGTTTTAAACTAGTATTATGTTTAATTATGGAATTTTGTTTGAGGGAGGCACTGTAAATGCTGAGTATCCTAAATATGAATAAAATTTTATCCCTATTTTTAGAGAACTCTCAATCTGATATAACCAATACCACTAACAATTCTATAGTATAATACTAATACTTAGTCTGAACAAAATATTATGAGAACTTTGGATTGATGCTCAACCCTTTTTAATTTGCATATCTGGAAAGCTAATAAGTGACATTTCCCAGACTCCCTTTCAGTTAGGATTCCAGACAAGATTTGGTTCAATGAATCTTGTGAGAAATGATTCCAGAACTAAGCCATATGAAAAGAGAGGAAAGATGCATGGAATCTAATTTGCTGTGTGGGTTTGGCAGAAGTAACGTGTATGATTTTGGAACTAGTGGTTTCCTATAGCAGCAGCAACAGCTGAGGTAATGAGGTTGTGTGGTGAGCAACAATAATGGCAGTAGATTCCTACAGCAATGGTAGTGGGAGCTTTTCTAACCATGGTAGAAACCGAGTGGTTGTGAGTGCTGGAGGTTGTTACTAGGAGTTGGAGCTACAGCTAGCTCCTTTAGTCCTTTCAGTGGTTTTCTAAGCAGTCAATTCCTTGCTTTAAATCTCTTTATGCCTAAATGTGACTGGATTCTCTGTTATGCAACTAAACAATGATTGATGCAGAAATAAGAAATGTTATAAGCAACTGTCTTTCCAGGAAATGGGAATGTAGGATGAATTATCCTGAACTGTTTGCAGGCAGTGGGGATCTGGTTACTATTAGAGGAAACTGGTAGTTCATGATCCACAGTGGAGAAATAGTTATTATCACCTGTGGATTGCTAAACTAGTAAGATGTAAGTCAGAGACCCTCTCTGCCATCACACAGAGAGAGCCTCCCAGCTCTCTTTATTTCCTCCCAGGAAATAAACACAACAGAGGAAGACAGAGCAAAGAGATGACAAGGGATAGATTCTTACTACCATGATTTGAGTCCCTGTATCCAGGGCTATCCATTTTTAGTTATATAAGAAAATATATTCTGTTTTTGTTTAAAAAAATGATCATCTGTGTTCATCTGGAATGAAGTGCCTATTAAAAACAAGGTTTGGTGAACCAACTGGCTGCTGTGATAGACCATTATGGAAAGCACAAGGAATACAAAGGTAGGGGTTGTGTTGGTTGCTTCTACATATGCTAGAAAACTTAAAATTGTAGGCTTAAGATTTCAAAGTCTTAGTTCAGGGTATGTTCAGAAAACCAGAAGTTTTTTATGATTGCCCTAAAACCACCCTTATCTCTTATGGCCACAATTCTAACACACCAGAAATTAAAAGGAGAGTCTGATTCAGTAGATTATCACTGAGGTAGAATTAAGAATTTTATTTGATCTCTGATGTGGAAGTTAGGGCATTGACTTGAAAAGAGTGGGACTCAAAAAATGGTATCCTGTGCTCCCAAAATCCAGCGGGCATCCCATGCCTGCAGAAGCAACCTCCTTCCTCCGCTGATGAGGCTGGTCTTACCTTTTTTGAAAACCGTATTATGATCTTATGATAGCCAGTTTCCAAGAAGGCCTCAGTGATTTCTATTTCCTAGTGTTAAATACCTCTGTATAGTCCCCTCTCACACTCTATTAATAGAGTTGACCTTTGGAACCTATAGAATATTGCAGAAATGATGTGTGACTTATGATACTAGGTCATCAAAAATATTACAGTTTCTGCCTTAGATCTGGGGAAAGCCAGATGCCATATTGTGAGGACACTATAGAGAAGTCTACAATGGTGAGGAACTGAGGCCTCCTACCAACAATCAGTACTAACTTACCAAGTGTGTGAATAAGCCATCTTGGAAGCAGATCCTTCAGCCCCAGTCAAGCCTTCTGATGACTGTGGCCTCAGCTGACATCTTGACACCAGCCTCATAAGAGAACCTGAGCCAGAACTAACCAGCTAAGCTAACTCCAGATTCCTGATCTAAAGATACTGTGTGAGATGTTTGCTGTTTTCAGTTGCTAAATTTTGGATAACTTGCTACACAATAACAGATAATACAGACCTCATTTTGCACAGGGATATCAATTTTTCTCCTTTTCCACCCTATCTCCTCTTACTAACTCCAGACCTATAAATTGAGTTAGAGCCGAGCATGTTCCTAAGGGATCAACTACAAAGTAAGTCTGGGAAGAGAAAGATTACATGCCAGAAGAATGGCAAGATTTTGCTAAACTGCATTAGCAAAAAGCTGGGGAATATGTGTAGGAATAGACTCTTAAGGGTGCAAGAGCAAGGAAAGAAGAATGTAATTTTAGATTGGGCCGAATTTATTGAAATGAGAACACTTACCAGAGATTCTGGAGTCACATTAGTTTGGGTAGCTAGGGGTATTCTAGTTATGCTCACTTGGTTAATTAAAAGCTAGACTCAACTGGTGACTGAAATTAAATAAAGTTGAGTTGCCATAAATTTCTTGATATAATGTTGAAGACAAGCTCCAAAGGTCTGGAAAGAATGCAACATTGAAGTGGGTTGTTATTTGTATTGAATTATCTACCCTTATGTCCCCAAAAGGGCCTAGAGCACATTATCTTCAAACCATAGCATGAATAAATAGATTGGTGAGGATAGTCCAAGCATCCCTGAATATTACTGTAATGGCTGTTCTCTGGGGATAAAAATTGCATTATGTTGGCATTGAAATGGGCTTTCTACTTTCAATGATGGTGAGGAATCCTGAGGTGGCAGAGGCCAGGTAGTGGAACATAATAACTTCCATAGTCACATTGGGCACAATTACCAAGTATAGTCAGAGTGGTAATTGAAAGTTTTGACCTACAGAGATCTTTGGTGGTGGCTAATTGGTTTTTCTTAAATCTAATTTAATTATTGTATTATATTTATTTAATTTGAGACAGGGTCTTACTATATAGTTCAGGCTGGTCTCAACTCCTGGGCTCAAGCAATCCTCCTGCTTCAGCCTCCCAAGTAGCTGGGACTGTAGGTGTGCACCATGGCACCCAGCTGGTGGTGGCTTATTGATCATAGAGTTTCTATTAAATAGTACTAAAATAGAGATGGGTAGTTCATTAAAGTCTTCAAGATTTGTGCAAATATACGTTTGAAGCTCTGACTCAGGGGCGGGGGGGGGCAAGGGCAATATACGTAACCTAAACTTTTGTACCCCCACAATATGCTGAAATAAGAATAAAAATAATAATAATACTAAAAGATTTGTGCAAATAAACAAACTCTACGTTGGGAAAACAGAGGCCTGACTAGAGACACCACTAGGAGTAATATCCCTCATCCATTTCCTAGTCCTGGGAAGCTCACAGATCCAGATGCCCTTGAATACGGGGTATGCTATGTACACTTGAGAAAGAAACTTGTGGTTATAGCGAAAGTATGTTATATAAATCTTTCTCTCAGCCTTTCCCTAAAGAGACATGTAGCTATTTGCTAGGGTAAAACTGTGCACAGGGGGAAGGGAAACATCTTGACCTTTAAGGGATTGTTATACAATAGTGTTAATCCCTGGTGATCCAGAATACTATGCTCACAGACTCACTGATCTTACTGTACACTCCATCATCCAGAAGCAGCTGGCCTTTAGAACTCTTGAATGGCTTTTTGAAGCCTAAGTTCCAGTGCCAGTAGGGAGGGAATACTTTGTAAGGTTAGGGTGTTGCCCTATTGCAGGGATTAGCAAATTACAGTCTGAGGGCAAATATGGCCCACATCCTGTTTTTGTACAGCTTTCAAGAATAGTTTTTACACTTCTTAAGTGTTGTAAGCAAAAACAAGGAATATGTGACAGATACCATATGTGGCCTTTAAAGCCTGGAATATTTACTATCTGGTCCTTTACAGAAAAAAGTCTAACTCCTGTCCTACAGCATTATGTGCTGTGAACCAGCAACCAACATAAAGTACTGTTTTCCCCTTATCTACATCAGCTGGGAAACTCTGGAGTGAGATAAACATCTCCCACTATTATACCCAACTGATCCACCCACAAAATGGTTTGCTTTCTATTCCCACAACTTTGAGCTTGGCCTTTTTAGAGTCTTAGTATCCCAGGAAGGAATGTTTTCCCCAGAAAACCCAAGAACGTTTCCACTTAACTGGAAGTTTATACTATTAGTTGATTGTTTTTGGCTCTTCATGACATTGGAATAGGGGGAAAAAAGAGGTTACTGAATAGGCTGGGATGATTTATTCTTGACTGATATCAGGTGAAATATAGTTGCTGCTACACAATAGAAGTAAGGATGAGAAAGTCTTGAACCCACAGGATGATTTGGTTGCCTCCTAGTATTGCCAGGTATAGTGGTAAAAGTTAATAGGAGACTATAGTAATGCAATTCAAGCAGAACCACCAAGGACTCAAATTTCTCAGGAATTCCACATCATGTGAAAACCTCAACTAGCTATGGATGCCGGCAAAATTAATATGGAATAGATGATGAAGGAAAGATATTGTAAACAGTGGCCTCAAGAATAGTTGTAGAAATAAAGATGTAGTGGCTACCCATCTTCTTTGTTCTGTTTTGTATATATCTATATATGTTAATTATTCTCATTGACTAGTTTTCTCCCCTACTTTATATAAGATATATTTGTAATTTAACTAATGGCATTGTATTTATGTTCATTTTTAAATTAAATTAAAATTTTTTTGAGACAGAATCTGGCTCTGTCACCCAGGTTAGAGTACACAGGCGTTATCGTAGCTCACTACAACCTCAAACTTCTGGGCTCAAGTGATCCTCCTGCCTCGGCCTCCTGAGTAGCTGGGAGGTGTGCACCACCATGCCAAGCTAATTTTTTCTATTTTTAGTAGAGATAGGAGTCTTGCTCTTGTTCAGGCTGGTCTCGAACTCCTGACTTCAAGCAATCCTCCCGCCTCGGCCTCTCAGAGTGCTAGGATTACAGGCTTGAGCCACTGGACCAGGCCTATGTTAATTTATTAATTTTGATAATTATATGATGGTTATATAAGATATTGACATTAGGGGCATCTAGGTGATGGGTATCAGTACTATTTTTGCAACTTTTCTGTAAGTTTAACTTTATTTCAAAATTAAAAGTTACAAAAAGCACATTATGAAAACACAAAGAATGTATAATTTAGAAATACATATATATTTTTTTTTTTTTTGAGACAGAATCTCACTTTGTTGCCCGGGCTAGAGTGGGTGCCGTGGCGTCAGCTTAGCTCACAGCAACCTCAAACTCCTGGGCTTAAGCGATCCTACCGCCTCAGCCTCCCGAGTAGCTGGGACTACAGGCATGCACCACCATGCCCGGCTAATTTTTTCTATATATTTTAGTTGGCCAGATAATTTCTTTCTACTTTTAGTAGAGATGGGGTCTCGCTCTTGCTCAGGCTGGTCTTGAACTCCTGACCTTGAGTGATCCACCCACCTCGGCCTCCCAGAGTGCTACGATTACAGGCGTGAGCCACCGCGCCCGGCCTAGAAATACATATTATAAAGTGATGAAATTGAGATGCCACATGGCCATAAAATATAAGATACACTTAAGTAATATTTGATCATTCTTTTCTTTTTTTTTTAAATGCAAATTGTATTAAATATACCTTATAAATTACACTAGAGTCATACCAGGAATTTTTCTTCATTTCTATCATGTCTTTGATTATTTCCTCCTTAAAATTCTTGTCTCTTTGGAACTATGAGAGAGATATTGGAATTTCTGGATTTATCTTAAATATCTCTTAAATTACTCTCCCCCAGTTTACTTGTTCTTTTGGAATAATTCTTCAGCTTACTCTTCTAGTGTTGCTAATTTGCTCTTCATCAAAGTCCATTTGCTGTTTAATCCATCTTTTAATTTTTAAAGTTTTAACAATCTTTAACTGGTTATTTTTCATAAAAGTTAGTTCTTACTTCATGGATGCTATGTTCTCTCATATTTTTCTGGGGATATTCTGTTATAGAATGGAATTTTTAAAATACATGTAAGGTGTTTAGAACAATGCCTGACACTGTACCAGGATGCACTAAATAAATATTAATAATTAACATTTCAAAGATCCTCCTCTGTTTAATAACTATTTGCTTGGGTTTTAGTTCTTTTGTTTGTTTATTGGTGTCACCCTTTCATGGTATTGTTTTTTCTTGGGTATTGGATGGTTCCTGATTTTGTTTTCATCTTGGTTTTATGTGTTTTCTATGCATGATGCTGTTTTTGTTTATCATAGTTTGCTCTAGTGATTGTGAGAGAAGGATAAGATGTAATCTTGGACAGGATATGCTAGTGGCTAGTATTCTGAGTGTGAAATGAGGCTTCCCTTCCCAGATGTAGCCTGCCTTACCTGCCCCAAGTTTCCAGAGTCACTGTGCTACTTAGGGGCAAACACCATTCTGAGTTATCTTTGGCTTTGAAGAATGGGGGAAGAAGCCCACGCAATCAGAGGTTTCAAATTCCATTTCCCAACTGTTATCTTTTATGGTTGCTCTAGGACACTGTGCTCTCTCCCACTTATACCCCCCAACTCCATGTATCTATGATCACCTCTGAGTTTGAAGTCTGATTCTTGCTCTGCCAATTTGATTTCATCTGTCCTCTAACTTTCAGAATCTCAGGATTCCAAATCTGCTGGTAATCTTGGGCTATTGATTTATTTTCACAACTCAGTGCCTTGGTCACCTGGTAAACTCAGATTCATGGTTCAAGACTCAAAGTATTTTTTCCTCTATGAGTTCTTCCTTGACTCAGACTTCTTTGACCATATTTCTTCTCTGAACTTACATAGTTCCTTGTATACATCATTATAGTTATTTACAAATGTCTATGTTCTTCCTTATTAAACTGTGAATAAACTAACAAATGAAAGATATGCTCTCGGAAGATCTGTTAGTAATGCTAGTGTGTCCACCAGATTATTTTCCTTAGATGGTCTTGCCGAGAGGTAACTACTACTTTGTGTGCTTATTAGAAAATGAAAACTTTAATATCATTAAGTTTTGGAATTTATTACTACAGACCAAGAATGAAAAAGGTTTAACTTGCCCTACCTATGAAGAAAATGAATAGGTTGAGCAATCCTAGGAAAAACAATTAGGATGAAGATAGCTTCTTTTATCCTAGAGAACAGATTCTTAATGCTTTAGAAAGATTCATTTCTAAGCAAGTTTATGCTAACCATATATCATTCCTATGTATTCATGGGGAGAATAGTAATAGATGGAAACACTATGGGCTCTGTAGTCAGGCAAATGTGACTTGGAATCTCAGGTTTGCCTCTTACTAGCTTTGTTAAACTGGATAAGCAACTTGAACACTCCGAGCCTGTGGGAGACGCCTTCTAAAATGGCTCATAGTGATCTCTGCCTTCTGGTATTCATGCCCTTGTGTAATACTGTCCCATTGAATATAGGCTGGATCTAGTGACTTGTTTTTAATAAATAGAATATAACAAAAGTGATGGGGTGTCACTTCCAAAATTAGGTTATGAAGGCTTGTGACTTCAGTCTTACTGGTGCTCTCTCACTCCCTCATTTTGATGCAGCAATTGTCATGCTGTGAGCTGCCCTATAGAAGCCCAGTTGTCAAGAAACTTCCAACAGCCTGAGAAAAAATGAATCCTGTTGACAGGAGTGAGCTTAGAAGTGGATCCTTCCCTAGTGGAGACTTGAAATGATTGCAACACTGGCTAACACCTTCACTATAGCCTGGTGAAGGTCTGAAGCCAAGCTGCACTTGATTCCTTACCCACAGAAACTGTGAGGTAATAAATATTGATGTTTCAAGCCACTAAGTTTGGGGGTAATTTGTTAGGGAACAGATAACTAACACACAGCCTTAGCTTCCTCGTCTCTAAAATGGGGTTAATAGCCTACCTCACAGAATTATCATAATTAAATGAAATAACATATATAAACAATTTGGCATCCAATATATGATCAAAAAGAAAACACACACACAAAAATGCAACTAATATTAACTAAAGTCCACTAAGGATCTCTACCAGGCAATGTTGTATTATAATGTAACAGGCTCCATGAATCCCTGTATGTTTTTTACAATTCTCTCCCTTAACTAACTACTATCCCTTTGAGTTGTTTCCCAGAAATGATGGACTCGAACTCCTGGCCTCAAGTGATCCTGCAGCCTCAGCCTCCCAAAGTCCTGGGATTATAGGCATGAGCCACCATAGCTGAAATGATGGATTTTCTCCAAGACGAAGTAGCTAAGATTGTGAAGGCCCCAGGGCAGACTTCCTGATGCCAAGATTCACCATCCCTCACAACCTACTCCCAAAGTACGTAGGCTCCCTTGTGAGATAAGGCACGGCAGGACCTACCTACCCCAAGGCATGTGGCCCCTCCTTTAAAAGCCCATGCTCTCCCTTAGTTGGAAAGACAGATCTGAGGCAGCTTCTCCCGTTCTCCTGACAAGATGTCTGTTGTATTAAGAATTCCCTTCTTCCTTGGTAATCCTCGTTGCCTCAATAATGGGATCTGTGTGAGATGAGCAACTGGACCTACACCAAAACCCTCGTGCGGTTTCGACAACAATAATACTGTCAGTAGTAAAATAATGATTTTTAATAATGCTATAGCATTTCACATAGTGATTTTACATGCATTATATTATTTGATTCTCATAGCAGGGCTGTGAGGAAATAGAGAATAAAATATTATTTCTCTTAAAAGAGATGAAGAAAATGATGTTTAGAGAACTTAAGTGACTTGAACGGGTCCACAACTAGAAAGTGTCAGAGCTGGCATTCAAACCTAGTCCTTTTCCCATCACTAACATATTGACATTCAACACATTTAATTAACAACTATTAGGTATCAGGCATTATTCTAGGTGCTGAGGATACAGAGGTGGATAAGAAAGTCAAGGTCCCTACCGTCAGAGAGCTTATATTCCCTCTTGTACACTATAAAATTAGATATAAGAATTTAAACTTTTCATTAATTAAATCTTTCATATATTTAGTCTGAATTTGTTTGTTTTTAAACATTTTATGACTTGGAAATGTGACATTTATTTTATCATTAACTGAGTCCATTTCACTAGCAGTAATGTAATACAGGCAGAAACATGATTGTGCGTTTCAGTATTCGACTGGCTAAATACCAAATAAATGCTCCATACATACACCAAACAATTCTTCACTGATTTTGATAATAGAGTTTGTGTCTTGAACTTCAGGCCTTTGTTTCATAAGCATTATTCATTTCTCATGTTCTGGCATAAAGTTTAGTTGATAAAAGTCTGTCTTTTTCCTTGAGTACAAAATTATGCAAAAATAGAATAGGCACAGTTTAGGGGTGTTGCACAATTTAGGGATTGCTGGAATTACTTGATGTATGCAGGAACAATGTGAGAACTTTGTAAATGGAAATCAGTTTACTGTGAAAATATTAGGAAGACTCAGAGCAGACTAGAGCTCTGTATTGTATTTGACTGGATTCTGAAGCCTTGAGAGTAACTTGTTTTCTAGAATAAGTACACATGTAAGTGGTCCCCCCATTGAACAAATTTCAATGATCCCTATGTAGTCCTCTCCCTTAACCAACTACTTGACCTTTGAGTTGTTTCGCAGAAATAGTGAATTTTCTCCAAGACATAGGAGATGAGATTCTGAAGGACCCTGGGCAGACTTCCTGATGCCAAGATTCACTCTCTCTCATAAACTGCCCCCATTACATGTAAGCCCCTTGTGAGATTCACCACGACCTACCCTAAGGCACTGGCCCCTCCTTTAAAAGTCTATGATCTCCCTTAGTGGGAGAGGTGGATTTGAGGCAGCTTCTCCTGTTCTCCTGACAAGATGTCTGTTGTATTAAAAATTCTTTTCTTCCTTGGCAATCCTCATTGTCTCAATAATAATCTTGTCTAATAATGTCTCAATCCTCATTGTCTTTGTGAGACAAGCAACTGGACCTGGACTGAAACCCCCTTGCGGTTTTGACAATTTTTGGAGGCTCATTCAGGATGATGTTGCTCATGGTTTGGTGGGTGTGGAGCAAGGAGAGATCAAAAACTTCCCTTAGCAGGTGCCTGGCCAAATTGCCAGAGAGGCTTTGGACTCTCCCACCAGCTCCAATGGTACTGATCTCCAATGCCTTCTTTGTGGCCTCTAACGAATTGGTGATTGCTTCCTGATTGCCTCTGAGGAAAGGAACTCTGGATTTGGATTTTAAAATTCTCATAGGGGCAAGTGAGTGCTATTTGAAGGTACCACACAGCGGGAGATGCCTCTCTCAATTTGGGAAATTCTCAGGGAATTCCTGTTTGTTTTCCATTGTGTAAGCCTCCAACTGTTTGTGAGATAGGGAATTAACATCACCGTTTTCATTCAGCACTCCCAGGGCTTATTAGGTGAAACTTCAGTTTATTTCTTTGGAACCTCTTGAACTTCTCTTTATGTTGAGTGTTTATCTGTAGTAGTATGTGGCATGAAAATGTTCAGTCTGTTAAGCTCTGTGTCTATTTTCTTTTTGCCTACTTTAAACTTGCTGTTGATAGTATTATAAACTTGGGCAAAGGTCTGGGAGGTTGAAAGACACCTCTGATGGTAGTTTCTCTTGTGGCAGGTTCTAAGGTCTGAAGGGTTGAAAGATACCCCTGTCCTAATGTCTGGGAGATTAAAAGACATCTCTGTCCTAAAGTCTAGGAGATTGAAAGACATCATCATCCATGGAGGCAACCTGGTTGAGATGCAGGGACACCTGCTGTTGGACAGGGAAAGAGGAATGGTAAACATAATGTGTACAGATTTATGTAGAACTTCAGAGGATCTCATGAAACTTTGGGTGCATATGTGTTTAGATGTGTTTTGTATATGTACATGTATTATATGCCTACGTGGTACCAAAACTGGCTTATAAATAAAAGGAGCTCTCATAAATTAAATAGCCCAGATGCTTTTCAAGTTCACTTGAATTAAGTAATGTTTGATAAACAAGCTGGTTTTTAAAACTTACTGATAAAATAGCAATAAAAAATGCCTTAAAAATTGTCAATACACATTTTTGCCTGAGTTTAGTGGTCATGTTTGTATTTGAAGGTGTCAGGGTTTGACACAAAGGTCATAAAACTAAAAACCCACTCAAAATGATCTGAGTTTGTATGATTTTTTTAAATAAGTTAATATTGCTCGTTTAATAAAAACAATCAAATATGAGCTATTGGCAAAAATACTCATGTGTTTAAGGTTCTTACTCAGGTAAAAATGTATACATGCCTAAACAAACATAAGTATCAGTAAATTAGAATAAATAAAACCCTAAGTAAATGATAGCACAAAAACAGAAATTTATTAAAAGTTTATGAAGATATTTTGGTTTTGGTCACTCTGAATACTGGTTGTAAGGTAGAATGTTATGTGTACATTGTGTTGCAATAGCAAAGGCTTTGCCTAGAAAAATTTTTTAAAAGAATCCTTAAACTATTAATTTTTTTATAGTACTTTGTTTAAAAAAATGAACAAAATGGTAATTCTTAGATTCCAAAGAGAATCTTATTTTTTGTTAGTATTACAATTAAGTTTGTACTTAAGTAGAAAAATGTTTTGAGACTAATTAGATTGTTTTTTAAAATAGCTTGATCTTAGTGTTACAGCTCTTTTAGAATTTGTCTAGCAGGTTTTCTGGTCCTAGCCAGAAGACACCCCATGCTAAAAAAAAAAAAAAAAAAAAAAAAGGTTGGTCTTGATCCTTATGTTAAAAAAAAAAAGTTATGGCTTTGTGCCAACATTTGAGACGCTAAGGATTGATGTTAGAGGTTTATTTGGTCTATGGTCAGCTGATGTCATGTCAATAAATTTTATTTTTAGAATTGGTATTTTAGAAAGATCAAATTAGTTAACATATTTAAGAAGGATGTGTTCTAAAACTTTTATATTTATAAAACTTAAAGATGTTACATTGTTTGGAATAGCAAGTCTTACTAGGATACTTACATTTGTTATTTTGGTAGTTTGTTTTTTAAGTTTAAAAGTAATAGTTAAGGGCCAAGCATGGTGGCTCATGCCTGTAATCCTAGCACCTTGAGAGGCCAAGGTGGGAGCATCGCTTGAGGCCAGGAGTTGAAGACCAGCCCAGGCAACATAGCGAGACCCCATTTCTACAAAAAAAATAGAAAAATTAGCTGGGCATGGTAGCTCATGCCTGTAGTCCCAGCTACTTGGGAGGCTGGAGCAGGAGGATGGCTTGAGCCCAGGAGTTTGAGGTTGCAGTGAGCTATGATGATGCCACTGCACTCTAGCCTGGGCAACACAGTGAGACCCTGTCTCCAAAAAAAAAAAAGAGTAATACTGAAAATTATATTTTGTGATTGTTTCTTGGTCTATGTTTTAAAGTTCATTTCCCAATTTTGTTTAAAAAAATGTTTAGATATTAAATTTGTTTAGACCTTAAATTACTTTGTTGAGGGCACAACTAATATTCACAAACTATCTAATATTCACATACTATCAAAATGGTTTAGTAAACTGCTAAAATAAATTAGGCATGAGATAAATGTAATACAATTACAAGAGGTTTGCTATAATCTGCTTCTTTTGCACCTTCTCAGATCTATATCTCGGAAGTTCAACTTTTGCTGTCTTATTGCTTTCAGCTTTTCCTCCCTTTTGAGAAGGCCTGAGATGATAATCCTCCCCTTCAACCTTTTTGTAGGCACCTGTAACTGCCCCCCACCCCCCCCATTGTAAGTCTGCTGTTAAGATCTGACACTAAAATGTTTACCTTAAAGGTCTGAAAAGCAATGTTTTTTCTTAACTTCTTGATATGTCTAAATTATTAAACAAGGTCAAAAATCTTCCTGAGTTGTATATTCCCCTTCTCAAGGTATTAGTTTTCTGGTTTCTTGTTCCCTTTATAATATTCACTCATGACCCTGGACACAGTCTTCTTATGACTAATAAATTCTGGTACCCTTTTCCTGAGGTTTGACTTCCAAGTTGTCTAAATGGGTTTCCCATAAGAAAAAACAATTTCACTAAAGGATTTTTTTTTTTTTTTTTTTTTACCTTTTGGTAACTGGCCTAAGAAACAAAGATGTTGTGTTTTTTTTTTTTTATTTTTTATTTATTTATTTATTTTTTTAAATATGGAACGCTTCACGAATTTGCGTGTCATCCTTGCGCAGGGGCCATGCTAATCTTCTCTGTATCGTTCCAATTTTAGTATATGTGCTGCCGAAGCGAGCATGATGTTGTGTTTTATCAAGATAATTTCTATGTTGTCCTTATTAGGTTTTTGACTATTTGGGAAATCTGAGCTTTAAAAAGTTAAGGCTTTTTTTCTGTATTGCCTTTAAAGTCTTCTGATTATCACTCTTGATTAAGTGAATTGCTATTATGGTACAATAACCTGTGATTCTGTTTTGATCCAATGTTTAGAACCTTTTAACATCTTTTACAAATGTCCACAAAATCTAATTTGAATGTTTAGCTACCTGTGAGCTTCTGTTTTCTGGTCACTGTTGGAACCAGGCAGGACTTACAACATTTTGTTTAGAATGTTGTTTGTTCATTCTGATAAAAATCTCTAAATCCTTAGCTCAAATGGTTTTAACAAATGCTTATGTTTTGTACAGCAAATTCCTATGAGTGTGACAGTAGCTTGGTGCTAATAGGTAAGTTAATTTTTTTTCAAATTTCAAAATATTAAGGGGGTACAAATGTTTTAGGTTACATTGGCCACTTTTGTAATGCTTGAATCCTGGTCCATCACCCAGATGGTGTTCATTGTACCCATTAGGTAGGTTTTTTGCCCCACCCCCCAGTAAGTTAATTTTATAACCTTGCTTTTGGCATTTGTTTTTTTTTGTTCTTATGTTGCTTAAAAGGTTTTAAAGTTTAATAAATGCCTGTCCACCTCTATTCCCATCTGGCTCAGAACATATTTAATTGGCTGTAAGTTTTTTGACTTTAAGTCCTTTGGCCACAGGGTCCCATTAAGGGACAAGATGGAACTAAGCCAGGTATCCAAACCACCCCATGTGGCAAAATAAAAGTTTGGCCATTGATGCTGCCTCTGGCAAATCCTGGCCAAAAGTGGGGAAATGTAACACCACCCCCATGGACTGAAGGGATCCCCTCTTGGCCAAAGTGACCCCAAGGGAAAAATTTAAAACTAAGTTCCTGGCCATGAAGGGAAGGGAGGTCAGGCATGCCTTGTTATCTTGAAACTTGGAACCTCCTTCTAAATTGGAGAGAGGCTGTAAATCAAATAGCAGTCCATACCACCCACAAGCAGTTGTGAAGATTCTTGGGTATGGCTGAGTTTTGCCAGATTTAGATTCCTAACTTTAGGCTAATAGCAAGATCCCCCTATAAAGCCTTAAAAAAAGGGACAGGGAAATGCCACAAGGCTTTCTTGACTATTAAAAATTAATGGCTGCCCCCACATTGGGCCCCCTGGATTTATATAAGCTTTTTGATTTCTTCATTCAAGAAAGGCAAGGAATTGGACTCATGGTATTGACACAAATTTTGGGGGATCATAAGCAAGCTGTACCCTATTTCTCTGAGCAACTGGATGTGGTAACAAAAGGATGGCCCATTTATCTGAGAGCGGTAGCTGCTACTTCCGATATTTTACAGGAAGCTGAAAAGTTTACCCTTGGGCAACTGGTGACTGTTCATACCATGCATGACATATTACCCTTACTAGAATAAAAGGAGGATTTTGGTTACCAGCGAGTGGCTGGATGGGTAAATATCAGGCTACTTTGTTAGATAATCCTAATGTAACTCTGCACCTGGTGTCACCATAAATCCAGCCACTTTGCTGCCTACAAACTCTTGTTCCTTACATTCAGATTATTGACCAAGTGTATTCTAGACTCCAGGATTTGACTGATCAGTCCCTGTCTGACCCAGATGAGGAGCTCTTTATGGATGGAAACAGCGTTAGGAAACAGGGACAATGCAAAGCTTAGTATGCTGTGGTTCCTGGTCAAAAGGTAATTGAGGCACAAACCCTACTCCCTGGGACATCTGAAAACATGTTTGTCTGGTTTGTCCTTTGGGGATTTTTGTTTGCCTGGCAAGACAACTCTTTAGTTAAGATCTCTCAATCTATTGCCTCTTCCACTAACCTATTTCACTGTTGGGTCAGCTACCTAAAACTGTTTTCATAAATAACTAGAGGAATTTTAGGATGGAGATTACATCTAGGGAACACAGGCCAATATTTCCTGGGAGGTATCCCAGATGGTGATGGGTACTTCTTCTGATATACTTTACTACCTTAGTGGGCAGAGGGTGGCAATTCAGCAGCATGTACCAAAAAGTTTCGGTCATAGCCCCAATATATTCATTCTTCTTCATACCCCAACTATGCATCCCATTTCCAGAGGAAGTAGCCAGATAGATGATGTCCTGATTTCCCCAAGACTCAGGAATGAACTAAAAAGAAGGGGGGAGTTATAACCAGCCCCACATTGAACAAATTTCTTTTTCTTTTCTTTCTTTCTTTCTTTTTTTTTTTTTTGAGACAGAGTCTCACTCTGTTGCCCAAGCTAGAGTGCCATGGTGTCAGCCTAGCTCACAGCAACCTCAAACTCCTGGGTTCAAACGATCCTCCTGCCTCAGCCTGAGTAGCTGGGACTACAGGCATGCGCCACCATGCCCAGCTAATTTTTCTATGTATATTTTTAGCTGTCCATATAATTTCTTTCTATTTTTAGTAGAGACGGGGTCTCGCTTTTGCTCAGGCTGGTCTTGAACTCCTGAGCTCAAACAATCTGCCCGCCTCGGCCTCCCAGAGTGCTAGGATTACAGGCGTGAGCCACCGCGCCCAGCCTTGAACAAATTTCAATGCTCTCTCTATAATCCTCTCCCTTAAACAACTATTTGAACTTTATTTCCCAGAAATGGTGGATTTTCTCCAAGACAAAGGAGCTGAGATTCTGAAGGCCCCTGAGCAGACTTCCTGATGCCAAGATTCACCATTCCCCACAACCTGCCCCCAATGCATATAGCCCCTTGTGAGATATACCATGACCTTCCCGAAGGCATGTGGCCCCTCCTTTAAAAGCCCATGATCTTTAGTCAGAGAGACAGAGACAGATTTGAGGTAGCTTCTCCCATTCCCCTGTTGTCTGTTGTCTTAAAAATTCCTTTCTTCCTTGCAACCCTCGTTGTCTTAATAATTGGATCTTTGTGAGAAAAGCAACTGGACCTAGACTGAAACCCCCTGTCGATTCAACAACACACAGTATGACTGTCCCAATATTTTTTTCCCCAAAGCCTTTCTAAAAAGGGATGTTGGTTTAGCTCCTGATGACATGAGTCAGGTCAAATTATGGTGCTTTGATAGATCATACATATTTTTCAAAGCCAGGATGGGTACTTAAGAAGTGAATTGCTGTTAAGGTAGTTGTATTCTATGGACATCTTCACTCCTGCCTCTCGAAATAGGTGGTTGAGAAAAAAATAGTGAATGAATGTTGCTGAATGAATCTGGGAAAATCTTTTAAGGACACCAAAAGTTTTTGAGGCTTTGACGATATACCACGATTTTCTATTTCTTATAGTATAAGAGATGATGTCTGACCTTTTCATATATATATCTAGAATAGCAAAAATAACATTTTGCATTTTAAAGGCCTTCTCTAAAAATCCCAAAGTACTTCCGAAGTGTTAGGCAATTAGTTCTTCCACAGCTATAACATGGTTATATAATCTACTGCAGAATTAATTGCCTAACACCTACGAAGTGCTCTGAAAATGGACATCCAGAGTGATTTAAAAATTTTTTAGTAGCATAAAGAAAAGCCTTAGAATAAAATCTTATTCTGTCATTCCAAGTTTACCCACTTGTGTTACCCACTTGTATTATTCAGACCAGAGTTTCCTTTACATATTTTGGGCAGGGAGATAGGGGCTACTTCTTTATATGAAGTCTTGAAATCATGATTCAAGGTGGAAGAAGTTTAAAAATTAAGCTAAAAATAATTCCAATAGTGAAATTCCTAAGGGTGAGTCCCCTTTGCTCCTCTGCCCACTAAGAATTCTGGGATCCTCTTTCCAGAAGGACAGGGGAAGAGTTGTGACAGTAAAAAGGACATGGTGGTAGCAATCAACTTGATGAGTTTTGAGGCTTGACAATTCAACATTCATCTCTTCACTCAATAAACACAAAAACAAAACAAGTCAAATTTGGACATTTTCATGATCACAGGCCTTTGTTTGACTAATGTACTACATTTCTCTATGACAAAAGGTAACCACCATGAAATTTTGCATGCTCCCAAATTTGGATAAATGTCCAATTTATGATGCCACAAAGAGCCTACCATGGTGCTGTGTGAGATTAAAAAGAAGTCCCAAGTATGGTCCCTGCTCTTAAGATGGAGACCCTTTCAACTAATATGTATATTTTCTAAAGTAGAGTCCTTAAAGTGCTAGATCCCCTCAGAAGTCTTTGAAGGTCCCAGTATCATCTAATCTTTGACCTTTTTTTTTTAAAAAAAAAAGCCTCATGTGGGTGGATATTCCACCTGTACTAATATGTCCAAAATATTCATTACAATAGCTTTTCTCTCAATGCCTTCACACATTTACAAATACCCCTCAGAGTTGGTAACCTCACCCCTACCCATTTCCCCTCAATGGCTTCCCACTGCACTTGAAATAAAATCCAAATTCCTTATATTGGCCTATAAGACCCTAAGTAACCTGCCCCTCTCTACCTTCAGAAAACTTCTACCATGTTTCTGGCGCTCTTTATTTCAGCCATTAGTCTTCTTTCTATTCCTCAAATGCAAAGTTTCTTTCTGCATCAGGATGTTTGCACTTGCTTTCTCTTCACCTGGAATATTCTTTCCCCAATCTTCATTTGATTAGCTCCTTATCACTCAGGCATCAGCTCCAATATCATTTTCTTAGAAAGACCTTCTCAGATCACTCTCAGTTAAGACTGTCCTTCATTTACTTTTTTTCCCCTTATAGCACTTATTAGTTTATTTTCTGTCTCTCCCACTAGATTGTAAATTTTTTGAAAGCAAAGACACCTTTTTTTGTTTTTTGATGTTGCTCTGGATTTAGTCTAAGTTTTTGACATATCTTTCAGCACATCTGGAATTTTAGGAAGGTAGTGTCAAATGTAGGCATTTACGTCACCACATTAAGCCTGAAGTTCCAGTTTGTTGGGGGAAAGAGGTTTATTTTACTGAAAGGTATTTGTAAAGAAAGACACGCTGTGATGTGACAGATTTCACATTGTCAACACATAACTAACTCATCTAATAAGACATTAAAATCCTTTAGAGAATTTGTTTACAACTTTGACAGAAAGCATCCTTTAAGGTAGATGACCACTCAAACTAATCCTGGCTGATAATTTCCTCTGCAAGGCATGTAACTTATTAAGCATGTAACTTATTAAAAAATCAATCATCTTTTTTAGGGCCTTCAGCAAATTAAAGGAAAAATGGACAGATTTGTTTTCAAGGTTAATTTCTAACTTCAATTAATACCTGATTCATGACTAGCCCAGCCTAAGCTAATAAGTAAAATCCTTTTATCAAGCCGTCCCACTAAAAGAAATGAAATAGCATTTTATGATATCTAATAATGTCAATACTTGGGCTGATTTAGCTTCTGGTCTATAAAATATGACCAGTGGCAGAGTTTCAAGTAATAACACTATGGCAGATGGCTGAATAAGCAGAGATCAGACTATCTTAGTTTGGGGATGGCACTCATCTCATTATTGCAGCTAAGTTTACCAATAAATTCTAGTTTTACATTCCTTTCCCTTTAGACCACTATATTAATTCAGATGATTTTGCCTATCTTAAAGTATCTTGAAAAATAAAGGGCATTTATTAGCCTAAGTAAAAAAAAAAAAAAATTAAAGGCACCATAGTAATTAAGTGTGGTTCAGAGGGCTGGGTGTGGTGGCTCACACCTGTAATCCCAGCAGTTTGGGAGGCTGAGGCACGAAGATTGCTTGAGGCCAGGAGTTTGAGACCAGCCTGGGCAACACAGTGAGACCTGTTTCTATAAAAAGAAAAAGAAAAAAGTGTGGTTCAGTCAGGGCTCTGGTATAATTTCTCACTAATTTTTTCACTCTTGCTTTCTTCTGTGTTAGCTTTAGTCACAAGCTGGTAGCTAGCAAGCTGCAGTATTCCAGCTCCCATGTATGCAGGACATGATCATCCTTAATAGGAAACGTCTTTTTTCAAAAGCCTCATAACACTGCCCTTGCTTTTCACTGGCCTGTATTGGGTCACATGCTATTCCTGGACCAATTCTTGTGGCCAGAGTAATAGTATACCTCAGTAGGCTTATAGCCAGGTTCCTGAACAATTTTTATAAGGGCAATGGCATTATACTCACCAGGGTTTTTCAAACAGTGGGCCATAACACAAGAATGGATCATGAAATTAATTTTTGGGTTCTAACCATCATTTAAAAAATTAACTGGAATATAAAATTTGAGACTGTATTACACATATGAAGAGTTACTATGTTTTATGAAACTTTGGTGAACACACATATGTATCTGGATCATAATGTAAAATATGTTTCTTTTTGTGGATTAGGGTCAAAAAAAGTTTGAAAGCTACTCTCTTAGACAAAACAGGTTCACCACCCTCAAAGCTGGAGTGGGGTCAGCTTCTGCTTAAGTCATGGGGTATGTAAGAAAAGAATGGATACCAAATCAGGATATGATTTGGGAGAGGAAAATAGATGCTGGGGAGATAGCCAACAATTTTCACTGTAGTCTGCTTCACACTTTAGTTACCATTTAATCTATATGGATTTCAATATAGTCATAACCAAACATTTTTGTTTCCCTTCCAATGTTTTCTAAATTTCAATGTATATCTCCCTTCCAAAACAAACAAACAAACAAAAAAAAAACCGTCATTCCCTCCATCCAATAAGTATCTACACTGGAGCAATTTATACATTTTTATCATTTGGTTGGTGGAAAGTATTATGGTAAAACACTCATTGAAAAAGCTTGGTTTCCAAGGGGAAAAAAACACATCTTTCAAATGACTGAGCATATCTTATTATCACCCTAATCTTAATATGGCTTTAAATTTAAATATTATCTGATAGATACTTTAGAACTCATTCTAATTCAACCCCTTTAGCTTAATAAATGGAGACACTAAGGCCTAGAGAGGGGGATGAACTTAAGGCAATTAATTAGTTGCAGAACACAAGTCTCTTGACACCCACTTCAGAATTCTTTGCATTGTACTAATTAGCAGTGCAGTTATAATAACTTTAAAAAATAAAAGTTTTATTTTTTAAATACAGCTGATGGATTCTTTCAAGAAATGTAGGTGAATTACATTTTGGGCAATAAAACTGCATTTTTAAGGCAACAGGGGAGTTAATTAAAGAAATGCTACTTTTGAAGTGTATGAAAGGCAGACTAGTTACTACTTTATCTGTTTCAGCGAAGGATTATAATTTTTTGTAATGTTATAGTATGAACTTATTTCACCTTATTTTTTGTGTGTTTTACCTTTTTGTCTGTATTTCACCTTAATACTTTACTTTTTAAACCAAGAAATTCAATTCCCTGTGCATTTTTTATAGGATTAGAAGATTGCCAAGTTTTTGAAAGACCCAAATAAGTCATAGCTACAAAGAACTTATGATTGGTGTATCTATGAATGTATGGTGGTGGGGCAAGATTGATGTATGAAATAATCCTCATTAAGAAATTGAGGCCAGACATGGTGGCTCAAACCTGTAGTCCCAGCTACTTCGGGGGCTGAGGCAGTAGGATCACTTGAGCCCAGTTTGAGTTTGCAATGAGCATGATGATGCCACTGTACTCTACTCAGGGTGACAGAGACTCTCTCTCTCTTAGAAAAAAAAAAAAAGAAGCTGGACACAGTGGCTCATGCCTGTAATCCCAGCACTTTCAGAGACAGAGGTGGGAGGATCGCTTGGGGCCAGGAATTGGAGACCAGCTGGGGCAACATAGCAAGACCTTTTCTCTACAAAAAATAAGAAAAATTAGCTGGGCATGATGGTGTGCACCTTTAGTCACAGATATTCAGGAGGCTGAGGTGAGAGGATCACTTGAGCCCAGAAGTTCAAGGCTGCAGTGAGTTATGACTGCACCACTGCACTCCAGCCTGGGTGACAGAGCCACATAAAAAAAAAAAGCAGGGGCGGGGGGCGGGAAGAAGTAATTTCAATTACTTTAAATATAGGAATTAAAAGTGGGAAAGTCCTTTTGGGTTGGACATATCAGTTTAATTTTACTGTTTCATGCACAAACAGGAAGGGTAGCTGTCACTTGAGGGTACTATGAGAATTTGGTCCCCAAATAGCTCTTCCATTATTGAGGCTTCCTTCTTGCTCCAGATTGAGCCTCTAGTTTTGCAGTCTCAGGGATGTTGTGCTGACAGAATGGTAACTAAAGGACTTTGGAAGTATGTAAAAAAGGGAGGCTGGCAGTGCTCCTTACTTTGTTTGCTTTGATTTTATTTATAGAATGGAAAGCCAATTCTGAAGGGTAAGTCGGGTTTAAACATAAAGGAAAAGAATTTTAATTTTCTCTTTTGGGATTCAGTCATGGTAACTACAATAGGTTAGGGTAATCTAGAAGTTGCTATCTGTAACTACACTTGCCTATTGTTCAGCAGGTGCCAGACCCAACTTCAGGTTCTAAAAGTCCATTCTCACTGGCCATGCAAAGTATCCATACCTGATAGGTCATAGAACAGACAAACAGTTGGTATCAAGAATCAAGTTGGGTAGGGTCAAGGAACAGACAGCAGGGTCCCAGGTAACGGGCTTGGATTTAAATGGAGGAATTTTGATTCTCAAAGGTTAGGGGGAAAAGATTGGAAAACAAGAAGTCTCAAATCTCAAGAGGCAAACATCTGAGACAGATAACTAATCAAGGGCTTAGGCTCAGCAATCACATAAGGAGTCTAGTTACCAGACTTGAGGTATAAGCCAGACACAGACATTATGGCATTGCACATGCTTCTGAAACTAGGATATGATCCTGGGATTAGTAGATAAAAAGTATTCCATTTATGAGAAATTATGAGGTATCATCTGAAGAATTAATCTTACTTGATAGTAACTTAATCCATATTTTATAGGAACATAAGCAGCCATACTTTGAAGCAGATAGCTAATTTTGGATGAATTTAGAAGTAAACATGGAATTTGAAAAACATGTCCAGATTTTAGACTTTACTACTACCTCACTGTTTGATGCTCTTAGAAGTCTGAAAGGCAATTATGGGAAAATATAGTGTTTTGGGGGCTTATTTTAAACTAAATTCTGCTACTTATTGTGTGATCTAGGGCAAATCGCCAGATTACTTAATCCCATAGGATTGTTGTAAAGATTATAGATAACATACGAAGTATCTACTAAGGTGCCTGACAGACAAATAGGTTTTCAATAAGGGGACAAAAGGGGAAAAACCTGGGCTAGAAATGCTTATCTTACTGCCTCCGATCAGGATAGATCCTATGGCCTAAAAGGCTGTTGATTCTCTTTTCATCTTTTGTTTTTCCCCCCAGTTTCTCTTTATGTCTTTTCAAGGCTAGCCCCAGTTGGAAGGGCTGTTGAGTCTCCATAGAAAATAAAAACTCAAGATTATAAATGTAAAGTATGGATTTAAGTCTAACTAGAACATGGTTGGATATGGCAGGTAACTAATACATGTTGCACACTTATTCTTGATTACCCACTGTTAGGAGTTTAATATACATTCTTATTTAATCTTTGCAATAATCATTCAAAGGAGGTATAATTATAATTTTACAGATGAGATAACTGAGGTTCAAGAAAGTTCAGATTGTTCTACATTAAATAGTGGAGCACAGGTACTAGAATCTAGTCATTTTACCACATTTTGCCTTAATGGAGGGGATATCCCTACTCCCCCAAATGGGAGATAGGTATGAATAAGTGAGATTAAGCAATGGTTATCTACAGTAGCAACCAATATTTAACACAGGTGGTGACCTGTGTTGTGTGATGTGACATGGGAAAAGTAGCCCAGAGACAGAAAAGTCAGTCAGCAATCTTTTATAGTATATATATAAAAAAAAAGATTTACAGTCTAAGCATCTTCAAGTACAATGAGTAAAGTCTCATTAATTTAAACTACAGTATATGGAATTTGCAACAATCTTTATAGAAACTGAGAAAGAAACATAGAATCTGAAAATGTTCTACATACTTGGCTCCCCTTTCCCTCAGTGGTTAAGCTTGATCACAAAACTACGACATTCCCTCAATGACTTCTGCATAATGGCTACACTGAATTCTAGCTAATAACTGAGCCCAAAATACAAAGGGTAGCATTGTGTACACATGCCACCATGCCAATGAATGAATGGCAGGAAACCCCTATTCCATTTTTTATTGGTTCACTTTCACAGACATTGTTTTCTCTTTATTGAGCATCTAGTTTACTTAGTAAAGCCTTTTGCCAGATAATGGAGACACAGAGCTGGATAAGAACCTCTAAGAGCTCAGTTCAAAAACACTGGAAATCATGACACCACCAAGGGGTTCACAGTTCAGAAAGACACAAAAATTAAATACAGCAGTGGGAAATAGGGTCAAAATAGATACAGATGATGAAAGTACCTGAGATAAATTAAGCCGAAGTCTTGAAAGCAAATAGGAGTCTGTCAGGAAACAAGATGGGGACAATAGTTTTTTGAGACTTAAAACCATGAACAGATTAATAAGTTTAGGGAATGGCAAGAAGTTCCATGGGATTGGAAGGATACAAGGTAGGTATGGTTAGTTAGATTGATAAGGATTAGATCCTGAAGAGGTATGTCATGCTAAGGAATTGGGACTGTATCTTATGGATCATCATTTCCCAGTTATGACCATGGAGCACTTTGAAATTACAATGTAAATAAGAAATATCAATAACAACACAATATGTTTAATTTTCTGATTCTTTAACTTTCTTAAAATCTAAGTATAAAAAAATTTGAATCATTTTAAATTCCCAGATACCAGAGATGATGTAAATCATCTTTTATTTTCATCTTACATTTGGTTATCAAGAGACATGCAAAACCCTCCAATTTTAATGAGAACAGTGTTTTTGTGTCTTTTTATCACATATCCGTTTAATATTAGGTGTAATGTTGCTAAGTCGTATCCGCATATGAGGTGCAGCATCAAGTCTTTTCCTATATTTTGTTTTTGTTGCAGCATAATATGAAAACCCTGTTTCACATAGGTGCATTGTAGCAAAAGGAAGAAGTACACGAACGGCACGCCTTGCAATGCTTGGGTACTCTTGAATTAGGCTACTCCAAAAATCATTTAGTGAAAGTTCACTGAAATTTTGTTTTACTTGAGAATCAGATGTTAAATCAATCAAGCTCTCATAGTCCCGTGCTATTAATGAGGCTGGTTTAACAGTTACTGTAAAAGGATTTCTAACCCAAGCATTATTGCCATTTGTTACAGGAAAATATTTTAACAGAGTAGAGCGCAAACCCCTTAGGTGCTGTACAATGGCACTACAAATATCTTTATCAACTGTAGAATTAATTTCAGTCAGAAAGTCACTGAGTGTGGGAAAACAATCAAAGTTTTCTTCTTCTACAGATGAGGCCCAAAATTCCAATTTTCTTAACAATGATGACAATTTATCAAACACTGTAAAAATTGTCACATTTTTCCCTTGCATTGACAAATTAACCTCATTTAATTTAGTAAAAATATCTGCGAGATATGCAAGTCTTAGCAGCCAAGATGAATTTGTTAAACAATCAGATAGTCGAAAAGCAGAATCCATGAAAACCAACAGTTCACGTCGAAGCTCAAAAAGTCTTACAAGAACTTTACCTCGAGAAAGCCACCTCACCTCTGTATTTAGGAGAAGCGCTGTGTGTTGGGCACCCATTTCTTCACATAAAATTTTTAGTAGTCTGGATTGATGTGGTCGAGCTTTAATATAGTTGATGATTTGTACTGCCTGATCTAACACATTTTTTAGAGATGTAGGCATTATTTTAACTGCTAGTGCATGTCTATATAATAGGCAGTGACTACTGGTGCTTTCGGGAGCCACATATTTTATCAAGGTGACAGCCTCGGCAATTTTCCCATCCATTGCCCTAGAAGCATCACTACAAACATCAACACATTTTTCCCATTCAATTTCATGTTTCTGCATAAAACTGTTGATGCAGTTGAATATTTCTTCACCAGTAGCATTACTTTGCAAAGATTCACATAATAGTAGGTCTTCCTCAATGGACTTATTAAACCTATAACGAACAAACACAAGCAGCACAGCAAGTCCTGAAACATCAGCTGATTCATCTAGCTGCAGTGAAAACCCATCACAAATTTTCAGTCTACAAACAAGTTCTTCTTCTATGTCAGCAGCTAAGTCCTTAATTCGACGTGCAACGGTACTGTTTGATAGTTGTACTGCATCTATTTTTTTACTATATTGTTCATCAAACATCCGCATCACTACATCTTTTGCACAAGGTTTGATAAGCAATTCTCCAATTGTATGAGCCTCTCCACTCAGGGCTATATGGTAACTTACATTGTATGATGCCTCAGTAGCACTTTCATTATCTGTATTGACAATTTTAGGTGTTGGGGGTTTATTATTTTCAGGTGAATCAAGATGTTGCTTGAAAAAGCTTATGTCTTTGTCTTTATACGCAGCATGTTTAGTTTCCAAATGTCTTCGAAGCTTACTAGGGGCCAAGGAGCTATTTGATAAAATTTTCTTACATAGCACACACTGAGCATGAGGTGCATCTCTGTTTCCAAAGTAAGTAAATCCAAAAGACAAATAACTTTCATCATATTTTCTTCTTTTCGGTTTCTTATTAAATGCTATTTTGTTGGAATTGGATATAAATTTGACCCTGGAAAGCTCACTTTCTGATTTTTTAGAAACTGAAGGCTGCAACTGTTCATTTTCACTTTGTAATACTCCAACCTTTTGATCATTTGATTCAGATACAATTTGATAACAAAAAGATTCTACTTCTTGTTTAAGATTTCCTTGTTTCAGCAATAGATCCATGGGCAATGAGTTTGTGGTACAAAACATGGTTAATTTAGAATAAACATTGAGTATCACAAATGTGTTGAAATTATAAGACAGGATACAAAGAAGATGAGCAATCATCAAAGAGATGATACATAGTAACACATCAGTTAATTTGTAGATGCTGCCTATGCATCAATGCGCAGATGGAACATCATACGTTCGTGTATCAGGTGATCTCTCAAGCGACTTCCTGGTGCTCTCTGGTATGGCACACCTTTTCTTAAAGGTAGATTATCACATAAAAATAAAAGCTATAGCAATGAGTTTAGCAGTCTTAATCTTATATTTAAATAAACATATCAAAATCAACTTAAACTACTGTTAGCATAAATCTTTTCCTCAAAACTTATTAACTTAGGGAATATTAATATTCTATAAAACATAATTTGGGAATCAATGAGCTAAGAAATACTGAAGAGTTCCTAAGCGTATTTTTAAGAAAGGGACTTTGAAGAATATGTCCCATGGTAGGGGTTGGCCAACTTTTTTGGTAAAGGGCCATATATAAATATTTTTGGCTTTGTGGGCCATATAGTCTCTGTTACAACTACTCAACTCTGTAGTTGTGACATGACAGCAGCCATAGGCAACACATAAAACAGGCATGGGTGTGTTCCAATAAAACTTTATGTACAAAAACAGACAGTACGGGCCATAATTTATCAACCCTGTCTCATAGTATATAATATCTTGAAATCTCTTTTAACTTTCTAATGCTTATTGCCATTAGATGAATTAATTGTTGATACTATTATACATCTGAAGTCTCCCTTCAGGGCTAGCAACAATTCTGGTGAGGTGTATTAAAAACACATACACAGTTCAAAATTTTGCAAGACACAAAATTTTACTGTATCCTAAATATTATGTGTTAACAATGAAGAATAAATTGTAGTCCTAAAGTTAGGTACCATTTCTCTGGATTTAAAATTACAATGTTTGTATTATCTAAACTAAGGCTCAAAGTAATGTATATTTTTACTGATTCCTCTGCATTCTACTATACTGTAAGTGACGATTTAATCAGGACCTAAGGAAAACATAAGCTCTTATTTTAATAGGTTTATTCTTCATATAATTAAAAAAGAACATAATGAAAAGGGCAATGCTATTTAAGGATCGCTAAAGAATACAATTAGCTCTGTTAAGGCATACAAATTTTGTCTATCCACATATAATAGCTACTTTTGATTTATAATTTGGCTATAGAGTAAGCTTTGTGTTCTCATGTTAGATCCTGAATCAAAATGGTTCTCCTATTAACAGCTAGAGGATAAGATACCTGAAATGAGGAGTATTCCCTTCTGCAGTCACTCTTTTCACCTTGGCAGCTTGAAAGGCAGACTCTTCAAAAGAATAAAATTAAGGGATGGGGTAGCAAAGGGAGTAACCAAAAGCCTAGAATGAGAAAAATTAAAATTAGACACTGCAACATGTAGAATTAACTACACACCTGTGAGATGACCATTGATTAAGAGTTATTTTGGATCTAGGCAGTGCAAATGATTCTTCACTGCAATGCAGATCTTGGACTGGAACAGAAGATGCCTAGCACAGTAAGTAAAAATTCTAATGTTTTCATCCTGTTTAGTACTCCAGCAATTTTACTGCTTTGGGATGCTCCTCTGCCTAGTAACTTCATAGAATTACATTAAAAAAAAAAAAAAAACTTGCAAAAACTAAACCTAAATTTAAAAAGTACAGCCTCATCTTAATGTCTCTAAAACTAAGCATTGAATCTAAAATGTAATTATATATGAAACTGTCACATGAAATATGTGTTTTGCCCTAACCATTTTTGTTCCCTCAATAACTAATCTCAGGTAACCAACGTTTGAGTGAACAGTTTATTATGTGCCAATAACTGTGCTTATTTCCTCATATAGATTGTCTCATCTACCAGAGAGTTGAGGAACATTAATAACCTCACTTTAGAGATAAAAGACACAGAAAGGTTAATTTATCTGCTGACTTAACACCTTGTAAGCAAAAACCAAGTCCAGAGCCCAAAAAGTTCAACGACACAGACCACGTGTGTAGCCATTACTTGTGTGTTCCTGAATGCTCTTTTAATTCCTGAAGCACTGAAAAAATTTGGTTACCAGGAGTTGCTGGGCTCTGTAGTGAAATGGTTAACAATGGATTACAACTGCCAGAAAAGTTAAGGGTCTCATAGTGGCACCAGCAGAAAGCCCTACTTCATGTTGGGAGCACAAGAGTAGTACATTCTCCTTCAGTCTCTATTTGGATTATGGAAGAGAACTTTGTGGAGCTGCTGGTTCACCTAAAAAATTAGGATCCCTCTCCCACGCTGCCAGAGAAGGACACAGACAGCAGGAAGTTTTGTTTTCAGAAAGGAGGTTCTCATCCCCACTTCTTCAGAGGGGCTTCCCTTCAATTTCTCGAGGACAAAGAATCTGGACTCCCTTGAGTAAAGTTTCCATCCCACTCCCTGAAAGGGGGTGGAGGAACTCTGGTGTTTTTTTTTTTTTTTGTCTCATCTTCTGGTTAAATTGACAGGTAACACAACCCTTTCACCACCCCCTCCCTCAGGCGGTTCCAGCTGTGAATAACACCCTTAGGAGCAGGAGGGCAGGGTCGGAGTGCAGGTCAGCCATAAAGGCGAGGCAGGAGGTGGGTACCGACACCACTTCCAACATCTAAATGTTTCTGTAAACGGTCGCCCCGATGTGTGGCGCGGGCCAACTATCCCTCAGCGCCTGCCTGTCACAGGTGCGCGCTGCCCGCAGACCGCCACATCTGGGGGCTCGCTTCCTGTTGCAGCCCACCCTTGTCTCAGGACTCCTCTCGCGTCCCCGGGCAGCCGCCTCAGCTAACGACCACATGAAAACGTCTCAGCACCCAATACCATCTATTTCATCTCCATCAGCGATGGAGAGAATGGTCTTCGCCGCAGCTGAGCTGCACAGCAGCGCCACGGTCCCCAGCTGAGCCTGCGACCGCCATTTTAGACAGCTCAAGGCAGCGGCCATTTCAGAGCGCACCACTTAATAGCGGTGGCGACTCTGCTCCTCACCTTCACCGAGGCCTGAACAGGGTCAAGAGCCAGTCGTCGCGGACTGGAGGGGGGAGGGGTAGGGAAGGGAATGAAAAACAAAACAGAGGAAAGAAGGATTCGGGGACAGGGTGATGCTCTCAGCTCAGAGATATCGTCTATGCCACCTCCATAGAGATCCGATTCGCTGCTGGCGCGGTCGCTGGTCTGCAGATAAACTTAGCACTCTGCAACACCCGAACCCTACAGTCTGCACGAGCGACTCCGCCGCTGCCCAATCAACACCAGAGTTGCTCCCTGCCACCAATCCGCGCTGAGCAGCGGGGCGGGACCAAAGGAGAGGACCAAGCTCGGTTGAGGCGCGGCCCCACCGCAGCCGTGGCGCTGAATTGGTGATAGCGGTGAACCTGGGCGTGAGGCGATTGTTCTGAAACTCGCTCTCCGCCCGGGGCTACTTTAAAATGCAGATGCTTGGGTGATGCCAGATACAGTTGGTGATTCTGCAGGGCTGGAGTGGAACCCAGGAATCTGCATTTTCGTCAGCCCTGGCGCCCTGTCCAGGCAGGCGTGATTTGTGTGGGTTCGCACGGCTGGAGGAGCGCGCAAAGCCTCGGCTGCTGTGCCTCCACCACCTCTTTGTTCCCCGAGGCCGCACCCCAGGCCAGGTTATGCAGCCGTCGCCTCTTTTGCTTGGTTTCCTACTAGAATCAGGAAGAAAACGCCCTCTCCCTAGCCCGCCCCACACCAGACCTCTCAGGCGGCCCCCGGTGGGCTGGGGGAGCCGCCGTGGGCGACTCGGTAGGTATAGCGGTCCCGCAGTGTCACCGCGAAAGCCCAGAGTCCGCTTTAATGTCTTTGCACCTCTCTCAGTGGCGCCCTCCCCGAAGGAACGCCCGGCAGCCTGCACCCAACCGCCCACCCACTCTGGAACACTCATTTTGCTGCTGCAGCAATTCGATATTTTAAGCCGTAGTTCTACGCTCTTCCCTATTTTCAAAAACAGCACAGCCAAAGCTTTTGGACCGTGTACTTCCATTTTGTGTGAGATACGTCGGTGGAGACCTGGAGTCCGTTTTTCCAAATTGGCGCCTTGAAATAGATGCGCTTCTTGAGGGAGAATTTGTTAAAGGATGGGTAGCGTTAAATAGTTAGGTCCCGTTGTTTGCAATATTTTAGCCTTTCGAGGCTCCGTAGACATGACTAAATGAAAATTGGATCGTGTTGTCAGGCACTGCACCTATGACAGAAAATTCCCGACTTGAGGTCAAAAGTAAGGGCAGCTTTTGTTTTTACTAAATATGCTTCTTCAACATGTGATCAAATGGATGTCTTAGGTGTTGAAAGAAGCCAAATCCTTAATAACACAATTTTCAGGGCAGCGTAGATGATTTCCTAGGACGGACATTTAGTCTCAAATGTTTTAAAGCCATTTACAGCATCTTTATCTTGCCCTATCATAGGCTGTACATATGTCATTATTTTAAAATTATTTCTATTAAATCTGTTTCATTTGAACTTTAACCACAAAGGTGGACATCATTATTTTTTGGGGGGGTGCAGTTTTACTTGAAGAGCAAAGAATTTTATTTTGTAATTGCAGGAGTTATCTAGCTAGCTTCAGAACAACATTGGAATGATATCTCATATTTTCACGTTTTATATTTCAGAATTTACATATATGCTCCCGATATAATCTTCACAGGTCTGGTTTACATCGTCATGAACTGGGAAAACCCCAAACATTAAACTGATAGGCAGAGTAGTGTTTAAACAAGTTCAACTAAATAATGTGCTAAATCTGAAGAGTTTGATAATTAAGATTAATGAAGCATAAAGACTTTTTCTGTAATTGCTTTGTCAAAGTATTATACAATGTTGGTTGATGAGATGGATAAGAAAATATATAGGCAATTTAAAACTCAGACCTATAGTAGAACTACCTGTAATGATAATAGCTAGCATTTATTGAATAGATAGCATGGTGTAGGTTCTATACACTTGTTAATGCATTAACTCATTTATTCCCAACCTTATCAGATGATTATCCCTGTTTTACAGATAAGAAAATTGAGCATACACAGGTAAATAACTTGCCCAATTTCCAAAAAGTATTAATTGGTGGCAGAGCCTGGACTAGGTGCAATGCTGGTTGTGCATACTACAGGCTGTGTTTGTGTGCAAACTTAATTTATATTAGGTGGAAAACTATTGTGAATAAGATTACAGTAATATATCTGGTAAACAAGCAGAGCCTCACCATTAAAAAGGACTCAGTTTGTTAACCCAGGGCTCAAGTCGAATCATCACTGGAAGTACTAGTGACAAGAATTGCAACTGATACTCCAAATTTCTGTCTCAGTCACTGTAGGAGGTCTGAGATGGCAATTCTGTTCACCTTGCTTGTGTGATTTAATTTGTGTTGCAGGTAGGTTCTCCAGAAGCAGATGTTAAAACAGAGCTCTGGAGCCAGTATTGTAGGTAAGAATGTTTTGCCCCCTACGTTTGTACTCTTCCCTCCCTCCCTGAGTTGGTAGATGTGGGCTGCCCTGGGAAGCGCAGGAGGCAGACCCTGAAAGAGCTGACAGCTGGAGGCCATCTGCTGATCATGCTACCTGCCCTCAAGCAGGACAGCTAGTCCTTTCTTGAAGTATCTGAATGGCACATCTCCATGTCTGCCACAATTTGTAACCTTTAATATAAAGATGGTAAATTAGTACAGTTTCATTATTTCTTTGAAAGTTATCATTATTGTGGTGGTGTGTGCTTTGACAGCCTCAAGATGTATGAAACATTGGAGAAGTTCATGACCACATGTATGATTGGTTTATTGGTGATAGATTTACAGGAGTTACACGAATGCTTTTGCTGACTAGATGTTAGATATATTACCTTTGTAATTGTAGTTTAAAATGTCTAAGAAAATTTGGTTAGTTGAGTATGAAAATGATGTTAAATATTTAAGGAATATTTAGTCTGTTAAGCTTGTGAATTAAACCATAGCAGAACATAAGTGGAAGTGATTATATTTTTTTATGCAAAGATTATGAGATTTATAAGTAGACTAATTATATTTATAAATTGAGCTAAAGGTTATGAAATACAATTTTAACATATTTTGCATATGAATAAACAAACTGATCATGTCAATTATTAGTTTTTATTATAACTTTTATTCACTCCCAGGACCTTCACTATTCCCTCTATGTTCAATTATTCTCAAAAATATAATGTAAACCCTGACTTCTCTCTCTCTTGAACTTCAGTTCTAAATTTTCAAGTCTGTAGACTTTCTATTTTAATATATACCAACAGCTAAGATTCAGCATGTTCAAAATATAACTGATTTTCTCCCAATACTTGTACTTTCCCAATGACCTCATTTTTGTTAAAGATTTTATTGTTCTTTTAATATCCCAGGCTAGCAAACTTAGAGTAACTCTTGACTCACCTTCATATTCATATATACAGGCACCAAATTGTTACTTTCTTCTAATGTTTCTTATGTTCATCCTCTTCCCTTAGTCACTTTTGCATGTTCTCTAGGTCAGGCTCAAGAAATGTTCCTTCTGAATTTTTACCATAGTCTTGGTAGCTTCCAGTCTCTTTTCATTTAATTGGTTTTGAATGCCAATCTTCCATATTTCAGAACCTTCATGACTTACTAATTCTTCTATGTCATAGCACAGAATCATAAAACTTTTAGAGCTGAAGAAAATCTTTAGAAAATAATACAGTGCAATCCCCCTTTTCCTCAGTTTTATAGAAGAGAAGAATGAATCCTAGAGCTATCACATGACTTTGATGTCACATTGATAATTGGTGACAAGGCTGGAATAGATCTCAAGGTGCATAGGGCATGTCTTACAATTCCTTTTTATCTCCCATTGTCCTGGACAGTAAACTGTTCATTTGGTAGAACACTGTAAATATTTGTTGATATGTAAATTAGCCATCTTTGACTCCCCATTAATAAGCCCTCTTTCTTATGCAAATGACAGAAATCCAATTTAAACAATCGTAAGCAAGAAAGTTAATTTCCTGGCTCCTATTGGTACAGGCATGGATGGGTTTAATCAAATGATGTCTGTTTGACTTTCTATCTTCTTGATAGGCCTTATCTGTATGTCAGGATGATGGCCTTTGGCATCCCAAACGTATGGGGGGAGAGAGAGCATCTTCCCCAACAACACTGGTAAAAGGGTTCCCAGAAAGAACTTTCATTCATTTTGGGTTATGTCTGTGAACTAAACACACTGTCCAGGGAAGGAGAATGCTGAGTGGGATACATTTCCTTCAGTTTTGAGGACATGAGTTTACTCAGAGTAACTACCAGAATCTCATGGAATGGGTGAGGGGGCAGTGCCTTTTAGGAAGGGCTTCTGGACAGATGGGAAAGTGGGAGATACCCACTAAATTTACTTTTCTTGTGCCTCGTATCTATCTGATCAACCACCAAGAAGTCCTACATTGTTATATCTCTTTAACCAGGCTTTTCTCTCCAATGCCATTGCCATCAATTTAGTCCTATTTTCAATCTAGTAACCAATCTCCTGGCTACCATCCAATATGTATTAAATTTATCCTGTACATAGATAAGCACTTTATCTAAAATACAGACATTAAAGTCATTTCCTTACTCAAAGTTATCCCCTTACTCAAAGTTGTTGGAGTGTTCAACTCCTTAACTCGGCATTCAATGCTCTCCTTAAACTGGTTTCGCTTTTTAATTTAAAAAAATTTTTACAGCAGTGGAGGGGCTAGGTGGAAAGTGAGGCAAGTAAGGACAGGAATGTCTGGAGCTCCCTCTTTCCAGCTAGTGGTCATGTGATATGTAGGTTAGTTGTTTTGGCTTAAAGGCCCAAGTTTGAGGTATTTGTTTTGTTGTTTATTTTTTATTTTTTTTTTTGAGACAGAGTCTCGCTCTGTTGCCCGGGCTAGAGTGCCGTGGTGTCAGCCTAGCTCACAGCAACCTCAAACTCCTGGACTCTAGCAGTCCTCCTGCCTCAGCCTCCCGAGTAGCTGGGACTACAGGCATGCGCCACCATGCCCGGCTAATTTTTCTTTTTTTTTTTTTTTTTTTTGACAGAGTCTCACTTTGTTGCCCAGGCTAGAGGGAGTGCCGTGGCGTCAGCTTAGCTCACAGCAACCTCAGACTCCTTGGCTTAAGCGATCCTACTGCCTCAGCCTCCCGAGTAGCTGGGACTACAGGCATGCGCCACTATGCCCGGCTAATTTTTTTCTATATAGATTTTTAGTTGTCCATATAATGTCTTTCTATTTTTAGTAGAGACGGGGTCTCGCTCTTGCTCAGGCTGGTCTCGAACTCCTGACCTTGAGCAATCCACCCGCCTCGGCCTCCCAGAGTGCTAGGATTACAGGCATGAGCCACCTCGCCCGGCCTGATTTTTCTATATATATTTTTAGCTGTCCATATAATTTCTTTCTGTTTTTAGTAGAGACAGGGTCTCGCTCTTGCTCAGGCTGGTCTCGAACTCCTGACCTCAAGTGATCCACCCGCCTCGGCCTCCCAGAGTGCTAGGATTACAGGCGTGAGCCACCGCGCCTGGCCTAGTTTTTAATTTTAATTTTTATCCCAGCAATACAAGCCTAGATTTCAGAACTTCAAGTAGTATTGAAAGGATTATATATAACAACAAAAAAGAAATTCCTCACCCCTTTTTTCAGATGCAACCCCTTGTGACATTTTATGCCATTTCTTTTGATATTTACCTCTATATTTCTCAATAATATGTGTACAATGCTGTCTGCTGACACAAGACCCATCATCATTCTGACCTCAATCTTCTTGAGTTCAAATCTATGATGCCATCACTTCACTGGCTCAGTCCTTCAGTGTCCCAATCCCAAATCCTGACGGAAGAATCTGATCTCCCAAGTTAATGTTTTCTCATCAGGTTATGGACCACTGGCCCACCTTTGGGTGAGCTGCCCATAAGTTGAGTCTCTACCCTGAACTGTCCTAAGGGCTTGAGCAAGGTGGGTGGGCACTCTAGACTGGCTAATTATTTGGTGTCTGATTGTCACTGACATCACAGATTGATGTATTTAACTCACCTACAACTCCCTACTAGCTTACTGCTTGAGACTGGAAACCTAGAGACTGCATGTTCCAGAAGACCTTGCTGCTTGGATTCATAAAACTTGGTTTCTGTAAAACAGATGTACCTTAGGGAGATATGGAAGTTAAAAGTGAACATTCTGAGGTGGAGGTTGTATTTCTGTCACTTCTGTTATTTCCACTGGCAGGTGTTAGTTTTTTTGAGACAGTTTTAGCAGAGGTACAAGCATTCAGTCCCCAAATTTCATGGGTGATGAGACAGAGGGAGCAGGGCATCCATTTAGCTGATTCAGATCATGGCAGAGTCAGTGGCTCAGCGGCTAGGGAGATGGCTTCTTGACTCCGCAGCTCCCTAAGTATGGCAGAAGCCTGGTGCCCATGTTGGGGCAGTTTTGTAATGGTGTTCTGGAACTTGTTCCTGCAATGGCAGCCTCATCTCTCTTCTGCCAGCCCTTCCGGTGATTTTATAAACCCCTAATTTCTCCTAGTAAATAACTTTCTGTTTAAATTAGCTAAAGTGAAATCTGTTATTTACAATTGAACTCTGATACACCTTTCAAAAGTGTTCTTTAAATATTTAACATGTTTCATGAGGGCAGTAAAACACTAATCTTCCATCGATTAAAATTATAGACAGGTCCTTAAGCAGTGTTAATATTTTGAAACAATTTGGCAGTATATTTCACTTTTTCTATAGTATTTATTCTCTTCTCTTTTGCAATTTTTCTGAACCAGACACATTCTTTGAAGATGTACTAAAAGGTTTAAAATTTGTATTCTAAAATTGATCACTGGTTCTTGGCCAACAGCGCTATCCATAAATTATTTGGTTTCGGATTTAGTCTACTTGATGAATGTCATTGAATTGTTCGTGCATAAAGGCAAGACACAAATACATATGACACACTTATCTAGACTTGAGGAGGGCTACAAGGCATAGTGAGTGTAGATCCTGGAGGAAGACTGGTTTCAAACACACCTCCACTATCTGCTACTTGTGTACTCTTGGGCATCTCAATTTCCTTATCTGAAAAATAGGTTTAAAAACAACACACAATGATTGCTGGGTTTAAATGAAATAATACATGTAAAGCTCTTGATATAGGGCCTGGTATGTAATAAATGTCCAACAAATGTTAGATTTGTGAAAGTTGTCAGAATCAATATGGAGTGACTAGTTTGAAAAAAAAAAATCTTACGAATAGAACCAGGAAGGTCATGAAGAAAAGGTTCTCGTGCATGAATGCCTGATAACAAAAACTATCACAAAAGACTGCAAAAACCACAACCTTGCACAAAGGCCATCACAATCTTACACAAAAAATACTTCTGCAAGGACATCTGCTTGTCCAGTCTTGGACGGTGTCACCCTTATTATTGACCTTTGTAGCCAGGGATAATTATTTCAAAACACTTGTGTATTCCTCCTCATTTTTTCCTTTAATAACCTTTATCTTCCTTTACCTCCCTGAATATGCACATGATTTACTATGGCACATGCACTCTTATTGCAATATTCTATTTCCAAGTAAAGATCATTTTCTTTTAGAAAGCCTTTTTTAAAGAAAATTATGTTATTTGGATTAACAGATTAATACTATTGTTTTTAGTTTCTATTTCCATGAATTGTATTTCAAGCAGGGGCAAATTTACATTTCTCTGCCTGTGTAAGAAATCTTAATTAGTTCTATAGTTACTAATTATTCCAGTGATATCTCAGTGCCCCTTATAGATAAATGATTTGGGCAACTGTGCAACTGCCCACCTTTTCATCCAGCCCTGTCTGTGGTTAAGGAAGAGCAGGATCATGTGAACAGCAGAAGCTGAAGGAGGGGGCCGTTCACTCAGAGAAAGCCTATGGCAGATATTGCAATGAGCAACATCTCTAGTGTAAGCCTCTTTATAAAAGGCTTATCACTTTGTCACTTTAAATTGTGACACACATCACAAATGTCACATACTCCTTTTCTAGACACTGTTAGTTGAAAATTGTTGGTCTAGAAGAGAACCAAATTATTGGGCTCCAAATTGAGAGGCTTGAATATAGCAAATCAGATTTTTTTTTTTTTTATATTTGGGAGTAGGGGCACAGGGAAGTTTACCTGTACTGAGAACTCGGGTTTCACATGTTAATAATAATTTATCTGGAACTTTACAGAGTACCTTCACATTCTCTCACTTATTTGAACCTGGAGGTATCCCATTTAGTTAAGCAGGAAGGTATTCTTATTCCCATTTTACAAATGATGAATCCAAGGTTTAGAGAGGTTGATGGAGTTATTCATGGTCACACATATAGTTACTGAAAGAGGCAGCACTTGGATCAGTTTTCCTGATTCAAATCAGTGCCTTCTATGCTTCCTTTTCTTAAGAAAGTCTTCAGAATGTGGATAATGCAGTTATAGAGTACTCCTGCTAAGTTATTGATCTCTTACTAAATAATATAATCAGAACCATCATTTAGAAAAACACCATGGTCTTCTAGGGTTGTCATCTTATAGAAAGTGAAAGCTAATCTTACTCTCTTAACTTTCTTGGGAAGGTTCATGTTAAACTTTTAAAGGCCAGTCCTTTACAAAGAATGCCAGATATCAGCAATTTTTAAAGTCAAAGTGAAGGTTTACAAGTCATTTAAACATCCAATTACTTGGGGAGAGACTGAAATGCCAGGGGATGGGGTTATTTATAGTACTGTACTGAGAGCCAGTATATATATTTATTTGTATAAGAGTGGAATCCTGGCTCTGGATCATTTCCTGACTTGTCTGAGACTCTGGGCAAGTCATTTATTATGTTTGTATTTTGGAATTATAGCCTTGCCTCAAAGGTGTGCTCTGTGAATAAATGAACTTATATTTGTAAATCTTGTTGAAATTTCTCTGATAGAAGGCATATCAGTGGCCGGGCATGGTGGCTCACGCCTGTAATCCTAGCACTCTGGGAGGCCGAGGCGGGAGGATCGCTCGAGGTCAGGAGTTCGAGACCAGCCTGAGCAAGAGCGAGACCCCGTCTCTACTAAAAATAGAAAGACATTATATGGACAACTAAAAATATATAGAAAAAATTAGCTGGGCGTGGTGGTGCATGCCTATAGTCTCAGCTACTCAGGAGGCTGAGGCAGGGGGATCGCTTAAGCCCAGGAGTTTGAGGTTGCTGTGAGCTAGGCTGACACCACTGCACTCTAGCCTGGGCAACAGAGTGAGACTCTGTCTCAAAAAAAAAAAAAAAAAAAAAAGAAGGCATGTCAGGGTTGATAGCTGTGAAGGGTAAGAATGCTGACAATAGGCCGGACGCGGTGGCTCACGCCTGTAATCCTAGCACTCTGGGAGGCCGAGGTGGGTGGATCGCTCAAGGTCAGGAGTTCGAGACCAGCCTGAGCAAGAGTGAGACCCCGTCTCTACTAAAAATAGAAAGAAATTATATGGACAACTAAAAATATATATATATAGAAAAATTAGCCGGGCATAGTGGCACATGCCTGTAGTCCCAGCTACTCGGGAGGCTGAGGCAGGAGGATCGCTTGAGCCCAGGAGTTTGAGGTTGCTGTGAGCTAGGCTGATGCCACGGCACTCACTCTAGCCTGGGCAACAAAGTGAGACTCTGTCTCAAAAAAAAAAAAAAAAAAAAAGAATGCTGACAATAGAAATGAGTATGATAATATATATCAATGCCTTGAATTTATGCAGTACCATTGCTCTGAGAAGTTCTCAGTGCCTCCCATGTAACATGTATTCTATAAAAACTGTAATTACAAACATTTCGCAAGAAATCATTCTTATTGTGATTTTTTTAAGCACAGAATTGAGAAAAAACGTTCTCATTTTGTATCCTGCTATCCCATTCACCTCATTAACCAAAGGTAATCACAGTTAATAGGTTTTTGTATATCTGGATATATATGTACACATACAAATGTACATAACTGATATAAATATTTTATAAATTATTCTATAACACATTTTGGCCCTATCAATATGCCTTGAGGAAATTTCCATGTAAGCATATAAAATTCTTTTTAACAGGTGCATATTTTTCCACTTGATTTATTTAATCATTCCCTTATGGAAAGATTTTTAGGTTGTTTAAAATATTTCAACATTAGAAACAATGCCACAATCTCTGTGTACACATACATCTTTGTGCATCTGTGTGTGTACTCCTGTGGGTTAGATTTCTAACATGAAATCAGTGGCTTACTTTAAGACTTAAAGCAGCAGTCCCCAACCTTTTCGGCACCAGGGACTGGTTTCATGAAAGATAATTGTTCCATGGACCAGGGATTGGGAGGTGGTTTTGGGATGACTCAAGTGCATTACACTTATTGTGCAGTCAAACCTCTCTGCTGATGATAATCTGTATTTGCAGCCGCTTCCCAGTGCTAGTAGCATCATGGCCTCAGCTCCACCTCAGATCATCAGGCATTAGATTCTCACGAGGAGCACGCAACCTAGATCCCTTGCATGCACAGTTTACAGTAGGGTTCGAGCTCCTGTAAGAATCTAATGCCACCGTTGATCTGACAGGAGGCAGAGCTCAGGCTCTGTGAGTGATGGGGAGTGGCTGTAGATGGGAAGTGGCTGTAAATACAGATGAAGATTCGCTCTTAGCCTGGTGCTCAACTCCTGCTGTGCAGCCCGGTTCCTAACAGGCCACGGGCTGGTACCAGTCCTTGGCCCAGGGGCTGAGGACCACAGACTTACAGGATATGTATTAAATTGTACCCCCAAAAGCCTGTATCAATTTACACTTCCATAAATAGCACACAAGTACCTATCTTTTATGGCTGTGCCAATGTTGCTTTGTATATTATCAGTCTTTCTAAATTTTCAATTTGATGGATTAAAAACTCATTTTAATTTTAAATTTTCTTGATTGCTATTGAGGTTGAGCATCTTTTTATAAGTTTATCATCCATTTATATTTATTCTTATGTGAATTGCCTCTTCAGAGGCTTTCCCATTTTCCCTATTGGGTGGATTTCTGTTTCTTATTGATCTGTAAAATCTCTTAAAATATTATAATTATGAATGCTGTATTAGGTATGTTTCTCCCAGTTTGCTGTTTATCTTTTAAGACATTGTTGATTTTTTTCTTCTTTTGCTTGTTGAAGAAAAGTTTTTAATATTTATGAAATCAATCTTTTCATTTGTCAACTAAAGAAAAAAATCAGGCATTTAAAGAACTAAGGTTAGTTTCACTCAGAGTCTTACTGAGAATTGCAACCTGGGAGAGTCTTTCAGAGAGTTTCTGTTGGACTGTTCCAAAGCAGTATTTTAGCTGTCAGCTTATGTACAGGGGGTGGAGATTCTGCATGTACTCAGAAGTCACGTCAAATGTGTTCAGCAGTTACATTAGAGCAAAATCTCCTAAAAGTTTGGGTGCGAGAATATATCTGGTTATAGATTACAGAGGCAAGATCATTAATCCTGTCACATGCTATCTTATGCACAGGAAAGGCAAGGGCTCATTGAACTTATCTTTTCTAAAAATGCCGTGATTCACACAAGAGACTTAGGAACCTGTGCTCTATCCTACTTATCTTCGAGGGTTTCTTGTAGAGGGCTGCACTCACCCATTGAGGTAGGGGTTTATAAAGTCATGTTAGCAAGCAGAATGAGCAAACATGGCTTCTTCTGCAAGGGTCCACTATGTGGCTCACCAGAGGCAGACATTTGCTACTTTGTCTCACATTTATTACTTTGAGGATTTGTGTCTTGCTTAAGAAGGAAACTCTTTCACCACCCATACCCTAAGATCATAAAAAGGTGTTCTCATATTTTTTCTATTATTTTTAAAAGCACTAAATGCTCTTTAATCTTGGTGGATTGTCTTATTCTGAATAGCTGTGAGAAAGGGACCTACTTTATTATTTTCCCAAATGTTTAGCCATTTGTTTTGAATCATATGCTAACAAGTTCATTTTAATCCCAATGATTTGAAATACCATCTTTCAAAAATATCAAACATTCATAATTCTTGATTCTGTTTCTAGACAGAGACATTTGCCTAATTCTGCATAAATATTACATTATTTTATTTTTACAATTTTTTACAACTGTATAATCTATCTTGATATCTGGAATGGAAAGTCAGGTGGTGGAGATAATGCATATGCTGATTATAGATTCTTCTTCCCCCCTAAATTGCAGGGAAAAATCTTATGCATTTTTTTCTTCAATAATAACATTAGGGTAAGCTTTTTAGGTTCTATAAATAATAATGCTGGATTTTGGTATATAATAATGCTGCATTTTTATAGTATTGAGTCTTTTCATTCTGAAGCATGATGTGTTTTTCCACTTATTTAGGTCTTTTAAAAAGGATTTTCTGTGTATTTATGTAATTTTCTTTATTTAAATCTTAACAGTTTTTACCAAGTTTATTCTTTGATATTTTATAGTTATAGTTGTTATTACAAATAGAATTTTTTCATTCTATCTTCTAAGTGTTTATTGGTGAAACAAGAGTTATTGTTTTGTTTATTATTTTGGTTGGCATGTTATTAAGTCTCTGTCTCTTTTATTTTCCTCTTATTATGGAAGATTTCAAACATATACAAAGTAAGCAGAATAAATTATGAACTCCATGTACCCAAGCTTCAACAACGATCAACATTCTGCCTTTCTTGTTTCCACCCTCTTCTCACGTTCCACTCCAAAGATTGATTGCTATTACTTTTTATAATTTTTTTTCTTTTCAGATTAAAAAATTAAACAGTTTCTTTTGAGATAATCGTAAATTCACATTTGATTGTAAGAAATAATACAGAGAGATCTCATGTACCCTTTACCCACTTTTCCCAATAGTAACATCTTGCAAAACTATAGAGCTATATCACAAGGATATTGACATTGGTATACAATAAAGAGCATTTCCACCATCACAAGTATCTCTTGTATTGCCCTTTTATAGCCACACTCACTTCTCTCCCACTCCCACCTCCCTTAACCCCTAGCAACCACTAATCTGTTCTCCATTTCTATATTTATGCCATTTCAAGAATCTTATATAAATGGAATCATACAAATAGAATCATATATTATATAACCTTTTCAAGATTGGATTTTTTAACTTAGTCTAATTTTCTGGAGATACACTCAGATCATGTAATGATGATATATTCCTTTTTATTACTGAGCAGTATTCCATGGTATGAATGTACCACAATTTGTGTAACCATTCACCTGTTGAAGGACATCTCAGTTATTTCCAGTTGTTGACTATTACAAATAAAGGTGCTCTAAACATTTGGGTACAGGTTTTTTCGTGAGCATGGGTTTTAATTTTTCTGGGATAAATGCCTAAGAGTGCAATTATATGCCTAGTGTACAATGTATAGTAGTTGCATGTCTGGTTTTTTTTAAGAAACTGCCAAACTGTTTTTCAGTTTGTGCCACTTTACATTCTCACCAGCGATTTATGAATGATCCAGTTTCTCCACATTCTCACCAGCATTTGGTGTTGTCACAATTTTATATTTTGGCCATTCTAATAGGTGCATAGTGATATCTCATTGTGGTTTTAATTTGCATTTTCCAGTCTTTTCATGTGCTACCTGACATCTATATACCCTCATTGATGAAATGTCTCTTCATGTCTTTTGTTTATTTTCTAATTGGATTTTTTTACTGTTGAGTTTTGAGAATTCTTTAGATAGTCTGAATACTAGTCCATTGTTGAATAAATGGTTTGCAGATTATTTTCTCCCTGTCTGTAACTTGTTTTTTCATCCTCTTACCTGGGCTTTCAAAGAGTGCAAGTTTTTAATTTTGATGAAATCTAGTTTAATTTAGTTTATCAAATTTTCCTTTTTATAGATCACACGGTTGTATTGTCTAAGAATATTTTTCCTAGCCCTAGATCCTGAAGATATTCTCCCATGATTTTTTCTAAAAGTTTTAAGATTTTTATTTACTTATTTAAATTTTTTTTTTTTTTTTTTTTTTTTTTTTTGCAGAGATGGGGTCTACGATGTTGCCCAGACTGGTCTCAAACTCCTGGCATCAAGCGATCCTCCCACCTCAGCATCCCAAAGTGCTAGGATTACAGGTGTGAGCCACTGTGCCTGGCCCCATACATGTTTTTTTTTTTTTTTCCTTTCTTTTTTTTTAGGGATGAGGGTCTCGCTTTTGCTCAGGCCGGTCTCGAGCTCCTGGCCTCAAGCAATCCTCCCAACTCCGCCTACTAGGGTGCCAGGATTACAGGAGTGAGCCACCACGTCCAGCCTCATATTTTCAACTGTTATATCTTTCTGATGTATTAGCTCTTTTATCATCATGAAATATTCCTCCTTCTCTCTGGTAATGTTGCATGTCTTGAAGTTTATTTTTGCCTGATATTAATATAGTGATTCCAGCTTTCTAACTGTTACTATTTGCATGGAATATCTTTTTTTTTTTAATCCCCTTACTTTCAACTTATTTGTGTCTTTTTATAAAGGTGAGATTCTTATACAAAAATGAGGGTGACTACAAAAAAACTTGTACATAGATGTTCATAGCAGCATTATTGATAATAGCCAAAAAGTGGAAACAGCCTGGATATTTGTCAAATAATGCATGGATAAACAAAATATAGTTTATCCATACTATTGTATCATTCAGCCATAAAAATAAATGAAATATTGATACTTGCTACAACACAGATGATTTGAAAAAGTTATGCTAACTGAAAGAAACCAGACACAAAAGGTCACATGTTGTATGACTCCATTTATATGAAATATCTAAAATAGGTAAATCCATAAAAACAGAAAGTAGATTAGTGGTTGCCAGGGGCTGGGGGAAGGCTGGGATGGGGAGTGACTGCTAATGGGTGCAGGATTTCTTTGTGGGGCAATGTAAATGTTCTGCAGTTAGATACTGGTCATGGTTGCACAACTCTGTGAATATACTAAAAATCCCTGAATTGTACACTTAAGAATGAATTTTATGTCATGTGAATTGTATCTCACTAAAAAAATGAAGATGAAATAAAAACATTTTCAGATAAGCAAAACTAGAAAATTCACCACCAGAAGACCTGCAATACAAGAAATGCTAAATGAAGTTATTAGGGCTGATGAAAATGATATCTATGTTTTTTTGTTGAATTTTTCATTCAGATTATGAATTGGTTTCCTGATTTCTTTGTATTGTTTGTCTCTATTCTCTTCTGTCTCACTGAGTTTCTTTAATATCATCATTTTCTGTTCTTTTTCAGGCATTTCATAAATTTCCTTTGTTTGGGATCTGTTACCAGATAATTATTGTGATCCTTTGGAGGTATCATATTTCCTTGTTTTTTATGTTTCTTGCATCCTTATGTTGATATCTGCACATGTGTTGTAACAGGTGCTTCTTCCAATTTTATGCATTGACTTTTGTAAGGAAAGACTTTTTCCTATAGGTATATCTATAGTGTTGATTCACTAGGGTGTTTTGGCTTTGATTCAGGGGGAGGGGCCCAGTAGTATAGTCTCTGTATGATTTCTTTGGCTATAACCAGTGTCAGTTGTGTCTTTGAGTTTCTCAGTGGCTTAGACGGGTTGTTAGGGGAAGCTGTGGCGAGGTTTTGCTGGGGACAGGGACACCAGGTTGGCTAGTCCTTGGATACCAGTGGTGGTGATGGGAGGCAAGGTGGCCCTATCCTCAGGCCCTCGGATGGTGTGTGCGTGCACCAGTGGTTGTGGATGGGGTGAATCGATCCCTGGGTCCCCAGATGATTTGTGTGGGTGCTGACAGTGGCAGCAGTGGGTGGGGTGTGGCTGTCTTCAGGTCCCCCAATGGTACACATGGGCACTGGCAGTGGTGGGCGGGACAGGTCTATCCCCAGGTCCCTGGATGATGTGGGTAGGTGCTGGTGGCAGCAGCAGGCTGGGCAAGCCTGCTTTTGGGCCCCAGATGATGATGCATGCGGGTGCTCATGGAGGTGGGTGGGGCAGATCAATCTCCATGTCCCAGGATGATGTGCGTGTGTGCTGGTGGCAGCAGTTACAGTGGTGGGTGGGGCAGATCAATCCTCAGGTCCCCCAATGGTGCACGTGGGCACTGGCAGCAGTGTGTAGGGCAGAGCTGTTTCCCCCTTTTAAAAAATATCTATCCAATGTGATATCATCTGTTCTTTAATTGGAGTGTTTAATCCATTTACATTTAATGTAATTATTGCTATATTTGGATTTAGTTTTGCCATTTTGCTATTTGAAAAATGATTTTTGTTCTAGCAGACAATTAGCTTGCCTGAACTCAAAACTCTAAACTTTTTCCCCTGCAGTTGACAGCAGCTGAAATCTCCACTCAGCTATTTCAGCTTCCAGCTACTGCTTTATTTGTTGAGCTACCTAGAATCTCCCTGTAACATGCATAGTTAAGCAGTAATCTGGTGATTTGGAGGTACTCTATGTGCAGATTTAGGGGCTTAACCCTCTGTAGTATTCTCCCTTCCAGGGCTTCTCACCTAATTTTCTGTCTCTTCTGCCAACTCTAAACTCTGTCCTTAACACCTTGAACTGGTAAGACTGTTTTTCTTCCTCCTTGAGCAGCACACAGATTAGGGACTGCCCTTCAGAAAAAGGCACAGATTCACGCCTCTCACCAAGTGCAGTTTTTGTCGTTAAAGGGTCAACTCCCTTCCAGTTTCTGCCTGCTTTTGGTTGCTCTACAGTGCCTTTAAATAATTTACAGATTATTTTCCCAGATTTTATAATTGTTATCTAAAAGACGGCTAGTATGACCAAGCTACTCTGCCAGTATAGGCAGATGAAATCCATAGCTACCGATTTTTGTGTATTGATCTTGTATCTGCCCATACTAAACTAAATATCTTATTAGTTCTAATATCATTTCAGCTGTAAAGAATATTTCACTTTCTCATAGCTACACTTCTTAATTATTTTCCTTGTCAAATTTTATTGTCCACAACTTGTAATACAAAGTTGGTGATGATATAGCAGGTACCCTTGTCTTGTTTTTTGACTTTAATGAGAATGCTTCCAGTATTTCATTATGAAAGTTTGATATTTTCTGCAGACTTCCAGAAATTCCTTGTGAAGGGGTTTTTCTTTTATAAACCAGGAATAAATTTCAAATCCTTAAAATACTGTTTTTAGCATCTATCAGATAAACATGTGATTTTGCTCCCTCAATCTGTTTGTCTAATTAATTACATTAGTACCTTTCCCAATGTTGAGGCAGCCTCACATTCCTGGAATAAACTCTACTGGGTCATGAAGAATTGATTTAAAAAATTATAATGCTCAATTTAATTGGGTAATACATTATTTATAATTTTAAAAAAGTTTGTGTTTACAGCTGAGACTGGCCAAAGATTTCCTCTTTTGTTTTCATGACCTATTGCCATCCAGCTTTGACATCAGGTTTATGCTAATCTTCAGAACATGCATAGTCTGCCCTTTTGATTGAATCTACTGTTAACATCTCTCTATAAGTTTTTTTGGGAGATTGGTGTGAAGTAGATAGTATTGTCACCATTTTTTTGTTCAGATGTGGTAACTGAAGTACACTGAGAATTTTAGGCTATCTAGGTTTCATGATATGTCAGTAACTAGCAAACTACTTTCAGCTTAATACTTATTTATGAAAATACTGCAAATATTTCTTCATTTTCTGGGGTTGGGAGAAGGGGAAAGCAATGGGCATCTAATTACTCCCCTCATCCTCTCCAGCTACTCTCACTAATATCCCTGTTTATTTTGGTTTCCCTCTGTTTTCACTAGGCTGGGAGTTGTCTGTGAATGTAGGACCATTGGGTTTTCGATCTTCCTCTGACACTGTGGAGAGTTTCTCGTAATGAAACAGATATATGGCCTTGGTCAGTGGGTGCTTTAACACCAAATTTGTTCAGAAGAGAAACACCAAGCATAGCATAAACACCATCTGTGCCAGGCATTCACCTGTTGTCCCTCATCTCTAAATCCACCTTCTGTACCTTTCCCTGTGACACTGGGGCTATTCATCCTCAAAGTCGGCTTCCTAGGCTCCTTTGTAGGCTTGCTTCCTGTTAGGGGCACCAGAGGGAGACTGGGAGGCAGGAGGAGAGCTTGCTGTTTTCCTTAGTGTTGCTTGCAGGTCCAGCAATGCTTCAGCTGCAGCGGCACTTCCCCACAGCAGTGACAGTTGTCCCGTCTCCCTCTGCTTTCAGCACTACTGGAACCAGCCTCATTGTACCCTCTCAGAGGTGATGGGCAGCAACAAGATGGTTCTACCCTCCTCAGAGCTTTCCGCCCCAGCTCCATGGAGTCTCTATGCTGGGCTCCTAGGTTCTTTTATTTTATTTATTTATTTATTTTTTTTACCTCATTCTCTTCTTTTTGTTCCTTCAGCCCTGGAGGTGGTAGCTGCTTCCTGAAGTTATTTTTTCTAGGTGACTTTTTGCTTTTTAAGGCTTTTATTTTTGTTTTTTTTCCAGCCCTCTAACACCTGTATAACCAATTTTCCTGTAATAAGTAAATTCCTTCTGTTGAAATACCTAGTGTGGTTTTCGTTTTCCTGACTGGACTTTGATATAATGGGGGTCAGATCATCATATACCAGCTCAGTACTACTTAATTATGAAAATAGTATAGTCATTTCTTCTATTCCTCAAAGAATTACGGGATTGATCTGTAGATGTCTTTGGCCTTGAATGAAGTGCTTAGTTCCTTGCCAATGGAAAAGAGGATTCTGATCATCTATAATATACAGTAGGGTCATGATTAATTAAAGTATCATCTGTGGTTGCTTGGGAAGAAGTACCTCTTGACATAGTTGGCTTTGGGGACCATGTGGCTGTTGCATTTTATCATTATGATAGTAATCATGACAACAAGGACTGTGGGGTGGGGTGACACCTTATGACTGTACTGGAAAGCTCACAGAAAGTGATAAATTCAAGGCTTTGAGATCTAAGCTCAAGTTACATTCAGACCATTAGAGAACTTTTATGGCATTTAAAAATGTTCCTGATTTCTTATAAGATCAACATTATTAAAATCTGAGTCAGTCGGTTGCAGAATTATAACGGAAATTGAATGCAGAGAGTCCCAAATTATTTATGTGACAATTAGGGTATTGGGACCAAGTGGGATTCTGAGACTTGGTTTGGACTGGGATGATGCTGAATGCCTAGAACTCTCTGAGCGAGAAGCAGCCCCTCTTCATATGACAGAGAAGATTGACCTTTCCTTCTTGAAGACTATAATCACTTTATCTGAAGCAGTTGCCTTACAAAGGGATGCTGTTATCCTCAAGACCCAGCCCCATTGTTCATTATTGCCTAGTCTAGACCTAATCTAGAGTTAGAACTCAGTGTGCTCAAGCAGAACAAATGCAGATTCTGACCTGGGGAGAAATTGCTTATATTTAAAAAAGTGCAGGATTTTGATGATTCATATTAGTAAAAACCCACAAAATATGTGTGAGAATAGATTCTAAGGGTGTTAGGCTAAAAAGAACAGGATATAATTTTGTGTAAGGATTAATATATTGATATGAGTACATTTACCAGGTATGCTGGATTTAGTGTTTTAGCTAAAGCTATAAATGGCTCTAATAGCTTGCTTGGATGACTAATTTTGGACTCAGGAATGGCCTACATTCAATGAAGTTTGGTGGCAGAACTTCCCTAGCATAATATATGGAAAGACTCCAAAAGCTAAGGCAGTAGGAGTGTTAGAATAGATTTTTGTGTGTGACCTGCACATCCACCCTCTTCTATATTCTTCAAGAAGTCCCAGAAGAGATTTCCTTCCCTAAAGCACTAAGAAATACATTAGTGAGGAAGATACTAGGATCCTTGACAAGCTCTGTGGTGTCTGCTCTCTGTAGCCCAGGAACAATCGTGGAAGATATTGGCATTAAAATGGACATAATATCATCTTATATTCACCTTTCAATAATATCTCTCTGCCCCTCTTTCTCTCATAAACACACATGTAGTTTTACTTTCCTAGAGCAAGAGGAATCACTAAAGGATGTGAAAAATGTTTGCATTTGAGATCTCTATTATTTTTGCCCCTGGCTGCTACTTTAGGGGAGGGGTGGGGGAGGGAATTTCAAAGATTGTTGAAGATACTAGCAGACAAGGGCCCAGGTGTTCTCAAACCCTAACTCTTAGTTACTTAAAATAGAAATGACAGACGGGGACAATTACATAAGAAACTAAGATAATGTGTTATCAGTTAGGACTGCCGTTTTTCCAGTTCTTCCAGGACCTATGACTCCATCAATGATGTCCTTTATAAAATTTCAAATTAAGTCACCAGAATTGAGATAGAGAAAGCGGTTAATTTTATCACTCTTCAGAGAAACTACATTGGATTTTTTTTTTTTTTTTTGAGAGCCAAGCCATTTCACTGATAATTTTAATAGAATGAGTTGTGTGTTCTCAGAATTATTGAAACATTATCGATTTACTGAAGTGCCTTACTTTACCACTGATATGGTAATAATTTGTTTTCTAGATTGAAAATAAGTCACTTCTGAAAGGAAAAGAAAATTTGTGATAGTCTGAAGGAGAATGTATCCTGCAGCAGATCCATATATATCTGAATTTTTAAAAAATCCAATACCAACTTTTTCTTGCCTATAAATGCACCAAACCTTGGTTAATACATTTAGCTCTTGTGGATTAAATATATGACTAAATGCTTAACCATCACCATCTGTGAGAATATGAATGTTTGTCCTGAAACTTGGCCTGTGCCTTGAAATCCTGTGTATTCACCACTTTCTCATCTTCACAGCCAGGCCAGGGCCTGACCTTGTAAATCCTAGGGCACCAGGGGAAGAAAGTACCTGCCAGAATATACAGACTCATGGTATGTTTGCCTAAGGGCAGGGAGTCATTAACTGACATCAGATGATTTTCTTTTCATTATAGGTTAATCATTGGATCTCCCCACTTTTCTCAAACTTGTATGGGGCCAGCCAGCAGCTCCCTGTATGAATGGGTTGTATGGGAATCCTTTCATTTTTCTCCCCCAAACCTGTGCTCAAACCATCACTTTTCAGCATCTATTGAATGGATCTTAGGGGTGTCGTCCATGTTTCCTTAAAATTTTAGCCCCCTAAAAGGTATGAAGAGATTTATCCAAGTAGAAGATAAAGTTAAGGGACTTCACTGCTGCGATGTGTCACCTTCCCTCCCACTTGAGTTGCAGCTGGAACACTATCAAGGTTCACTTTCCCACCCCTCCATCTTCTTTTTACCCCCAACCTTGGCAAACATGGAAGTGAATATAGCACTGATTCTTCAAATTTTTTTATCTCAAGACCACTGTGCACACTTAAAAATTATTTAGGATCCCAAAGGGCTTTTTTTTTTTGAGGATTAAATCTATTGATAGTTCCTGTATTAGAAAGTAAAATTAGAGAAATTAAATGAATATTTATTTATTTATTTTAAAACACAATAATGAACCTAGTACATGTTAATGGAAATAACATATTTTATAAAAAATTACTGTGTTTTTCAAAATAAGAAAATTAGAAGAGTAGCACTGTTTTACGTTTTTACAGGTTCTTCTAATGACTACTTAACAGGAGATAGTTGGATCCTCATATCTGCTTTTGCAGTCAGTCTATTGCAATATGTTACTTTGGTTGAAGTATATGAAGAAAATCTAGCATTACACAGACATGGAATTGGAAAAGGGAGGACTATTTAAATAACTTTTTCAGATAGATGGGGATAATCTTCTTTGATGCTACACCAAAACTTGACAAATGTAGTTTCTTAAAGGATGGATCCAATGTAGAATCTGAAATCATAGCAGTGAACACTATATAGTCTACTACATTAAAATCTAGTGGTCTAATTTTTCACCTTGAAAATTTCTATTATCCATGCATGATTTACAATATTGTGCATTGGTCATTTGGAAAATATTCGTTTACTGAATCATGCAGATCTATCAAATGTTGATACATTTCATAATACAACATTAAAAAAACTACGTTCATTAATAACACTACTGATTTCATCAAAAAAAAGTATTGAGATGATGTCAAGCTTCTGGTGCATATATAAGTTTCCAAAATTCTAATTTTCACTTGAAAGTTAGAATGTTATCATTGGCTACAAATACTGTCACTTGTTTTCCTTGCAGTGGCAAACTGACTTCATTCATTTTTGAGAAAATGTCTGTCTGATACCCAATTCTGAATTACTGTAATTTGTCTGTTGTTCTTGCAAGAAAAATGGTATCCCATGAAAAAGGGAGCTATTGATAATTCAGCTTGCAACTCAAACAATTGTACAAGTACTTTTTCTTGAGACAATCATCAGGTTTTGGTAGTCAGTGGAAGTGCTTTATGTATCCCATTTGGTTGCATAGAATGTTAGAAAGACTCAAAGGTTGAGATTTTAATAACATTAATAATTTTTGCTGTTTCATCAGGGCATTTTTATGTGAAACTGGGTTTTCTCCGCCTCCCATGAATGCCTGACAATGAAGCATATAATGACTATTAGTGCCAGTTAGGTGTCTGCTATGGTTTGAATGTTTTTGTCCCCTCCAAAATTCATGTGTTGGAAACTTAATCACCAAAGCAGTGGTATTGGGAGGTGGTGTCAAATGGGAAGTGTTCAGGTGGATGGATTAATGCTGCTAGAAAATGGGATGATGGGAGTGAGCTGGCTCTGTCTTGCTCCTGCTCTTCTGCCATGTGAGGATGTAGCTTCAGCCCTTCTGGGCTATGCAGCATACAGGTGTCATCGTGGAAGCAAAGAAACTGGACTTCTCAGCCTCCAGAACTGTGAGAGAATAAATTTCTGTTCTTCATATGTTATCCAGTCTCAGGTATTCTGTTATGGCAACACAAAACAGACTAAGACAGTGCTTATGGCACCAGTGGCTTTATTTGCAATTTTTTTGCACTTTCAGAGCAAAAATAAATAAATAAATAAATAAATCAGCATTTCTTTGGTAGTGATAGCATTCTTCCTGATTTTTCTAGTATTGCTATTTTTAAAAAAATCTTTATTATTTCAATGGAATTTTTGGAAGAAGTGGAAAACTTTGATTCCATTTGTCATTTTCTTAAATCCAAAAGTATTTCTTGTATTTGGAAATAATGGGAATTTGGACTTTCCACTAATTTAGATGGATTTTCCCCCCAACTAATTGACTTGAATAGTGAAGGTTTAGGTACTTTATGACTTGGAGATGCACTTTTCACCTCACTGTCAACTTTGGCCCAGCTGCTTCTTTCTAGAGTTCATTTCAAGGGCAGGGAGGTTATACAAGCCAGAGATGTCATAGTGTATCAGCCTTTCTAGTTGGCTCAACCCCAGAGAAATGCTCTGTTTTTACTCTAAACAATTCTTCATTGAATTTGGCAACAAGAATTAGGTCTGGCTCTTAAGGTCCTGTTTAAAAGTGTGTATCATTTTCAGTATGTTTTCATGACTTTATGTTTTCTGGCATGAAATTAAGATAAAAATATATTTCTTTTCACCAAGTTCTAAGTCAAACAAATAGATGAAAATCACTGTTGGAGAGATATTAGAAAGAGGGTTGTAGCATAAGAGGATGCTATGTACCATCAATTGACTGACTAATGCAGAATTCAGGATAATGTCATCATTCACAATTTGGTTTTTTTTGTGTGTATGCAAATATTAGCAACATATCGAGGTCTTCAGACCAGGGAAGATTAGATTCTATATTGTAATTATTAATATATTGGATATTTTTTTCTTTAGCAGTGATGAAGTTCACAAAGATTCCTTCAGAGGGTTGAAGTTTTCTACAATAAATCTAAAATTCAGATGTCAGAGAGATTTTTCTTTTAGGAAGCTTTTCAGAAAAGATATATTAATTCAATTCCTATTGATGGTGTCAGATCCACTTTTGGTATTTTGATACATTCTATAGACATTTTAAAAAGTTCTTATTCAGTACTAGGAAAGAAATTGTATTGAAGCAAAAGTTCTTCTTGAGCTGATAATGCTGCTCAGCTAAGAATAAATTAGTAAGTGAATACTTGTTGACCATATCTGGGTAAAATGGCTTTGAGGAATTTGACATTTCTAAATGGCTTTCAATAATTACAGATACACCAAGGAGATGAGTCTTAATCATTTATTTACAAAAACCCAACGTGGTTAATAAGAAGATATTATTGTTTAGTATCTATAGCAGTAACAATAGCACACATCATTTTTCAAAGCTCTTCTCTAAGGGGGCTGTGGAAGAGTGCATTATTATTCAGCAAATATTTATTACCTCTCCTCCAGCACCTATAGTAGGGGTAAATATTCTTCCCTTTCTGACTGATGTTGGACTTGGCTGTGTGATTTGCTTTGGTCAATGGGATGTGGACAGAAGAGATATCCTACAAGGTCTGAGCCTAGGCTTTAGGAGAGATTGTGTACCACCCCTCATTGCTCTATGAGCTTTTGTCCTCAGCCATGAGAAGAAAATGCACCCAGGGGCTGTTGCTCCTTCAGCCTGACTATTCCAGCTTCTCCACATACCTGTAGCCTGGAGCATGTCTGTCACCCAATCTGAAGACTGAGAGCATGAGGATACATGCTTATTGTTGCATGACAGAATTTTAGGGTGGTTTGTTATACAGTAAAAGCTGACTTGTACAGCAATTCACTGCATTTTCTAGATACATGCAATTATTTCTTCTAGGATATTAAGGTAGTAGGTACCTTAATAGAATTGCTAGATTGCTGAGAGAGGCAGCATTTTAAAAAATTTGCCAATTACTTCTTTGATCCATAGATTGTTAAAGAGTATGTTGTTTAATTTCCACATATTTGTGAATTTTCAGATTTCCTTATGTTGTTTATTTCTAGTTTCATGCCATTGTGGTTGGAGAAGATACTTTATTTGATTTCAACTTTTTAAAATTTATTCAGACTTGTTTTGTGGCCTAGCAGATTGTCTATATTGGAGAACATTCCATGTGTACTTGAGAAAATGTGTATTCTGCTGTTGTTTGGTAGTGTGTTCTGTACGTGTCTATTAGGTCTAGTTGGTTTATAATGTTGTTAAAGTCCTTTATTTCCTTTTTGACCTTCTAATAATTTTTCTATTCATTATTAAAAGTGAGGGTACTGAAGTCTCACTCTTATTGTAGAATTGTTATTTCTCCCTTCCATTCTGTCAGTTTCTCTTCATATATTTTGGGGCTCTGTTGTTAGGTATGTGTGTGTTTATAATTGTTGTATCTTCTTGATGGATTGATCCCTTTATCAATATATAATATCCTTCATTGTCTTTCTGATCAGAAGTGCTTTCTGATCTAGAGTGGTGAACTATGGATATTCAACCTCTCCAACTGCCCACTAATATCTACTTTAAGCATATTTTTTATGCAATAAATTCCTTAATGTTTGCTACACAAGAAGGTGTAATGAGATTGGTATTTCAAGAATGGAAATAAGGCTAGTGTGTCTAACATAGTGGTATCAAATAGAGACAGAGAAATGTGCCAGGGTCAGCTCATGTGGGGCTTTGTAAAATAAGGTAAGGATGTGGATTTTATTCTCAATGATATAAAAATTTAATGGAGGGTGTTAGTCAGAGAGTTGTATTTTTATAAGATCACTCTGTGGGCTGTATGAAGAATGAGTAATAGTGAGGTATGGAGAGCAGTGAGTCCTCTTTATAGGACTTGTCTAGTCCTATAAAGAGATGCTGATGGCTTGGACCAGAGGGGCAATAGTGAAGATGAAGAGAGGTATAGACTTTTGACATATATTTTGTGCATAGGACTTGCTGATGGATTTATGTAGGGAATGGGAGAGAGGACTCAGGGATAACTCTTAGTTTTTTGTTGTGTTTTGTTTTAGTCTTTTGGCTTTAATATGTGGATAGCCTTTCCAGAGACAAGGGGAGAAGGGGTAGCAGGTATTTTTTTGTTTATTTGGCTAGTTCCTGGGGGAGAAAAATAAATTGAGCTCTGTTTTGTTCTTTTTAGCTTGAGATACCTACTTTAGATAGCCTTTCAAGAAGGAAGGAGTGGTCAGTTGGGAAAATGCTGTGAGATATCAAATGCAATGAAGACCAAGAAGAGACCACAGGATTGGCAATATGGGGGTCATTGGTAATTTTGAAAAGAGCAGTCTCTGGCAAGTGAAGAGGGCAGAAAATTGGAGAAGATTGAGGAGAGATTGTGAGATGAAGGAGTGGAGACAGCATATATAAAGAACTCTATCAGGAAGTTTTCCTGTGGAGGGTTTGAGAAGTAGTTGATAATAGTTGGAGGAGGTTGTGAGGTTTAAGGAAGTTCTCTTTTTTAAATAAAATTGGCCGGGCGCGGTGGCTCACGCCTATAATCCTAGCACTCTGGGAGGCCGAGGCGGGTGGATCGCTCGAGGTCAGGAGTTTGAGACCAGCCTGAGCAAGAGCGAGACCCCGTCTCTACTAAAAATAGAAAGAAATTATATGGCCAACTAAAGATATATAGAGAAAAAATTAGCCGGGCATGGTGGTGCATGTCTGTAGTCCCAGCCACTCGGGAGGCTCAGGCAGTAGGATCGCTTAAGCCCAGGAGTTTGAGGTTGCTGTGAGCTAGGCTGACGCCACGGCACTCACTCTAGCCCGGGCAACAAAGTGAGACTCTGTCTCAAAAAAAAAAAAAAAAAAGATAGGACATGATTAGCATCCCCAGTCACCACTAAATGCCACTAGGGCTTCCCAGTCACTATGACATCAAAATGCATCCTCGTTCAGATTTTCCCTGGAGGGGGAAATCCTGTCCCTCCCCCTTCCCCAACTATAACATGTCTGTGTAACAGTGCAGATGATCCAGTAGAGAGGAAGATGCAGGAGTGAAGACTGAGAATGCAAGAGGAGATGGGACCTAGATGGGGCTGGGATGTTTTGCTCATTGTGACAGAAAGGAAGCAAAGAGAAGGTATACTGAATGGGTAGGTTGGTATTTTGATGGTGGGAAGATGAGGGAGATCTATTAATTGCTTTTTTTTTTTTTTAAATGAGGTATGAGGGGTGGATTATCTGTTGGGTGTAGGGGCAGGTATTTGGGTAATGAATTTGAAGAGGGAGAAGAAGATGGGAAATAGTCATTTCGAACCATAGAAAGCAAATGCTAGGAAAGTGTTGTTGGATTGAAAGAAGATTGAGTATCTAATTAAGATTTGATGGTAACAATGAGTTAGGGTGCACTTATTAAAATAACTAAAAGAGTGGAATGGAATGTCCCTAACACAAAGAAATGATAAATGCCTGGGGTGATGGATACCCCAATTACTCTGATTTGATTCATTCACATTGTATACCTGCATCAAAACATTGCATGAACCCTATACATATATACAACTATTATGTACCCATAATTAAAAATAAAAAATTCAAAATAAAAATAATTTTTTTTATTTTTTTTTTTTGTTGAGACAGAGTCTCACTTTGTTGCCCAGGCTAGAGTGAGTGCCGTGGCATCAGCCTAGCTCACAGCAACCTCAAACTCCTCGGCTTAAGCGATCCTACTGCCTCAGCCTCCCGAGTAGCTGGGACTACAGGCATGCGCCACCATGCCCGGCTAATTTTTTCTATATAGATTTTTAGTTGTCCATATAATGTCTTTCTATTTTTAGTAGAGACGGGGTCTCGCTCAGGCTGGTCTCGAACTCCTGACCTTGAGCGATCCACCCGCCTCGGCCTCCCAGAGTGCTAGGATTACAGGTGTGAGCCACCGCGCCCGGCCCAAAAATAATTTTTAAACAAGCTTTGGTTGTTGTCTATTTCCACTATTCAGCTCAGCTCCGTGAATGAAGGAACTATGTCTCTTTTGTTGTATACCAGCATACCTATAGCACCTGACATGGTACCCAGTGCCCTGCAGGTACTTGATAAATATTTACTCAGTAATTTAGTAGTGCTTGGCTCCCTGTTACAACTGCTCTCCTAGAAGATATCTGTTCGCCAATGTCGCCAGTATTCCATAGACCATGCCATTCAGCATCTCTAACATTCATTTGTTCTTTCATTCATTTCTTTTCTTTTTTTTTTTTTTTTTTGAGACAGAGTCTCACTTTGTTGCCGGGGCTAGAGTGAGTGCCGTGGCGTCAGCCTAGCTCACAGCAACCTCAAACTCCTGAGCTCAAGCGATCCTCCTGTCTCAGCCTCCCGAGTAGCTAGGACTACAGGCATGCACCACCATGCCCGGCTAATTTTTTCTCTATATATTTTTAGCTGTCCATATAATTTCTTTCTATTTTTAGTAGAGATGAGGGTCTCGCTCTTGCTCAGGCTGGTCTCGAACTCCTGAGCTCAAACGATCCGCCCACCTCGGCCTCCCAGAGTGCTAGGATTACAGGCGTGAGCCACCGCGCCGGCCTCATTCATTTCTTGTTGTGACCTTTGAGCCTTGTGCAGTTCAATGGATCTGATCTGCTCTTCCAAGTGGCACATGCTGAGCACCATCCCACCTGCTCGTCATCTTGCTGTTGATGTCTTTCTGGGGCTTCCATTGTGGGTATACTTGTCATTTACTTGGTTCCATTGTCATTCCTCCTTTAAACCCACATATTCTCTGAAGTGCTCTAGCTCTGTATTCTTCTCCTCTCCTGACTCCTATCAGCATAGGTGACCTCCTCTTCCCAGGTTTCAACTTGTTCCCTCCTCAAGGATTCCTAATACCCACAAGACATACTAGCATTTTATAGTTTTTCCTTTTAAAATTATAATTATATGTATAATATTTGTGTGTTGTAGAAAATTAAGAGAAAACAGAACATCTTAATACTGAAAGTTTCTTTCTCAGACACCGTCTGGCAAATTATCTTTTTTTTTTTTTTCTTTTTTAGAGGGGAGCGGCGGGGAGGCGCGACACAGCCGCGGAGACGGCAGCCCCTCTCCGCTCCCCTGGCAAATTATCTTAATGGCAGTCATTCACTCCTTCCTTCTCAGTAACAGGATAACTTACCCTTCCCATTCATTTGGGGCTTGGCCATATGGCTTGCTTTGGCCAATGAAGTGTTAGCAGTATGACATATGTCATGTCTGAGCAGAAGCTTTAAACATGATTGCCTGATTTGGCTTGGCCATTTCTGTTTCTGCTCTCTGCCATGAGCATAGTGTGTCCCGGATCCTTCTGTCTGGGTCCTGGAGTAAGAAGAAAGGTAGAGAAGACTCAATCCAATCCATAGCCTGACCTGTGTGGTGAAAAATACATGTTTGTGGTTATAAGCCACTGAAGTTGTGGGGTTGTTTTTTGTTGTTTGTTATTGAAGCAAGAGTGAATGCATATTTCTTTCAAGAAATTGACTTTCAAGTTCAGTGCTTTCAATCAACACCAGGGATGTCAGGCATGGTGGCAGACCCTCCTCTTGTGCCCACTGGTCAGGGCATTCTTTCCTACTGAGCCCAGACATGACCTCAGAATCCCATGGAATACAGTGCTCCAGGGAGTTACCACCAGTCGAGCAGAGGTGGCTCGTGAGATGGAACTTGTTTGGCATGCTTCCACTACACTATTCTGCCTTCTAAGTGGATTGATGACTTTTGCTTAGATGAGTCCTCTAAAGCAGGAATGTCCTTGGACATGACAATCAGAACTGTCTGAGCTCAGAGAACTCAGTTTTTATTTTTAATGCTTATCATATCATTAGTGTCTTAAAAACAATAATACTATAATACTAATAATACTTGAATTCATAAAGGTGTGACTTGCTCAAGGTCACACACTAGGGCTTGAACCTAGTCTGTCTGCCTCTAATGCCCACAATCTTTCCCTTATACTCATAGGCCCCATGTGTGGCTAAGGGATTCCACTGGTGAGAGCCCTTGGATCTTTTCTTTCTCTGGGCCCCAAACTCTTCATTTCCTAGGCTCCAGAGGCACTGAAGCAGATGGATCCTTTAGATCCTCTTTCCCCCAAAGAGCTGATATCCCAGTGTCTTTGTAGGTGAAAAGAACTAAATGGAATTGTATTAGAGAGGAGTTATTAGTGGGACTAGGAGAGACATACAACTGGCCCAGGAGGCCTGTCCTTCTGGGAAAAACACATTCCTGAACTCCAACCAGAGCAGCATCTGAGGCTTAACTGGGGAAACTGATGAGGAAAGCCAGATATCCTTAGCATATCATTAACCTGTCCATTAAAAAGGCACAGTGGAGGCTCCATCAAAACATGGGGTTGGAGGACAGGGTAACTAACATCAGCACTACTAGTTTTCTGGGTAATGGTAAAAAGGGGCTGAGATTCACTGGAGTGGTCCATGGTTTTACCTGCAAGGAGACTCATCCACGGTACAGCCAGTCATTATAATAAGGGTTAAGAATGTATAAAATGAATTCCTTGTGAAGATGTGGGGGTTTCATGGGGTATCAGGTGAAATGTTCTTGCAAGCATTTGTAGCTCTGTGATGAGGTTGCTATTGTCCCATTTTATGTTTAGACTTCAACCAATGTCATTTTTTTCAAAGTGGTTATGATTTTGGCCTTGTCATTCCTGCCACTAGGCAGCTTCCAAATTGTCCATTCTTGGCAGTGTTGAATGCCTTGTCCCCTGTCCTGCTGTCAGGGCAGCTCGTTTGAGCTGCCAAGAGGGCCTGCTTTATTGCTCAGCCAGCCAAGGCCTAAGCTGCTTTATGACATTTCAAAGTGAATCGATGATAGGAATTTCAATTTGTTTCAGAAGAGAGTTGTCAACAGGCTCAGAGCTCAGAAAATGAGTGGCCAGGTCTTTAGAAGGCATTGATTTGAGTGTACATGGCACCCTGAATGCTGTTTCAGCATGCATTTACTCTCTGAAACTCATCCTTATTTATATGGAGGTGTTGCTTCTGAAGAATGCTTGGGTAGCTCAATACTGATGATTAGACTTCCTTCTTATCTGCTTTGATAAATGTAGTGATCGTAGGTTGTTTTTGTCTGTCCTTTTGGGGGACTGACTACCCCTCCTCCACTCTCAATACTTGTGGTTTCGATGGGGCTGATTTCAGACCTCTGTTCCAGGGGTAGGCATATGACTCAGGCCTGTCCAATAAGAAACATGAATTTGACTTAAGGATGGGGCTGTGTCAATCAGGATCCTGGAACAGATAAGAGCTATTAAATAACTCCTCCACACGGGCGTGGGCAGAGTGTAGGAAAACCATAAAGGACAGAGCAGTTTCTGGGGCTACTCATGGGAAGGCACTGATACCACCCCTAGGTTGTAGAGTCAAGATTGGGGAGCCATTACTGGAACTCAAAGAGAGAAAGATGTGTGGAGAGAGCTGCAGCCAACTCATGCAGATCCTTACAAAGGAAGCTGGAGGAAATTAACATCCTGCCCTCATTCTTCTCTCTCCCTCCAGCCTCCCACTGGTCTCCCCATTGATAATACCCAACAAGAGGCTTAGGGGAAAGGAGCTATTGATACCTCCACACAGGTCAAGGTACAGAGCACGGAGAAGAGTAGACAGTGCATTTGGAGGTCAAGCTGAAGATGTTCAGCACATGAGCCAATTCAGGCCCATTGAGAGTCAGTCCTGGGACTTTTCATGGAACAGTTGGGCAATAGGTGCTTCTTTCTACTGGGATTTCTGTGGAAAATAGACCTGGAGCAACTGGTGGCCACTTTATCACCACTCCAGAGAGAGGAACAGAACAAACAGATAGGGCAAAGTCCTGATGATACCATTTAAGCACTTCCATCTAGTTATTCTTGAAGACTACCTGTAGAATTTTCAGGTAGGGGCCAGTTAATTCTGCTTCTGCTTTAGCCAGTCAGATTTCTGTCACTTGCATCTGAAAGAGGCCTGACAAGCAAGCAGTCTGTATAGTTCTACACTCTGCAATACTCAGCTCATGTTGCCACTGAGATGATCTCCTGCCACACCCAGAAATGGCTCCTGACTTACTCATTTCACTAAATCTGGTCTCCTTGATCTGCATAGGTGCCAGCCCCTGTCTTTCCATAACCCTCTCCAGCTGCAGCCTCAGCTCCAGCCTGTCCCTTGGTAGTCCTAACCAAGATAGCCAAGATTTTGGTGGCCCAGAGGCATCATTGAGCAGCATCTGGAATTTTATGAATTCAGTGTGGTTAGGAGACAGTATTTTAAAACATACAGGGAAAATATGCAGGTCCTTTTCGGTAGGGAAAAGGCTAGAATTAATATAGATTGAGGTTAGATGATTTAATTGATACTAAAATATGTGTAAAGTTGGTAAATGTTTGGCCAGATCAAATAATTTCATAGGAGAAATATTTTATTTATTTTTTTATTTTTTCATATCTCAACACTAGAATGAAGGGAGAACTATTTTAATGTAAGGATAGGCCCAGTCCACGTGCTCAGGTTGAGTCATAACTGTTCTGAAAAATTCTTTGCCTCTAAGGACATCTGACAAGTCCTTGGTCAACATCTTTGATAGGTGGTGGATTCTCTATTTACAGGGAACCCTGTCCTTGGAATATGTGTGTGTGTGTGTGTGTGTGTGTGTGCGTATAAAACAAAGTCATCTTTAATATTACACTTCTCACTAGCAAGAGGAAAAGGGAAGCAGTTTGTAGGCTGAGGGCCAGGAGGGTTAAGTCCCCTTGAATGTAGTCCTGCAGACTGACCTTCCCCCTAGGCACACATCTCCAACATTCCCTCCATCCACATAGAGCAGAGGGTTAAAACCCCCTATGTGCACATGTAGGGCTGGGAGTGGGGAAGGGCTGAAGCACAGTGTGGCAGAGCAGAAAAAGCACACACTTGAACCCAGACTGGGTATCCAGTGCAGGCTCTTCCATTCATTAGCTGTGAGACCTTGTCTCAATCTCTCCGAGCTCCTGTCTTCTCCTTTGCAAATGTGAGTAATAATATCTTCCTCAGAGCATGGTTGTGGGGATTAGATGAGATTGAGTGAACAAAGCTTCCAAAGTACTACTTGATGAACGTCCTCACAAGTGGCCAAAACAGTAACAATGACGACAAATCTGGGCAGGTCAGATGGCCAGCATGTCAAAGATGCAATCAGAAGCCCTTACGGTGCATGGCACTCAGCAGCAAATGTTAGTTCCTGTCTCCTTCTTTCTGCTTTCCCCAGGAGAGTTTAGTCCTTCAAATAGAATCCTCCACTAACTGCATCTCAGGGATTTATGAGATGGTGGGAACAATTAGAGCTTTGGAAAACCTTAGTTTGCTTCTTTGACCCAGTAACCCCATCTCTAAGAATTAGCCTAAGAAATAATCTATCTATAAGAAGAAAAAGTTACTTGTGCTAAGAGGTTTACTACAGAATCATTTATAATAACAAAAACCCACCAATATCCAATAATGAGTTCTGTTCAACTATGATAATTCAACTAAATGGGTTATTTTTCAGTGATTGAAATGATAAATTCAGGCCAGGTGAGGTGGCTCACGCCTGTAATCCTAGCACTTGGGGAGTCTGAGGTGGGAGGATTGCTTGAGGTCAGGAGTTCAAGACCAGCCAGAGCAAGAGTGAGATCCCATCTCTACTAAAAAAATAGAGAAAATTATCTGGGCACAGTGGTATGCGCCTGTAGCCCCAGCTGCTTGGCAGGCTGAGGCAGGAGGACTGTTTGAGGCTGCAGTGAGCTATGATGATGCCACTGCACTCCAGCTTGGTCAACAGAGTCAGATTCTGTCTTAAAAAAAAAAAAAAAAAAAAGAATCGTGTCTATACTATGATATAATATGACTTAGGCCTGTGTCCATATGAGGGGCACTATTGGGAGTTTCTGTCCCCTGGGTGCTTCATTTTTGACATCTTTACACACTGGCTTTGTGTATTTAGATGGGGAAATTCTCTAACGATTTACAACTTAGTTTACTTTATGACCAGGTATGAATATTTATTATACATAAACATTCCCAAGGCCGGGAGACAGAGCACTAAAAAAACAAAAACAATTTGATTCATTCAAGTAGAAAAAAGGGGATGAATTTTGATAATGCATTTCAACTCCTGTTGATGAGACTTGTAGGATTAATATTAATGATAATTTAAATTAGAATTATAGAATGATCTTTTTGTCCCTTTTTCTCTTTGCTTAGGAAAAATGAGTTATTGGATGCAAGATATTTAGAATAAGGCCTGCTATAGAGTGAATAATCAATAAATGAGAGCTTGTAGCATCAGGGCACATATTATATGCAAGGCACCATTCTTACATTAATTAATGCATATAATCCTAGCAACAATGCAGTGAGGTGGGGACTGTTGGAATCCCAATTTTAGAGGTGAGAAAACATGGATAGAGAAGTTAAATCACTTGTCTAGTGTCACATCACTAGCAGGTGGCTGGGATGGAATTCCCTGGGGGCTGGGCCCCAGCATCTTGCTCTTCACCATTCTACCATAGCACATACTTGTTAAGCAAAGCTGCTATCTTTAGGGTTTCTGGAAAAGAAAACCAAGTGGTCCACTGAGCTTTTAGGGGAAGATGGTCTTTGAGTGCCTGGGCCCCCAGGGAAGGGGATGAGGAGGGCTGGAGAGGAGGAAGAGGGGAATAGGCCCTTGCTTCTGCACCTTCTGGAGTGGAGGGAATAAATGGAGGCATTAGGGGTGGGGGAACCTTGGGTGGATTCACTTGTTTATTGGTGGAGGGGCTGGAGGTAGGACATCCAGCCCCTTGCGAAAGTTCCACTCAGAGTCTGGCGGACAGGGAAAAGGGTCTGAGCCATATGGGTTCAAAGGGTTGCCTCTGCTCCTCAGCCACTCTTCCGGAGGGTTTTAGAATTGGAAGATTGTCTGAGATGTCACCTGGCACAGCATACTCCTCCTCCACCCCTCCGACAATTCAGAGAGAGTTGTCTCTCACGGGCTTCTCCCCCCAGGCTCCTCCCATAGATAATGGCTACATCCCCAGACAGAAGGGTTCCCAGACAGACATGAAACTCCCCCAGGCTCTGGTCCCGCCAGGGCTCCACCCGAGGCAGTGCTGCACTCTCCCCGCCCCCATTCAGAAGCCTTGTGGGCCTCCCCGACTCTGATCTCAATGAGATGGTGAGGGGAATGGGTTTGGTGTAACCGGGGCAGGGCCAGCATGAAATCAGAAACAGTTCAGGACAGACCCATCCCAGGTGAGGGAGGGACTCCATGGACCAGGACCCAAGTTGAGGCCGATAGCCAGGGCCAGGTAAGCCTAGAGGCTGGAACGGCTGACCAGGCAAGGCTGAGGGTCAGAAGCCAGGCAGGGACCACAGGAACAAATCCTCACCTCTGCCTCTCCTGGGAGCGATCCTAGCAGAGGGGGTGCTCGGGCTGGGGCTGAATCCAGGAGCACTTACCTGAGACCAAGAGTGAAAGCAGACACTGCAGACGCAAGTTGAGTCAGAAACATGTGAGAAGCTGTGGTCTAAAAAGGGAAGTCTGAAGGGTCACCAAAGTGAAGGGGCCAGAAGTAGCGATGGCAGCTGGGATATGGAGCCAGGAATCTGAGAACCAGGGAGGTGAGAGCAAAAATAGCAGGTCCAGGGTAAACAGGATTGGCCTAGAACATGTGCTGCCTGTGGCTCACTCTGGTGGGCCAGCTGGGCAAGGTGGGAGTGTGGATCTGCTAAATTTAAAGGGCCAGAGCAGACACCAGTGTCCAGGAGACCTTGAAACTAGCCCAGCCTGGGAGCCTCTTATAATAACTCAGGCTGGGTCCAAGAAGGGCTAGGCACGGTTTGCCCTGGACCTGGAGCCAGTGAACCAGGCTGAGTCTACAGGGAGGGGAGGGCCGTGTTGGAGATAAGGATAGAGCCTGGTGGGTGCTTGGGTGGAGGGACAAGTTTGGGCACTGGGGCCTCGGCACCATGGGCCTGCACGCTCGGGCCTGCACGAGAGTAGGCCTGGAGGGGAGAGTCGCTGATGAGTCAGGATCCAGATGTGGAGCAGATGCTGTCGGCAGATTTGGGCTGTTGGTCAGCGGATTTGACCACAGCCTGGATCAGCTGTCAGGCTCAGGCCGCTGGACCCGTTGCTAGCACAGAGAAAGTCTAAGAATTCGTTCCTCTGGTGAGCTCTTTGAAATGTTTCATAGCCCCACAGAGCCACATTTGGGTGAGTAAATGTATTCCCTGAGCCAGGCTTTACAAGTTGATTTTATGACGCATCTAGGCAGAAGGTGAAACGCCCCAGTCATTAACTCACTTCCCCTTGTGGGTGAATTCCGCAATGAGTCGTTCATCTGAGCGGTGGAACGAGTTTCTCTAGCGCACACAGACCTGTCTGTCAGTGTACATTTGGCTGCTCAGATAAATCCTTGGCACCTCAGAGGGTGTCCCTGGTTCACCTCCCAGGCCACGTGCTTTCTCTTGCAGGCTGCTTTGCTGGCTCTTCCTGGAACAGGCCAGGACACAGGGATGCTGTTCTGTGGATAGAGCTGCACTGTCTCAGGGAGGCCTTGAACACACATCTGGATTCCTTCCCCCAGCTTGCCATGGTAGCCAGACGGCTTAACATGTCCTCTGTGTGTGTGTGTCCTTTTAAATTCTAGCTTACCCGCCCCATGTTTTAGGCCTCTTCTGTCCTCCTAAAATAAGGCTCTGACCACGTCTCCAAAGGAGAGCCCCTGAATCAGACACCGTGGGCTGGCTGCCAAGGCTGGCAGAATGAGACACAGTACTCGAAATAAATGCAGGGTGTTTGCTTCCAGATTCTTCACCACATCAGGGATGAGTCAGATGACTTCTCACCCCAGATTCTGTTTTTACCCACTTTCCTACTCAGAGGTGGGGTGGGAGGATTTTATAAAGTTTAAAATATATCCCCAAATTATATACTTTTGTCTTTTGAGTTTTAAAGTACAATAGGGATTCTTTCATGCTTCGATACAGTTGGGAATTATTTTTGACTTTTTCAGTTTCATTCTGTTTTAATTTCCACTTGGTAGTGGAAAGAGCAGTAGGCAGGGAGTTAAGAGACTTAGGATCACGTCTCTGCTCTGCTAGTTAGTAACTGTGGGATCTGGGGCAAGTCAGCTCACCTCTCTGCGTGCAGTTTCCTCGGCAGCCAGGTGGGGCGTTAGTCCCCTGAGGAAGCTGTGGGCTTCCCTTGGGATGCGCAGCTCTCTCCTCTCCAAAGCCCTGGAGTCTGAACTCCTGCCCTCCGCGTGGAGTCGCTTGTCAAGCCCTTGCCTGTCCTGACAGCCAGTGGGATCACTCGTGGAAATGTTTTGAACCCTAAAATGGCACATTCCTGCGAGGGATGATTATTCATGCAAAAAACCCAAACCAAACCAAAACAAAAAAACCAAACCAAACCTGTTTCTCATCTCTTCAGCCTTCTTCATGCTCAGCTTAGTCTTGTCTGGACAGTGTTTCTTTGGTATCCCAGGCAAACCCCTTCTCTCTGGCTTTCAGCGGCTGGAACAACCACACCTCCTAACCCCATTCACAACACCTCTGCATCTGCTGCTGCTTTTTTTTTTTTTTTGCTTCAGGGTGGATCATAAGTTCTTTTATTATTTATTTCTTTATTTTATTGTGGGAAAGTAGACATAACATCATACTTACACTTTAAACCATTTTGAAGTGTACAGTTCAGTGGCATTAAGTACATTCATTCATCACCACTACCCATCTCCACAACATTTTCATCTTGCAAAAGTGAATCTCCATATCTATTAAACAACAGCTCCCCACTTCCCCTTCCCCCAGCCCCTGGCAACCACCATTCTAGTTCTTGTCTCCAAGAATTTGACTGCTCTAGGTACCCTGTGTAAGTGGAACCACGCAAAGTTTGTCCCTTTGTATCTGGCTTATTTCACTTAGCACAGTGTCTTCAAGGATCATTCATGTCTGCATCTTTTTGGAGAGAGAAAGTCCCCAGAAACTTTTAAACAATAGAATAAAACATTTTTCTCCCCAGAAACTATTGTAAATTGGGGAAGAGGAAGGAAGGCTGAAGGGACATACACATTTCTTTGTTTAAGTGCTGTTTATAGCTGTAAAGTAACTCTTTAAAATAAGAAATAAATACATTGTGTATCGGTATCGATGTCTCAGCTGGGCAGGGGCTGAGTGAGACTCCAACGTCTGATACCAGGATTTGGGCAACACCCTTCCTCCCAAGAGTCTATTTATATCTGATGATTTACCTGGGGACCAAAGAACTCTTGAGCAAGAACACTTAAACCATGTCCACAAATGGGGTTCAGACATGTCCTGTCACTGATGATAGTTTGGGGGGTTCTGACAGAAGCCAGGTTTCAGGAAGGGAATTTGGCCCCTGAGGGAGAAGTGGCTGAAAGGGAAAATGTACTCTGGCGTGGTGAGCCGGACCCAGCAGCGGGGCCTGGGCACCAGAGAGGAGCAGCATCGCGAGCAACCTGTGAGGGAGGGCCAGGGGTAACAATTACAAGACCTGTTTGAACTCTGTAATGCTTTGGGGGCCCAAAACAAACCCGCCAAGGGAAGTTACAGCAGAACAAAGTGGACCATTCTCCCCTTCCCTTGCAGTGATGGGGGAGCCCAGTAACACTGTTGTGAACATCAGTGGCTCAGCAATTGGGGTTGCAAAGAGGGTCTTCACCCCACTTGGAAGAGGCAGCGCAGTGACCGTGGTGGGCTTCTAAGTCACTGTGGCGGTTAAAACAGGCAGGAGTCCCAGATCTCAGGCCGGGCGGAGGGCACCTTAGCAACTCTGGTTTGCATAGATCAGGCCCGAGCTGATTCGTGTTCATACATGAGGCCCCCTCAGGGGCTCCTGCAAAGTCTTGGGGAAGAACTTGGTAAGAGACTGTAATTCTGGACTGACTAGATGGGGCGCCAAGGCAATGAGATTCAGATATTAATGCAAACGCAACCCCCATTGTAGCTGTTGGCTGGTGAGGTTCAGCAACCTTTGGGTTACATATGTTTTGATTTGTTAATAACACAATTATTATTTGGTTTATTCCAGCGATTACTAAATCATTAATCTCATTTCATTTAAAGTGTTTGTTCCAAGCAGAGCTAAGACTTGCCAATGCATAGAGACTATACACCTCTTACTTTTGGCTAGATTCTGATATTCATGAGGGACTTTGAGAGTAGATGGGACTGTCATTACGACAGTGTGTTTTCTGGATTTAATCACATTTTCAGACATTGGGGAAATAGGAGACAAGAGAGCCTTGAAACCTATGGAATATAACTTTTCTGTGTGGAAGTTTGCTAATCCAACGGTTTCTGCTTCTTCCAGCATTTCATTCATCATCCTCCTAGACTTCTGGGAATTGAAGGGGTGTTTGCTCAGAAGTGACAAATTTTTTTGAGTTATTTTTATGCTTTCCGAGGGTATCTGAGTATTTCTACATGTCATGTGGCTGGGTTTTAACTACTCTTGACCCCAGGAGAAATCTTGAATTAGTTCCATTTTGATCCTACCCAACTTGGGCACTGCAGGGGAGGAGCACTAGGCAGGTCCTCATCCTTCCTGTGGCAGGACTTATATGTGTCCTGAGTCATTGAAAATTGGGTTTTCCTCATCGGGTAGATCTCCTGAGCTGAGAAAATACTGAGGCATGGATGGGCATTGGTCCTGTTGGACCATGGATGGCTACATGGAGGCAGCTGTTGGGGGGAGACCCTCACTTGAGGACAATGAGTACAGCAAAGGGAGTAAGTGTTGGCCGAATTCTGGGTCCTGGCTGAGCTCCCATGTGGTACCCTGGCACTGCCTACTGACAGCACTCAATTGGGGCCAGGTGGGGCCATGCTGACTCTTACCATAACGTGGCCCCTGTAGTACTGGAGGCTCTACAGACTTCCTTTTCACACCACTGCCTCTCACCCATGGCAATGCCAATGTTCACCCTTGGAGTTAGTCTAGATCTTCATCTGTTCTTGTTTCAAGCTATTTTTTCAACTGTTTATTCCTGCAATTTTCAAGCATACAGAAAAATGGAAGTAACAGAACATGACACTTAAATTCACTTAATCTTGATTAAACAATTGTTAAAATATTATCATATTTACTTTAATAGAATATATGTATCAACCACTTCAAAGTAAATTGTACATTTTCACTCTTAAGCACTTCAGTATTCAGCATGCATCTTCTAGGAATAAGGACATTCTTCTCCACTTTAACAGTACCATTATCACACCTAAGAAAATTAATAGTAACTTGCTAACATCATCTAATTTAAATTAAATATTCATATTTCCCCAACTGTCCCCAATATGAATTTATAAATTGATACTTTAGAACCAGGATCCAATCAGAGTTCATACATTGCATTTAGTTGTTAGGGCTTTTAATCTCTTTTACTTTAAAACAATCCCACTTATTTTTTTTTTTTAAGTTACGTTGGAATCTGAGGAGCCAGCCCAGTTGTAATGCAGAATGTCTTACCTTCTGATTTGTCTGATCATTTCTCTGTAGTGTTATTTAACTTTTTAAAAATATAGCCCTTGCATTTTCTGTAAACTGGAAATTAATTGTAAAGGCTTTATTAGATTTGGTTAAAATTTTGGTAGGATGCTCATTTTTTTTAAATGGATGAATGTCATGCCCTATTCCTTTTAGTGTTTGACTTTTGAATTTCAACACATTCTCATTCTCCCCTTTTCTCTCAAAAAGTGTATTTGGCAAACTGTAATTTTTTTCCCCACAGCTATTACCACTGAACTATTTCACAAACCCATTTTGAAAGTCAAAAACTGAGCATTGAGTTTTTCTCTTTGTATTCCAGCTGTAACAATCCTAATCTTTCCTGAGGTGATGCACAACTGTCACTGGAGAGAAATAGAGTACAAGGAAATGCAAAAAGGAAAAGCACCTTGATTAATGTTTTAAGCATTACTGCTCCACACCTCTAAAGAACATTATCACCTGCTTAGAGTATGCAGTTTCTGAAGCAGGCAAGAGGAAGCAGAGGACATGCCCTCAAAGGTCTTGCTCCACAGAGCTGGAGGGACACACTGTGAAGAACCCCGAACTGCGTTCCTGGATGCATCACGTGGAAGCATGGGACTCTGGTCCTTTCCCATCACCACGTCCCAAGGATAAAGCTCATTTTGCAGCTACTTACAGTTATCAGCAGTGCCATCATCTTTACTATTTTTTGCTGTTGACTCAGATCTCAGGGATTTGTAGAAGAATAAATTATCTAACTATGAAATTCCTCTTGATTCTGAATAGTTTCTTATGTTAATTTCTATTCTGTTGTGACTTTCCCAATAGTCTTGTGAATTCAGTAGGGAATGGACCATTTGTTTCCATTTGATAGAAAGAAAAATCAATCTTGGACTTTTCAAACATGTTCAACAAATGTTTATTGAAGCTTTATGGTGTCCAAGGGGAGTACAAACTTAGCTTGAGCCTACATATTGCTTACAGTGGGGAGGAAGACACCTAGACATTTTACTATAAAATGGCAGAGATAATTACTAGGTGTCAAGGAGTCAAAAGTGAAGGGCATAACTCAGCCTTCCTGAAGGAGATGAGGCCTAAGACGTGAAGGATGAGCAAAAGCCAGATGCCAAGTGGCGAGAAGAGTCCTCTTGGCTGTTCACTTTGGTATTCCTAGCATCTAGCATGTGGTCTGGTACATGGTAGACATTCAATATAGTGACTTTGGAAAACAAATCTCAGCAGAGGAAATATTATACACAAGCACAAAATTTTTATATAAGCACAAAAAAGGCATAGAAAACTATAAATAGCTCAGAATTACCAGAATATTAATCCTTATGGGGTCAGAGACTCCTTTGAAAATACTAATGGAAGCCATAGAACTTCTCCCCAGCAAAATAAACATACACTCAAAATTTAACAGATAATTTAGGGGATACAGATATGCCTGAACCCCATGCACATTTAGAATCTTTGTTGTAAGGAATTGAGAACATTGAGGTTTTTAAAAAAAATTATGCTATTTTATTATAAAATTGGGGAATGACATAACTTAAGATTACTTTGGATGTATCGTGAGGATGAGTTTAAGGCAGATAATACTGGAGTCAGGCAGTTCACTTCAGAGGTTAATGAAATAATTGTGGGCAACAGATGAATTAGCCTGAACTTGGGGTGAGGTCACAGGACTGGAAAAGAATAGTGGGCTCACTTTAAGAGGTGAAGCTGGCAATTGTTGGTGTTTGGCTGGATTTGAGAGTAAGGAGTAGGAAGGAGTTCAGGTAGACTTTCAGGTTTTTTGGATGACGGGGTAGATGGTGGAGCTATTAATTGAGACAGGAAATGCAGGAAAACAGGTTTGTGTTAAGAATGGGGTGATGGAGAGTCTGGGGGTGGGAGAAATGAGGAATCCAGATTAGGCCATATTGAGGTTACTCGCAGTGACCAGGAAGTGGCAGATAAGAGCGAAGTGGAGGGATGATGGGGAGATACCATAAACCTTAAGGAAGCAAAGGATCACGGAAGAGCGGAGTGGAGGTACAGTGTATGTTTTAGAAGCGTAATTGGACAATGAGGAGGACTGATGCCCACTTCCAAGTTTGAGGAATGTGGCAAGTGGGAGAACGAGGCAGCTGGTCACCAAAGGGTTGGTGGAGGGACAGTGTCTTCAGGAGGGGTATTAGCCTCCTAGGGCTGCTGTAACAAAGAACCGCAAAGTAGCTTAAACCAACAGGAATTTATCGTCTGGAAGTTCTGGAGGCCAGAAGTCAGAAATCAAGGTGTTGGCAGATCATGCTTCCTCTGAAACCCATAGAGCAATCCTTCCACGCCCCTTCCTAGCTTCTGGTGGTTTGCTGGCAATCTTTAGTGTTCTTTGGCTTGTAAATGTACCACTCCAATCTCTGCCATTGTTATCACATGGCCACCTTCTTATAGGACACCAGTCATGTGTGATTAGAACCCCACACTGCTCCAGTGTAACTAATTACATCTGCAAGGACCCTGTTTCAAAATAACGTCACATTCTAAGGTACTAGGGACTAGGACTTCAACGTATCTTTTTGAGGGGATAAATTCCACCCATAGTAGGGAGGATATAGTTTTTAACTGAAGGAGAAAAACAAAGGAACAGTCTTCAGAGATTGAGTGGGGATTTTTTTTTTTTTGCCATAGGACCTGAAAAGCCCAAGTGAAATGGTGGGGGGTGTTGTGTGTGGGTGGGGTGGAAGTGGTGGGGGTTCTGGTCAAAGAGGTGACAGGCAGAGCTACGTGACATTCTGGGTGACAAGACTGATGGAAGTGTGAGGCATTGGGGTTAGCATGAGGAACCACCTGAACCCCCTGGTTTGAGGGGAGACGTGGAGGACTTGGCCTGGGTGGGGCAAAAACACACCCCACAGCAGGGAACTCTGGGTACAGGGGAAGCCGGTGGAATGATCTGATTGTTGTTGCCTCGTCAGTTACTGCTTATTGATGTTAGTTTGCTGAAGAATCACTTGCTTTTAGCAGATTTTCAGTTTTCTTTACCATGGTCAAATTTTCCTCAAAGCTGCCAATGTCATTATTTTGTTTTTTAATTGTTTCCTTCTTGCTGCATCTGGCAGACAGGAAGCAATTATAGTTGAAGAGGTACTTTTGCACTCATAACTTCTTTATTTTCTTTTGGAATTTGGAGGTTTCTTCTACCACCAAAGAACCTGAAAATAAATTCAATGAATAAATATGTAAATTCAATGAATAAATTCAATGAGAAATCCCTCTCTATCTACTTAATCCTTTTTTTATTACCCTTGTGAATTCTAAAACAAAGGTGCAAGATAAAATTTAAGTTCAAAGGCTATTACCATATTGCAAAAACATTCTGAGTATGGGTCCTGTACTGTTTGCCCTTCTAGAAAATTCTATTCTCTATACAAAGAGAATAATAGTGGCAAAGATAACTAATGCTCTGGCTACTGCTCTGTATTTTATTTGCTTGCACTCTTTATTTATTATTTTTATTTTTTTTGAGCCAGAGTCTTTCTGTCTTCCAGGCTAGAGTGCAGTGGCGTCATCATATCTCACTACAACCTCAAACTCCTGGGCTCAAGTGTTCCTCCTGCCTCAGCCTTCTGAGTAACTGGGACTACAGGTGCGCACCAACACACCTGGCTAAGTTTTTCTATTTTTAGTAGAGATGGGGTCTCACTCTTGCTCAGGCTGGTCTCGAACTCCTGAGCTCAAGCGACCCTCCCGCCTTGACCTCCCAGAGTGCTAGGATTACAGGCGTGAGCCACCATGCCCTGCTGCACTCTTTATTAAATAATTTCTTAATTATAGCTCCAGCTGCTTTATATCCTATTTGATCCATTTTCATGAAAGATTATACAAATATTCTCTGATAGATATAGTTTGATAAAAAGAAGCCCGTGCCCAGGTATACAAGCTTAAATACCAGTACGGGAAGAAATTGTTTGTTGAGTGACGCTTGGGGGCAGCTGGAGAGACCACACATCTGTTGAGCAGGATGGTGAGTGGCATGGCACAGATTTGGAGTTAAGGTTGTTTCTTCTTTGTTATTCTAAAAATTTTGGTTGCAGCTATTTTCAAAAAACACATAAGAAAGGATGATTGTGCAACTGTGTGTTGCAGCTCATGTGCACAAGTATCAAGACAGGTGACTTCGGGATGTTGACTGCCACTTAGAGCAGTGTTTCTCAAACTTTAGTATGCATATGAAGTGCCTGGACATCTTTTAAAAATGCAGATTCTGATTCAGTATATCCAGGATGAGGCCTGAGGGTCAGCATTTCTGACAAGCCCCCAGGTTATGTCGATGCCAGTGGTCCAGAGGCCATACTTGATTGAGTAAAACCCTAGGGAGCCTCTTGGAGGAAGTACCTCAATGGCATCACAGTCTGGGTCTCAGCTTTCTAAGCCTGGAGTAGTATGGTCCAAATCCTTCAACTGCAGTTTTGAAATCCAGAAACAATGAAAACCAAAAGTATTTTTATAACTCCATTAGAGGCAAAACTTGATTTAAACTCATCTGAAACTATTTATAATCCTTATTTCCCATTTTGTATGAACATTCGTGTTTTCATTGCAAAAATACTGTTGTATTTGATCATGGGAAGCTGCCTTAGACTCCTCTGAGGTGTGATATTATGTAAGGCACATGACCATACTCTAGAATCTAAAAAATTCTGAATTCTGAAACACCTCTGACTCTCAGAGTTTGTGTTCCTGTGACAATTTTTGGTATGCTTGCCCCATCTGTAATCTTCCTTCTCCTCCTGGGAATTGTTCGCAACTTCACAGAGCTGGGCCTGACTCTGTCCTCTTACTCCCAGGTCCCCATACCAGCCATAGATAATTTGATGAGGGGTGGACACCTGACCACATTCGGCCAAGCAGATTTTCTTTGTGGAAATTTAGAATTGAGAGTCATAGATGCTTGTCTTGTGGGTGCTGGGATGGAGGCAGGTGAGAAGCAGCCTTCTTCAGCTGCATGCGTGAGAAGCAGAGAAAGCTGATTTAGAGAGAGACAGAGAATATGAAGCCGGTGTAAAGAGGAAAACAGAAATGAGTGCACGTGTAGCCTTAGAGTGTGAGATGCAGACTGTGATGTAACATGATAAGAAATGTATATTTGGTCTTTGTCCCTGGTTCCTGCTACAGAGCTTATAAAACTCTTGTAACTTCCTGAACGTAAGAGATGATGCAATCTTTTGCTCATTTGGTTTTTGTCCCCAGTTCCTGGCACAGAACTTGTAATAAAATCCCTGGGATTTCCTAAGTGATAGGGGTGAGAGGAACCTCTTTTGTTATTTATAATAAGCCCCTTTCAATCATACCAGAGTTCGTGCAAATGAGGTGACTCTTAGAGGGTGATGAGGGGGTTGGAACTTCCAGTCCAGTTCATGACCTCTGGGAAGTGGGGAAGGGCTGCAGGTTGATCCCAATCACCAATGACCAATGATTTAATCACTCATGCGTATGTAATGGGACTTTCCTAAAAACCCTAAATTTCCTAAATGATGATGTTGGAGAGCTTCCAGGCTGGCACACTGCAGCTCCAGGGAGACAGCAGCTCCTGCAGCCCCGACCCTTCTGGACCTTGCCTATGTACCTCTTCATCTGGCTGTTCATTTGTTCCTTTATAATGTCTTTTATAACAAACCAGTAAGCACAAGTAGTAAAGCACTTCCCTGCATTCTGTGAACCATTATAGAAAATTATTGAATCTGAGGAGGGGATTGTGGCTAAGTCAGACCAAAGTGTGGGTTACCTGAGGAGCCACTACTTGCAATTGGCATCTGAAGTGGGAGGCGGTCTTGTGGGACTGAACCTTTAATCTGTGGGGTCTGCGCTAACTCCGGGTGGTTAGTGCTAGCATTGGATTAAACAAAGGGCACCCTGTTGGTGTCTACATAAGCACTGAAAAATTGCTTAGTGTGGAAAACCTGTATATTTGATGTCAGAAGTTTTGTGAATAGAGAAACAGTTTCTCCAAGTACAGATCAAGAGTGAGGGCAGAGTCTTCAGTTCTGATGGCTTTCTGGTTTCTGGTGTCAGTCCCAACTGCCCTTTTGTCTGGAGTTCTATGACATATGACTACCATTTTATAATAAATTCCCACATTTTGTTAATGCTAGATAAAGTGAGTTTCATTGGCGTGCAATCCAAAAAGCCTTAAGTTACCAATGTAACTTTTTATTTTTTTAGTGCAGTAAAATTTTTTTTTTTAGACTCTGGAGAATGGACATGCAAATCAAGTTCCCAAGAGAATGCTAATTTATTAATTTCCATGCAGAGTAACTGCCAATGGGACCATAATACTCCTGCTCACAGGTCAGCCTGTTCTTTCCCAGTAGGAAAATCTACACGGGAAGCCCAATTATAATGAGAAGGCTGCTTGATGAGCGCAGACAGCACCAGATAATTAGGGGATCTGAGCAGACTGTCTCCAAGCTAGGATGGCTGGAGGCACTTTTCCCCACTTCCAGGATATAGTGAACCTGCCAAGTGGTGTATATATATATATATATATATATATATGTGCGTGTGTTAGGGCATCCTTGGAAAATAGGCCAATTCTCTAAAACCAGCTCACCCATAAGCCCAGTCAGCTAATGAGCCATTTACCTAAAATTAGTATTTGTCAGAACATTTCATGTGTGGTGGAATGGTATTCCTCCCTCCCTCTTTTCTTCCTGCTTTCTTTTTGCCCACTTGTCTAAGGTTGTCCACCTCCCCACCTATCCTCCTACCATCCCCATCATCTCCTAGAGCCCAAGACTAGAGATTGGGCCTTGAGAGGTGAGCTAGGGCAGCCATAAAACCACAAATAGTGCTGCGTGGAGAAATTGGGTGGGGCAAAGCCAACTCAAAGTGGGGGTGTATGTTGGGAGGAGGACCTGAAGGGCAAGAGCCAGCACTCCAGAGGACTGGCAACACCAAGACCAAAGCAGCAGGACCAGGATTATCAACGGGAAATCAAACCAGGAGTTGGGAATGGGACAAGAGACTGGATTGAAGTAAGGAGATAATAATAGTTGCTTTGTATTTCCTTTGCCCATTATCTATCTTATAATTTTCTATTTCTCTAAAATTGCAGTATGTGCCTTATGGAAAAATTTGTGCAATGTTGAATTTGCATAAATCGAGAGTTGCTCAACACAGGGGGTGTGTTTTATTTATGACTCATCAACTTTCCCTGTTTTTTTTTTTTAGCTTCTCCTTCCTGCTGCTTATTATCTGCTTCTTAGGCTTCTGTGTACTTAATGTCATTATTAAGCAAATTCCTCCAAATCCAATGTTTGTTGCTCTGTAGTGAGGCATTTCTGTGTTGACAGTGAAAGTGAGAAAATAAGGTGCATTCATTAGAAGTAGATTAAGTTCTATTGCAGTTTATATTTTGTGACGTCTAAATGACAAAATAATCCTGGACTACAGATATTAACCCACATTACATTTTATAGCTCCATTTAACCAAATAAAGCCTGTTTTAACCAAATAAAGGTTTTTTCCCCCTACCATAAAAAATTGTATATATTTGTATTTGTTTCCCATTGCTGCTGTAACTATCACAATGTAGTGATTTAAGACAACACAAACTTATTGTCTTAAAATTCTGGAAATAAGACGTCCTAAACTCAAGGTATTGAAAGGGTTATGTTCCTGGAGGCTCTAGGAGAAAATGTTTCCTTGCCTTTTCCAGCTTTCGGAGGCCGCTTGCATTCCTCGGTTCAGGGTCCCTTCCTACATCTTCAAAGTGGCAGAGTAGCATCTTTCAGTCTGTCTCTCTGACTGCAGCTCCCGCTTCTGTCATCACATTGATTGTTTTTGCTCTGCCCTTCCTGCCTCCCTCTTCTGAGGACCCTTGTGATTACACTGGGCCCACCCAGATAATCCAGGATCACCTCCCCATTTTCAGATTATTAATTTAATCACCCCTGCAAAGTCCCTTTTACCACAGAAGATAACATACCCACAGGTTCTGGGGATTAGGATGTGGACGTCTTTGGGGTGGTCTACCTACCTTGTCTACCATGATATTCCTTTATACATTTGGCCTACTGTAATACTATTATGATTTATAAAGTGCTAATTAAATAGAGCTTAGAAACATAGAAAGAAGAAAAAATTCCACCATTGAAAGATAAACATAATGAACATTTTCTTCTAATTTTAAAAGAATGAAGTTTTTACATAGTTATAATCATATTATACATGCAATTTGAGATCCTGATTTTTCACTAAATATTATATCACAGCCTATTTTCTATGTTAGTACCTAATCTGAGCAAACATTTTTATTGACTATATAATATTCCACCGAGTGGATATATCATATTTTACTTAAGCCTTTCCTTATTTTTGAAAATTTAAGTTGTTTTTAAGTTTTTGATATTATAAATTACCCTGTGACAAATATTTTTGCTTACAAGGATTTTTTTGTTTGTGTTTATAAGTTTTTCTTTGGGATGGATTCCCAGATCTAAAATTACTATATCAAAGGCTTTGGATAGGGAAATTTTTCAAAGAGTTTATACCAATTTTCAGAACCAACAGAAGTAAGTTAGTGCCCATTTTTATTATATCCTCTGCAGCATCAAATAAAACAACAATCACAATAATATCTTTGCCACTCAGGTAGGTGGAATAGTTATCTTACTTTGGTTTTAATTTGCATTCAATTGTTCACAAAGGAGATTGAAGATTTTTTCATGGGCCTGTTTGCCAGCTAGGTATAATTCTTTGATGAGCTATTGATTCGAGTCCTTTATTTTTGGGGGTCACAGTATTTTTAAATCAATTTATCTAAGACTTACATATTTTTAAGAGTTTATTTAATGTTTGTGATACTGCTATAATTATTTTCTCTTTTTATATTTTTTATATCTAGAAGTTTTAAATTTGTATATGGTCTAATCTATATACTTCTTGTTCTTTGCTGCTTTAGAAATCCTCTTTTCCTAGTGTTAAATACATAGTACATTTAATATTCTTCTAGTTCTTCTTATGGTTTAAAAAGTGTCTTTTTGGTCCATCTGGAATTTATGTTGGTATGAAATCCATGGAGAGGATCTGACTTCTGCTTAAATTTTACCTGGAGGAGGAGCCTGATTTGCAGTTCTGACTTTCCTACAAAGAGCCACCTGCTCTTTCCTCCTCTTTGAAAAGAAATAAAAGAGGTGATAGAAAGGTTTGAAATGCTATGTTGTTTTCCTAGTCACAGGGAATAAGTTTTCCTTTTTCTGAATATGTTTAACTTTCTCCAAATATTCTCATCTTCTGATCAGTATTTTAGCTTAAAATTGAGACAGAAGTAGCCTTAGATAACTTGGCTTAAACTGGAAGTGCTCAAAAGTGGGCAAAACAGAAGAAAAAGCACACCAAACTTTAAGCAAGTATCGGAGACCGTTCTCTCAGGTGTAAAATATTGTACATTTGACACATGTGAATTCTGGATGTATCGGTTTAGGTAAATTAAGCCAGAGCTGACAATCTTTTCTCAGGGACAATAACCTAGACCAGCACTGTCCTATGGAAATAAAATATTAGCCACATGGAATTTTAAATTTGCTAGGAACCACATTGAAAAAGTAAATAGAAACAGGTGAAGGTAATCTAAATAATGTATTTCCTTTAACCCAATATATCAAAAATATTATCATTTCAACACATAATCTATACTAAATTGTTAACAAGATAGTTTACATTCTTTTTCTCATACTAAGTCTTTGAAGTCCAGTGTTTATGTTACATTTATGGCACATCTCGATTTGGATTAACCTCATTTCAAGCGCTCAATAGCCACTTGTGGCTAGTGGCTGCCCTGCTGAATAGAGCAACTCTAGACACAGTGACACATTTTGGCTGTTTGACTCCTTTTTTTCTAAACTCCATGCTGAACAACTTTTTCAAAATGTCTTTCTCAGGGTCTGATATAGTTGATTAGCTTTTGGTATGTGTGTTTTCAATTATTTTAAACATAACTCTTCTCGACAGAACTTGAGTGTTTCCCAATCTTGCAGCCATGATTTACAGAAAAATTCTGGGTCCCTGAGGCAGATGGTTAATTATTCTCTCTGTCACTCTTTCTGTCTCTCTAACGCTTTCTGCCCCTGCCTCTCTCCTCCCACTCATCCCCATCCATTTTCAGAATAAAACCAGCTCTATTACTTTCTTCTGATTAAAAAAAGTAATAGTATATGTTTATTGTTTTTAAAAAAAGGAATCAGGAACTCAAAAAAGAAGAAAATGAAGATCAACTGTAGCTTATTACACGAAGATAAACATTAGTAGCATTTAGGCAGCTCATCTTTCAGTACTGCAAACATACATTTATGCAAACAGAATCATACCATATATGCTGTTTTTACTTGCCTTTCACAAATAATATATCACATATATATTTGTATTACAAAATATGTATTGACCTCATTGTTTTTCATGTTTTGCCTTGTGTTCCATATATATATATATATATATATATATTTACCCTGCTTTATATAACTAGCCTATTATTAGACATTTAGGTTGTTTCCAATTTTTCACTCCTATAACCAGTACATCAATAACATCCTTATACATACCTCTTTGCATAAGTGTCTCATAATTTTATAAGAAGAAATTTCTAAAGTAGGTCAAATTTTGATAGAGAAGGCTAGATTGCCCTTCAGAAAGCTTAGGCAATTTACATTCCTTACAACAGGGCGTGAGAACGTTTGTCATCCTACATCTTGACTGGCACTGGGTATTATCAATCCTTTCTAATCCTATCCCTTTTATTTTGAATCTTCCTAATTTTGCTTCTAAAGTTCTAGAAATATCTTAACATTGATTATACTATATGGAGAAGTTCAAAGTTTTGAGAGAATTAAAGTGTATACTGAATATCTCTAAATGACTTGATTTGTGCAAAAGGGTCTAATCTGGTGCATCCAACAGGATGGGCTTGGTTATGTTCAAGCAAGGAACAACTCAAAATTGATTTCTTGCTCATGATCCATATAGCTCAACAGGGAGCTCTGTGCTTCCTGGATACCAGGGGACTCAGGCTGACAGAGGTCCAATCTTGACACTTCCTTCTAGACTCACCTTGTCAGGTGGAAGAGGACTTGGCAAATCATGCTCTGGCTAATAAAGCTTCCACTTCAACCGACACAAGTCACTTTGGCTCACATTTCATTTCCCAAAGCAAACCACAAGAACATACCTGACTTCAAAGGGGATAGGAAAGTGCAGACCTACCATATACCTGGCAAGAGAACAGGACTATCTGTGAGGATCCCTAAAGACTGCCACACCTAGGAGGAAAGGAGATACTGCCAGGTGCATAGTATTATCCAAATGTTACAGATAAGAAAACAGAGACTTAGTTTAAGAAATACTTCAAGGCCACTTAGCCAGTATGTAAGAGATTATAATTATCTAGGGTTATAATTTAGGCCTGTCTGATTTAAAACACATGCTCTTTTTACTACATTGTCCTCTTAGGAGCATTAGCAACATTTCCAAAGAGAAGGCCATACTTTGGGACCTACACCTCCTTGTAGTTATATGTCAGTGTAGGTTCCTCAGATTCTCAGGGGCTGTTTTTATGTTCCTTGTTTTGCCAGTCAGCACATCAAACACATGTGTCTTGTCCTTGGTAGACCTTCCTGTTTCCCATCTGACAAACTCTGCCTGCAGTCAATTCTCCCATTGTGGCAATTATTCCATGAAAGTGTCCACTGTGATGTCCTCCTCCTAAGTCATACATTTTGGCACACAGTTTGTAAGTATAACAGTATCATTGTTCTGGGGATGTTTTCTTGAAAATACTCTTGAGTTCTTACCATGTCTCAATGCAAAATAGGTCCAAAGAACATTATCCTGGACAACTGTATAGGTCTTGATAATGTATAAACTTTTTGTCTGTGCATCTTGTGTTTTGACAATATTATTCTAAATAAAGGAGGCTAAGATTTGTTGAGAACCCAGTGGGTGTCAGGCACTGTTCTAAGTGCCTTAATGTGTTTTTATCATTTATTCTTCATAACAGGATTCTGAGGGAGGGGTTGTTATTCAGGAGTATAATTGTTCAATCAAGAGGGAAAGCCAAGAAAGAAGCTTTCTGGTCGCAGATTTATTTCTGAGTAGGGTTGTAACTCTTTATCATGGCTTCTCTTTTAATTACTCTCATGGAGAGTTTTTCAGCTTCGGCAGGACATTTATAATTTCCAAAAGGTATGTTTGACTATCCCTGTAGGATTTGGAAATGGATATTGAACTTGAGAACATATAATTTAGGATTGTTTTTGATGCAAGTAACAGAAAACTCAACTCATCTTGGCTTAAGCAAAAATAAAGGGGGTAATTTATTGGCTCATGCAACTAAAAAGTACAGGGATAGGAAAGCTTTAGGTATGGCTTGATCCAGAAGATCAAATGATAGCACTAAGCCCAGATCTCACTCTATTTCTTGGCAGTAGTTCTCTCTGGGCTTCACCTTCAGGCTCCAAGTGGTGGCAAGAAGGCTTCTGGCAGTGCCAGCCTTTTGTCCTTCCTGATTTAAGTCTAGTAGAAAAGATTGTGTGTTTTTCTCTCTCAGCAGCCACACAAAAATTTTACTGTATCTCATCGGCTGTGATTAGGGCAAAGTCTGTCCCTTATGGACTAGGAATTGTGATGCTATGATTGGTCAGGCCTGATTTAATGCCTATCCCTGGAATTAGGGTTGTATCACCTTTCCCTTTATAGGTGGACTTTTTTTTTTTTTTTTTTTTTTTTCCTGCCAGCTTTATTGGGGTATAGTTGACAAATAGAAATTGTATACATTGGCTGGGCATGGTGGCTCACTCCTGTAGTCTCAGCACTTTGGAAGGCTGAGGCGAGAGGATTGCTTGAGGCCAGAAGTTCAAGACTAGCCTGGCAACATAGTGAGAGCCTGTCTCTACAAAAAATAAAAAATTCAGCTGAGTGTGATGGTATGCACCTTTAGTCCCAGCTACTTGGGAGGCTGAGGCAGAAGGATTGCTTGAGGTTTGGGGGAGGGGGAAAGAAATTGTATATATTTAAGGTATACAACTTGATGTTTTGATATACATTCACAATTGAAGTGATTACCACAATCAAGGTAATTAATATACCCATCACCTCATAGTTACCATTTTTGTGTGTGTATGTATGGTGAGAACACTTAAGATCTACCCTCTTAGCAAATTCCAAGTGTACAATACAATATTGCTAACTGTAGTCACTGTGCTGTACATTTGATCTCTAGAACTTATTTATCTTGCATAACTGAAACTTTGTATCCTTTAATCATCACTTCCCTATTTTCCCCCTCCCCCTAGCTCCTAGTAACCACCATTCGACTCTCTGCTTGTATGAGTTCGACTATTTTTTCTTTTTTTTGAGACAGGGTCTCACTCTGTTGCCCAGACTAGAGTGCAGTGGTGTCATTGTAGCTCACTGCAACCTCAAACTCCTGGGCTCAAGTGATCCTCCTCCTTCAGTCTCAGGTGCAGGCTACCACACCCAGCTAATTTTTGTATTTTTGGTAGAGATGAGGTCTTGCTATGTTGCTCAGGCTGGTCTCGAACTCCCAGCCTCAAATGATCCTCCCACCTCAGCCTTCCAACGTGCTGGGATTACAGGCATGAGCCACCATGCCCGGCTGAGTTCAGCTATTTTTGATTCCATATGTAAGATCATATAGTATTTGTCTTTCTGCATTTAGCTTATGTCACTTAGTAAAATGTCCTCCGTTCATCCATACTGTTGCAAATGGTAAGATTTCCTTCTTTTTTCAGGCTGAATAATATTCTGTTTCCATACATATATGTTTGTATATATCTCTCTCACATTTTCTTTATGCACATGGACTTCTTGAGAATGAGGATGATGCTGGTTCCAGAGAGGAAAATTAGGTATGGTTGCCAGAGGAAAGTTAAATGTATCCTGCACAGTAAAAGAAAAAAAAAAAGCTGATACCCAGTACAAACAGTACTTTCAAATCATCTTTCTCCTTTTTTCTCCTTGGAATAGAGTACAAAAATGTTTTTGTGTTATAGAAGCTTAACTCACAAGTTTTCTGTGGGGATAAAGGAAAAGTGTTCTTTAGAAGATAAATATTTACCCAGTAATTACTATGAAACGTAAAAACTTTTCCATTTTTTCCTTAGCTGTTAGAAAGTTTAAAGCTATATTAGTGTTCAATTATAGAGACTCCCTGCTTCCAAATCTTACTATCGTTATTTGTATGTTTTTTAAGTAACTTTTTTTAAAACTTAAAGCAAGAAAAATGTACATATTCTTGCAGAAAAATTGAAGAATAAAGAAAACCTCAAGGATAACCATTTTGCTATCTTTTTTCCTTGTATTTATGTAATAAACTTCTTTCATGTGCAAAATTGGGATAATATCGTACATACATATAACTTTTAAAATCTAACAATATATTGTGGAAAATTTGCCATATTTTTAGATGTTATGATACATGATTCCTTGGTATTCCTCCAATGGATATACCACAATTTAATTACACATATCCCTACATTTTTTTCTGTTATATAAAAATGGACATCTTTGTGTACAGCTGCAGTTAATTCTTTAGGACAAATTTTAGAAGTGAATTTTGTTCCCCAGAAAGGCTATATCACCATATACAATTTTTTAATAGCTGACAGAGAAATAAAAATAATTATCAGTAGTACATGGCTACTTTGCACAGGGACACTAAGCTCCAATTGTATACATTTAGTAGTTTTCTGGGAAAGACCACCTGATTGAAAGTTGAGTTGTTTTTGAAAAGTCATTTGACAGTTTCGATTTTCCATCTGCTTTCTCATCTAATGGGCAAAAGGCATTTTTCTCCCATGGTTATTGCTATCCTGTTTTGGAGTCATGTCAGGCCATTAATGCTGTATGATCAAGGTTTAGAGGGTGCACCCTACAAAGGCTGGAAAAATACCCAGAATACAAGTCAGGGAAGACTTCCTGGAGGAGGCAGGACTTGGTTGGGAACTGTATTTGGGTACCACTAAGTAGGCAGGTGATAAACAGATTATATACACTTTGTAGGGGCAAAAACCATTTGAGGTACCTTGCCTTAAACCAGTGCACCATAAAACCATTGGTAAACAAAAGGAGTAAAACTAGTAAAACTGATAACCTACTTCCCCTTAGCATTCATATTGTCATTTCCCCATCAGTGAACATAATGCTTTTTGATCAACAGGGGTTTACCTACTAAGATGCCTCTCTTTAGGGTCTTGTCAATATTCAGGGGTATACCTTCTCTGGGCTAGGGTGACCTAGGTTCTTGTTTTAAGGAATGAGGTGGATATTTCAGGACGTGAAAGCCTAGAGATCAGTCAGAGGAATATTCTTTGTTTACTTTTTCTCTCTGTGGAAAGCATTGCCAAGCAACATTCAGATATGACCTGCATTGTTTTTCAGTTTGTCACCAAAGGCAGGGTTGTTCTGGAGGTTCCAATAGTCTAGGATCCCCTGGCTAGGATGGCCCACTTGGTCTTAGTGGGTAAACACAGAAGTCATTAACCTGAAACTTGTTCTGGTCATGTTCTGTGAGCATTATCAAGCTTCTTTGGTTACCTCCCTGGGGAAGGAATTGGAATGAGTTTTCCCCTGTTGGGGTGGGCAGTCCCAGTGGGCAGGCTTTCTCTATCCTTAACAAGAATACTGAAAGTGCAAGTGAATATATTGTTTGACACAGAAAAATTATTACAGAAATCTTGTACTTTCTTCATGTTCCATCTGTTGCAAGAAGTACAGTCTTCTGGAAGGGTGCACACAGAAGTGGTGTGACTTTAGCACAAGGGTGGGTCACAATTTTCTAATCCCATTGGTTTCCCATGAGAAGAAAAAATATGTGGGGAGTGTTAGGGGGTGTTTGGGAATTTGTCCAGGGCCTTCCAGCCCTTCTATATCAGGTTAAGCCAGCAACTAAAGAAACATGAAATACTTTCACTTGAATTGTGATGGCTCCAGAAATATTGCTACTAGTGAGTCATTCAAAGGTGTAGCCAAAGAGCAATTCCAGACAGGTGGAAAGGAGAGGCTTTGGATTACTTTGCTGTTTGAAGTTCCGCTGGGACAAATACCTAGCGTAGGATCAACAGCAATGCCACTCAGCCCTGTATTCTGGACCTTGCATGACCAGGGTCCCAAGAGTCAACTCAATCCAAACCAGAGCTCCCTGCAAAGATGATCTCTGTTGGTAAAAGTGAACATACACAGGCCATAGACTGAGAAGCCTCCAGAATAAGTCCTTGTTTGTCTTCAAAGTCCTCATGCTAAGTGTAGGACACCTGTGCTATTGATTCTAAACCCTAGCACCTGCTGCAGCCCTGGCCCACAGCAGGTATCAACATCTGCTGGAAGGATGAACAGATGGATGAATGGGGTTAGGCTAGAACCAGTTCCAGCTGTCTCCAGTCCTGCCTGCCAGGTGTTTACGGGTGCGCTGTGCTGCACCTCAGCAATGAAGACAACGTGACAGAGGCTGCTGTGGAGTGCAGAGGCTACGAGCTTGAGATCTGGAGTCAGGTATATCTGGGTACTAATTTTGCTCTGCTACTTGCTAGTTTTGTGACCTTTGACCAGGCACTTGATCTTTGAGCTTCTGTTTCCTCACATGTATAATGAGTGTAATAAAAATCTATCTCATTTGGCTATCAGAATAAAATCAGATAATGCCTGTAAATTGTTTAGCTAAGTCCCTGTCACACAGTAAATGCTCAAAAAATGGGCCCATCAGGGTGGGATTCTATGCAACTATAGATGCAATGCTACAGGCAAGAGAGTTTGGGAGGAACTGCACACATCACTGTGTCTAGAGGAGGTGGCTTCATGGATTCTGAATTCTGCAGTGTTAGCCAGTGTAGTGGTCAGCGCTCAGCATTATCCTGGCAGGAGTGTAGGCATGAATCATAAGCAAAAGATTCAGAGGTCACATGTGTGGGGGTCAGGGAAGGGCAAGGCTGTGATGAGGTCACACTGAGCCAGCAGCAGATCTGCTGGATTCTCAGGATAAAAGTTAGGAGGAATGGAAGGAACTTCATTTGAATCTAGTATAAGGCCTCAAATTTGATGGCGCTTTCTTATCCCTCAAGGCATGTTTCTACTCTGCAGGGATGGATCCTCCCTGCCAAATGCCTTTACAGGGGCCATCGTGACAGTTAAATTTGATTCAGGCAAGATGCACCACTGGGCAAGTTTTGTTGTGAGTTCTACAAGCCAGGAACTACTACAGTTTGTCATCTGAGAAAGCCCCAGAATGTTGAGACAGGAGCCAAGCTCTGTCCTGTAAGCCAGGTGGATGATGATTCTGTTTGTGAAATTTTAGTTGCTCAGAAATGGCAGATGGTACTGCGAGTGATTACTGAATTATACCTTTGGTAATTAGTCATTCACTCAACAAACATTTATTTCTCTTCTTTGCTTTTTCTCTTAGAGGAAACCACAGCAGTGAAAGACCATATGTCTGAGCCCACAATGTGTCAGGAACATGGCAGGCTTCTATGCAGACTTTTTCATCCTGTTTGTTTCCATACACAAAAGTGTCTCTGCATATGAATCCCAGGAGGTTTGGTGACTTTTTAATATTCCCCAGAGCTACCTTAAAGCAGTGAGGTTACTTGAGTTCCAGCAGAGAGGATGGATTCAAATGCTGAGCATGAACACTTGAGAGAAGATGCAGACTGCAGCTGTTGTTTAGCATCTTTGAGCATTAACTATTCTCACTCTCAGAAAGTGGAGTATTTAGATAGCAACTACTGGAGGAGGCCAAAGGTTTTAGCAACTGAATTGTTTTACATTTAACAGATACTGAACGAGTCAAACTCTTCTTCCTGTAGTCTATAACTATGGCTGCTCATGGAAATAAACTCACTTGGTGGGGATCAAATGCCAGTGTTCCTGGTCTATGAGGCACATGTCCCCCAGATCTGCTTTTTCTCCAAAGAGGCAGTGAGCTGTGGTGGTGCTGAGCTCTGGACTGGGGATCAGGATATTGAGGTTCAAAATTCCAGCTCTGCCACTTACCTGCCAGGTGATCTGTCAGGGCTGCTGCTTCCTTGTTTACAGAACAAGGGCTGTCCCTAGAGTTACTCCCAGCTCCAACATTCTAGGAGACAAGTTAGCTTTGAGTGTCGTTACAAAATCTGGAAACAAAGTAATGATTATTCAAATTAGCATATCCTTGGTAACTCTGAGCAGGTGTCACAAACATTTGGCATTGGGTAGTGAAATCTCAGAGCTATGGAATTTCACTCAAGTGCAAAGTCCCTGGAACCTCTTACTTGTCACAAGTTTTCAATGTGAAATTCTTTGACAGATAATTTCATCATGTTGGTGGATAATGCCTTTATTAAACAAATGCTTTTTGAAATCTATGAGCAAACTCTCTCTAGCCAACTGTTATAGGAAAAAAACAGCACTATTTATTCAGTGTGTATGATGCACTAAACACTTTTACACTGCTAAGAATGACCTCATGAGATCCACCCAATAACCCTTTCATTGTTCCTGTTTTATAGATGAGAAAACAGGCTCAGAGAGGTTTAAAGACTTTCCCAAGGTCACATCATCACTAAACGGATGCACTAGGATTTGAATCTGACTCAATCTGACTTTTCAGTCCATGCTTTTCTCTTATGGCTAGAAATTCCAGTGTTTTGTATCATTTATGACCAATCTCATTCTAATCAATGTACATTTGCAAAATGTCCACTGTGAGCAGAGGGGCAGAGGAGGAGAAATCAGACATAGTCCTTGCCTTTAAGCTCTTCAAATCTAGGAGACAGAGCATGATGGTAAATGGTACAAGAACATAAAGCAATGAATGGTATTGACAGCTATCTAAAAATCCCTGAGGATTCTGAGAAAGCTTTATTGACAAACTGAGACTTTATTTGGATTCTGAAGAATGGGGGCCAAAAATATCTGGAGAAAGCAGAGAAGAGGAAAGGCACTGGAAGGAGGGGGAAGGGTAAGAGCAAAGTCTTGGAGTTGGAAATATACTTGGAATGTTCTAAGAACATTGGGTTGGCATAGCTGTTTGAAATGAGTGAAGAATTTGGGGAGCAAGAGACTCATTTGGGAAGGAGACCTGGGCCTTGGGCACCAGGTAAGGATGCAGCCTCCCCTGTGAAACCTAAGCAGGTACCCACACTACGTGTGTCTTCTTTGTAAAGCAAGAAATGAATGACTTCTGTAGAGATAGTAGATAGTTGCTCCTACAAAAAAATAATGATTCAGGTAAATTTTACTGATGGAAAAACATCCACTTAGAGAACATTTGTAAATCCCATCAAACTCTCTTAACATTTGCTAGGTCACACTGATGGAGCTCCCTTCCGTATTACCCAGTTTAGGTGCCTGTGCATTTACCTACAAGAATTGGGAGGAAACATACAGTGATTAGAAAAGCCAGGGTAGGATGGTGGCATCATGGTTTTTTTTTTCCTTTTTAAAGTTGACCCTAATATTACCGTTAAATACTAATTTGAAATTTTTTATGAGCCCAATCACGTTGGGACCCTTAACTCCTTGACCAGAAATTATTTCAGACTTTTTAAAAAGTTCATTAAAGAAAAATTCATAGCAAATCAAAGGAAATCGCACACACCGTTCCTTAGCCTGGTGTTCTTTGGCTATTTAGCCCTCAAAACCCGCTTAGGCTTAACTTTCTCTTTGAAGCCTTTTTTCCCAGTCTTCCCTTTGTACCCCAAGCCCTAACAGAGTTTAGTATCCATAATGCCTTTTATTAGTAAGAAGCTGTAAAGTCCATTTGGGAGTCAGTGAGGCAGTTTAAGAATCCTAGCTCCACGAAATAGTAGCTGTGTGACTCTGAGCAATTAAGTTAAACAACTGAGCCTCAGTTTCCTCACCTGTAAAATAGGGATAATACCTTTTGAACAGATGAGGATTGAAATAAAATATGTAAAATGATTAGAGGAGTTTATAGCATATAATATGTGCACAGCAAATGATTCCTTTTATGATTATTCATATCTGTGATTTCATTTATCACATTGTATTTACTGCTCACTGGTTTTTCTCTCCCATTAGGTCCTAGAGGGCAGAGGCCACGTTTTATATCTCTCTGCCACTGGGCCCGCAGTTCATTGTTTCTAGAGGAAAGGCACTGAGTGTAGCCTCGACGACTCTGCTGGAAGTTTCCGTGGCGACTCTGAAGGCTTCGTCCCTCTCCCGGGTTCTTTGCGCTCCCTCGCTGAGGACCCTCAGGGCCGCCGTCTCCCCGAAGCCGGAGTGGAATCACAGCTTCTCCTCCGGGCACCATGGCTTCGACAGGCAGCTCCGCAGCTGGCAGAGAGGCGGCCGGGGCTGGGACGGTAACTAATTCCCCGCAGGTCCCACTCTCTCAAGAGTGGAGTTGGGGGCTGGGGTGCGCTGCGGGGCCGGCTCCTCCCGCCCGAGGGGGCTGGCCTGGCGGGGAGCGCGGCGGGAAACGCCGGGGACTCGGCGAGCCGCTTAGGCCGCGCGGGCCCGCGCCAGGGCGGGCGAGGCGCTGGTGAAGGAGGCCCACGTGGAAGAATCCGCCTGGGACCGCGCTGTTCGTCGGCGGAGCGCAGGCAGGGTGGGCGCACGCGGACGTGGAGGCCCCTCCGCCCCTCGCTTGAGTCGCTTCCCAATCTGACTGGGCCTCTCGGGCTCTAGGGTTCTGCCGCGTCTGAGGGCAGCAGAGGGGGCGGGGGCAGGGCCGGGATGGCGGGCCCGAGGGCCCAGCTCTGGAGGACCGAGATTTCCCCCCGGCTGACTGTTGGGGAGGCGGCCCCCGGGAGGGAGTGGGCCAGGGTGGTTTGAGGTGAGGAGGCAGTAATGAGCACTCGGAGGAGCAGGGAGCCTGGGGGATGCTGGTCTCCAGAGCTGGAGGAGAGGCCCAGAGGCCCTGCAAGCCCGAGGCTCTGACGCAAGAAGGAGGGAGCCGGGGCAGCCAGCTGACCTCCTTCGGGGAGTGTGGACGAGGCCAGGGAGGAAACAGTGCGCTATTAGGGGAGAGGAGCGAAGCCGGGAGCTGAAGGGGAGGGAGCAGGAGGTGGGGGAGAGAGAGACCGGCCAAAAGCCAAAGGGAGGTGGAGGAGGAAGGGAGGGAGATAAGGAAAGAGGGAGAAAAACCTAGAGAGAAGTGGGAGGGAGACAGGGGGGAGGGGAGGGGGTGGAAAGAATGCAGGGAGGGGAGCAGAAAGGAAGGAGGGATCAAGAAACCGACCCAGAGGGAAAGAGGGAGGGAGGGAGCAGCTGTGAGGCAGAGGCTTGGCTGGGAGCCTCAAGAAAGAGGATACTTTGAGGAGGCAAGTCGGCAGCTGAGAGAGCTCCCTCTCTGATATTGCCAAATAAAAAGGCTCAGCAGGCAGGGCAGGCACATTCCTTGGTACTCCTGTCAGTCAACAGTAGGGCAAGGCTGGGCTCTGGGCCTGCTGAATACTTCCTCCCAGTGCCAGAACCCAGAGGCAAGGGGTCCCAGGCCCCCTGGAAGGAGGGAAGGAGGAGGCGATGGGGAAGGGGACGGGGGTGTGGAGAAGGAGAGGGGGAGGCAGCAGTTGGGGAAGGACAGGGAGGAGAGCTGAGGGAGAGGGCGGCTTTGTTGCTTGGGCACTGGCTGAGGGTCACAGATGGGAGGAGGTAGTGTTTGTTTATTCTTTTATTTATTCAACAAATATTTGCTAAGCAACTACAATGTGCTGGACACTGCCCTAGGCTCCAGGGCCTCAGAGACAGCATAGCCTGAGCCTCATGCTGTGAGTTGTCTAGCGAGGAAGGAGACAGAAAGCACACATCCCAGCAGTATGACTATGGGCCATTTACTTAACTACCTTGTGCCTCAGTTTCCTTATCTGTAAAATGGCATTTAGTAGGTTCTGTAGGGTTGTTTTGAGGATTAAATGAAATAATCTACATAAAGTAATAATTTGGTGCGTGGCATCCTGACAGGGTGTTTGAACTGCTGGGTCTTGAAGGAGAAGGTGACATTTGCTGAGTGGGAGCAGTATGGGAAGAACCTTCCATATATTCAGATTCCTGGGTGCCCCTCTGACTTATTAGATCTGGGTCTCTGGGCAAGGCCTGGGAATCTGTATTTTAACACATTTGACTGCCACACTAGAAAAAAAATTTTTTTCCCCTGGGGCTGCAGTATTTTATTACAAAAATAGAATAAAAACTTCAAAAACAGAACAATACTTTCTAGTGAAAAATTTGTTATTTTTTATTGTTTTCTGGGAGTTATATTCAACTTGAAAAATAGTTTACACAGCTCAAGGTAAAGAGTCGTGTGAGTTACATATGCTTCCCGAGGTCCTGGGCTCAAAACTACTGTGAGTTAAATACAACTCACATGGCACTTAATGTGTTAAATTGCTTTCCAGAGTGTTCGATACACCCCTTCATTTCACTCTGTTCCAGGGCTCTGTCCTGGTTCAGGCCTTATCATGTTTAGTGGTTGCTATAATAGCTTTCTAATGGCTCCAGCCTATAATCTGATCCTCCTTTGATCACCTCACCCAAACTACATCTCTTCTGTGAATCCTTTCCTGACTGTCCAGGCAGAATTAATGATTTACTTTTCTGTTCCTACTGCACCTTGAACATCCCTGTATCCTAGCATTTAGGAAACTGTATCATATTTGTTGGTTTATGTGCCTGTGTCTCTCCCTATGCCTATCCCCTAAAAAAGATGAGTCCTTGAGGGCAGAGACATGGTCCAATTTATCCTTTGTCCTCTGGCTTGACAAGTAGAAGGAGCTCAGGAAGATTTGTTCATCAAATGGCTGTCTGGCTCTCTGGAAGATGCCAGTGAGAGAGAATCCTTTTACATACTCTTCTAGAGTGTCTCTGGGGTTTTTTTTCCCCTCTGTTTTCCTTTGTTTATTGGGGCTACCTGGCAGTGAAATGATTTCCTGTAGAGAGAGGTTTCTGGGCAGAGTACATGGCAGGTCTCAGGCAGATGTAAGTCAAGTTGCCTTTGAATGCATCTCAAGTACATAGTGGGGTAATGTGTCCTGGCGGGGATTCTAAGCTTCTTCCCCACATTTCTAAGCACGTTGTGTTTCAGATGGAGGTAGGGTAGGTAATCTCTTTCTTTGCAAGTGTGGAAGCTGGAATGAGCCTGAACCAGGGACCTATAGTGACTTATAGTGACAGAGGAGCAGGAACAGGAGGACCTGGTCTGGAATCCTGTTTGTCTGCTCCAAAGTCCTAGTCTCCAAAGACTCACCTGTTTAGGCTGCCTTATTTTATGTTTTTCCAGCCTTTAGCCTGCTCATAGGTCTGCACAGTTTCAGGTATCCCATCCAATGCAGGTCTTCAGTGGGTACCTGTTTTGCTGGTTCCAGCGGGGGGTTCATTTATAAATGCTAATAATGATGCTAATGTGAGGGCTGTGGCCAGGCATCCTGTTAAGTGTCTCCTCACACAGTACCTAATTTAGTTCTCATGATAACCCTATACAGTAGGTAATATTCTCCCCTTTCCCCATTTGACAGATGGGGAAACTGAGACACAGTAGGGGTAAGACACATGCCCAAGGTCCCACAGCTAATAAGTAGCCGAGCTGGGTTTTGAACCCCTGCCTTTATTACTCCAGAAATGGTGCTCTTAACCACTATGCCTCTCAAACAGTTTAATGCCCTTTCATTCCATTTTAGTGAACCAGCATTTATTGAGGGTCTACTATTGATTATCACTGAAGAGAATGATTGCAAAAATCTTGAATGAGCGTGGAAAATGCTGATGATCAGATTTCCATTGAAAAGAAAGGGACGTTCCATGGAGTGGGTGCTGTGGTTGTAATGGTCAGAAAATATTTAAGAGAAGGAACAGAATTAAAAATAATATTATTATGATTGTAGGTGAACTTTTGCTCTTTATTTTCAAAAATATCCCCAATGTCATTGTTTCACCGTCTTTACAAAAGCACAACCATGCAAAGAACAGATGCCCCCTTGGCCTGAGGTGTCATGTTATGTATGGCCACATGGTGTCCCTCTAGCTCAGTCTAAAAAACCTTTCAGACTACGGATTTAAGGCAGAATTCTCCACCTTAGCTGAACAGCACTGGCTAGTCAGAGCAGAGCAAACCCTAACCCATGGAACTAGCTTCTTGCCACTGTCCCAAGAGGGGAGAAGGGACAGATGAATGATTCTCAGGCCAGAGAATGGCGATTTGTTTGCTTCCGAGGGTCCCAGTGGACAGTTCTGACGATGAAGTTTCATTCTGAAGGGGACTTTAGGATTGTCCTGAAGGAAGAAAGGGAATGGAAATGGGAAGGTTTTAGATTTGCAGAGTAGGGGGGCAGCTTTGAGGGGGATGGTTTGAGTCACTTGAGGGAGGGCAGGAAGCAGACTGGAGCAGGGGCAGAGAAACCAGAGGGTTCAGAGGTTTTTTGTAGGAGAGTAAGGGTCAGCAATGTGTTTGGAAGGAGGGGTTGGGGATTTGTTTGCACAGCAAGCACGCTATTTATATCACAGTTCGTAAGAAAAAAAGTTGTCTGAAGAGGTCTGTTCCCCTAATATTTCACCTTAGTTTTCTTGCCAGCCTGGCTCCAAACTCTGGCTTTTCACTTACACACTGGGAAATGGTTATTTTCTGGTTTCATAGCAGATATGCAAGCCTTTTGGTAGCATTTGGAGTTCCTGTAGGGCAGTGGTTCTCAAACTGCATTAGAGTCACCTGGAGGGCTTTTAAAATGATGGCAGGGCTAGGCCCCAGAGTTTCTGGTGCAGTAGGTCTGGGGTAGGGCCTCGGAATGTGCATTTCTAAAAAGTTTGCCGATGATGCTGATGTTGCTGGCCTGGAGAACTACCAACATAAAGGAACTACTTTCCTCACCTGGTCTGCTGTTGTTCCCTCCATTTTAAAAGCTAAAAAGCCCAAATCCTCCCACTGGATGCTGGGTATTTGCAATTGCAGGCACTTTAAAAAATGGTAGAACTCACATACATTTTGTTTTAGATATTTATTGTCAGCTTTCACCTGTTTTAGAATTTCCGATCTTGTTGCTATGGATAGTGATGTGCTATAAATATATTGGTGGCTGAGGAGCAGAGTATCCCAAAAGAAAATACTCTTATATTTAAGTCAGTCCTTCTGCTCCTGTCTGTATAGCACCCTGTAATCCCTCGAAAAGAGGCTATAGAGGAAAAGAGGGAGGCTCAGCAGCTGGGATTGACATAGATTTAATCAGTCCACAGCCCTAGAGGTGTGCACGCACAGTGGAGCTGTCCCTTCTCCTCTTATGGGGCAGCTCTGGGCTTTGGGGTACCTATTTTTTTTGAGGTGGGGTTTTAGTATGTTGCTCAGGCTGGCCTCAAACTCCTGGGCACAAGTGATCCTCCTGCCTTGGCAGTGGGGTACCTTTTGAGCGCTGCAGTGGGAGGGGAATGAGATCTGGTCTTAGCTCCTCCAGGTTTTACCTCTTTGGGTCTTGTATTAGTTTCCTGTTGCTTCTGTAAGAAACTACCGTAAACTCCACAGCTTAAAACAACCCAAGCTTATTGTTTTACAGCTCTGGATGTCAGAAGTCTGAAATGAATCTTATGGGATTAAAATCAAAGGTTGTGTTCCTTCTGGAGCCTCTAGGGGAGAATCTGTTCTCTGTCTTTGCCAACTTCTAGAGACTGCTCGCATTCCTTGGCTCTTGGACACATCACTCTGATCTCTGTTTCTATCATCACGTCTCCTTTTCTGGTTCTGATCCTCCTGCCTCTCTCTTGTAAGGACCCTTGTGATTACATTGGGCCCACCCAGATAATCCAGGACCCTCTCCCCATCTTAATCTAATCTGTAAAGTCCCTTTTGCCATGTAAGGTAACATATTCATAGGTTTTGGGGATTAAGATGTGGACATCTTTGGGGGGGTCTACTGTAATACTCATTTATAAAGCATTGATAAAATACAGTTTGGACAATAGAAAGAAAAAAACATGGTTTCACTTCTGAAAGATAAACATAATGAACATTTCCTTCCATTTAAAAAAATGCAGTTTTTACATAGTTATAATCATACTTTATATACAATTTGAAATCCTGGTTTTTCACTAAATACTCTGTCATCTATATTCTATTTTTTAGTACATAGAGCAAACATTTTTGTTGACTACATATATTCCATTGAGTGGATATATCATATTTTACTTAAAGACTTCCCTTAATTTTGGAAATTTAAATTGTTTTAATTTTTAAATATAAATAACTCCTTGATAAATATTTTTGCTAATAAGAATTTTTATGTTTGTGTTTGCAAGTTTTTCCTTGGGATAGATTCCCAGATATAGAGTCAGTAGATCAAAGGCTTTTTACACAAAATGCATTTCAAAAGGTTTATATCAATTTTCAAAACTATCAACTTCTGAGGATTAGGTTGTGTATATTTTTGGAGGAGCCATTATTCTGCCTACCATAGGCCTCAAGTTTCTCATCTGTAAAATGGTAACAATAATCACTCCTTCACAGGATGCTGAGGAGATCAAAAACACTGACATCTGTGAAGAAGGCTTGGCAAACAGTAAAGACCTGTACAGGTGGTAGTTATTGCTCTCATAGATACTGAACCCACCTGGGTGAGCAGGTCAGGAAGAGGAGCGCATGCTTGTGACTCAGTTGTACCACCTCACACTCCCAATTCTTGAGTGTGTGTGAAGTGTGTCTGTGTGTGCATGTGCAGAGGGGTTAGGGTGGGGACAGTTTTCTAAGTAACAGCTTCCTTCCTTCACAAAGGCCCAGCAAACCTATGGACAAATGCCTACAACTTCTGCACATTTGTTTATAGGTTTGGAGTGCAGTGGTACGATTATAGCTCACTGAAGCCTTGAACTCCTGGGCTCAAGTGATCCTCCTGCCTTGGCCTCCCAAGGTGCTGGGATTACAGGTGTGAGCTATCCTGCCTGAGCCCCAACAGCTTTTAAAAAGCATAGATTCCCTGAGTTCCATACTCTAGAGGTTCTGGTTGAGTTAGTCCAGGGTGGAGCTCAGGCATCTTGTTTTGCCAAAGTTTCCCAGATGATTGTGATGCCATAGAGATCAAAACCCACTGATCTAGGCAAATCTATGAGAAACGTGGGGGAAAAAAATCCCAGCTTCTGAGGAAAGCTGGAATGGGTTAATGCCAAAGGCAAGATGTATAGATGGCTTTAAGAGGCTTTATCTCTCCCTGTCTCTCTGTTTTCTGGCCCCAGTATTAACCTGGAAAAATTGCCCAGTGGGAGCTGGTTGAGGAGCTCTGGCTTTGACAAGACAGTTAAGAGCTTTTGTTTTGTGCCAACAGATCCTGCTTCCCTCAGCCCACAAGGAGGCCAAGGCAGGCCTGGGCAGCACATTCCTGGAGCCGTCCAAGCTCTGCAAGGGGAAGCACTCCTTTGGCATCTCCTGTTTTCACTGGGGGTGGAGGGGGTGCACGTAGAGGGCTCCCTGACTGGCATGTCCCCACCCCCCAATCTCCCAGGGAGGAGGAGAGGCAATGATCTGTCTTATGGGGCAGAAGCCAGGAAATTCTGTCTAATTAGTTGGGAACAAGTGAGTGAGGCAGCAAGGGTACCCTTTCTGCAGTTTGGTGTTTTTCCAGGACTATTACTAGGATGAGCAGCCTCCTTTGACCTGGAAAAAGAGGCCTCTTGTAATCTGAATTTCCAATTTCTAGATGTAGAAGTAGTGAGTGCCTTTGGGGGCTGCAGGTGCATTGGCTGCATGAAATTTTAGCTGGCAAACCGAGAGGCTTTAAGACTGACTCTGGGTTCTGTCCTGCAGACAATACTCACTTTGCCTTTATGAGCCCTACTTATTTTTATAAAAGAGCAATGGAATATATATGTGTGTGTATATATGTATGTATATATAGTACTTACGGTGGGTCAGGCACTATGTTAATCAGTTATACTACTTACATACATTATCTCATTTATTCCTCACCACAACCATTTGACAGATGAAGAAACAGTGGCTTAGTCTGGTTGCATAACTTGCCCAGTGTTAAGAAGCTGGTGATTGGCAGGGTCAGGATTCAAGCCCAGACGTCTGAGTCCAGATCTTGTTCTCTTACTGCACTGTCTTTTATCAACAGATGGGCTTGTTCAGGGAAGATTCACTGGAGGGGGTGGGCCGGGTTGACCTCTCTAGGGGATCCTGAGGAACAGGTTGACACAGGCATAGTGCAGGGTCTGTGGCTGTCCTTGACCCTGCCTTGACTCAGCCCATGTGACCCAGGGGCAAGGAGACCCCTGGGGACCTTGGCCCACCACTGAGTGGGTCTGGAATTGCCAATCAGGGGCTTGACATTGCACATGCCTGGGGGATCCCTGAGTCCTCACAGCCCACCTTACCCATGCAACAGAGCTTGTGCTTTATCTCTGGGCTCCCCCTTCATTTCTTCTTCTTCTTCTTTCTCCTCCTCCTCCTTCCTTTCTTCTTCTTCTTCCTCCTCCTCCTCCTCCTCCTCCTCCTCCTCCTCCTCCTCCTTCTCCTTCTTCTTCTTCCTTTTTTTTCCCATTTCTCCCACCCCAACCTCTGACCTCTGTCTGTCTGTCTGTCTCAGTCAATCAGCATTTATCCCATCAGATTCTTGGCTGAGTGTGGAGGTTCCAGGCTGAGCTGGGAGCCCTGCCCTGGTATGAATCAGCCCGCCTAGTCCTCACAGGGCTTCTTCCTTAGAGAGCTTGGTCCTGTTTCCTTGATCCCTGGCCCTCAGCAGCCCTTACTGAAAGTACCCATTGCTGATTGACAGATTTGATGTGGCTGCCCCAAGGACCCCATGGCCCGTGGGTGGCCCTGGTGACCCCTGCAGGTCTTGGTAACTGTGTCATTCCAGTCCTTCTGGGCCACAGATTCTTTTCCTTCCTTCTGTGGGGAAAGCTGTTTAGCTTTGTGCAGTTGCAAACTGAAGGTGAGAGAATGCTGGCTGCTGTGTGATTCTGCAGAGTGAACTAACCCAGCTCTTCTGTAACTCAGATACTTTGCCCTGCTCACTGTCACCCTCCATGGTGTCTTATGTGTAAAGGGATTCTTCATGGCTGCTGGGACATTCTGTATGAACACAAAGCACTGGTCCCTGGGAAGAAAAGAGCAGTAGCTTCTTTATAATCTCAATTCAGAATCTGCATATTAAAACATACACTGTCCCCAGGGAGGTGCTTTAGTAGCTCTAATGAGCCTTCCTGCAAGGCTAAGGTACACCCACTAAAGCTGTGTATCAATTAGGAATTTGGATGTGTACTTGATTTGGGCCACATGTGCCCACTGGACACTGTCAGATACTGGAAGTCTCTGTAGACCTTACAGATGAGGAAACGGAGGCCTTGAGAGGAGAGTGAGGCTAGGTTTGCATTGCCAGAGCCTCACTGCAGCTTCAGTACATCTGCCTGATTCAGGAAGCCATTAAACAGGGTGAGTGCCCAGTACATAGGCCGATTTAGCAGTGAAACTGCCAACCCTGTAGCCATGGGTGAGCCTGTGTATTACATTCTTGAAGGACCAGCACACAGGAGATGCCCCTGGCTTCACCTTCCAAATCCATTAAGGGTGACTAGACTGGGAAATACAGGCTATCCTTTAAGGGAGAGAACTGCAGGTGCTCATCAGCTATTGCAAAAACACTGAAGGAGGAACTAATGAAAGGGGCCTGCTATGGGTTAAATTGTGTCCCCCTTAAAGATAAGTTAAAGTCCTAACCCCTGATACCTATGAATGTGACCTCATTTCGGAATAGGGTCTTTGCAGATGTAATCAAATCATTAATGTGGCCCTAATCCAATATGACTGATGTCCTTATAAGAAAGGAAAAACACCATGTGAAGACAGAGACACATAGGGAGAATGCCATATGATGAGAGAGGCAGAGATTGGAGTGACACAGGTGTGTGCCATGTATTGCCAAGCATTGCTGACTGATACCAGAAGCTAGGAAGAGCTCAGGAGGCATTCCCGCCAGAGTCTCAGAGGAAACATGGCCCTGCCAATACCTTTATTTTGAACTTCTAGCCTCCAGAACTGTGAGACAATAAATTCTTGTTGTCTTAAGCCAATCAGCTTGTGGTACTTTATTACAGCAGGCTAGGAAACTAATCCAGGGCCCAGCATAGTGAGCCTCTACACTATGGGCCTGATGCTCTGAGGCTTAGGGCCCTTGTAAGCTGTGGCATCCCATCATGGCCATGATGCAATTAGAGAGGGAGGCTGTGTGTGGGCCTGGGGGAAGAGGGTTGGTGAGGTGGCCTGTGCTGATCAATGTCCCCCCTCTCCTCCTCCTCTCTTTTCTCATCTCCCTCCTAAGTTCTAACCCCCTGAGTCTGAGCTCTTGGGATCTCAGTTGATTCAAGTCATGGAACCCAAGATGACTGATACATTCACACTTATGAGCTATTTGCCTCCCCAACGAGAAGCCTGTTGACCCAGCTGCTTCTCCACTTGCTGAGCTGTCTGGGTCTTGAATGGGGCAGGAGGGGAGACTGAGTGAGAGTGGTGACATTCAGTTTCTCTGCAACGTCAGGGGGTTGAGCCCTGGCTATTAGCATTAGCTCTCCTGAAACTAGCACCTTGCTTGTCAGCTCACACCTTGCCTAGCCCTTTTTGAACAGTGGAATGTTGCATTCTTTCCCAACACCCACAATCTCCTTCACTTTTCGTGTAAACTTTGTGATTTTGGAGGGAATGACCAATCCCAAAGTCCAGGTTTAAGTCAGTCAGATAGTCCCACCCCTTTGCTGCAGTGATTGGCTGAGGTAGACCAGGTCTGAGCCAACTAGCACATGATTCTCGCCTGACCACGGGACACTTTTGCTGTATGATTGAAGGAGTTCAGCCTCTTTTCTCTGGCTAGATATGAACAAGGAAGCACAGAGTCCTCAATGCTATTGGCAGCCATCCGGTGACCATGAGGAAAGTCAGTTTTAAAATGATCCTTTGGATAACAGAGCGAAGAGAAAGATCATGGGTCCTTGATGACTTAAATGAGCCATTGGATAAATTAACTTCCTAAAATCTATCCTATATCTGGAATCTAGTTAAGTGAGTCAATATATCCTCTTGATTTTTCAAACTAATTTGGGGTTTTTTTCAGTTACTGATTGTGGTGGTTTTAAAATATGACCCCACATTTTTTCATATTCCTCCATTCCAAAGGTAGAGCCTAGTTCCCCTACACTTAAGTGTGGGCTTGCCTTAGTGACTCAATTCTAAGGCATAGGTAATGTGGCAGAAGTGACAGTGAGTAATTTCTGAGATTAGGACATAAAGGCGTTGTGTCCTCCTCCTTGCTTTCTCTGTTGGATCACTCACTCTGGGGAAGTTAGCTGCCATGTTGTGAGGACACTCAAACAGCCCTAGGAAGAGGTCCATGTGGTAAGGCACTGAGGCTTCTTGCCAACACCAGCAGTACCTCAGGTATGTGAGTGCGCCATCTTGGATGCCAGTTCTCCAGCACGAGACAAGCCTTCTGATAACTGTGGCCCCAGCTGATATCTTAACATCAACCTCATGAGAGGACCTGAGCCAGCACTAAGCTAAGCCACTCCTAAATTCCTGACTTACAGACAATAAATGTTTATTTTTTAAGCCACTAAGTTTTGGGCTAATTTGTTATGCAGCAGTAGATAACTAAGGCACTTACATCGGAAGGCATCCTAACTGATGCACCTGACTAGCTGTAATCACTGAGGCCCAGTAGTGAGTCTAACACGGTTCATTTCACTGGGGCCACTATATTCATTTCATTCTGGAGCCCCAGAGCAGTAGCCAGACCACAGAGAAGTGACTGGGCCGTGTGTCTTGGTCAGAAGTTCTGCTTGACCAGCCTGTCATGGCATCACAGGGGCTTACACAGCTCCACAGTTTCCTGTGGCCCACCATGGCGTGGGAGGAGCAGAGTTAATCCCTAGTCACTGGAGAGTGTTTTGGAAGTGGCTGGGCAAGTCAAACCTGAATGAAGCTTATAGCTGGGAGTGAGAGGTGCCAAAATAACATCTGAGTTTCTATCAGTGTGGGTAGATAGTAACAGAAGACCAGATCACCACCCCCACTCCAGTGCCTTGGGCCTCTGTAACTCTGAAAAAAGAAGGGAACCTTAGTGGAACGGGACTTGAAAAATGAATGAATTTTATTGTATGTAAATCCCTCAACAAAGCTACCTTTTTTTGGACACATAGTAATTGTTTATATTTATGGGGTATGTGTGATATTTTGATACATGCATACAGTGTGAACTCCTATTTCTTGTGTGCTTGAGCTGTGGCCTCAGTTTCCCAGCCACCACACAAGGAATGATCCTTGTTTGTTCCCAGGACCTTCCTTTCTCCCCTGCTCCACAACAGGAGACTGGTCTGGGTCTCTGGCTTTTTCCCCAAATACATCTCTTCTCTTGGGGGGTCCTGGAGACTTGTGTGAACTCCTCTGCAGCCTATGTCTTCCTGCTCTTAATGCTATTCCATGCCCTCACTCCCAAGCCTTGACAGCTAACGTTTTGCTGTAGTTCCTCATACATGAGCTAGCTCTGTTGGCCCATAAAAATCTCTTCTTCATGCTGATGTCACCCTTCCTGTCATCACTGGTGAAGAGCCAGTCATTTCTGCATGGTTCTAATATTACCGCCTTTCCTCCTGAACTCCTACCATCTTGTTTCTTTGCTTAGATAATTGTTAAGCTGGGATGAGAGAAGGTGTCTTCCCCAACTGTTGTTATTTTTTCATTATGCTCTAAAAAGAATGACTTTATTTTAAAAAATAACACAGTGGATATTTCAACTTTTATTGTATTCCTCCTTCATTCTTAGGCTCCAGGGCCACTTCTTCCATGAAGCCTTTGTTGATTTTCCTCCCTCCTTCATGCAGGGCCAATCTTTCTGTTGTGTATTCATTCATACCTCTGTGGTTTGCATAAATTGCACTGTATTAAAATGATCTGTTCATGCATATTTCTTTCTTGGAGGCAGGCATTAGGTCTGATTTATTTCTGTATCCTCCATGTCTAGTGTAAAGTAGGTGCTCAGTAAATGTTTGATGAACTAAGGTCTAACAGTTCATAGCTCTGTGAATCTGTTTAATATCTGTTGCAGGTTTGTAGAGTTTTCTCAACACTTGAAGCCAAAGGCCAGTATTTTTCTGGAGCTTTTGGCCTTGCTCATGGCATTTATGGGCATAAAGGGACTGGTTTAGGATGACTGGGTATGATATATGTAGACCTGGATTATTTTAAACATAGGGAGGATGATAATTTGCATTTCTCATTAATAATTAGGTTGGGCCAGGCACGGTGGCTCATGCCTGTAATCCTAGCACTCTGGGAGGCCGAGGCGGGTGGATCGCTCGAGGTCAGGAGTTCGAGACCAGCCTGAGCAAGAGTGAGACCCCGTCTCTAAAAAAAAAAATAATAATTAGGTTGAAATTTGCATCCATATGCTGTCTGATAGATTAGCTCAAAAATGTTAGTTCTTCAGAATAACAAAGAAAATTAGAAACTGGTCCAGCCCCCAAAGGGCTGAATGGGCACGCCCTTCTGTTTCCACTTAACTTCTGATTGCAGTCATTATCCACTGATGGTTTCCTGCCTCTTCCAGGCCCAGACTCAGGGGGCATTCTGAGTGTGCTCCCTGTTGTGTTGCCCAGGTCTGAGCTGAGCTCATACATGCTGGCCTGACTGCACTTAAACTGGGTAGGGAGCAGCTGAGGACATGCCATCCAGGTACACATTGCATCAGGAACTGCAGACTGTGGCTGAGGTAGGGGGCTTTGGTTTAGGACTAGGTATTTCACCGGGCTGTCTTCTTGTTCTTGGAGGGCTCTGAGATATGATGTCCCTAGTCCTGTTCCCTGGGCCCTCTTTCTCCCCACTTCCCCCACTTCTTCAGCAATTAGACCAGAGCACTGATAATCTGTGGGAAGATGATCGTGGCATTCTGCCTTCTCTGGCTCCTTCTCCTGCTCCCTGACTCAGCCCTGCATTCCTAGGAGGTCCAGTGGTAATTCTGTTCTGGGACTGAGGCCAGCCTGGCTCCCTCTTCTACTTGGGTTGATGTAGATCAGCCTGCTGGCGCCTACCCCTTGCCTGTCTGCAGTTCAGAAATGCTTTCCCCAGTCTCAACTATGGCTTTTGGTTCAGCAGCACCCCTTTCAACAGCCTCCTTACCTGCTTCACTAATGAGGCACCAACTGCTGACTGCAATCACCAATCTTCGGTTTCAGCTGTGGGGCTGGAGTCATCTTCTCCAAACACAGGCTTATCCAAGAGGGCCAGACACCATTGCAGTTGTTGAAGAGCCATTTCACGTAGCATCCTCCGATTCCATATAGGAAATGAGCTCCATAAACCCTTAGTTCATCCAATGTGCCAGGGACCAGAACAAAAGGACTGAGAATTAACCATGATTGGACCATCCAATTCTTTGATTAAAAAGTGCAGGGAAGCTGGTTGTCTGGCAAGCAGGGTGGCTCTAACATGGGCAATGTTGTAGTTCGTATAAACTGCTTAAGATGAAAGGAGCATTGCCCATGCAGAGGGAAGCCATGGCTAGGGAGAGTTGCCAGCCATCCATGCTGTCCTTGGTGTGCCATCTTGGGAACCTATTGTAAGCTAAGGAGGAGGTTTAGGGATGGCTGTGTGAGAGTTGCTGCCAAGTTAAGGTTTTTCCAAGAGTCACTAGTTATTTCCTGCTGGAATTCATAGGCCATATGGGCACTTGTCACCAGGTAAATTTAGTGCCTGGATTATGGTTACTCAGTTAGATTTTTCTCAGGTGTTTTAACTGAGAGAGAACACGTGGGACATGATCCAGTCCAGCAGTACCCAATTTTGCTGCATGTTAGAATAACATGGGGAGTTAAAAAAAATTCCTATACATATGCTGTGTGCAGACCAATTAAATTAGAGTCTCTGGGAGTGGGACCTGGTTATCAGGATTTTTAAAAGCTTCTCAGGTGATTGAAAGCCACTGGTATAGGCACCTAATGCTTTTCCCATCAGAATCCTATATTAGGTTAATCTGAATGGTTACTAAATACATGCAAAATGGTAATTCAGAATTACCATCTAAATAAATGTAACTACATAGGTACAATGTAGAAATTCCTTTGTGCTAATTTCTATTGCTATTAGTTTTTGTTCTCTAGTTTTCTTTATTGTGCTTTCAGGGAAAACCATGAACTTTTTTCTCACATTTACTGCCAGTGCTCCAAGGGCCTGGCCTGAGAAACTGACAAAGTACTGAGGACTTAGAGGAAAATTCCACCTTTGGAGCAGAGATCAAATTTATAAAGCACTCCCAGAATTTAAAGGAAATATTTGGAGTTAAAAGAGACGGAAAAGGTGGTAATAACAACAAAAACTCAAAGACTAAAAAGTGTAATAGATGAGAAACTGCCATAAAAAGTATACAAAAACCATTTTACTAATTTAATAAACCCTGAAATCAGAGACTCACCAGCTGTGGATCATCCAATTCTTTGGTAGTTTCAGAGAGTTGAAGCAAAACTGATCAGCTTACACCAACACCGAAGTGTCAGCATTTAAACTAGACAGCCTGGCCTAGGCATTACAGGCCTGCCTTAAATGACTAAGGCCAGCCTAACTCACACTTCAGCCAGGCTGAAGTGATTCACAGCCTGAATTTTCATTGCCTGTTACTTTTTAAAAAATTTGATTATTTTATAAAAGGGCCACAAATATATAGTTTAAAAATTCAAAGAGTACTCTAAAGATTGTAATAAAAAGCAACAGTTTTATGGCCCCTCCTCTCTTCCCCATGCCTGATGTTCTATTCCCCAGAGACACTTATAACTTTTTGGCTATTTCTTCTGGTATTTATCTCTGTATTTCTAAATAACATGCTCTACTGTTATTTCTTAAACTTTCAATTTTAGACCTTCCCTGTTGACTTCCTATTATGGAAGATAAAGATATCTTTTAGTTCTCTGGCCTCTTTTCTAGCTTCCCCTCAAACTCCCCTTCTCCATCACTCTCCTAATAGAGTTATACCATAAGTTTTAGTTAGATCAACATTCAATATTTACCTTCTGATGAATTAGTTATATTACAGCTAGCCAAGAAATAACCGATGATTACATTTCCTTTCTTTTATGGCATTTTATTTTTCTTGGAGTTAGTGATAGTCTATTTTCTCAGTTGCTAGGGATTTTTTTTTTTAAACAAATTCATCCCAGTTTTTTCCTAAACTTCCACAGAGCTGTAAAAGTTCTCTTGGCAAGGTCCAGCAAGCACACCAGGGAGTCTGGCAGTTCCATTTCTTTCCCTGAATGCATCCCTCACACAGCCCTCTGTCTTCAGCTACAGTTGTTCTCTAGTCCTTAGGACCAGCTATCTTTATTGAATCCCTTTTTCCTCTCCCCTATATTGAATCTTTGTCTCTAAAATGCAATATTTTTCTCTCTTGTTTTACTCTTTTGTTTGGTGGAGTATATCCTTCAGTTTGTTTTTCAGAAAGGTTGCATGTAGCTAAATTTTTTGAGACCTTGTATATCTATCTGGAAAGGTCTGAAAGGAGTGAGGGTGGAGACAGGGAAGCTGGGCAAGGCTGTGGTGCTAGGGGGCTGGGGAGCTGGAGGCCAAGAACCTATCCTAGTGAGACAAAGAGACAGTGGGAGGCAGGACTATGCTGAGGCTCCATGCCCCCTGCTCAGTGTCGCATTAGAATTTACTGACAGAACACAAGTTGAAAGACAAAATTATAAAGAATTTCAAAATGGCAGTGGCAGAGCATTAAACCAATCATTCAGGGCCCTTCTGAGTGTGGGGTCCTGTGTGACTACACATTATAATACACCTATGAAGCTAGCCCTAGTGGAAAAAAGAATAGCTTATGTATTAAGCCATGCTCTCCAACTCTCCAGCTCACCCTCTCCATCTAGAAGAAAACAAAGAGACTTCTAACTGTCTTCATATACTAAAATAAATTCCAGATGGATGACAGATTTAAATGTGAGAAAAAGAACAAAACAATAATGCTAGAGCAAAATTGAGGAGAAGATGAATATAACTTGGTGGTATGGAAAGTCTTTTTAATCAAGACAATGAATGCAGGTATTCTAAAGGAAAAGCTAGTCATGTTTTCTTTTATAAACTTTATGGTATATGAAAAATTCTATAAACAAAGCTGAAAGACACATGATAGACTGGGAGAAAGTTGTAGCATATAAAACAGATAAAGGATTAATGTTTAAAATATTTAAATACCTCTATAAACTGATAAAGACATCTCACTTGAAAAACAGGCAAAGGATATGAGCAATTTCCAAGAAGAAATCAAAATACTATGTGAGAAGATTTAAGAAAATATAAATCAAAGGGACAGTGAGATAATACCTCTCACACATTATGTTGAGAAAAACAGGGAAAATACTTCATAGTTTTTGTTGGGGAAAGGACATTCTCTCACATTATTGTGGAAATGTGAATTGTTACAAAATTTATGAAAAGAAAAAAACATGCCACGATGCAATAATTTTACTTCTGGGGTTCTATCCTATAGAAATTAAAGGATCAAGAAATAAGGATATATCTACAAACATATTTATTGCAGCATTTTCATTGTGGCAACAAACAAACAAAAACAACCACAATAAAACAAAGGCCGAGCGTGGTGGCTTACACCTGTAATCCTAGCACTCTAGGAGGCCGAGGTGGGAGGATTGCTTGAGGTCAGGAGTTTGAGACCAGGCTGAGCAAGAACGAGACCCCATCTCTACTAAAAAAAAATAGAAATGATCTGGATAGCTAAAAATATATATAGAAAAAAAAAATTAGCTGGGCATGGTGGCACATGCCTGTAGTCCCAGCTACTTGGGAGGCTGAGGCAGAAGGATTGCTTAAAGCCCAGGAGTTTGAGGTTGCTGTGAGTGAGGCTTACGCCACGGCACTCTAGCCCGGGCAACAGAGCGAGACTCTGTCTCAAAAACAAAACAAAACAAAACAAAATAAAAAACAATAAAACAAAGATACAAATAAGAATAATGAAAAATAACCTAAATATCCATCAATAGAGGCATTATTGAATAAATTGTAATATATTCATAATTTGAATCATCATGCAACCATTAGAAAAAAAATGAGTTATATTTATACCAATTGACCTAGAGAGATTTCCAGTTTGGTGAGGAAAGCATGATATAGAGAAGTATTAATATATACAGTGAAATCACATTTTTTTTGTGTGTAAACTAATGCTCAAATCCTCAAACTATGCATATATAATTTTATATATGATCATATGAATGTGTGATATTGTAGTAAAATGTGAAGGACACATCTAAGTTTTTGAATATTTATTTTGCTGGTAGCTGGGGTGGGGAGGAGGGTATGTGAAAGAATAGGATAGAGGTTATTTTGGTAAAAAGAGGTAAATCTGAAGTCAAAGTGGAATATGGATGATTGTCCAATGGAGAGAGGATTTAGGTCTCTAAACCTTTTTGTAAAGCTTATAATTGTGAGCTGGGCTTTGGCTGTTCACCCAACTCCTGACTCTTGGGTTTCAGGATCAATATTTTAGTATAATTTAATTTCAGGGTATAGAAGTCCTATAGACAAATAAGCCAAAAAACTAAGGATATGTTTAGAGGAATTAAAATCTGGCTAACATTAGATTTCTTCTCTGAAATGATAAAATCCAGAAGTCAGCAATAAAATATCTACAGAAATTTAAGAGAAAAAGAATGTGATAAAGAACTTTTACCTAGCCATGTTGTTATCAATTAGTGACAGCATCGGTGGCATTGTTTGATCTCCAAAGGCTAAAAACAGTTACCATTCAAGTACCCTTTCTATAAAAATGACTCAAAACATTTCTCCAAATGACATGAAAATGAATCAAAGCAAGAACCTAAGATGGGAAAATTGGGATTGGAAAGAAGCAGGAGCAAGTACTAAAACCAGTTAAAGATATAAAAATTTAGGATGATGTCAGCAAGATGGTAAATTAGAAGGGTTCAGACCTCATATCCCCAGAGAAACACTGATTTTTGCAACCATCCGTAGATAAGAATACCTTTGTGGGAGCAGCCCTAGCTTGTAGCTGAGAGGTTCCAGCATATTGGTGGAGCAAAAAATCCAAAAGGGTTTGAAGAAGGTACTAAAAGGGTAAGAAAAGCAGTTTTATTTTACCTACATTACCCCTCTCTCAAAAGCTCAGTGCTGAGAGAGGGCCCCTGTGCTTAAAGAGATCCTTACTGCTGAGGGAGGCCTGTAATTTCTCACACAGGGGAAAGTGAGAGTGTAGTGAGTGTCCAACTTCTGCAGCCTTGTGAGATGCCGCTCAGGAGGCCCATTTCTGTCTCATTTCACTTAACAAGAACAGAACACTGAGGGGAGTGGCATGGCTGAATTGGCTGGAAGCAGCTAGGAGCAGGGAGAAAGGGTGGAAGTGCACATTAACCGAAGTGTGGCTCTCAACTGGTTTATGGACTCCACCAAGAGGCCTGCCATGAGCCCCACAGAATAACTCACCTGTGGAACCCCCAAACCACTTGACACAAGCCCCCAGAACCCTGCCCCTCCCCCTCGTGGACAGTGCCCACATGTCCCCATGCATGACACACATAAGCTCCAGCAAACAACACATGGCTCTCCATAGCAGGTGTGTATCTTAGCTTTACTCTGCTGGTTTGGGTAAAGGCACACAATCTTGAACATTTTAAGGCACAATTGTAGGGAAAATAAATGGAAGGCTTTCAGCACCAGGCCTGGTTTTGTGGGGTCAAGAGAAGGCACACAATTTTAGGACTTCCCTGCTAAGAGGGATCAAGAGGAGTGGAGTGGGTGCATCTATAGAAAAGGTCTGAGAGATGCCCAGAATCTCTAGCCAGGCTCATTGGTGTAGGTGTTCGTGAAGCCAGTCAGTAAAGACTGGAAGAGGTGACTGCTTCTTCAAATGTGGAGACAGAAATGCAAGGTTTTAAGAAACATGAAGAAGCAAGTAAATATGACACCACCCAAGGAACAAAAAGAAGCTCTGGTGGATGGCTCCATGGAAATGGAGCTATGTGAATTGCCTGACAAAGAATTCAAAATAATCATCTTAAGTTTAGTGAGATACAAGAAAACATAGACAATTACACAAAGTCAGGAAAACAATACATGAACAAAATTAGAAGTTCAACAAAGAAATAGAAGCCATAAAAAAGAACCATGCAGAGATTCTGGATCTGAAGAATACAATGTCTGAACTAAAAAATTCAATAGAGTTCTTCAACAACAGACTCAATAAAGAAGAAGAAAGAATCAGTGTACTCAAAGACAAATCATTTGAAATTACCAAGTCAGAGGAACAACAACAAAAGAATGAGGAAGGCCTACAGGACTTATGGGACATCATTGAGCAAACCAATAGATCTATTATGGGTAACAAAGAAGGAGCAGAAAAAGAGAAAGGGGCAGAAATCTTATTTAAAGAAATAATAACAGAAAAGCTCACAAATCTGAGGTTAGATTAATTTGAGGTTAGGTTAATCTGGAAAATTAACATCCAGATCCATGAAGCCCAAAAAATTTGAAATAGGTTCAGCATAAATAGGTCTTCACTGAGATACATTATAATTAAATTGTCAAAAGCCAAAGACATAGCATTTTGAAAACAGCAAGAGAAAAGCAACTCATCACATACAAGGCATCATGTATAAGACTATCAGCAGATATCTCAGCAGAAACTTTGCAAGCCAGGAAAGAATGGGATGGTATATTAAAAATGCTAAAAGACAAAAATTGCCAACCAAGAAAACTGTATCTTGTAAAGCTGTCCTTCAGAACTGAAGGAGAGATAAAGATTTTCCAAGACAAACAAAACTGAGGGAGTTCATCACAACTAGACTTGCCTTACAAGAAATACTAAGGGCAAAGATGAAAAAAAATAAAAAATAAATACTAAGGGGAATTCTTCAAGTTGAAATGAAGATACGAATTAGCAACATGAAAACATATGAAGGTGTAAAGGTTAAGTATAGAGTCAAATTCAGAATACTCTAAGACAGTAATGGTAGTGCACAAATCACTTTTAACTCTAGTATTAACATTAAAAGACAAAAGTATTAAAAATAACTATCGTTCTAATAATTTGTTAGTGGGTACACAATAGATGTGACCAATGACGTTAATAAGATGAAATATGTGTGTGGGAGAAGTAAAAGTGTAGAATTTTTATATGTAATCAAATTATTATGAGTTTAAAATTGACTGTTATAACTGTAAGATGTTTTATGTAAGCCTCATGGTAATCACAAATAAAAAACCTGTAGTAGATACACAAAAGATAAAGAAAAAGAAATCAAAGCATACTACTGCAAAAAAATCAAATCAGAAAAGAAGATGGCAAGAGAGAAAGAAAACAGCTATAAAATAGAAAACAATTAAAATATTAATAAGTCCTTACCTATCAATAATTATTTTAAATATAAATAAATTCTTCAATCATAAGACATAGAGTAATTGAATGGATAAAAAATAAGACCCAACTGTATGTTGCCTACAGTAAATTTACTTAAGGTTTAAGAACACATACAGACTGAAAGTGAAGGGATGAAAAAAGGTATTGCATGCAAATGGTAACCAAAAGAGAGCAGGGGTGCTTATACTTATATCAGAAAAAATAGACTTTAAGTCAAAAACTATCACAAGAGACAAAGAAGGTCATTATATAGTCATAAACTGGTCAAGTTCATCAAGAGGACATACTAATTGTAAATATATATGCACCCAACCTCAGAGTACCTAAACATATAAAACAAATATTACCCGAACTGAAGGGAGAAATAGTAATACAATAATAGGAGAGGACTTCAATGCCCCACTTTCAACAATGGATAGATTATCCAGGCGGATAATCAATAAGGAAACAGTAACTTGAACAACACTATAGACCAAATGGACCTAACAAACATATACAGAACATTCCATTCAAAAGCAGCAGAATACACATTCTTTTCAAGTCCATACAAAACATTCTCCAGGATAGATCATATTTTGGGCCACAGAACAAGTCTTAACAAATTTAAGAAAATGGAAATCATATTGAGTATCTTTTCTGACCACACTGGTATGAATCTAGAAATCAATAACAGGAGAAAATATGCAAATATATGGAAATAAGGAACACACTCCTGAACAACCAATGGGTCAAAGAAAAAATCAGAAGTGTCTTGAGACAAATAAAAATGAAAACAAAACATTCCAAAACTTATGGGATGCAGTAAAAGAAGTTCTAAGAGGAAAGTTTACAGCAATACATGTTTACATTAAGAAAAAAGAAAGATCTCAAATAAACAACCCAGCTTTACACCTCAAGAAACTAGAAAAAGATCAAACTAAGCCCAAAGTTAACAAAAGGAAGGAAATAAGGTTAGAATAGAAATAAATAAAATAGAGACTAGAAAAATAATGGAAAAGATCAATGAAACTGAGTTGGTATTTTTTAAAAGACAAAATAGACAAGCCATTAGTTAGACTAAAAAAAAGACAGAAGATTCAAATAACTAAAAGATAACTTTTTTAAAATAAGTAGATGGAGTATGCTCTAAAGTAATGATAAACAGTATAATAAAGTAAATATGTAAACTAGTAACAGTCACTTATCAAGTATTATGTACTGTACATAATTGTATATGCTATACTTTTATACAGCTGGCAGTGCGATAGTGTTTATACCAGCATGGCCACAAACATGTGAGTAATGCATTAAACTACAACATCATGAGGGCTACGAAGTCACTAGACAGTAGGAATTTTTCAACTCCATTATAATCTTATGGGACCACTGTTGTATATGTGGTCTGTCATTGACTGAAACATTATTATGTAGCACATGATTGTATACACACACACACACTGGAGTATTATTCAGCCTTAAAATCTGTCATTTGTGACAACACGGATGAACCTGGAGAACATTATGGTAAGTGAAATAAGCGAGGCACAGAAAGACAAATACTGCGTGACTCTCACTTATACGTGGAATCTGAAAAAGTTGAACTCATAAAAGCAGACGGTAGAATGGTGCTTGCCAGGGGATGGGGTGTGTGTGTGTGAGGGAATGGGGAGATATTGGCCAAATGGTACAAAGTTTCAGTTATGCTAAATAAACAAATTCTGGAAATCTGGACAGCATGGTGTTTATAGGTAATAATAATGTATGCTTAGAAATTGCTAAGAGAGTAGATCTTAAATGTTCTTACCACACAAAAAGATAACTATGTGAGGTGATGGATATGTTAATTAGCTTTATTATGGTAATCATTTCATAATGTATACATAAATCAAAACATCAGGTTGTACACTGTTAATATGTACAATTTTTATTTTATACCTCAATACAGAAAAAAATAATTGCTACTATGGAAACAAAATGGAATGCAAAAGACATACACCTTTGAATATTTATTTACCTATTTATTTTTAATAGCATTTTCAGGTTGTAAAAGCATATAAGCTCAGTGTAATTAATTTTAAAATGCAGAAAAATTATAAAGAAGAGATTAAACCCCATAATCTCATTATCCAGAGGCAACGCTATTAATGTTTTTATGGATTTTTATTTCTCTCTTTCTCTGTGTTTTTAAAAAATACAGTTTAATATCCTATTTACTTTACTTTACATTATATTATGAATATTTGCTCAGCTCACTATTTTTGAAAATTTAACTTTTAGGGGTTTCATGATATTTCATTGTAAAGGGTACCATAAATTATTTAATCATTTCTCATTTGGGGACTTTTAGGTTGTTTCTAGTTTTTAGGTATACTTAAGAAAAAATTCTGTGACAAACTGCCTTATTATTTTTAATGGCATCAATGATCATTTTCTTTACATAGATTCTGAGAATTACTGGGTTAAGAAGTATAAACTTTTTAAAGCTTCTTGATGCCTGAGGCCAAGTAATTTTCCAGAAAGTTAGCTCCAATTTATTCTTCCCCTAGCAGTACACGAGAATGCTCATCTCACTGTACTCTTTACTGTCAGAGTAGGAAATAAAAGCTTTGCCAACTTGATAGGTAAAAGGTACTGTTTCTTTACATTTTAAAATATTAAGTGTAATTTGTTTATTTTCTCCTTAAAAGTCAATATTGTAGAAAATCTGGAAAATATAGAAAAGTGTGAGGAAGAAAATAAAAATAACCTGTATGTTACTTTCTAGTATACAGAGTATTTTCACACATTTTCCATTAAGGCCTTCAAACAATTTCATGAGGTACAGCCATTTGTGTTGTTCTCACTTTACAGTGTTGTTCACACTTTACCACTACAGGACAGAGAGGTTTAGTGAGTTGCCTACATCACACAGGTAGTGAGAGGTGGGGCTGGGTACTCAATCAGGCCTTTGGCCATTTAATCCCAAGCTTTCCCACTGTACTAGTTGCCCAGGAGGGACTGGAGATGACAGGAGAGTACCAGAGAGATTCCTGGTTACTCAGAGCAAGGTATTCAGTGTTTGGTCCCGGGAGACCTCATGGGGGGTCTGGAAGCAAGAGAAAGAAAACCTGGGACCAAGAGTTGAGAGTCCTGGGTCCCAGTCCGAGCTTGCCCATGGATTTGATGTGTGAATCTCAGTTTCACAATGTTGTAAATAAGTGTTTTCATTGGGTGGACTCACAGGCTGTGTCTCTAGGAGATAGAACCCGGTTTCTAAAGAGGCTGGTGGGGAGAGATGGGCCTGAAAAGCCAGGTGCAGTTGGCTGCTGAGCTCTGATGCTCAGCTCAGCCTCCTTGGCCTCTGCTATGATGCCAGCAGCAGGGTCTTCATTCTGCTGTCATCAGGGAGAGACTGCTTCCTGGGCCACATTCAAGGGAACCGGGCTCTGGGAACAACAGAGCAAGCCTCCACTCTATGTAGGGACCATTTGCACAGGTTAGGGAGGGGCAGCTTCAGGTGGTGCAGAGACCCTGGCAGCCCTGGTAATTAATGTACCACGCTGGGGTCCTCTCAACTTTGGTTCCACAATGACAGTTTGGAAGGACATGGGCTATATCACAAGAGGTTGGCCCTGGTATAAGGCATAAGCTCCCTCTACATTCATAAGGCTCTTTTGATTTATAACAGAAGACCCAGGTTTGGGAGGCAGAGCCTGGGCCTTGTAATCTGTAGAACATAGCCTCTTACACTTTCCAGATCACTTTGTCAGTGAATTCACTGTTACCTCCACTTATGACTTTCTTCTCTGCTTGCTCTAAACACACAACTTTGATTCTCTGGCCTCCTTTAAAATTTTGGTTTCTTGACTCCAGGTGCTGGCAGGCTCTGGCTCTGGCCCTGATTCACACCCCTGATGTGAAACTACATCCTCTTCACACCATGAACAAGTTTTCTCTTCTTGGTTTAGACATTCCTTCTCCTTCTCCTGTTAAACCTCCTGTTAGGACAGGCTTCACTGGGTTTGAGAGAGAAACACATTGACAATGGCAGACCTGACGATACATCCTTCCACCCCTGCCTTCCAGTTCACACCAGCTCTTGAGGATTTGAATTTCATTTTAGTTTACCCGTTGTAGTCATAAATCAGCAGTGACCACTTAGGATGTTCTTAGACAGTACATTTGAGGTTTTGGGTAGACTTGGCTTTACATGAAGACAAAGCATGGCAGCCATTGGAGGCTGGTGTGTTATTAAATGTATAAAGCTAGGGACTCAGGAATTCCCATTTCCCAGCACTTGAAACTCCTCAGAGAACCTGTATGCACAAGATAATATGCTACAAACATTCATTCATCAAATGAACACTTAATGAACACCTGTTACATGTCAAGCACTGTTCTGGGTGTTAGGATACAGTAGTGAACAAAATAGACAAAAATCTTGCCCTCATGGAGCTCACATTGTGGTGGGAGTGGCAATAGAGCACAAGGGGTGGGGGACATCTCAGGGCACCGGGAAGGAGGGCGAGGGGTGCAGTGTATGGCCCCAGCGGCAGACTCTCCTCACTCCACAGTCACATGAATGACTAGGCTGGCTGACTCTGCTGCAGTGTCTCTTGGAAAGGTGGCTGTTGTTTTCTGTTCTGAGATTACTCATAATCAGCAGCCAGTGCTGGGTATGCACTCTTTGCCAGACACTGTGCATTATCTTAGTTCATCCTTATGTCAACCCTGTAAAGGGGATATTATCACCCCCATTTTACAGATGGAGAAACTGACATGGCAAAGTTAAATAATATTCCCAATGTCACACAGCTAGCACGTCTATCTGACTGTATAGATGTGCTCTGAAACACCACCTCCTACTGCCTCTACCCATCCCTGAACTCTCAGCCCTGGAGAAACGCCACGAGGCCTGTGCAGGAAAATGGAGGAAAGTGAAGCAAAGGGATGTCATGAAACCAGTTACATATTGTTCAGAGTCCTATTTAATTTACTCTTTTCTATGCCAAGGCTACCAAATAAAGATTGCGTATAAAACAGAAGAGCTCTCTTACAGAAGCAGCCGGTGACAGTGGCCGGTTGCTAGGTGTTGCTAGGGTAACTTAGCTGGGAGTCTAGTAGTGAAGTAATTAAGCAGGGTATATAAATTTGCCTCAGCTGGCTTTCCCTAGAATAGGCAGGGCTCTGCACGAAAGGAGGTGACTAGGTTCTCTCCTTCCTCCTAAAGGCAAAAACAGATAGGAAACCTTTTGAAGATACATAGGAATGTGTCATGAGGAGGGGTGGTGGGCTTCTCTTCATATCCCACACATCAGCCGGGGCTGGCCAGAGTGAGACCAGGGATGTTCAAGGGTGGATGTGGGTAGATAACAGCAAGGGAAGGACATGATTAGGGCTGGGAGTCAGGACAGGAACCAGAAGGCAGAGTCAGAACTGCTAGAAACCGGAGAACAGTCACGATAGCAGGGGAAAAACACAAACAAACAAAAAAACAAATAAAAAACAAGAAGCCACAAGAAACCAGGTCACACCAGGTATGAAGAATCAGCAGAATTTACAATGAAATGAAATAAAGTCACTGCACAGGGCTAGGAAGGGATTCTAAGCTTGTGATATTAACTGTTCTCCTATTAATAGCAACATTTATTGAGTAAAGTGTCAGACCATGTACTAAGTGGTTATATAGATTTAAGTGTAATTTCCTTTAAGGTAGGTAGCATTATGCTTCCATTTTACAGAGGAAGAACCAAAGGATTAGTTATTTCACTTGTCCAAGGTCAATCAGTTATTCAGCAGGGGATTCTAGAATCAAATCCATTATTGTCCAGCATCAAAACTGAGCCCTTTAACCACTCTGCTAATACGTAGTTACTCTACTTATGGAGGTTTCCCTGTCCAGCCTTCTTTGAAAGCACTGAAAGACCTTTACACTGTGCATCCTGGCCAGGGTTGGCTCAGGAGCTGGCGTGGGCCCGAGTCTGCAGGTGCGAGCACCAGTGTGGCCAGCTAGCTGTAGGTTTCTGGGGGAAGACCAGTGTTCAGGGCATTAAGCGGCCAGCAGCATGCACACAGCTGATGAAAGGGGCTGAGCACGTGGTGAGATCCACGAGGGGGAGACAGTGCTTGGGAGATGCGTGAGAAAAGGGGAACTGAGTACTGAGTGGTCCGAGACGTGCCCTTGACAATTTTCGTCTATTTCTCTTTCTCCCTCTCCACTAGGATGAGCAATGTGGCTGGCTCACTGAAGGCTTTACCAGTTTTCTGATAACCTCACACTCACTTCATGGTAGTTCTGGAGTCTTGTTGCAGAGGCATTTGAATATCTGGGGGAAAATATTATTTCATAAATATGGTGATGAAAGTCAGAAAAAGTCACAGTGGGTGTTAGCCATTTATTGCTGCCTAGTAGATCACCCCAAAATTTAGCAGCTTAAAACAACAAATATTTATTATATCATACAGTTTCTGAGAGTCAGGCATTCAGGAGCAGCTTAGGTGGGCGGTTCTGGCTCAGGGTCGCTCATGAGGTTGCAGCCATGAAGTCAGCAGTGGTCTCATCTGAAGGTTTGATGGGGGCTGGGATTCCACTTCCAAAATGGTTCACTCCCATGGCTGTTGGTAGGAGGCCTCAGTTCCTCTCTGTAGGACTGTACAAGTGTCCTCATGAAATGGCAACTGATTTTCCCCAGAGTGACTGACTGGGGGGAGAGAGAGAGAAAGAGAGTGAGCAATGCAGTTTTTGACTTAGTCTCAGAAGTTACACACCATTACTTCTGCCAAATTCTATTTGTTGAAAGTGAGTCATTAAGTACAGGGGAGGAAAATTAATCTACACTTCTAAAAATGTGGGACCTATTTTTGAAACCACCATACAGTGTAAACAAAGACCTGGGTGGAAAAATACTGCATGGCTAAAGGCAGAGATGTGGAGTGGGCAAAAGTCCTCCTGAGATGGTGCTAGGCAACACACTTGTGTGCTGAACACAGGGGAGCATGTGATTGCACTAGTCTCTGAGGACTGCCGCCATCCAGATAACAAAGATTCATTCCATTTTCTCTTTGTCTGGAGAAAAATCTCATTCTGTGCAAGCCAAACTGTTTATGGATCTTTCCGTCTATTCACCCATTCATATGGGACCCAGGGCATGATAACAGCTATTCAAACTGTGGAATGTTAATTAGATGGAAAAATGTACACATCAGCTATCTCCATTTCAACTGAGAAATCTGGCCGAGGTACATAATTTGCTTCAATGTCATCTGTGTCAAGATTTTGAAAGGATGGCAATCTATCACTGTGTTAGACAAAAGGCATGAGATAAAAGGAGAAGGAACTATTCATGGCAACATGGGCTTCAGGATATTAATAAGTGCAAATATTTGCTTCTCTATGGAAGCATTAAAGCTCCCTTCTTATTTCTTAGTTCTCATGCCCAAAGTTATTTGCTTTTTCCTACTGACATTGAAGTAGGATATTAGCTCATCTTTTGGCTCTGAAATGTAGCTTTTACAATGGGCAAGTGCAACAGACAACCTTAGTGCTGACTAGTCCCCCTGTCTTGGCTGTGATTCAGGGAGTCTAAAGTGAAGAGACGTGATTGATGGCCAAGTGTGATATTAAATAGACTTTGAGAGAGAGCTCCTAATTGTATCCACTTTGACCCTGCCTCTTTCCTCTCTTCCTCCCCGTCTCCTTTCATGGTAGAATAGCTGACCCTGTTGAGTAGGTAGGTGCCTGGTGACCCTTCTTTCTTTTTTAGCATCGCAGTCCTTGGCCTTGCCTTCATGCACCTTGGTGCTAAGGCAGTCTCAGTTGTGCCCTTGAAATATAGCTCAGACACCTCTCACATGGAAGATGACATCACCAAGGAAGTCAGAACTGCTTCCCAAGTAGGGGAGGTGACACAGACTCCCTGCAGAGGGGTCAGAGCTGCCCCAAACCTCTGGTGACTTCTACTGAGCAGAATATTCTTGGGCAAGGCATATTTCATGTGACCAGGCTCTGTGTGCTATGTAGACTCCTACCGGCTCGTTAGGGAGGGGTTAGAACTTAAATTACATATTTTCTAGGTCACAAATATTCCACAAAAGGGAGACCAGACACATATTTTTCCTCATCTCCCCATTCTCTCATGTACCCCATTAATAGGGGAAATCAGAGTTTATTTTGTGGGAGAGAATTAGTTTGGAAGGAAACTTCTCCTTGGGTGGTGAGATGTCTGATTCTAGACACATCACTGGAGCATCCACTGCAGCCCAGAGGGGAAGACCTGCCTGTTTCTTCTGCCCCCAGCATCACAGACCAGAACTCACCCTTTCCCCTCAGGGAGCCAGTGGCCCCCGGGTAAACTTGACACGAGAAGGAGCCACTGGCCCACATGACTTGTGTCTCATGTGTAAAAGCCAGATCACCAGAGAGAATGGATGTGAAATTGCCTTCACATAGTGGGCCCTTGATCAGTATTTGTTGAATGAATGAATGAATAAACTCTAAGGTGGTACAGAAGGTGCAGCCGTGTGATTATGGCTATTTATTTCATTGCCATGATCCTCGTGTCAAAGCATGAAAGGGCCTGGGTTCCGTCAGAGAACACCATCCTGTTCTCGTTAGTTCCCCTTTCAAAGCCAGGGAAAAGTTTTTTAAATTTAAATTTTTGTCAGAATTAGACATGCACATAGTTTAAAGACTCACTCAGTCCTACAAGGTTTATTAAGACAAAAAGCAGCGCACAGTCACCTCCCCCATGTCCCCTTCCACAGAGGCAACCGCTTTCACCTTTTCTAGATACATTTTGATCCTTACTATCTTACCTTCGACAATCTATATTTGTACCTCTTGATTTTTTGTTTGTTTGTTTCAGGCATCATGTACTGAATTCCCACTATGGGAAACGAAGATTTAGCTTCATTTCTTCCTCTTGTCCTACCAAACACATGCACCCTTCTCATATCCCCATCTTCTCAACATAATTGCTAATATAAGTTTGGTTAGTCAATATTCAGTGTTTGTAATATTAAATATTTTGACCATCCATGCTACTCATGTCTGAACTATTACAGTGAACTTTGATTACTTTTCCTTTCCTGAAGAACCTTTTGGTTTCTCTGGTGTTAATTACCTTTTGTTTGTGTGTATGTTGGATATTTCACATACTTATCACCAATTCAGCCCCAAACTCTCCAAAGGTTGTCTACATTTCCTTTCATTCACATCAGATATTCTATCAATTCATCTTCTCGAAGTGGTGTTTTTCCTTAGCCTTCTGAACTGCTGGTGGACGTTGCCTTCCCTGGTTGGTGCACAACGGTTATCCTGAGACATCCCTTCATAATCAACTTTGGGATTCCCTTTGCCTCACTCCCATGTTGGGTCTCCTATTTCCTGTATTCCATTCTTCCTCTTTTTTCAGTTTATGCTCTAATTTGGGTGAAGCACATCCACGGTAGCTTCTTGAGTAAGGGGATGTGGGATATAAGTTTTTTTTTTTTTTTTTGCGATCTTGCTCATCTGAAAATGTATTTTTGGACCTTCATTCTTGATTGACAATTTGGCTAAGATTTTTGGATTGCAAATATTAATAATTTTTTCTCAGAATTTTGAAGGCATTATTCCACTGACTTCTAGCTTCCAGGGTTATTTTTGTGAAGTGTGAAACTATTCGAACTCCTCATTTGGTGTATGTGACCTATTTCTTTTTTTTCCCCCTCTGGAAACTTGTCAGCTCTTTTCTTTGTCCCCTGTGTTTTGAAAGCTCTCATTGATATGCCTTGGTTTGGGTATTTTTATCCACTTTGCTGGGCATTCAGTGACCTTTTCCGTCTGGAAACTCATTGCCTATAGTTCTGGGAAATCTTGAATTGGAATTCCGATGATGGAGATGCTGGACTTACTGAACTGGTTCTTTAATTATCTTACCTTATTTTCTTCGTTCTCCATCATTCTGGGTAATTTCCTCAGCTCTTCAAGCTTTCTACTGAGTTTATCATTTCTGCTCTCATGTTTTTAATTTCCTGGAGCTCCTCCTTGCTCTGTGAATGTCCCACTCCCCTTTTGTAGCATCTTATTCTTGTTTCATGTATGTAATATGTTCTTTTATTTCTCTGAGGATATTAAAGTTATTTTTCAGTGTCCTTCTTGCAAACTGTGTCCTTCAGTTTGCTTTCCTCCAACCCCATCCCCACCCTTGTTTCCTTTGTTCTCTGTCCTTCATGTTGGAGACTTTCCTGAGGTGCCTGCTAATCCTCACATAGCTGCTCATGTTTAGGAGCCAGGGACTAAGAAGTCTGCAGTGGGTGTTTGTCAATTGAGAACTTTTCTATAGGGCGATCCAGCTATGCCATTGGCTGGGGAAGACTCCAATGTCAGTTTTTAAAAATTTTTCCTCTTGAACCGGCCAGATTCCTCCTCTGGACCCTTCTACTCTGCTGCCGGGAAGGCAAAGGCCTAGTTGCTGATGTTCTGGGAGCGCAGTGCTGGAACATTCAGTATGTGTGTGTTCATGTAATTTAATACGGAATCTTGGCCTTCAGCTGGTTCTATTGTTCTTTGATCCAGACATCTTTTTGGTCCTCTCCAAAGAATAAACCTCCCGACTTCTCTGGGATGCGGCAGGGCAGTCACCTGGGGGCATACAGTCAGGGAAGGAAGGTAGAACTCCAACTGCTTCTTGAATAATTCTAAAGCAACCTAACTTGTTTTACTTCCTTCACCCCTGAATCTAGAGGCATCAGTGCTGCTAATCTCTGTGCCTTTTATTATTGTGTTAATTCTCAGCTCTCTCCACTGTCAATTTAGGATTTAGCTCAGCTCTGCCAAGTCAGTGACCACTTACTGAGTAACTTACCATTTCTCTAAATTTTGTTGTGGTCTCTTCCCTGTGTTCCCTGCCATTGTGGTACTTGTTTCTTCAGAGGCCACTGACCCTGGGCAGCAGGCTTATTCTGTAGCTGCTTTCTCTCTTCCCACTACCCGTTGTGATCAGTAGCCATTCTGGGTGCAAAAGCCAGCTCAGACATTAAACAGAGGAGGAGGCGATGAACTCTGCCAGCAGATTGAGGGAGGCCATCTCGGAGGAGGTGGTATTTGAGCTAGGTCCTGAGTAGGTCATTTGTGCCTCAGATTAATTATATTCAAATTCACATGTTCTGTGAATAAGCAGGTATTGGGTTAGGGGAGGAAATTACTACAGCATAGAGGTTTAAATAGAGGGTTCCAGATAATGCCTGGAGTTGAATACTGGGCCTCAATTACTAACTGTAATTTGCTAAAATTCTATAATCCTTAGTTTCCCAATTGAAAAAATGAGGGTAATAATAATCTTTCTCAGGGGAGGAGAAATCTTTCTTGTTGGGAAGATTAATTAAATGCACCCGTGCACATAAAGTAGTCAAAAACGGTAGCTAGTATGTATAGACAGTGGCTCAGTATGTAGACTGTGCCAGAACACCTGGATTTGAGTCTTGATTATTACTTAATAGCTGTGTGAACTTGGGCAAGTTACTGAAACTTTCTGTGCCTCGATTTATTCATATGCACACTGGGGATAATGTATTGTGGGAATTAAATGATGTCATATGTATAAAAAACTTTACACAGTGCCTGGGACATAGACGACAATAATCCTTGTAAAAAGGAATATAAAATGTTAGGAGCATGACCCTTGAACCAGAGTACCTGGTGTAAATCCCATGTCTGCCATTCACAGCCAGGTGTCCTTCATTTCTTAACCTTTCTTTGCCTCAGTTTCCTCATCTGAAAAATAAACATAATAATAGCACCCATTTTGCAGGGTTGTGAGGATAAAATGAGTTAATATTATATGGCACTTAGTACCTATACATGTTGGGTGTTACTATTGCATCAGATTCAGTTGTTTTCCATTCACTTGCTTTTTCCCTAGTGCATTCCATCCATGGAGGATTCTGTCCTATGTGTACCTCGCAGGTCATGTAGCTAGGATGTCCTGGGAACACAAATTGAACCAGGCATGCCTGGCTTCAAAGTCTGAACACTTCAGACTTTTTTTTGCAGGCTACTTCACCCTCTTTTGGGAAAACTGAGGAGAAAGAGTTTCTTCTGCCAGAGTATCGAGAGTGGCCACATTGGAAGAGGTGGCAGTTTGGCCAGGGGTTGAGTTGCTTATAATGTGCTGTTCTGCATTTGCATCCAGAGGTGATCTCAGGAGGAGGCCTTGGAGGCACTTGCTTCTGCCAGAGGCAGGGGCTGCTGGGCCCTCCCCCAGGTGATGAGAGAGGGGAGCCAGGCTCTTCTGTGGCTGTCACCTGGCAGACCTGGCCCTGGCCCTGGAGGTTGTGGAGCTCAGAGCCAGACCAGTGGCAGTGAAGACAGGAGGCTGCAGATATCACTCAGTGGCCTGATAATTGGATATTTCTATAATGACAAATTACAGCTGTTTCTCCTGTCATCAGGGTGAAAATATTTCCGAGACAATGATTTCCCAGGAGGGGCTGTGGTCGTTATCCAGTTAAGATTATGGAAATGCCGGTGGAGGGGATGTGATGCATGGCTGAGTGGGGCTGTGTTTCCGCACCATTGGCCTCTGGGTGCTCGGCCCAAGCCTTGAATGCAGAGAGATCAGCCTCCTGTCATAACATCATCACTGTTAATTCTGCACAGGTGTCATACTGAGATGGGCTGGGAGCCTTGCAATTTGTTATTTTGCTTCAATCTCTATTGTTTTTTAATTTGACCAGAAGACATTGTAAGATGTAAACGTCAATGAAAAAGTTCAGTCTTTCTTAGCTTTTATGCTTAGAATTCACAGTGAAGAGTAATCTTGGAAGCTTGTTTTCAGGCCACTGACCTTTTACCTAAGCCCTGATGTTTAGACAGGGGTAAGAAATCTCTAAAAGGTCTGCTTTGTCCTCCAGAAAGTCAAACATCTGCCGTCTCCCAAAACTTAATTTTCACTAAAGAAATGCTGGAAGACAGGCTGAAACCATCCTTGTCCCAGGGCTTCTTGGGGCTCCAGAGAAGGAAGATAGGCCCATGGGTAGAGACGGTATCATATGTCATTTAACCTTTCTGAGCCTCAGTTTCCTCATCTGTAAAATGTGGTTATTTTGAGGATTTATGGATAGTGCTTGGCACGTGGTATGGGCTACATGTAAGTATTAGCTATGAAGAGTATGTGTTTCAGAGCTCTCAGAGTTTGAGCCCTTTCTGGCCTGAGAGATACCTTGGAGAAGCAGATGCAAACCTCTCATTGGGGCCCAACATTGTGCCTGTCTTTTATGTTTCTGTGGGTAGAACTTCCTTCATGATCTGTCCTGGCATCCCTGCGTTTCCCAGTCTGGCTCAGCTGCTTGCAGGGAGGAATGTCTGCCTGCAGGGTCAGACCCTCCCAATCGCCGAGCTGGTCCTGAGTTGAGTGATCCATTCGCCCAGCGGTCCTAAGCACTGGTGCTGGTGCTGAAACGTAGAGATGAAAAGAGCTAGGCCCTTGTCCTCAAGGAGCTCACAATCTGTGGGAGAGATGGGCATCAGATCATAGCCACACATTGTGATAACTCTCAGGTGGATGTAGGGACAGGAAGGGGCCCTGTGGCTGCAAAGGCCAACCGTCCACCAAATGGCATGCTCCCCTTTCAACAGGGTGGAGCCAGAAGGCACAGGGACTACATTTCCCGATCTCCTTGTAACGGGGAGTGTCCTCATCAATGGAATGTGGGTGGGAGTGAGGTGGCCAGGGATTTTAAGAAGTGGGTGGACCTCCTCTAGTCCCTCTTACCTCACCCATGAGCTGGACACAGAAGGCTCTGAAACACTAGCTGTTATGGAGCCAAAAGATGCATCCCTAACTTCCACATGAGGGAGAGCTGCCTGCCAGCCAGGAACACCTACTTTAGACTATCCTGAAATGACAGCTAAATCTTTATCAAGTTAAACCACTGAAATTTAGGAATTTACTTGTTATCTAGGATTATTCTAATGGACACAAGTTTCTAATCCAACGGGTGGCTTCAGGGAAGGCTCAGGAGGAAGTGACACCTGGGTCTTAGGTGGGTATAGGAGCTGGCCAAGCAATGTATGGGGGCGGTGGTAGTGTTGACATGAGGATGGGTAGAGGGAGGTGGAAAGGCAAGGAGGACATTTCAGGCAGAGCAAATAAAGCATGATGTGTGGGCATGTGAAGGGGTGTCGGTGTGCCTGTGTACCTGTGTGTAGTGTGGGTGACAACAGGCAGTTTGGTATTACTGGAATACAGAATTGGGGCAGAGGACAGTAAATAAGGCTGCAGGAATTTGTAGGGGACCATGCGGGACCTTGTGTGCCAAAACGTTTTAATGACTCTTATAGACAATGGGAGAAGCCCGATGGAAGGGCAATAGACAATATGATCATATTTATGATTTATAAAGATTACTTTGCTGGGAGTGTGATGAATGGATTAGAGAAGGTGAGAGAAGGAGAAGAAGAAGAGATAGGGAGAGCAGGAAGCAGTCAGGAGGTGAATGATGCAGTAGTTCAAGAGAGTGAGGTGGCATGGTGGTGTGGCGGAGGAAGAGGAGGGAAGGCTTGGTGATCAGTGGGGTTGGTGGTGGGGGAGAGGGAAGAATTAAAGATGATTCCTGGGCTCATAAAGACATAAAAAATTTTTATGCATACAAGTGGATAGGAAGGAAAAATGCAATTAAATTTTCTGTGATAGGAGCTGGGTGCAGTGGCACATGCCTATAGTCCCAGGTACATGGGAGGCTGGGTTCAAGGATCACTTGAGCCCAGGAGTTAGAGTCTACAGTACACTATGATCCTGCCTGTGAATAGCCACTGCACTCCAGCCTGGGCAAAAAAGCAAGACTCCATTTCTAAAAAAAGAATTTTTTTTTTAAAAGCACTTCCTAGGTGTCAGGTACTTTTCTAAGCCTTTTGCATAAATTAACTCATTAATCTCAACAATAACTCCATGAGTATCATGGGTACAATGATTTCCCCCATTTTACAAACAAAGAAAACGAGACACAAAAGTTTAAAAAACTTGCCCACTGGTAAGTGGCAGAATCAGAATTTGGACCCAGGAAGTCTGGTTCCTGCTCTTAACCACTGTGCTGTTTCTTGTTTTGCATATAGTACAGTGTCCCAGTTAGAGTCCTTCCTGAACCCAAGGACCACGTAGAACTTAGACACTGACGCCAGCCTGGACTGAACCCGAATATTCAGTGATTCCAGTCTGCATATGGAGACCTGGATTCTTGATTTTCCCATTCAAGGATCTGTTCTTTAGTCAGGCTACAGCCCCAGCTCCAGATTGGCACTTTCTCAGCTTCCTTCATCAGCCCTCCTCAGCCCCTTCCTATTGCTGGGACCCAACATGACTAAAGAAAGATCTAGCCCAGAGCAGTCCCACACTCCTCCTTAGCAATGCAGAGCAAGACTCCAGCCCACCCCTGTCCTTGGGAACATTCTCATTCGCCTGGAATTAAGTAGAAGGGACGCAGAGCAAGGCTGGCTGTCCAGGTGGGCCCAGCAGGCTGAGCTGTAGCTCATGGACTTTGGCTAATTTGTTATTAATTCCTTAGGAGCATAGAACAACCCTAACAAGATGCAAAAATCAATGGCTGAGGGAAAGACAAAGCAACTTGCTAAGCAGAATGTGAGGATGGAAAGTGGTTTTTAAAAGACCTTGACAGACTATTTGGTGTACAGCCTATAAAGTAGAGAATAAATGACTTTCTTGCATTGATGCCTATTTTTTTTTTCCAAGTTGCAAAGAGGAGAGAGGTAATAGGCTAGGGCGGGGCGCCTGGTTGGCCTTGCAATGCTAAGATAATTATTGTTCAGTTAGAAGGCTGGTGATTTTTCACTTTTCAGATGCACAGAGAACAATTGTGGCTGAAATGGGTTTCCAAGTGATGGAGAGCATTAAGGTCAATTAGCAGCAATGGAATTGGTTGGAAAAAAAAATCTTCAACCACCTAGAACACAGCCAGAGCCTGCCTTCCTGTCTCTTTTGTGCACAGCAATGAGGAAAAAGGCTAATCACAGGGAGAGAGTGAGCGGGGAATGGGGCAGGAGATCCCTGTGTATGTGGTCTGTGTGAGGCACACATTGCAAGCCTGAGTCTACGCTGCCAAGTTCAGTGCCAAGACACGTACGTGGTGGCCATTCCTGAGACAGCACCAGGCTGGAGGAACAGATTGGGCTGGCGCCACTGCCCTGAAGTTCCTGCTGCTGGCAGCCCAAGTAAGTCAAAGCGGTTTCCAGTGGCTGGAAGCCTGGGGGCTTGGAGCAAACTTACAGAACCTGAGTCCTCACAGTGGCCTACCCGTGTGGTCTACTTGGCCACTCCCCTTCACCTGTCTGGCCTCATTTCCCATTGTTACTCCCTTTCACACTCTGCTACAGACACCAGCGTCCTTGCTGCTCCTCTCACATGGTGGGCACCCTCTGCCAGGGCCTCTGCTGTATTCCCTCGGACCCCATTGCCCCTTCTCCAGATATTTCTGGGACTGGAAATCTCACCTCTTTCAAGTCTCCACTACTCAGGTCAGCCTCCTCAATGCATCCTCCTCTAATTACCCTGTTTAAAATGAAAACTAATCCCTGATCTATTTCTTCTTTTTTTTTTATAGTGCCTAACACTTTCTTAAAAAAATTATATTATTTGTTTATTATGTCTTTAGTTGTGTATTGCCTGTCTTCCCTCCTCTAAAATGTAAGCTCTGGTAGGCGAGGGTCGTTACCTGTTTTGTTCAGTGACAGATGCCCACCTTCTGGAAGAGTGCTGGGCATATACAAGGCACTTGATAAATGTTGGCTGAATGGACAAATGAGGCAGGACCTGTCTTCAGAGGTGGAACATTCCAACCTGCTTCTTCACAGTTGGCAGACTGAGGTCCAGAGTTGGGGTGTGACTTTCTTGAGGAGCGCCAGAGCTGGGACTAGATGCTATGTCTTTGAGTCGCACCCCAGTGTTCTTGGATCTTGCTGTAATTTGATGGGAGGCAGAGATAACCTCATCAGTGTCTGCTGTGTACCATGCACAGGTTGTATCTAGGCCTCCTCATTCCGTCTTTACCCATGTACCCGGTGACCTGCTGGTTCCTTTCTCCTGCTCCCCCTTCTTCTCTTCGCTGTCCCCCAACTCTTCTTAGCCTTCAGTTCTCAGCTTTATCACCACTGCCTCTGGTACTCTCTTCCTGATGATCCAGACCACACCTGATGCCCTTGCTGCTCCCAAAGCCCTGCGCACGTCCCGGTCCTCACAGTCGGGAAACACGCTGAAACCACCTGGCTCGTTGCCTGACTTCTCTGCTCAGATAGGGGACATATTGAGTCTGTCTGGTTCATAGCTATTTCCCCAGGGCCTAGAATTGTGGACGACATTAAAAAATGTGTGGCAAATGAATAATGAAGTTATTTTGCTTCTCTGAACCTTAGTTTCTTCATTGATAAATGAGGGCTGATAGTATGTATCTTGCAGGGCTATTGAGAGGACTATATCTGGTGTGTTATAGGTGTTCAGTTATTAGCCTGGCACCAATCCTGGGAGGTAGGCAGTACCATTCCTAGTTTAGGGTGGGGAGTCTGAGTCCGTCAAAGGTTACGTGACATGTCCAAGGCCATATTCTTGGTGAGCATCAGGACTTGGACACACGTCCATCTGATGCCAACACTTGAGCTCCTACAACACACTAGTGCCTTACCCCGGCAAGCAAGTGCAGCTTGTTCGCTCCTTTGGCGTTAAACCTGTGTGCTGGCAGTCTTCTGGTTAATTTGGAGACCAATGCCTATCACTGAGAAACTTACAGAAAGTTTATTTAAAAGTAAATTTGAAGATGTAATGAGTCCTGTTTCCTCTCTCACCCCCACCCCATCTCCGAGCTGCTGGGCCTCTCCTGCCTGTGGACCTCGTCATCACCTAGGTGAGAGCAGCGACTTGGCCGTGGTTCTCCCTGGCATCCCTGTCCTGCCCTGGGGATTCCTGAGACAGCCTAATGTTTAACCCCATGGTGCCCAAGTCCCAGCCCTGGAAGCAGAGTGGGCCTCCAGTGTCTGTCCTCAAACTCTTTCGTGCAGGGCACATCAGGAAGAAGCCGACCTATGTTTTCTCCTATATTTCATTAGAATGGGGAAATACATTAATTTTTTTTATCATGGTAAAATATATATAATAAAATTTACCATTTAAACAATTTTTAAGTGCATAATTCAGTGGCATTAAGTACATTCACAGTGTAGGGTAACCATTACCACCATCTATTTCTAGAAATTTCCATCATCCCAAACAGAAGCTCTGTACCCATAAAACAATAACTTCCCATACCTTCTTTTCACCCAGGCCCTGGTAATCACTATTCTACTTTATATCTTTATAAATTTGCCTATTCTAAGTTCCTTGTATAAGGGGAACTATGTAATATCTGCATTGTGTTTGGTTCATTTTACTTAGTATAATGTTTTCAAGGTTCATCCATATTGTAACATATATTAGAATTTCATTTCTTTTTAGGGCCAAATAGTATTCCATTGTATGTATATACTACATTTTGTTTAGTCATCGTTTGATGGACACTTGTGTTGTTTCTACCTTTTGGCTATTGTGAATATTGCTATTATGAACATTGGTGTACAAGTATCTATTTTAGTTCTTGCTTTCAATTATTTTGGGTACCTAGGAGTTGAATTGCTGGATCATATTGTAATTTTATGTTTAGCTTTTTGAGAAATTGCCAAACTGTTTTGCACAGTGACTGCATCATTTTACATTCCCACCAGCCATGCACAGGGTTCTAATTTCTCCTCTTATTTTTGTTTGTTTATTTTTTGTTTTTTTTGATATTAGCCATCTTAGTGGGTATGAAGTGGTATCTTACTGTGGTTTTGATTTTCGTTTCCCTAATGACTAATGATGTTGAGAATCTTTTCATGTGCTTATTGGCCATGCCTGTGTCTTCTTTGGACACATGTCTATTCATCCTCCTAGTCCCCTGGACGCAGGATCAGAATAGAGGGAGTGTCCTGCTGTCTGTCTTCACCCTGCCTGGGGCAGCTGGGCCTGCACAGCGACCAGCCAAGAGGCTGAGATTTGGGCTGGTGTCTTTAGGACTGGAGTTGGAAGGGGTTACTAGGTACCCTGGGGTCTTCCGGATGAGCTAAATCATGGTTCACAGTAGAGAAGAGAGGCTCTCCTGCTAGAGAGTCTTCGAATAGGCAAAGTCTCTGGGGCTGGAATCCAGGGCTGGCGTCTGCGGCAGGGGCGGTGGGGGAAGGGTAGTGGGGGCTGAGGTCAGAGAGGAAGCAGATTAGTGATAAGAAGGTCAGTTATGGGCCCCAACAGCCAGTGTGGGCTGGCAGGGGGCTGGTGTGGGCCTGAGTGGTCTGCATTGCTGGGAGAGAGTGAAGTGTCTAGCAGCCATCCTGCAACCAGGCCAAGGCCCAGGCCCCATGCCCTCTGCAGCTCCTGTCTCTGAGTCAGGTAGCTCTGTTCAAACACTTTCACCCTACCACGTCCACACCGGGTGCTGAGGCCCAGCAGTGGTGGGCTTGTGTGTGCGTCTAGGTGTGTGTGTCTGTGTGTTTGTGAGAGGTACCTCAGAGAAGGAGGAGTTGGGAGGGATGTGAGCCCAGCCAAAAGACGAGCTTGCTGGTGCTCCATGGCCCACTCTTTTTTTTTTTTTTTTTTTTGAGACAGAGTCTTGCTTTGTTGCCCAGGCTAGAGTGAGTGCCGTGGCATCAGCCTAGCTCACAGGAACCTCAAACTCCTGGGCTTAAGTGATCCTACTGCCTCAGCCTCCCGAGTAGCTGGGACTACAGGCATGCACCACCATGCCCGGCTAATTTTTTCTATATATATTTTAGTTGGCCAGATAATTTTCTTTCTATTTTTTTAGTAGAGATGGGGTCTCGCTCTTGCTCAGGTTGGTCTTGAACTCCTGACCTTGAGTGATCCACCCGCCTCAGCCTCCCAGAGTGCTAGGATTACAGGGTGAGCCACTGTGCCCGGCCCATGGCCCACTCTTACTTGACAGAGAGTTAGTGTTTGTTTCCGAGCCCAGCTCTGAATTTTGCTTCTTCACAGCAAAGCAGGAAGAGCACTGGACTAGGAGTTGAGACGTGAGACCTTGTCTTGGGTCTGCCTCTCATTCAAGGAGAAGGGGCTTTACGGTGTAAGGAACATCCCCCACACTTTAGCAGGAAGAGGTTCTCCCTCTTTCCTCTAGGAGTGAGAGGAACAGGGGACCAGTTTCCCGAGTGTGTCCCTGCTGGGTATTATGGTGGCCACTGTACATGTTGACTATGCCCTTGCAATTTAGTCAGTCTTCCATAAAGGTATCAAAAGGCGCCCTTTATTTAGGAATTTGGATATATAACAAAAAGCTTAGCTAAGAAGTGAGTTTATTGTATTTTGTTTACTCAACACTTAGCCTATCATAATTGTACTTACATCAGCCAGACACAACATGAGGCACCACTTCAAAATGGGCTGTATGCTAACTGCCAGCCCGGGCTCCCTGGGGGGACATCGATCTCCTAAGACAGAATCGACTTAAGCACCATCTAGGTCCCCGTCACCTGCCTCGTCCTGATTCTGTGTATTCTCCTGAACCAATTCTGCTTCCCACACTGGCCCATGGCCCGTGCATCCCTACTCTGGTTATGTCTTTGTTCAGAACAGACATACCACTCTCCCAAAACTCTCAGGCATTCCTGCTTCGGGGGATCAGAATTTAGCCTTCAAATTACTGAGTTTCCATTACTGTGTTTCTGGGTTCCTAGCTATTTCTGGTCCTGTGTACTACCCGGAGATTGAAGTAATAGGGACAGATTGCTCTTCTCTCATGTGAAGTGATAACGGCTGCTATGAAATGCAGCATCGCTCAGTGCTCACTTCGCCCCCAGAGCCGCTCCCAGCAGACCAGGCACCTACATCGACAGTGGTCAGTTTCCAGACCTCATTTCATCTTACTGTTCTGCCAAGGTGACTCCCATTTCCCTGGGACCTGGGCGAGTACAAAGGTGAATTTTATGCGTCAACTTGACTGGGCCACAAGGTGCCCAGATATTTGGTTAAACATTATTTCTGGATGTGTCTGTGAGGATATTTGTGGATGAGATTAACATTTCATTTGGTAGACTGGGTAAAGCAGACTGCCTTTCTCCAGTGTGGGTGGGCCTCATCCAACCCATTGAAGGCCTGAAGAGAATAAAAGGCTGAGTAGGAAAGAATTCTTTCTCTGTACATGACTATCTTTGAGCTGAGACATCAGTCTTCTGCCTTTGGACTTGGACTGGAAGTACACCATTGGCTCTCCTGGGTCTCCACCTTGCTGACCACAGATCTTGGACTTCTCAGCCTCCATAATTGTGTGAGCTAATTCTTGATAGTAAATCTCTTTATGTCTATCTATCTGCTCTATTGGTTCTGCTTCTCTGGAGGACCCAGATTAATACAGCAGGGCTAAGTCCACTGGGCAGGGCTTAGCAGGCAGATACTCCAATTTGTCTCTCTCCTCCTTTACATTTACAGACCAAAAGTGAGTATTGATCAGAGGGTCCTCTGACATCAACCTAGCTTGCTCATTTGATTTTTTTATAATGTTTTATTTTATTCTTATGTCATTTTGTTTTATAGGCTTGGTTGTTTTTGCGACCGACCTCCTGCCTGGCTCTCGGCAGTTATTCTTGATCACAGCTGCAGTCCCAGGGAGGTACTCTCTCCAGGGGGGTCTAGCAGAAAGGGGAACATATGTCAGGGGGCTGGGGAAGCTGGAAGAAACCTTCTTTGTCTGTTTAATGTTTTATTAGAGTCCATGTAGCAATGTATATGAACAAGTCCCATGGTGGGAGAATTCAGAATAAATTACTGCCTGCAATTTCCTGTTTGGCATTGATCTTGTAGATTGGAGACTCAAGATGGGAACAGCTTGGTATTATTATGCCAACATCAGTGTGGAAAGTGTTGAAATTCCTCATGAGTCCTACGATGTCAGAACCACATGTAGCCTTAGAGACCAGGCAGTCTAACCCCACATAATATTGATGAGGCTTAGAGACCCAGAGAGGCCTGAAGTCACATGGTAAAGACAGACACAATCTTGGCTATGATATGAGCTCAGCTTCAGCACCCTGAGGCACAGATTTTAATAGGTGTGAAAGATTGTTATAAGGCAGCCAAAGCCTGTTATTACTTATTGAGGGTCCCCATCAGAGCAATTGGCCTGCATTTTCCCTCCGTGTTGTTCCTTAATGTGTGCTTATGGCCCAGCCGTGGCATTTGGAATTCTGCTTCCTTTGGCAGCTAAATGCAGCTTTGGGCTGCTGAGAGCTATTATGGAAGCAGAAAGTGCCCAGGGCCTGGACAAGCCGATTACCTAGTGGGACCCTCAGTTTTCTCCTCTGTGTTATAGGTGTGGTAGTCCCTGACCTGCCTCTGTGACAGAGCGGGTACAAAACAGCTCTGTAAATGGATAGGCATCTTTTTGCAACAACAAATCCAGTGCCTGGTAGGGTTTAGTGCTGAAAGGCAAATCTTCTGTCTAAGGTACCAGCTCACACCTTCAAACTGTCTCCTGAAGTCTCACCACCTCCAGGCACCTCACTTCTGATCCCCGATGCCAATAGTCCAACAGGAGAGAGAAGTTGCCCTTTAGCAGGCTGACCAAGTGAACCTCATGCTGCACTAAACTGACTGTGTTCTGTGTCTGCACATTTTCTTCTCACTCTACTGCAAATTTTTTTGGCTAGTGATTACATCTGATTGATTCTCCTTTGTACACATACGCCTATAGAGCTGTGTTCATTATCTACTGCTGTGTAACAAATCACCCCAAAACTTAGTGGCTTTAAACAATAATACTCATTTTTCCCCCCTCATGTTTGTTTGGGACAGAAATTCTGGAGCAGTGAGGTTAAGTGCTTCTGGCTCAGGTCTCTCATGAGTTTGCAGTCACATTTCAGCAGGGGCTGCAGTCATCTGAAGGCTTGACTGGGGCTGGAGGTCCCACTTTCCAGGTGGTTTACTCACAGGGCTGGTAAGTTGGTGCTGCCCATTGGTGGGGCCTCAGTTCCTCCCCATAGGGCACCAGGAATGTCTCACATCACCGCAGCTGGCTTCCCACAGAGCAAGAGGTCTGAGAGTCCAAGGCAGAAGCTGTGCAGCCCTTTTACGACCCAGCCTCATTTCCTCTGTATTGTATCGGGCACACGGCCAGACCTGACTCAGTGCAGGGAGGGGACTGCATGAGGGCAAGAACACTAGAAGGCAAGGATCACAGGAGGCTGTCTACTTCAGTCTACCTTCTGGTGACTCATATCCCTCCCACGTGAAAGTACACCCATCTCTTCCTAGGGCCCCCCGAGTCTCATCATCTTACAGCATCAGCTAGAAGTCCTGGGCCTCATCATCTAATCAGGTCTAGGTTTGGTTGAGGCTCCTTGGGTGGATTCTCCGAATACAGCACCTCCTGCACTGTTCCTCTTGGTCTCCAGGCCTGTGAACAAAAGGAACATGTATCTTCCTTCTACCTGATATACAGTGGTGGGGCAGGCACAGGACAACCACCAACCACTATAGATTGTCCTGTTAAAGGAAAAAACAGGGAAAGTGGGGGATATACAGGTGTCCTTAGCACTTCTGAAATTCTGCTGGGCACACGGCAGTTTCTCATTAGAACTCAGTCCTAGTGCCTGAGCATGGTTCTCCACGGCTCCTGGCTGTACCCTCCAGGCTCAGAAGCAGAAGCTCTCTGAGTCATCCTTTCTCTGCTGTATGAAACAGTCAGTGTTTACAGCTAAGTTATTTTATCAGCCTGCTTTTTTTATAGTGGTTTGGAGGTCCAAATTACCATTTTCATCATGTACTGCCTCTGTCCCTTTTAATCCAAGCAGGCAGGGTTTCAGGTGATGCAGTCATCTTACAATCACCGTAAGATTCTATGAATCTTACTGGCATTTGCTCCAATGGAGAAAAGTCACAACCACAGGTATCAGTGAGCTAGCTCCTTTGCAACTTGAGTTTCCTGTAAGGCTGCTGTGGGACACCACACTGAAGATTACTGGAAGCCCTATTGTTTATTGGTGAGAATCTGGGAGGAACTTTTTTTTTTTCCTATTTGGAACACCACCTGACATATTTCTGAGGTCTTAATAAAGGGTTTTACATTCACTCCCACAGCTAAATCTTCAGACCACATTTTCCTGACAGCACTCTGGATTTGATCTTTGCCTGGAGGTCATTTTAAAATTTTAGAATCATTTCCTGTCTGAAGAATCTTGGAGTAAGACATTTTTTATTGTCAAACCCAGCAAGTCCTGGCCCCTTTATGCTCAATGGTTCTTTGTTTAACATGTCTTCTATCTTTTCACATTTTATTATAAGCAACTAGAAGCCAAGTGGCACCTTCAGCGTTCTGCCTGGAAATCTCTTTTGCTAGATCATCCAGTTCATTAGGTACATTTTCTGTTTTGCCACAGAAGACATTATTGCCGAAGTTACCATCACTGTATTATGGACTGAACGTTTGTGTCCCCCACGTATGCATATGTTGACGCCCTAACCCCTATGTGACTGCATTTGGAGACAGGCCTGTGAGGAGATGATGACGGTTAAATGAGGCGATAGAGTTGGGGCACTAATTCCACAGGGTCTGTGCCCTTGTGAGAAGAGGAAGAGACACAGAGTTCTCTCCCCTCCAGGTGAGGACACAGCAGTCAGGTGGCCATTTGCAAGCCAGGAAGAGAACCCTCACCAAGCATCAACTCAGCCAGCACCTTTGTCTTAGACTTCCTAGTCTCCAGAACGGTGAGAAATAAATTTCTGTTGTTTAAGCCACCCAGTCTGTTGGTTTTTTTTTTTTTTTTTGTTATGGCAGTTCAAATAGACTAATATACCACTAATATTCCCCTTCCTCTGTCTTCCAATGTTATTTTTCTTCTTTTCTGTTAAGCACTCGTGGATAGCCATCTGGTGGTGGTGATCATAAACCTAAAAGTCACAATTCCGAATGCCGTAATCCCAAATGTTGAAATACTGAAAGATCAAACTCCATAAAAATCATAATCCCTAAAGTCTAAAATCCCCCAAATCATAATATTAAAAGATTAAAATCCAGAATGCTTTCACTGGGCGTGGTGGTGTATGCTTGTAGTCCCAGCTACTTGGGAGGCTGAGGCAGGAGGATCACTTGAACCCAGGAGTTTGAGGTTACTGTGAGCTATGATGATGACACTGCACTCTAGCTGTGGCAACACAGTGAGACCCTGTTTCAAAAAAAAAAAAATTTCTTCTCAAAAAAAAAAAATTCCTGCATGGGAAGAAGGGCTCCCAAGGCCTGGATTTTTAAGAGAGAGCTGGGTCAAAGTTGTGTGCTATTTATGGCCTATCTCAGAAGTCACATAGCATCCCATCTGCCACAGTCTATTGGTGACAGTAGTCATAAGCCTGCCCAGATCCAAGGGTAGGGTACACAGACCCCACCTCTTGGTGAGAGGAATGAACCTCATGTTGTAGGAGAGGAATGAACCTTATGTTGTAGCAAGAACATGTGGAAAGTATATATAGGTACAGTCATCCCTTGGTGTCCCTGGGGGATTGGTTCCAGGACCTCTTGCAGACACCAAAATCTGAAGATGTTTAAGTCCCTGCTATAAAATGGCATAGTATTTGCATATAACCTACATATATCTTCCTATAAACTTCCAATCTCAGATTGCTCATAATGTCTAGTGTAAATACTATATAAATAGTTGTTGTTATTCTGTATTGTTTAGGGAATAATGACAAGAAAAAAAAAGTCAGTACATATTTAGTATAGACATAATTTTTTATCAAATATTTTCAATCTGTAGTTGGTTGAACCCATACACGCAGAACTCATTGGATATGGAGGGCCAAATATATATATATATATATATATATATATGTATATATTTGGAAATATAATCTGACATAAGCACCCAGCATCTAGCGAGTCTTTGATGTTTGCTTGTTGCTCATTTAGTTGGTTTATTGACCTTGTGGCTTAATAATAATATTAATAGTAAAAGTAGTAATGATAACAACCATTACCAGCACAACCACCATTTATTAAGCACTTATTACACTGTGAAGGACTTGTTTTAAAATTTCCTTTTTGAATGAAGTGTAACTTATTACAATAAAGCTCACAGAACTTAAGTGTACAGTAAATCTTTATGTATAACATGAATCTTTATGTACAGACATGTAACCAAACCTAGAACCAGACAGAGAACATTTCCAACCGGCCATAAGGCTCCCTTATACCCCTCACTGCCAATCTCACTCCTCCTCACGAGTAAACACTATTCTGATTTCTCTCACCATAGATTAGTTTGCCTATTCTTGAACTTCATATAAATGAATCATAGTATACAAACTCTTTTTTATCTGGCTTCTCTACTATGTGAAGCACTTTATATTCACTATCTCACTTAATTCTTGCAACAATCTCAGGATATAGTCAAGAATGCGCATGTTGCCTATATGCTGGCCAAGTGTGTTGTGTTTAGCCTGCACAATATTTTAAAATGTTTGAGTTTGACTACTTTTAGGATTAGAACTGAATGCAATCCCTAGTACTCCTTGTTATTTTATACCCAGGCGATGACATTTATCCTACTTCCCTGGCACCTGCAGGTATTGAGTTTACCTCCTCTAAGGAGCATTATTATTGTCTCCAGTGGTTCACCAGGGCTTAAATAACTTGCATAAAATCTCACTTCATAGGAATGGCAGCAGTGGGATTTGAACTCAGGTCTGTCTGCCTGTAGCACTCCTAAATTAGGATCAGAAAAGACAAGTTTGTCCCCAAATTCTATTGCTTCAAAGTCTGACTGCCTTGGTCTGCATGCCCTTGTCTGCAACTTCATGCCTCTGCTTAGCTTCTGTGCAGTGCAGGGACTGTTGCAACCAGCTGCATCCTGACCTCAGTCCAGCCTCTGCTGCTCACCAAAATGCTCTCTGGACTCGCTCTGCTCCTGCCCGTCCCAAACACCTTCCATGCTTCTTCCGTATACTTGCCCACACTGCTTCTTCCTTCCTGGAATGCCCGACCCCTAGTTAGTCATCCTTCAAGGCTCAGCTGAAAGTGCTGCTTTCTCCTTGTTGCTCGCACCTCTCCTGGCCAATCACATGTTTCTCTTTCTTCTCGGGACACCAAGGCTCAGTTCTTAAAATTTATACTGCAATTACCACATAATGTATCAGATTGACCCAGAGTGACCCTTAGGAATGTGACCAAAGTGTCAGTCCCATAAAAGTTTAAAAAAGAAACCTAATTTTATTTATTTAATCTCTGCTAAACACATCACTAATTTTTTATTGATTCTTAAGAAAGAGAGATGAGAGCAATCTGTGCTACCCCCACCGGGTGCCAAATGAGCAAGCAGTCAGAAGTTTATTACTTCCAGATATCCCACTTGCTTTCCAGATATCCCACTGGGTTTCAATTCCATCATAGCAATGCTTGCTGAGCAGCTTGGGTGTCTGGAAGCAAAAAGGAGAGGCTGAAATTGTCACCTAGGATGGGTCAGTGGTCTGGCTGGGGGCACACATGGGGACAATGGCAGGATGAAGTGGCAGCTGGTTTGGGGACCCCTGGGGATGTTATTAGAGTTCAGGGTTCTTGATTCCAGCTCTGTCTCTTCTCTTTGTGGGATCTTGGGCTACCTATTAACTCCTCTGGGCTTCAGTTTTCTTATTTGAAAAATTCATATTCCTGGTAACATTATGAGTTTTTGGACCGGAGCACATAAAATTGAATTTTGCTTTTTATCTGTGCTTTGAAAATTGGCTTAGAAGTTTGAAATGCAAAATTATATTTTCTTACAGCAGCATCCAGATAATAAAAGTAAGAGATGCTCTCTTTTATTGGACATTTGCTATGTGCCAACCCTGTGCTAAGAAGGGTTATAACATGTATTATTTCATTTATTCTCACTATGACCCTGGTCATCTCCACTTGACAGAGGAGGAGAGTAAAACTCAGAGAGGTAAAGTGACTTGCTTGATGTCACTTGGTTGTTACCGAAATTTGAGCAAATAACTGGTAAAATAACGGGTATCATGTCTGCTTCTTTTTCTGCTCAGTATCTCTCTCTTGCTCCTTTGCCTTTTGATAGCAAATCTGGCCTATTTGGCCAAAGGCAAAGTCAGTCATAGTACCCTGTGCCACCGGCCTCAGGCTTGGTCCAGGAGGGCGCAGGTGGTGTATGCTGTGAGAATCCGAGTCCTTCCTGGGGTTTTCCAGGTTGGAGTCCGAGGGAGGGCGCTCTTGCTAGGACCATGGCTTCAGATGAGGGGCTGTAGATGGTCATGTTCTCTCTCACAGTTTGGGGAAAAGAGCAGAGGTGGGGAGAGGGTGACAGACTGTGTGGCTTAAACTACAGAAATTTATTTTCTCACAATTCTGCAGACTGGATAGTCCAAGATCGGGGGCCAGCCTGGCTGGTTTCTGGTGAGGCCTCTCTTCCTGGCTTACAGCCAGCCGGCCGCCTTCTCTCTGTGTCCTCACATGGTGGAGAGAGAGAGCTCTGCTGTCTCTTCCTCTTCTTATAAAGACACCAGCCCTCCCCTTACGAACTCATTTAATGGTTGTCACTTCCTCATAGGCCCTCCCTCCAAATACAGTCACACTGAGGGTCAGGGCTCCAGCATACAACTGTGGGGCAGCGGGGAGGTGGACATAAATTTTCCGTCCATAACAGGATGAAGGACTGTTTCCTTCAAGCAGCTGAGAGCTGCAGAAAAAGTCCAGATACAGACATACCCTAGCGATATTGCAGGTTTGGTTCCAGACCACTGGAATAAAGTGAATCATGCAATAAAGTGAGTCACAAATTTTCTGGTTTCCTAGTGCATATAAAAGTTATGTTTATATTTTATTGTAGTCTATTAAGTGTGAAATAGCATTATGTCTAAAAAAACAATGTATATACCATAACTTAAAAGTACTTCATTGCTTAGAAATGCTAACAATCATCTGAGCTTTCAGCAAATTGTAATCTTTTTGCTGGCGTTGGGTCTTGCCTCGATATTGATGGCTGCTGACTGATCAGGGTGGTGATTGCTAAAAGTTGGGGCGGCTGTGGCAATTTCTTAAAATAAGACAACAATGAGGTTTGCCACATTGATTGACTCTTGCTTTCATGAACGATTTCTCTGTAACATGTGATGCTGTTGGATAGCACCTTATCCACAGCAGAACTTCTTTCAAAATTAGAGTCAAACCTTTCAAACCCTGCCACCGCTTTATGAAGTTGTTTGTGTAATATTCTAAATCCTTTGTTGTCATTTCAACAGTGTTCACAGCGTCTTAATCAGGAGTATGTTCTATCTCAAGAAACCACTTTCTGCTTATCCATCAGAAGCACCTCTGCATCCATTAAAATTTTATTATGAGATTACAGCAATTCAATCCCATCTTCAGGCTCCACGTCTAATTCTCTTGCTATTTCCACCATATCTGCAGTAACTTCCTCCACTGAAGTCTTGAACCTTTCAAAGTCATCCATGAGGGTTGGAATCAACTTCTTCCAAACTCCTGTTGATATTTTGACCTCCTCCCATGAATCACATTTTTTTTTTTTTTTTTTTGTGAGACAGAGTTTTGCTTGGTTGCCCTGAGTAGAGTGCAGTGGCATCATCACAACTCACTGCAACCCTCAAACTCCTGGGCTCAAGTGATCCTCCTGCCTCAGCTGGGATCCCAAGTAGCAGGGACTACAGGCATGCACCACCATGCCTAGCTAATTTTTCTTATTTTTTTTTTTTTTTTTTTTTTTTTTGAGACAGAGTCTCACTTTGTTGCCCGGGCTAGAGTGAGTGCCGTGGCATCAGCTTAGCTCACAGCAACCTCAGACTCCTGGGCTTAAGCGATCCTACTGCCTCAGCCTCCCGAGTAGCTGGGACTACAGGCATGCGCCACCATGCCCGGCTAATTTTTTTTTTTGTATATATATATTTTAGTTGGCCAGATAATTTCTTTCTATTTTTTTAGTAGAGACGGGGTCTCACTCTTGCTCAGGCTGGTCTCGAACTCCTGACCTTGAGCGATCCACCCGCCTCGGCCTCCCAGAGTGCTAGGATTACAGGCGTGAGCCACCGCGCCCGGCCAAATTTTTCTTATTTTAGTAGAGACGAGGTGTTGCTCTTGCTTAAGCTGGTCTCAAACTCTTGAGCTCAAGCAATCCTCCCGCCCTGGCCTCCCAGAGTAGTAGGATTACAGGTGTGAGCCACTGTGCCTGGCCCACAAATGTTCTTAATGGCATCTAGAATGGTGAATCTGTTCTAGGGGGTATTCAATTTACTCTGTCCAGATTCATCAGAGGAATCACTTTCTATGGCAGTTGTAGACTTACAAAATATATTCCTTAAATAATAAGACTCGGAAGTTAAAATTACTCCTTGATCCATGGGCTGCACAGTGGATGTTATGTTAGCAGGCATAAAAATAGCACTAATCTCCTTGTACATCTCCCTCAGAGCTCTTAGGTGACAAAGTGCATTGTCAATGAGCAGTAATATTTTGAAAGGAATCTTTTTTTTTCCTGAGCAGTAGGTCTCAACATTGGGCATAAAAAATAAGCAAACCATGCTGTAAACAGATGTGCTGTCAGCCAGGCTTTGTTATTCTATTTATAGATCACAGGCAGAGTAGATTCAGCATAATCCTTTCTCTTCATCAATGTTTTTTCTCTTTCATTTTTAGTTGACACATCATAATTGTACATATTTACAGGATACAGGGTGATATTTTGAAACATGTATATGATGTGTAATGATCAAATCAGGATAATCCACTACCTCAAACATTTATCATTTTTTTGTGTCGTGAACATTCAAAATTCTCCCTTCTAGCTTTTTGAAAATATACAATAAACTATTGTAACTGTATTCACCCTACAGTGCTGCAGAACACTGGAACTCATTTCTCCAATCCAGTTGTAATTTTGTATCCATTAACCAACCTCTCCCTATCCTCCCCTCCCTATCCCCTTCTCAGCCTCTAGTAACCACAATCTTTCTCTCTACTTCTATGAGGATATAGCATAATTCTTAAGGGCACTAGGATTTTCAGAATGATAAATGAGCATTGGCTTCAACTTCAAGCCACCAGCTGTGTTATCCCCTAATAAGAGAACTTGTCCTTTGAAGCTTTGAAACCATGTATTGACTTCTCCTCTCTAGCTATGAAAGTCCTAGATGGCATTGTCTTCTAATAGAAGGCTGTTTCATTTACACTGAAAATCTGTTGCTTAGTGTAGCCACCTTCATCAATTATTTTAGCTAGATCTTCTGGATAACGTTTTGCTGCTTCTATATCAGCATTTGCTGCTTCATCTTGAACTTTTATCTTGTGGAGGTGGCTTCTTTCCTTAAACCACAGGAGGCCATCTATGCTGGCTTCAGACTTTCCTTCGGCAGCTTCCTCACCTCTCTCAGCCTTCATAGAATTGAAGAGACTTAGAGCCTTGCTCTGGATTAGGCTTTGGCTTAAGGGAATGTTGTGGCTGGTTTGATCTTCTATCTAGACCACTATAACTTTCTCTAGATCAGCAATAAGGCTGTTTTGCTTTCTTATCATTTGTGTGTTCACTGGAGTAGCACTTTTCATTTCCTTTAAGAAAAATTTTTTTTGCATTCACAGCTTGGCTAAATGTTTGGCATAAGAGCTGAGTTTTCAGCCTATCTCAGCTTTCAACATGCCTGCTTCACTAAGCTTAATGATTTCCAGTTTTTGATTTAAAGTGGGGAATGTGAGATTCTTCCTTTCCCTTGAACACTTAGAGGCCACTGTAGGGTTATTAACTGGCCTGATTAAAGTATTGTTGTGTCTCAGGGAGGAGGGAGGCCTGAGGAGAGGGAACGAGATGGAGGAATGGCTGGTCGGTGGAATCAGAACACACACATTTGTCAGTTAAATTTGCTGTCTTATATGAGACCAGTTGTGGTGCCCCCAAACAATTATAATAGTAACTTCAAAGATCACTGATCACAGATCACCGTAACAGATATAATAACAATGGAAAAGTTTCAAACATTGTGAGAATTGCCAAAATGTGACACAGAGACACGAAGGGACCATATGGTGTTGGAAAAATAGTGCTGATCGACTTGCTTGACGTAGTAGAGTTGCCACAAACCTTCAATTTGTAATGAAACACAATATTTGTGAAGTGCAATAAAGCAAAGCCCAAGAAAATAAGGTATGCCTGTGATTGACACTAAAGTATTTTTGCTTTCATTTTCTGAATAATTATTTCAGAATTCTTGTTTTAAGTGAATGTATTTATGCACATCTGTCAATGGGTACCTATTTGTTGTGTAATGAGTTTGTGTGTTCAATTTTATGTTTTCTCTGTATTTATGTGTGTGAGTCTGAGTGAGGAGGCCTGTGGGGGGTGTGTGTGTAAAACTGGGCTTAGGCTGGGGAGCGTACTAATATAGTCTATTCTATCAGAAAAGCTGTCCTGACTACTCTTATAGCACCTTCAGATCCCAGACTAGACCCCTTCATCTCCCTCCTGACTCCCCTTGTTCTCTTTCCGCTACAACCAGTTCTATGTCCCAAATGTCTCTTAGTCCTTCTGGAATGACCTCTCCACCCGCCACTGCCTCTGCCTGCGTGCAGGCGTCACCATCTCTCCTGTGATGACTGCAACAGCCTCCTCAGCATCATCTTCCCTCCCACCTTCAAACCTTTCTTCCACTTTGAGAAAATTCGTGTTGCCTTCATATAAACTGAACCCCTATTTTGTTAACCTCCATTGCTCACTGGGTGTAGAAATTAGTCCAGAAGTCAAATGGCTTCCACGAGGACCCCATTATTGCATTACTGCAGTGAGCAGACTTGCAATTCACGTCTTATAATTAGATAAGCTGCTAATTGAGGAGGGACATGCCAACCTGATTTGAGTCTTGACAAAGTGATTAGAGCCTTAATCACAGGAGGTGAGGCATCAAGACTCCTAATCTGGTCTTGTCCCTGTTTACTGTCTTGGTGGCAGCCACCATGGGGATGGCACTGAACATTCTGGCCTGCAGTATGGCCCTTCAATGGCTGGGGCTGGGCCCAGGCCCATGGGAGGACGGGCCTCCTGATTAGGGATTTTTTTTTTCTTGCTTTGTTCTGGCCTTGACGTTTTTTGCTTTGGGAATGAATTTGGAGAGGGGCTTACAGAAAAATGAATTCATCCTCCCAGAGCTGGAGGAAGTCATTGTGTTTTTGAGGCAGCCTCTAGATCATTCTAAATCACCAGAAAAGCAATGTGATTCCACCACTTCTGCAAGGGTCTTGCTTCTTCCTTTCCTTCTTCCCTTCCTACCTACCATTCACTTAACTGCGAATTAGCTCCATGAGGTTGGTCTGTCTGACATGGTCCTCACTGTCTCTCTGGTGCTGAGAGCCTGGTGCAGAATTGACACTCAGTAGATTTTGTCATTGTAGGAATATGCCAGGTACTGTGCTGATACTGTGATAAAAGGTGAATCAGACACAGATTGTGCCCTTGAGGAGGACAGAGACAAGGGAACCAACAATTAAAATGCAGCAAGGTAATGGCAATGTGAGAAGTGAACACCATGCAGTAAGGGAGGGAGCTGAGGGGAGTGGAATCTGACTCTCCTGCAGTTAGCAATATTTCTTGGAAGAGGAGAGAACAAGCTGAGTCTTAAAGGCTGCATGAGTTTTCTAGGTGGGAAATTGGGGAAGGACATTCCAGGTGGAGAGAATAGCTCGGGCAAAGGTATGAAGGAGGCACAAAGTACCATAATGTGTGCAGGGAATTGCAAAATGTCTGGAGTGGCTGGAATACAGAGTATGAGGAGGCAAGCGGTGGGACATCTGGCTGGAGAGTCCAGTCCTGGAGGCAGGGCCTCTATGTCTGACTGTGTGTGTCACTTTGCGAGGGTGCCCAGCTGAGGGGGGTGGGGGGGTGGGGCTAAAATATAGGTCTCAGGTGAGGCCTGAGAATTTGCATTTCTTTTATGTTCCCAGGTGCTGCTGCTGCTGCTGGTTTGGGGGCCACACTCTGATAATTACTCATCTTGGCAACAGGAAGCCGTTGGAAAGGGTCAGGCAGGAAAAGTGGAGCTAAGCCCCAGGTGAGAAGGATCTATTTGTTGGGATTAGGGTTTCTGATGCTGCTTGTGAACCCGTTAGGGCAGCTAAATATATTAGGGAGAGTGGATACACAATATTCCCCATCCTGTCCTGCCAGGTGAAGTTTAATAGCTCTACTCATTTGAGTAGGAGTTCTATCAAAGGGCCTTCCTGTTTAAGGAGGTTTTTTCCACAGATGATTTAAGGAGCGGCCATATTATAATATTAAGAAGTTCACCCCTAGAGCTTTTAAATAGTGAGCTCCCAAATGATTTAAATGTTTGTTTACACTTTATTAATTACCCCCTGGAGAAGCTGGGGACTAGAGAAACCTAAAGCCACCAATGAAAAGATGAGTCATGCATGGTGATAAAGCTTCTTTGAGAACTCTTTTATTAGTTCAATAAATACTTGACTTCAAAATTATATTTTCTCTGTGTGTGTGTGTGTGTGTGTGTGTGTGTGGAGAGGGAGGGAAGGAAGGACGTGGAGCTGCGGAGTGTCAGGACCTCACACGTTGGTAAATGTTTGCTGAATGATGCTGTGACAAGCAGATTGCATGTGGTGATGGGGAAACCAGGGACAGTCTGAGTGAGGGAATCTGGACAGACTGGTTGTGTCTGGCTCTGGGCTGGGGTTTGGAATCTTGCTTGGGAGGCCAAACCTTCCTGGATCCCAGTTGTGTTTTGTGGCCCCCGAGCATAATAATAAGATGTCCGGGTGCATGGGGAGAGAATGGCTGTACCCTTCCTTCTCCTGGGGACTCAGGCCCAGCCTGCCCTTAGGTTGGGGGCTAAAGCTCAGAGGGGGTAGTCAGTGCAGGGAGTCCATCTTTATTCTCTAGTCGGAATATAGTCTCCAGGATAAACTAGCTGTGGCATGGGGTGGGGTGGAGAAAGTGGTCGCTGGAAGAGCATCCAAACTGATTATCTTTTGCCTATTTCCAACCTCAGCCCCAGCCTTTCCTGAAAGTTAAGGCAAGACGGGGGGTGGGGAGGTCGCTGTTACTCACTGATTGAGGTTGCCCATTAGGTGGCTTATGCTGGCTGAAGGGCTGCCACCCCCAACTACCTCGACTGTCACCAACCCCAGCCTGTCAGCAGCATGATTGGGAGAAGTAAAGCCTTGTCAAAGTCAGCCAGATGCTGCTCTAGGTGTCAAGGAGAAAAGGAGAGGGGACTATAGGGGAGGGGAGTCTACGCAGAAGCTGCAATCAAGATCAGGTTGTTCCTAATTAAGACAGCTCCAGGCAGTACATTTCCATAATTTCCCATTAAAGAGGTCCTGATGTATGAGTCATTGCAGGAGCTATGATTCCCCGAGTCAGCACTGTTCTGTGTCTGAGCCTCCTCAAATCAAAAAGCCAATCCATTTCAATCACCCAGGCTTTCTGAGCACCTGAGATGTGCCCGGCCCCGTGCCAGATGCCGTGCCCAGCCTAGAGAGGGACACGGCAATGAATATGGCTTTAGTCCCTGCTACCCAGGGCAAAGGCCTCAGCTAGATGCTGACCTTGGGGGAGGAACATGGATTCAGGAGCACTTGGGTGTAGGGCTCTTCCAGGTGGGCTCTGTGACAATGACCAGGAGGTAGTGTGGGACAGAGTGTACTGGATTTGTAGACAGGAGGTCTGACTTTCACTTAGCAAATCTTTGCTGGACTCATCTTGCCCAGGGGCTTGGGATTCTAAGATGAATTCAAGACAATTAGTGCCCTCAAGAAGGTGTAAAGGCAGGCATAGACACTACACCACAAATTGAGTTTAAGTGTGACAAGAGCTATTTATCTTTGTCAAGAACAAACTATTCTGGGAGCACAAAGGAGGGAGAGACTAATTCTGTCAGTGGATATGGGGTCGTTAAGAAAGTCTCATCCTTGGCTTCGTCAATTATTGTGGTATAATCTTAGGGGTCATATAACCTTTAGTGAGCCTCAGTTTCCTCATATGTAAAATGGGGATAATATAATCTATTCTCAGGGCTGTTGTGAGGATTTGTGACAGGCTGTATATGAAGGTCTTGGCAGAACTGGCTTTGTACTTGTTCCTGTGGGTGTCTCTGCTGACTTTTTAAGTGTGAACATCATAAGAGTAGAAGCTAACTGTGGGCTGCCCCAGCATGTAGCACAGCAGTCTCATGTCATCTGTCACCTGGCCTTTTTGTTTTGGTGTCATCCTGTGCATGGGTAAAAGGACCACACACCACAGTGGTCCTGGCAGATGTTCCTCTCTTCCTTCTCACTGAGGCTGGAAATGATGATTTTAAGTCATTAAGACAAGGTAATGTGATTTTTATTCTTTGGAAGAAGGCATGAAAGTGTGTCATACAATTTTGAAATATTTTTACCCCAAATAGATCTAAATACATGTCTTTAAGCTTGGCATCTCCAGTAACTTGAGACATCAACATTTGCATTTTATGGTGAAAATATTGAGTCTCAGAGATTATTCTAAGTTACCTAAGGTCACATAGGTATTAAACTTTGCAGAGCTAAAATTAAAAGTAATGTCTATAGAACTTGGAGGGCCAAGATATTTCTTTTAAAATCCTGCTGTCTTCCACACATGTGATTCTGTGACTCATACAGTGATGTATCCCCACCACTGATCTGCTCATTAATGACCCCATTTTGACTTCACAGTAGTTAAAAAAATGTTACATGTAATATGTCAGTAAATTCAGTTTGATTTCTGGTTCTAGCAAGATGGTAAATTAAAAATGCACAAAACTTCCCACATAAAAACACCTAGACAAGCTGGATAAGGCATAATAATAATAATTCAAAATGAATAGCTGAGTTTTCAAGAAAAAGGAAAACTCCCAGAGGCCCAAAATGAAGAGGGAACTGAAAAGAAAAGCAGTAAATACAGAGCTGAAGTTGTAGCTGGTGAGTGTGTGTGTGTGTGTGTGTGTGTGTGTGTGTAGGGGGTTATTGATCCTGATGATTTTGGGGCTTAGGTTAATACATCCACAGTGAGATGAGAGGAAAGTCTTGACCTCGCTTAAAGCAGAATGTTTGGCTTGAAACAATATGTGAGCTCACAATAAAAATTATAAAATAAATGAAGAAATGAATTATGCTGAATGAAAGTCAGGAGATGCAATAAAAAGGATAATGAGATATCTAAACATTTAAGACACTAAAACTTAATATGAAAGAGAATATATAAGGATTTTAAAAATTATCAATATATAAGAAAAGAATAAATAACTTTAAAAATTTCTAGAATAAAATTATAGCCATTGGAAATTAAAAAGTCATTAGATTTATTAAATAGCAAATGCAGTTGAAGGACAAATTAGTGAAATGGAAGGAAGATCTGAGGAAATTCCTCAAAAGCAAGACAGAGACACAAAGATATGAAAGAAAATTTATGTATGTGTGTGTATGTGTGTATACCATAGAGTAAACATAAGAATTTTATATAAAAACGTGTACCTGTGTATATATGTGTACATATATGTGTGTGTCTGTGTGTGTGTGTATTCCAAATGTACAGAATACCGAAATTAAGGCAGAGGCAATATCTAAAGAGTTAAAGAGATACTAGCTGATAATTTTTCAGAACTGATAAAAGGCAAAGAACTGCAGATTCAGAAATATAATGAATCCTGAGAATTATTGCAAAAAGGCCTCATTTTAGGGCAACTGTAGAGCTCTAAGAACAAAGAAAATCATACTAGCAGCAAGAGAGAAAAGACAAATTGCCCGTAAAAGAGTGACAACCAAGGCCGGGCGTGGTGGCTCACGCCTGTAATCCTAGCACTCTGGGAGGCCGAGGCGGGTGGATCACTCGAGGTCAGGAGTTCGAGACCAGCCTGAGCAAGAGCGAGACCCCGTCTCTACTAAAAAAATAGAAAGAAATTATATGGACAACTAAAATATATATATACAAAAAATTAGCCGGGCATGGTGGCGCATGCCTGTAGTCCCAGCTACTCGGGAGGCTGAGGCAGTAGGATCGCTTAAGCCCAGGAGTTTGAGGTTGCTGTGAGCTAGGCTGACGCCACGGCACTCACTCTAGCCCGGGCAACAGAGCGAGACTCTGTCTCAAAAAAAAAAAAAAAAAAAAAGAGTGACAACCAGATTAATCGCAGTCTTCTGAACTGTGGCAGTAGATTCTAGAAGACACTAGAATACCATTTCAAGGCTGAGGGAAAATAACTGTCAGTTGAGAATTCTTCTCCATTACCATTCCAAGAGCGAAGGTTAAGTAAAGGCATTATTAGATGAAGACTCTATAAATTACTACTGAATGACCCTTCCTTAAAGAACTACTCAAGGGTGTACTTCAGAAAGAATGCAAATAACCCCAAAAGGAAGAAAAGAGATGCAGAAAAATGACAATGAGCAAATAAGTCATTACAACTTTGTGTATATGCAAAGGATATACCCTTATTCTATAAAATAAGAACAATAAAAACTAACTTCTAAGGTATGCAAACAATACTGGATGGTAAGAACATGCATGATAAACAAAAGTGAAGTTAAAATATATTGTTTTTAGAAAGGATGGTAAAAAATAAATAAAATTTAGATATTGTTAAAATAAATATGCATGTGCAAAAATGAAGGGTAACCATTAAAAGAACAGACATTAGATGGCAGAAAGGGGAAATAAATAAAACTCAATCCAATGGAAGGCAGAAAAGAAGAAAACAGAAAAAAATTAGAGTAAGTAGGTAGAAACATAAGAAGGTAGAAACAAATGCAAATATATCAGTAAATTAAACAATTATAAATGGAACAAACCCACCCCTTAAAAGACACAAACTCTCAGATGAGCTATAAAATAAAATGCTGTTTATTAAAGAATTCTTCCTCCCTCCCCTCCCCTCCCCTCCCCTTCCCTTCCTTCCTTTCTTTTCTTTCCTTCTCTCCTTCTTTACTTCTTTCTTATAAAACATCTGTAATCATGTTTTGTGAACTGTCAGGCTATCTTTATTTTTCTATTTTCTTTATTTTGAGATGGGGTCTCACCATATCGTCCAGGCTGGTTTCAAACTCCTGGGCTCAAGTGATTTAGCTGGGACTACAGGTACATGCCACCATGCTGGGCTAAGGAGAGTTGCTTCTAAAACATAGGACCTGAGAATGATTAAAAATAAAGGAAATGGAAAATAAAATTTAAAAATAAAGAGGGAAAATATAGACAATAAAAATACCAATCAGAAGAAAACTGGTATAGATATATTAATATCTGACAATATAGGTTTTATTTTTGTTAAATAAAAAGAGGGTTGTTACATAATAATAAAACAATAAAGCAGGAAGATAAAATAATTATGAATTTATATGCAGCCTTAAAATACACAAAGCAACATTGATAGAATTATAAGACAAAATCTGCAAGCTCATAATCATCATGAAAGGCTAACATTTTTCTCAGTAATTGATAGACCAAATAGGCAAAATTTAATAGGGATATAGAAGATTTGAAGAACAAAATTAATGAGCTTAATTTAATGGAAATATATAGAACTCTAAACATAATCATTAGAGAACATAAATTCTTTTCAAGAATACCTGGAACAGTTCTAAAATTTGACCATACACTAAGCCACAAAGTAAAGACTTATTATCGAACAGCTGCATTTTCTGGTCCCAATTTAATAAAATCGGACATCATTAATGAAAAGATAATCAACTAATCCTTATTCATTTATGACTCAAAGAAAAAATAATTATTGAAATGAGAATTTTTTTAGAACTGAATGGCAAAACAAAAACAAAAACAAAAGCCAAACACATAAGGACACAAATGCTACAAATCCAAACTTGTGAGATGCAAGTGAAAAGTGCTTAGGGGAAGTTTACAGCCTTACAAGCAAAAATTAGAAAAAGGAAGATTAAAAAATAACGAGTTAAGTGTCCACTGTAAGAAGTTGGAAGAACCAAATAACTCTAAAGAAAATAGAAGGAAATAATAAAGTATAAACAAACAAACAAAAAGAGGAGATCTGGTTCTTTGGAAAAACTAATTGGATAGACACACCTCTAATAAGATTTAATGAGAAAACAAGAGCTAAGTTTCAAGTATATATTAGAATGAACATGGGATTTTAACTTTAAAAATCATAAAGAATACTATTAGCAACATCGTTCTAATGTATCAGGCAGCCTGTAAGCAGCATTGACTACTGCAGTAATTAGAAAGGCTTGTCACTTTGTCATAGATTTGGTTGGTAAGGACAAGACAAACTGGCAGTTTACTAATTACATAGACAGCAAAAGCAAGATCAGTAAGGTGTCAGCTCCCCATGTACCTTGTTCCCCAGGATGGCATCAAAACAAAGGATGCCAGGTGCCAGATGATAAGAGCAGTAGGTTGCTCTGTTGTGGGGGAGCCAATTCCAGACTACAGGTAAACAGTTTTATAGCCTGTAGATCTGCCCTCCACAGGGTGGGGGAGTGGTTAAGGTTGCACCAGAACTAGGCAGGCAGATGAGAAACTGCCTCAGAGAACCTCTTGCAAAATAGGGAGTGTTCCCTAAGATAGAGAGTGGGTGATAATCAGCCTTGTGACAGCTCCTCTCAAGACAGGCTGTCCGTGCCATGTTCTGGGAGGATGGCAGGGTGTTCTGCAAAGATTTAGGTTGGACTGGTTGTGCTTTGCCTATGTGGTCCAGATAGTTCTGTGCAAGGCCATGGTGGTGCTATGGCAGAGCTGCTCCCCTACATAACGCATTTGCAAATTTTGGCAAAATAGAGAATTACTTAGAAAAATGTATCATACTAAAAATGACTCAGTAAGAGTCAGGAAACTTGACTAGACCTATAATAATTAAATGAACTAGAATAGTAATTAGAAATTTATCTTATTCAAAAGATACTAGGCATAGATATTTTTATAGGGGAGTTCTAGGAAATCTTCAAAAATCTTCAGATAATCCCTCTTAAACTAATTCAGATAATATAAAAAGCGAGACAGCTACAGCTTGCGAGCTATTTAACCAAAAATGGACAAGGATAACACAGGAAATAGATTATAGAGTAATCTTCTTAACATAGATGCAAAATTCCTAGGTAAACCAGCTATTTATTAAGAAAAAATACAACCAAGTAGAGCATATCTCTGGAATTCAAAGATAATTCAATATCAGAGAATCTGTTAGCATAATGCTTTTCATTAACAAATTGAAAGGAAAGAAGTCATATGACTTTCTTAGTGCAGAAAAATAATTCTATAAATTTATTTATATATCATTTGTTATATTTATAATACATTTTATTGATATACTGTTGTTACTTATTAAAACTCTTAGAAAATTAGAAATAGAGGAAAATTGCCATGATCTGATATAGAGTACCAAAAACTAAAAATGTACATGGGAAAGTACACCTAAGATAATTTTGAAGAAGCAGCAGATTTGGGGGGAGGTGGTAGGATACTTCCAGACTTTTCATAAAGACAGCGTGTTATTGGGAGAGGAATAGATAAATAGACCAATGGAGCGAAATAGGAGAGCCCAGAAACAACCCTGTGTGTACATAGAGTCTTGAAATATGACAGAGGTGGCCTTATGAATTGGTGAGGATAAGGACTAATCAATAAACGAATGGTTATCCATATGGAAAAATAAAATTATATTCCCACATTTTACCTAATGCCAAAATATATTCCAGATAGGCTAAAGGTCTAAATGGTAAAAGCAAAACTGTAAAAGTTTTGGCAGAGAATATAAGAGATTATCTTTATGACAATGGGTTAGAAAAGAATTTCTTAAGTTATAAAAAGCAAAATCAGAAAAACATCGACTATGTTGACCACTTTAAAATTGAAAGCCACAACCATAAATCAAGGGAAATGACCAGACTCAGACTGGGAGAAGATTTCTTTTCAATCCAACAAGAATTAGCATTCAGTATATCTAAAGGACTCATTTAAATCAGAAAGAAAAAGAAAAAGCCAGAAAATCAGGCTAAGGATGTGAGCATACAATTTACAGATGAGGAAACCCAAAGGACCAATAAATGTATTAAAAGATGTTCCTGCTCAGCCTCACTGGCAAAAGTTATAAAGCAAATCATACCAAGTTTTTGAGAAAATGTGAGGAAATGGGAACTCATACACAGATGTGTGGGAGTACAAGTTGATACAGCTTCTTTTGGGAGAAATTTACAAAGACACTGTAGAGTTGAAGACCCATGTTGTGTCAGCCAGGGCTCTAGCAAAAGCAGGTGGCACGCTCAAATTTGGGAATTTGAGGAGGGTTTAATAATGTTACTATTTAGAAAGGTATGAACAAGGTACAGGAAAGGCGCAAGGCATAGGGCAGCACCCAGGAATTAGTGTTAGTGGGACCTGACCACCCTTAGGCTGGGGAGCAAAGTTGAGGAACAATTTATTGGAACCTGGTGACAGAAGGTGGCCTGTGACCGTCTGTGGAGGGGCCTAGCCAGCCTGCTGTGATCCCACAGGGAGGGAACTGGGGAAACAAATACCCTGACCTCACTTTCCTCCCGCTTCCAACCTCCCCTTGGTCCTCTTCAGTGGCCAAACACAAGGGGACAGGAGGCAAGGGAGCCTGCTGATAAGTCCACATACTCTGGCTTCCTGGGGACTGGAGCAGGATGGGAAAGCGTGGAGAGCACTCTCTGGAAGGGTGAATGGAAGATAATGAATCACACTCTCACCCCGTGACCAGCTATTTCATGCAGAGGAACATGTCCTAGAGAAACTCATACATTTATGCACAAGGAGATGTATATGAAGATGTTTATTGTAGCACTGTGGACAGCAGAGAAAAAGTGGAAATGACCAAATTGTCCCTTATTAGGTTGTTACATAACTGTGTTATATAAGTTGTGGTTTATTCATAAAATGAAATGTCATAATGCAGCTAAAGTGAGTGAACTAGATGTACATGCATCAGTAACTATAAATTTCAAAAACATAATGATGAGTGGAAAAAATGTTGCCAAAAACACATACAGCATGATAGTACTTATGGAAAAGCTGCACAGGCCTGTAACAAATTGTGTAAATTTGTACTAACAGTACAGAAATGTAAATAGGAAGGAAATATTCCAACTTTAAGAAATGATAGCCTCGGGCTGGAGGAAAGGGAAAAAGATAGGGGTACTCTAGCTGTGTATTTTTTATTTTTCGTTTTTAAGTTGAGCTGAAACAAATATGGCAAATTGTTAACATCTGTTTAATCTCAGTGGTGGGTACGTGAGTGAGTTATTTACTATTTAGTCTTATTTTCTGTATGTTTGAAATATCTTATAATTAAAATTTCAAAAACAATAAAGGGTGAATGATTTGACAGATATTTAAAACATTTAAAAATAGCTAAATTTCACATTATCTAAAGCAGTATTTGATAAAGTTTTTCTGTAAAGGGCAAGAAAGTAAATCTTTTTGGCTTTGTGGGCTACACAGTCTCTCCAAGCTATGTAGCTTGAAAGCAGCCATTCACAATATATAAGTGGATAGATGTGCTGTTTTCTAATAAAGCTTTATTTATAAAACCAGGTGGCTGGTAAGATCTGGCCCACAGGCCATAGTTTGCTCACCCCTGATCTATTGAGTCTACACATCAGGTATATGTCTTTCCCCCTAAAATGTGTTTTAAATAAAGCTGCGTTGTATAGCTATACTCCCAACCTACAATACTCCACATTGACCAATAGCATTTTTGTTGTTTAGACTTCTCGCCACTGGTCAAGCTACATGGCTGAAGAGTGGGCCCTTGTCTGTCTTCACTTTTGTTTTGCTGTGGGTGTCAGAGGTCTTTCTAGGCTTCACTTAAGCCTGTTTGTATGTGCACTTTGGAAGAGCTGAAAGTGCTGAGCCCTAGAGTTACCTCTAACTTAAGCTAAGCAGAACTAACAAAACAACGAAGGTTTAGCAGACATTTTTCTTTTTTTTTTTTTATTATTTCTTGTACAATGATATGAAATAATATGGGAAATATTCATGATAAATTATTAAGTGAACAATGCAAGTTAAAAACAACAGTTTCATATTTTTTTTTCCCCACCCCCCCCTTTCCCGAGTCAGCACCTTCAAGTGTTACCACTCCCCAAACGGTGCGCAATGCACTCATTGTGTAGGCATACTCCCATCCCCTCCCCCACCCCACACCTCAGTCTGATGTCCAATTGGTGTCGTTCCCAGATTTGTATTTAGGTGATGATCAGGGAAACCAATTTTCTGGTGAGTACATGTGATGCTTGTTTTTCCATTCTTGGGATACTTCACTTAATATAATGGGTTCCAACTCTCTCCAGGAGAACCATAGAGATGTCATATCTTCATCATTCCTTATAGCTGAGTAATATTCCATGGTATACATATACCACAGTTTACTAATCCAATCATGTATTGATGGGCATTTGGGTTGTTTCCACATCTTTGCTATTGTGAATTGTGCTGCTATAAACATTCGGGTACATGTGTCTTTGTTACAGAATGACCTTTTTTCCTTTGGGTATATGCCCAGTAATGGGATTGCTGGGTCAAATGGCAGGTCTACTTGAATCTGTTTAAGATACCTCCATAATGCTTTCCACAGGGGTTGCACTAGTTTGCAGTCCCACCAGCAGTGTATTAGTGTTCCTGTCTCTCCACACCCACGCCAACATGTGTTGTTGTGGGTTTTTTTGATAAAGGCCATTCTCACTGGGGTTAAGTGATATCTCATTGTGGTTTTGATTTGCATTTCCCTGATGATTAGAGATGTTGAACACTTTTTTATATGTTTGTTAGCCATTTTTATATCTTCTTTTGAAAAATTTCTATTCATGTCCTTTGCCCACTTTTTGATAGGGTTGCTTGATTTTTTCTTGCTGATTTTCCTGAGTTCTAAATAGATTCTTGTTATCAGTCCTTTATCTGATGTGTAGTATGCAAAAATTTTTTCCCATTCTGTAGGTGGTCTGTTTATTCTCTGGACTGTTTCTTTGGCCGTGCAGAAGCTTTTTAATTTAATCATGTCCCATTCATTTATTTTTGTTGCTGCTGTGATTGCCTTGGGGGTCTTCTTCATAAATTCTTTGCCTAGGCCAATGTCTGTAAGAGTCTTTCCTACATTTTCTTCTAGAATTCTGATTGTATCACGCCTAAGGTTTAAGTCTGTTATCCACCGTGATTTGATTTTTGTGAGAGGTGAAAGCTGTGGGTCCTGTTTCAGTCTTCTACAAGTGGCTAACCAATTCTCCCAGCACCATTTATTGAATAGGGATTCTTGTCCCCAGAGTATATTCTTTCCCGCTTTGTCAAAAATTAGGTGCCTATATGAGGATGGTTCTATATTTGGATTTTCTGTTGTGTTCCACTGGTCTGTGTCCCTGCACTTGTGCCAATACCAGGCTGTTTTAAGAACCACGGCCTTGTAGTATTGTTTGAGGTCTGGCAAATTAATACCTCCCATTTTGTTTTTGTTGCTTAAAATTGCTTTTGCTATACGGGGTCTTCTTTGATTCCATACAAAGTGTATAATTATTTTCTCTATGTCTGTAAAGAATGATGTTGGTAATTTAATAGGGATTGCATTGAATCTGTAGATCACTTTGGGTAGTATAGACATTTTAACAATGTTGATTCTTCCGATCCACGAGCATGGTATATTTTTCCATCTATTTGCAAGTTCTGGTTTAGCAGACATTTTTCAAACATGTAGGAATCATTAGGAAGCTGTCCTGACTTAGAAATCTGGTGTATGATTGGGATTATCTAGTTGGTTTCCTTTTACGGGCTTAAATAGAGGCACCTTAGTGTGGTGGTTAGGGACATGGATTCTGGAGCTAACAACAGCACCCATCACAAAGAGAACCCAAACCTGTTTCAGTCATCTCATGCGGCATAGCAAGGCTCTCCAGGGCAGTGGCTTAAAAACATTTATTTTGCTCCCAAATCTGCGAGTAGAGCAGGTTCAGCTGGGCAGTCCTTTCTCCAGCTCTCTCAGTGGTGGTGGGGGCTGGGGTCATCTTGAAGACTGCCTCTCAGTCTGGGGCCGGCGTTGGAACAGGAGACCTCGCTCTCTCTCTCCATGTGGACTTTCCACAGGCCGGTCTCAGAGTTGTCCAACTGTCTACTGGCTAACAGTTTCCAAAGCTCCCAAGAGAACTAACAAAACTGGCCTTTTCTCACCTAGCCTCTAAAGTCATGGATGCCACTCTTGCCACGTTCAACTTAATTCCCCATGGCAGTCACAGAGGCTATGAAGATGAATATGCATGTAAAATATATGTTAATATACGTAAAGCTCTTCAAGCCAGTACTTGGCACAGAGTAAGTGCCACATGTAAGTGTTTGTTTAAAAAAAAAAAAGAGAGAGGAAGAAATTGAACATACAGGGATTCCTGAATTTTCTAGCTGGGGACTTTAATACTTACCAATAGACACTGGTCCATGAAAGATAATATGCCTCCTCCCAGATTCCACCTGCTGCTGCTGCACTCATGCCTTTCTCTTCACCGCCCTTTCCTTCTTCACTTCCGGACAGATCTGTCTCTCCATAGCTACGTACTATCAAATGTGTGGACCTCGAGCCTTCCCTTGAATTTATTCTCTCAGTTATTCAGCAACCATTGATGGAGCACCTCCCATGAGCAGGGCACTGCTAACGGTGCCTGAGATAGACAGTGACGAGGCCATCTGTGTCTTCTGCCAGCATCCATGAGACTGTCACAGGCCAACTTCTTAGCTTGCAAGTAGAGGGAAATCTCAGGCCCTGCACCAAGCTGGACACCAAGCAGTGGGATATTTATGACCCTATTATAGACCCACAAGATGAATGCGTGTGTGTGTGTGTGTGTGTGTGTGGTGTGTGTGTGTGTGTGGGGGGGGGCAGGGCGGGGGGGGGGTGAGGCTTAGCAGAAGGACAGTGGACACGGAATGAGGATGTGTGGGTATGCCTGGGGAGGGCCATCAGAGGAGGCGCCATAGGAGAGGTGCCATTTGAGTTGGGCTCAAAGGTGAGCAGGTATTCTCCAGGCAGACGCTGTAGGGAAGGGCATTTCCAACAAAGGAATAGGATGTGCTAAGGCCCAGAGGAATGTTTGGGGACTGTGGGCAGTTAGATAAGAGTAGAAAGAGTAGAGAGGCAGCTCCAGGAATCCAGCCCAGAATTCCCAAGTTACCCCTACGCAGGCGGCCTTTGGCAGCATCATATGGTGCCACAGAAAGGACCAGAGCTTTGAAATCAGATGGAGCTGAATTTGAATCTAAGCCATGGCACTTGGGTCCTCTGTGACATAAGCCATTTAATTTCTCTATACTATAATTTTCTCATCTATAAAATTGTGAGAATAATATCTTCCTCACAGAAGATAGGGATGAGATGAGATGATGTATGAGAAAGCACTTGGCATTGTGCCTGGCATGCTGTGGTTACTTGGAAATAGGAATATTAATACTTACCCCCTTTATAGAGCTTCTGTAAGGGGTGTGTGTGTGTGTGTGTGTGTGTATGCAGCACACATAAATACGCGCACATAACAAGTATAAAACAAGCAGTTATACATGGAGGTTCCCTTTCCTCCTATTGCCTAATACTGTCTTCTTGCCACCGAAATGGCTTGTGTCACAGTGAATAATGGGAAGCAAGTTAAGGTGGAGGAAACTAAACCCCTGGGTCCAAACTCTAGCTCTGCCACTTACCACCCAGATGATTCTGGCAAATCACATCCCCGCTCTGAACCTCCATTTTATTATCTGAAAAATGGGAGATATTAATACCTAACTCACAGGGTCAGTATGAAGATCAAATGGGGGTAATAAATCTAAAGTGACTGGCATAGGTCTTAAGTTCTCAAAAACTGTGGTATGAAATTGCTTTGTATGGCATAAAACACACTGTACAAATGTAAGAGGTTATGATTTTATTAAGGCAAAATTCATGTTTTCAAAGGTTAATGGCTTTTTCAAGCCGAGGTTTCACTTTTCTGCTGACTGTGTTGTTGGGGATGGTGTGGAAGAACAACGCCTTTACTCCTTGTACTGTCTGGGGACTAACGCTGCTCCCTGCACAGTGCACAAAGCCACACAGCAATCCCCCAATGTCAAAACAAAATGGGGCAGCGTCACGTCTTGATGTCCCAGGGGAGAGAATATGATTGTAATTGTGTGAAATTTAATGAAACAAGAAATATGGGCAGTATAGTTAACAAGTTACATTAAGTGTAAAACATACCTAATGATTCTAAATTTAAATTTGAAATGTGAAAATTTTCTATGGAGACCATAAATTAAGAAAATTGTGAGCGCCATCTTGTGGTGAGATCTCTCTTAAATCACCATATTGGAGAACGCTCCTTCCTCTACACAGGATCTCTAAAAAGGCAGAGAACTGTCTATCCATCCATTCATCCATCATCCATCCATCCATCCATCCATCCTCCCATCTACCTATCCATCCATGTAATTAATAATCCTTTCAATCATTTGTTCATTTATTCTGCATTTATTGAATGCTTTCTATGTTTTGGTCTGAGAGATGCCAGGACCCTGCTCAGAAGCAGCCCACAGAGGGTGATGGTAAATATGGGAGAATCAACAGTGCTGGGAACCGTGCTGGAGGGCACTTAATCCAATTGTTGTTGAGGTGGAAGAGACAGGCAGGGAAGGCCTCCCGAGGGAAGTGGCAGCTCAGCTGAGATGTGAAGAATGATAAGAGCATGTCATATTAAAGGGGATGTCTCCTGTGTTCATTCTCCTCTTGGGGTGGATGTAGGTGAGAGAAGAGACAGACTCTAGAGCCCTATTAGGGCTACTTTTTCTGTGCAGCCACATGCATTGGTGGCCTTCCAACCTCTGCCTTAATAGTGATGACAAATCAGAGGGTGTCCGGAAGACAGAGATCAGGGTGTGAGAGGACACTTAAAGAGACTGGGAAGAGCTGTGAAATGAAGTGCCTGGCAAGTGGGCACGTTCTATTACATAAGATTAATGCTACCCATTAATATTAGAAGGTATTAACAGCTGCCATTATGTTGGGTTTTTCATTTAATAGAATTTGTTATATCCACATCAGCAGAGCTGTGTTAGTGTGGGCTGTTGGCCAAGCTGTGGGAATGGCCTCATTATGTGTGCCCAGACACATAATGGTATTCTGCGTTGGGAATATACCTCTATTACCCGTTACAGGTTGTTAACTGATAAATGTATTACAGAAAAAAATGCCCAGCAGCAAGCTGGTTAAATTGGCCCGTGCTTGGCCCAAAGCTGAAGAATGAATGGGCCTTTGACAATCAGTGAATCCTCTGTTCCTTTGCAGCAGCCTGGAATCATGTTTGCCGTAGCAAGGCACACAGTGGCTTCTGCAGGCCTAAGCCGGGCTTGCCATTTTCAGAGCAAGTGCTCTTCGGTTCAGCACTGTCCCCACCACTACCTGTCATCTCTTGACTTCAAACTGAGTGTCCCTTCTCTTTTGCGTCATCCTTGCTCTACTGTTTTCCTTATGATAGAGAAGTATTTCTCTATACTCTTGTCTTCAGTACCATTGAAAACAAATGAGAGATAGACCAAAAGGGGTTGTATGTTTCAAGAAAAATAGTAGAAAACATATTTCTTTGCGGGATTAAGAAACATTCTTATGTGTTTAATATAAATCAAGTGTGTCCATATGTAAAATCTTATCCAGATTATTTTCTTGGGTTTTGTGGGCATTTGCTTCAGCGTATGCAGGAGCCTTCCTGGGCAGTGTCCCAGAGCAGGCCTCACTGACCTGGCTTGTCACTTTGTCCCGGGTGGCACCCCCTTCGCAGATCCCAGTGCTACCCGTATGCAGTCTGGCCGCATGTAAAGGGCCATGGGTGGGGCTTAAGGGCAAAGCCCTAACATGTCAACAGTTTCTTCTAATGGGTTCCTTGCTTCAATTCTGTCGTTTAGCTCAAGTCAAAAGCAATGTGATGTTTTATTGGGATGGGCTTGGTGTTTTATTGTCTATGGTCAGTTATGTCTAAAATAATTTGTTTTCTCTGTGGCCAGCAATTGATCGATGGTGCATTCACCAGTCCGGCTTCTGCCTCTCAGCCCTCACCACTCCCCAGCAAGGGCTGTGGATGTCCAGCTGCAAGCTCTGCCCTCCAGTCCTATTGCAGTGGTGGCAGGGGGAGGAGACAAAGAAACCCCGGGGATGGGCGTTAGGTCTGTCCTGCTGCCTGGGTGGAATGAACTAGATCTGGTGCTGGGCTTCTACTTTGTCCCTCTGACCAAATGCTAGCCCGTGAGGACTTGCCCTGAGAACCTTCTAGAACTTTCTGCTCTATTCCTGTTTAGAGCTGAAGGCCCTTTCAGCATTCTTCATGGGCATGAATAATGAACAAGGAGGTCATCAAAAAGTAAAGAAGTCAGTCTGACCCTTAGAATCTACTAGCCACACCCACTGGCCAGTAGGGGACAAATGCAACTGTATTAGAGAAATTGATGATGTAATATTCAGCAAACAAGACAGCTTCAAGCTCTTAAATGATGTATAGTCTCTTTTTCAAGGAAAACAATGCTGAGAAATTATTTTATTATCATAATTAACTTAAATATGTACAGCTATTAAACTAAGTATAATCTTAAAACCAAAACACATGTATAAATTTAAGTATAAACAATATTGTACAAACCTTAACATTCAGATAAACTTCTACAGATTTATAAAATACGAACAAATCCACAAAGCCAATAAAATTCAGATTAGTCTTTATTTAATATGGTGGAGGATGTTGGTTTACTAAAATGAAATCATTGTGGGTGGGGTCCTGGCAGCAATGCACAGGTGCGTGTGAAGTGGCCATGACTCTGCTGAATATGACGCATGCCACACAGTGACTTGGTACAGCCACCACCTGCCTCATCCTACATACCATGGCACCTTCCTTTCTACGAGGTTGTGAGGTCATTTGTTCTTCACTTGACCATGATCCTGCCAACTGTGCTGAAGTCCACCCTGTTTGTTTGTCATTAGCCTGAGACAGTTAAAGCAGTTTTATGGCTCCTGTGTGGTCATAAACACAAGCCTAGATGTGGACGTAGAAATTCTGTGGTTTGAGCTGGTCATTCAGTTGATCCACAAGATACATGTATTGATTATTTTTAGATATCCACCAATATTAAAACACAAAATTAAAAAACAATGTCAAAATCTCATGAACCCATCATTGTTAATATAGTGGTAGAAAAACAACAACAGCAACAACAACAACAACAACAACAACAACAATAAAACCTCATGAACCCAGAGAAAATGTCCAAAGGCCCTAGTTTGAGAAATACTGGCATGAAAAACCCAATGGCATGACAGTCTCCCTGGCATGGGGCAGGAAAATGAGAGAAGGGCTAGGGCCTTAAACTGTCAGAGGGTGACCAGGTCAGTGTCTATCTGCTCTAATCTACATCTCCTCAAAGCTGGTCTGTTCTCAGATTTCCTGGGGAAACTGAGGCAACTTCATTGCTCATTTGAGTTCTGATCCTCATCTGTTTTTCTGGACTTGGGTGTGTGCTGCCGTACCTCTTCAGTAGTGACTACTTGCCACCCTGCCTAGTGCTAGGCACAGGAATTAGGGGTTTGTAGTGGAATCTAGCCACGCATCCAGAATTACAGAGTGGAAACCCTACTCTGAAAAGTTTTCATGATATTTCTATATTTGGATATATGTGTGCATTATCAGGAGAATTTTAGATAACAGCCATTGGGAGGGCCCAAGAGAACTGCATAGATTTCTGGTTGTAAAGGATTTTTCGGAGTAAGGAAGGAACTCTGGCCAAGGAAATGTTCAGACATCTACCAGGAATCTGTGAGCTTGGCTGCCTTTTATGGGATGGACAGCTCTATAACTGGCATTGATGACCCTCAAACCCATAAATAATTCTGAGTTGTTGCTAAAACATGTTATTTCTAGCCTCCAAATACTGATCCACTTGGGAGAAAATGAGGCAGTGTTAACACAAGATTCACGGGGTCTGACCCTAAAGTCCTGCTGACAGGCTTGGTTCACCTGCGGCTCACCCTCCATGGTCTTTGGCCAGTCTATCCATGATCATCCTAGCCCCAGATGGGACTTTCTCTTGCATCCTGGAACCACATGCCCGCTATAAGAGTCCAAAGACCAAATCTCAAGAAGTGCTTCAAATTGCTCTCCAAGTGTTTCCTACAAACCTCATTTGGACTGACAATGCACTTAACAATTTAACTTACCACCCTATTTTCCCTGAAACTCAATACTCTCAGCTGAGTTCTACTGGCTGTAATTCTGTAATCACAAACATTTTTAGAATAAAGTGGAATGTGAAGGAATGAATGGTTGTGTACACACCTACAGTAAGGTATGTGTAGTGGTTAGAGATCAGTTCTGGACAATTGCAAAGATGTGGAATCAACCTAAATGCCCTTCAATTTGTGAGTGGATTAAGAAAATGTGATGTATGCATCTACCATGGAGCACTACTCAGCCACAAACAGGAATGAAATAATGTCATTTGCAGCAACTTGGATGGAACTGGGGAACATTATGCTAAGCGAAGTATCTCAGAAATGGAAAACCAAACACCATATGTTCTCAGTAATAAGTGGGAGCTAAGTGAAGGCTACACATGGGCACAAAGCGATATAAAGGACATGAAAAACCAAGAAGAGGCAAGGTGGGTGTGGAATCAAAAACTTACCTTTTGGGTATAATGAACACTATTCCAGTGATGTGTACACCCAAGACCCTGACTGAAGCATTATACAAGATGTCCATGTAACAAAAACATTTGTACCTCCTTAATTAATATTTTGAAAAAAAAATTAATATGTACAATAAACAGGCCAAAAAAAAAAAAAACACAAAAAACAAAAGGAGATAAGTTCTGGAATCAGACAGGCCTGAGTTTCAACTTTGTCTTGCCATGCAGGAGCTGCATGAATTCAGAGAAATTACTTACTTTTCTAGGACTTAGTTTTCTATGAATAGGGATCATCATAGTATCCGTTTCATAATGTTTTTGAGAGGACTAAATGAGATAGCGTGTGTCTAGCACATAATTGGCACTCAATAAGTGATAATTTATTATTTTTATTGATCATGTATATATACAGGCCTACGGATTAGGTGCAAAGGATATAAAAATCTCTATCCTCAAGTAGTTCACAAGAGATCTGAGATCTTTTCAGGATCCATTCAGAGCGGAACCAATAGTCAGACTGATTTGATGTCAAACAACTGAATTTGGGACCAGAGCAAACAAAATTCCCCCTCCCCATCACCCAACCCTGGTTAGGATGGGATTAATTGGATAGCCTGTGTTCTAGAGTTAGACCGCATATTGAGGCTGAGCATTGAGGTGGGGAGACGGGAGAATGGCAAGTCTAATGTCCACAGTCTCATAGCTCACACTTTGCCTAATTTGGAAAGTCTCAGCACGGTAGCAGATGAGGCCCCTCAGCCCTGGTTGTGCAGCCCTGAAGTGCAGTGAAGGAGCTGTGTCCTGGCAACGGCGATAGCACAGTGAGGTAGGAGGGAACCTCAGGCCATCTTTCCTTCCTAATGGCCAGAAACATACACCTCAGGTAGGATTCACAGAGATGTCATTTGATTCTTTGTTTGGAGCTCCAGCGAAGCCCAGACCGACACATTAGCCAGGAAGTAATATGCCTTCTTTCTGCAATGGCTGTCCATAATGCATTCAAATCCAGAAAAAAAAATAAGAATTTGTTCAAAATCTATCAATCGGGCCATTTTCTCAATGACAAACAGATGGTTCCTTTGAGTTATTCAGAGGAAGAACATTTTTTTTTTCCTTTTGTTCATCTCAGTTTTTATGGTTTAAAAGAATTAGTGTTTAATCCCAATTCTAAAATTGTTAATTAGTTTGTATTTGCTTCACTAAATCTGTTAAATAGACTTTTATCACTTCAGCTATATCTCCCTGGCAGCATCCGGTGTCAAGTTTGCAGAAATAATGTTGGTTTTACAGCCAAAAATCAGAGGTTAAACCTCCAGGACTACAGATGTGACAGTATTAAAGGGAAATTCATCACCCCAAAAGCTTTCATTCCCATACAGTTTAGAATCAGCCCGAACGTGAACTGATGTTCTGTTTTCCCTTTCATTCTCCGGGAGCACTGTGGCTCAGTTCCTTTTTGATTTATGCGTGTGGTGGTTGCTGATGAGAACTCCCAGGGAGACCTCAGCCTGCCCCAGCCGTAGGCTTGGGAAACAGTGGAGGATCTTCCTCAGCCCCTTTTCTGTTGCTTTCAGGTTCTTCCACGCAGAGGTAGGGCTGTCCATCAATCCAGTTGACAAAGGGCTTGTGTACGTAAGGACCGTGCAGACACAAGCTCTGGAGCGTCACCTACCGGCAGGGGGCGGAATAATCTCAGAGCCGCCAAAGTCAGGCAGCATCTGCTGTAAACTAGCAGCTTTGAAGTAAATCAGAGCACTTGGGGGAATAACTAAATGAAAGACAGAACATAATCATAAAGGCTGGGGAATCTGAGTAGTAGGGAGAAGCTGTCGGGAAGCCATCAATTTAGGTCCCTGTGGTAGGCTGAATAATGGCCCCCAAAGATACCTACTTCTGAATCCCCAGACCCAGGGAATGTTCCTTTATATGGCAAAGGGGACTTAGCAGATGTGATTATATCAAGCATCTTGTGATAGGGAGATTGTTCTGGATGACTTGGGTGGACCCTAAATGTAATAATCACAAGTGTCCTTATGAGAGAGGCAGAGGGAGATTAGACAGAAGAGGAGACGGCGATGTGATGGTGGAGGCGGAGACTGCAGTGATGTGCTTTGAAGATGGAGGAGGAAGCCACAAGGCGGGGATGCAGACAGGCACCAGTGGCTGAGAAACAAGGCAATGGATACTCCTCTCCAAGCCTCCGGGTGACATGAGCACTGCCAACTGCCCTACTTTAGTCTCATGGAACTGCTTTTGGGCTATTTACTACAGAACTGTGAGAGAATAAATTTCTGTTGTTTTAAGTCACATGCTAGTGGTAATTTGTTACAGTAGCCCTAGGAAATGAACACAGTATCTTTTCCTTGTCTAATGCCAAAGAGTTCCCCTTCAGCTGTCGGAGGTGTTTTACAGGGGCAAGGGGAGGTAGCGGGGATCAGCATAGTGCATTCCTGTCCCCAAGAGGAGCTCCCTTTCCCAAGTCCATCTGTAGTATAGGTAGGAGCAGCTGCAGCTTGAAGCAGAAATAGGGCTAGCAGCTGCGAAGCCCTGTGTGGTTGAGGAAGAACGTTTCTGAGCATCATGGACCTATGCAGTAGCAGGCAGAGAGTTTGAGAATTCTCTGCAATTGACATATTTGCATAAATATTAGGAGGAGGCCAAATTAGCATGGAGAGGAGGCTGGAGAGCAGAGGTGATCAAGAAAGAGGATCTGAGTAGGGACGAGGCCAGACGCGTCACCTTAGCACCTCTGGTGGAGGGGGACTGGCTGTGAACAGCCAAGTTTCTGTGGCCTTGCCCTTCAGGTGTTGCTGTGGAGGGTGGGAGGGGATCTGTGTGCAGAGCTCTGGAGCTACCATCTGATTTCACTCAGAATAACTCTATTTGTTAAACACATTAGACTTCCAGGTGGGATTTCATTTAAAAAAAATTCCACTAGTAGAAAAAGATTTTTTTGGTAACTTATAATTGTGGTATAATTTTATTTTATTTTATTTTTTTATTTTTTTTTTCAATTTAATTTTACAGAATCAAAGAGTCTAACAGTATATCTTGTTAGATACGGTATGTCCTCATAATGTATACATTATTTCTTGTACAATGATATGAAATAATATGAGAAATATTCATGATAAATTATTAAGTGAACAGTGCAAGTTAAAAACAATAGTTTCATATTTTTCCCCACCCCCCCTTTCCCGAGTCAGCACCTTCAAGTGTTACCACTCCCCAAACGGTGCGCAATGCACTCATTGTGTAGGCATACCCCCATCCCCTCCCCCACCCCCCACCTCAGTCTGATGTCCAATTGGTGTCGTTTCCAGATTTGTATTTAGGTGATGATCAAGGAAACCAATTTTCTGGTGAGTACATGTGATGCTTGTTTTTCCATTCTTGGGTACTTCACTTAATATAATGGGTTCCAACTCTCTCCAGGAGAACCATAGAGATGTCGTATCTTCATCATTCCTTATAGCTGAGTAATATTCCATGGTATACATATAGTTGTGGTATAATTTTAAAAGTACAAAAAATTGCAATAGTACAAAGAATTCCCATATACTCTTCGCCCAGATTTAACAAGAGTTAGCATTTTGACCCATTTGCATTATTATTTGTTCTCTAAGTTTCTCTAAGTTTTTTTCTGAACCATTTGAGACTAAGTAGGCATTATATTCCTTTACTTCTAAATATATCAGTGCATATTTTGTAAGATCAGGACATTTTGTTATATAACCACAGCACAATTATCAAAACCGGGAAACTTGACATTGACAAAACGTTGTCATCTATCCGCAGTCCAAATTCAAATTTTGTCAATTGTCTTTATAGCTGTTTTTTCCTCCTGGTACAGGATCTGATCCAGGTTCCCACATTGCATTTAGTGGTCATGTCTTTTCAGTCTTCTTTAATTTGGAACATTTCCTCAGCTTTTGGCCTTGACATTTTGGGAAGAGTACAGGTCAGTAATTTTATAAATTGTTCCTCAATTTGAGTCTGTCTAATGCTTCCTCATGATGAGATTCAGATCACGGTTTAGCTTGAATAACACAGATGCAATGTTGTGTCCTTCTTAGAACATGGCATCGGAAGGCATGTCATGTTGCTTTGTCTTATATCATTGGTGAGGGTAGCATTGATCCCTTGGTTAAGTTGGTGTCCTCCAGGTTTCTCCACTGTAAGTTATTATTTTCCCCTCTATAATCCATAAGTAGTTTGTAGAAATATACTTTAAAACTATGGAAATATCTTGTTCAAACTATCTGGTTATCAAACTATCACCTACTAGTTTTAGCATCCGTTGATAATTCTCGCTTGTGTCAAAAGACAAAATTAAAACAAATTTAGTTTAAAGATAGAATTGGCTTTTATTTGCGATTCCAGAATCGGGCAACACCTCATTAAGAACGAGTGTTCCGATGAGCTGCACAGAAGATGGCTTTATAGGTAGAAAAGGGCTGAGGAAAGCAGAAACAGAACGAAAAGCCAATTGGTTGTTTCAAAGTTACGTTCCTTGTAGAGTTAAAACAGAGGGGTCTTCCTTATTGTGCTGACTCAAGTTGACTAGAATCTCCTGTTTTTTTGGGGAAACTTGAACATTTCAAAGTTCAGTTTGATTATGTGGCACTTAGCACAAGTGACCCCATGCTGGTTTGGTTGGTCAGCCTAGAGCAGGAGGCTAGTCCAATGCAATGGCCTCCCATAAACTGTGGTTCACACTTGAATAATTATTGATATAATGATTGCAAAATGGTGATTTTTCTAACTCCATTAATCCTCTACATTAATTTGTCAGCATAATTCTAAAACGCTGGGTTTACAGGCATGAGCCACCTGGCCCAGCCCTGTTGGTATAATTTTATAAGAAAGATCTTTCCCTTATCTCCCATTTATTTAGTCATTTATTCAATTATATCAGTACACACTCATAGAATCTTATTTTATTCAATGGGTTACAAGACATTACTATCACCATATATTTTGATGGTCACATTAACCCAGATTTGGCTAGTGGAAGCCCCCTCACATTGGTTCCTATGTTTTTTAATATGTTCCTATCATTTTTTGGAGCAATTCTTTACTTTCTGTGATGAGATATTCCAGGTCCTTCTTGTCTCAGCTTTGGAATCAGCTATTTCTTCAAGAAATCCTGGTTCCTTATATTACTATAAGACATAATGTTTAGAAGATCTGGGTAGTACATGTGTTCATTGCTACTGGTGTACCATAACTTCTAGGCCTTTTCAATTTACAGATCTAGAAAACATGCACATGTGCATACACACACACCCCCCTATCTATCTATCTATCTGTCTGAGACTTCTAATTCCAATCCTTCATCACAGGGTTCATCCTAAGCTTCTCCGATTCCTTACCCGTAACAGCTACTCTCACAGTGAGAAACCTCGCTCCCACCATTTCAATCTATTTATTCATTTGCTCAATTCTACTTTTCACAGTATGTAGTTTCAGAGTTGCTAACCCATACTACTGCAAAAAACAAACCCATAAATAGAATTATTTACTTACCGTTCTTTTTGTCTTTAGATTGAGGGTACTAGTCCAAGTACTGTGTTCGTAAGTTACGTGGGCGAGTTCTCATTTTCTCCCTTCGCTATGGCTATGTTAAATTATGATTAGGCTTATTTTTTTTGTTTGTATACCATTTCTGAGTTTTTAAACTGACATCCTATTGATTTGATTTAATTTTCTAAAAAGCATTTAAAACATTAACATGATTCCAAACTCCCAACACTAAGAAAAGCTACCCTCATTGAAATACCTCTGCCCTATCCACCTGGTTCCCATCTACTCCTGTAGGTCAACATTCTCATTAGTTCCTAGCTTAGCTTTTCCCAATTTCCTTTTGCAATTAAGTAAGCAAGTACATGTAATTTTATTTCCTCTTCCTACACAAAAGGTAGAATACTATATATACTCTTTTGTGCTTTGCTTATTCACTCTTACACAATATGTCCTGGAAATCACTCCATGTTACTATGTAGAGACCATCTCCATTCTCTTTAACCACTGAATAGCACTTCGTTGTGTGAATATAATTTATTCAACAAATCTCCTATAAATGAGCATTTAGGTTGTTTCTGATATTTTTAAATTACAAATAATGCTGCCATGAATAAACTTGTACAGAGATAATTTTGTATTGTTGCAGGCGTATTTGCAGAGTTAATTCCTAAAAAGTGGGATTTCTAGAACAAAAGGTAAATGCATGTATAGTTCTGTTAAATACTGCCAAATTCCCGACCATAAGGATGTATCATTTTGCATTCCTACCAGCAATGTGTAAGAGTGCCTGTTTCTCCCCAGCCTTGCCAACACAGAGTGTTGCCAAGTTTTTAAATTTTTGATAATTTCATAGGTGATAAATGGCATTTCAGTGTATTTTCATTTCTCTGATTATGAGTTGAACAACTTCTCATAAGTGTAAGGACGATTATATATCTTTTTTTTAAGGCGAACTGTCTGTTCATGACTTTTGCTCAGTTTTCTGTCAGGTGTTTGGCCCCTGTTTTCTCAATTTTTAAGAGTGTCTTGTGTATTATGAATATTAGGCCTTCAACTATGATATATGTAGCATGTAGTTTTTCTGAAACCCTTTTTAATATCACTATTTAAAATGGTTAGTAACTAGCTGTAAATATGTATGCGTGTGTTGATTGTTAATGAACTCTATGTTGTTTATTCCTGTGTGTATATGAAATGAGTATAAATCTCAGATATTTTTGATTTAGTCTAGATTAGAATTAAAGATAAGTAGACTTTTCAACAAATGGTATTTGAGCAATTGCACACATAGGCAAAAAAATGAATCTTGACCTGTCTCATACCTTATGCAAAAATTAACTCAAAGTAGATCACAGACTTAGATATAAAACATAAAACTGTAAAACCCTTTAAAAAATAGGAGACAATCTTTGGGATCTAGAGCTAAGGCAAAAGTTCTTAGACTTGACAACCAAAGCACAATTTGAAAATGAATAAATTAGACCTCATCAAAATTATAAACATTTGCTCTGTGAAATCCCATGTGAAGAGGGTGAAAAAACAAGTGTAGACTGGGAAAAATTACTTGCAAACCACATATTTCACAAAGAACTATTAACAGTATCTACAGTATATAAAGAACTCTTAAAACTCTACAGTAAAAAAGCCAAACAATCCAACTGAAAACAGGCAGAAGATATAAAATACCAAAATAATTGCATAATCATTATGGAAAACAGTTTAACAATATCTTTAAAAAAAAATACAACTGCCATACTGCTTAGCAGTTGCACTCTCAGGCATTTATCCCAGAGAAATAAAGACTTATGTTCACACAAAAACGAGTGCAAAAATATTTATAGCAGCTTTATTTGTAATAGCTGAAAACTGGAATTGGTCTGGCTGTCCTTCAACCACTGAGTGGCTAAACTAATGGTACATACATATCCTGGAGTACTACTCAGCCAAAAAACTACCTGTTTTGGTATGTGCAACAACTTGGATGAATCTGTAGGGAATTTTGCTGAATGAAACAAGCCAGCCCCCAAAGGTTGCATGCTATATTGTTCTATTTATGTAACATTCTTGAAATTAGAAAATTTTAGAAACGTAGGACAGATTAGTGGGTGTTGAAGGTTGGGGACTGGGGGAAGTAGAGAGACATGGAAGGAACATAGGTGTGTTATGAAAGGTCAAATGAGGGATTCTTTTGTTGCTCAATGTCTTGACTGTGTGATGGATATATGAGCCTACACAGATGGTAAAACAGTGTGGAACTTGATACACACACACACACACACACACACACGAGTACAAGTAAAACTTGGGCAATCAGAATAAGATGGGTGGATTGGATCAATGTCAATATACTGGTTGTGATGTTATACTATAGTTTTGCAAAACAAAACAAAAAGTCTTGTTACCGTTGGGGGAAGCTGGGCAAAGTGTACAAAGGATCTCTCTGTATTATTTCTTACAACTGCATGTGATTTTACAATTATGTAGATAAAAATTTCAATTAAAAAATTAAAGTTAAATCCAAAGTCCCCAGTTTATAGTAAAAACCTTGAAAGAAACTTTAAAGAGCTATCTGCTCACCTGCTTTGAGAATGCAGAGCTCTGGGTAAGCAATTAATCTTTGTTTAGACCAGTGATTCTTAGTTGGGGTCAATACCACTGCTTTGGGGTGTGTTTGAAGGTGTGTGGGAGTGTTTATGGCTGTCACACTGGCTGGGCTGTACCTGCACTTCAGTGGGCAGGGCCAAGAATGCTGGATATCCTGAAATGCATGCGACAGCCTGACACAGGATGAGAATATTCTTGACCCCAAATGCCAGTGGCACCCTGTTGAGAAACAGGGTTGGACGGTTAAAATCTCAGGAACTATTTATATACTCTGTACCCTAAAACTTAAGTTAATCTATGTTTACCTTATATCTTGTCATCATAAAGTTGAGTTTCTAAGTCTGTTTATTAAGATGGACAGAGAGCTTTCCCTCAATGTTAAAAATTTTTAAGTTCCCCAGATTTTTTAAGCTCGGGACTCTGAAATTATATTATAAGAAACATTTATTAAAGAATATCTTTATTTTAATAAAGAATATTTATTAGTTTTTAAAATAGAAAACAGTACGTCTTTTTTTTCTTGCTTAAAATTATAAATTATATTTTCTGCAGAAGATTGGCCTCTACCTAACCTTGACCTTTGTCTTAACTTGCTAACTATGACTGATATAGTACTAATTAACTTAATTAGTATAAAAGGACAGTATGAACTATTTTAAAAAAGAAGCATAGCTAGAGACATGTTTCACTTAAAAATTTATTTTTCAAGTAAAAGATAGTGAATCTGATTACCTCAAAACGTAATAGAGAGTCTCTTTTTATGCTATTTCTCAGTAATGTTTTCAACTCTTCTCATCTAACGTTTTTCTTGTCTTTGTGAAATCCTGAGATAAAGGAACCATTTCTGGAGGGAACAATCCAGGTGGCTTTTGCAGTCACTGTCCTGGTGTCTGAATTGAGCAGGAAGGTGTTCCTTTCAAAATGGGTCACAAATGGCCGGTCTCGGTGGCTCATGCCTGTAATCCTTGCACTCTGGAAGGCTGAGGTGGGAGGATCACTTGAGGTTAGGAGGTCGTCTCTATTAAAAACAGAAAAATCAGCCAGGTGTGGTGGTGTGTGCCCGTAGTCCCAGCTACTTGGGAGGCTGAGGCAGGAAAATCACCGGAGCCCAGGAGTTTGAGGTTGCTGTGACTATGATGATGCCACTGCACTCTAGTTGGATGAGCCAGAGGAATGAGATGCTGTCTCAAAAAAAAAAAAAAAAAAAAAAGAGGGGTCATAAACAAAACTCGGTCCTGGTTGGCCATGCATTCTTTGTCCAGATATGTTGTATGCAGAAACCCATGTGATACCTGGGGCTTGTGATGTAGACGTGAGTTTCCCAGGACAGAATCATGTACAGGGGAGTTGTACAGACATGCAGTGTATAGACATATTTTAGAGATAAAGGTTAAAGATACATGGAGTACACAGAATTGAATTGTAGAGATATGGATTTTACATAACAGGAGTTACAAAAGCATATTATACAGTTTGGATTATTTAGATGCAGGTTATCTAGGCACTGGTCCTTGAAGGCATAAATTGTGTAGACACAGCTCTTTAGTCCTGGCCTTAAAGCAGGTGTGCAGCATGAGCCCAGTAATAGCTGCCGGCCACGTGCCAGGAGAGCGGCTCTGATGTCTGTGCAGAAGGGCAAGGCAGACAGGTAGCTCTGAGCTGGGATAGTCTGCCACTCTCTACTATGAGCGCTGGCTTTGGAGCTTTCCCTGTGGCCTCATGCCCACCCTCAAGGGACTCAGGAAATGACCTCTGTCTTTTCTTTGATGCTCAGAACAGAGAAAACTCCTCCATTAGGATCCACTCATTAACTCGTTTACCAATGTGTATAGCTCTGCCAGGATGACCCAGAAGCACCCCAAAGACCTCAGAGGCTGGTCCGGGAGACAGGTGTGCACACACATTCTGTGATTCCAGGTGGGAAGGACTGAGAGCTATGGTAAAAGCCCAGGTGCAGTTCATTTTCAACAAGGGTGACTTTAGGAAGGAGAGACATTGAGGTCGGCCTTGAAAAATAAACGGGATTATGAGGGGAAAGGTAGGGAAAGGCGTTCCAGGAGGAGAAGGCAGCGTGAACCAAGACATGGAGGCCTGAAGGCCTCTGTCCTGTTGGGGCACAGAGGTGCGTCAGGTGAGCAGATCAGCGTCAATACGGTGTAGGGAGTATGGGCGAGTGATAGAAGGGAAGCTAGAAAGGTTAGTGAGGACAACCTCCTTTTGAACCTGACAAATAAGGGGCTCTAAAAATTATAGAACAAGTTCTATATGGGTCTATATCCTTAGTGAATTTGTGTATGTGAGGATGTCTATTTTACACTAATTTTGGTATCTGATATCTCCCTATTTGATCTCTCACATATTGGTGCCTCAGTTGAAACAAAGGCAAGGAGAGTCTCATCCTATTAATAATGTCCTATTACACCTACATTTCTAAGGGATTGGGAGCCTCATGGGAGAGAGAGACACAGAGCACAGAGAGTAAGACACATATATGGGGGAGGGGGGAGAGAGAGAGAGAGAGAGAGAGAGAGAAAGTCGCCAGACTCAGAAGATTCTCAAGGATCCACATGGGAAAGGCTGGACTTCAGCTGGCCTGAGACCACCAGGGGTCACTCTTGGGTCCTGCAAGAGGAAGCCAGGAGGTGTTTGCTACACGCTGGTTCTCACCTGAGGACCATTCAGAGGAATTTATTCCGCTTTAATATACTATGGAGTTAGCAGCTTTGAAATTCTTTACCGCCAAGGGGCCCTTAAAACCAATGAAGCAGGAGCCTCAGGAATGACCCATATGTCAGGCCTGCTTGTTTATAACCCTCAGGGCCACAATAAAGGCAGGTTTAATTGCCCTGCTCTTTGGGGCTGGTGGGGCCCAGGTGTGCTCACCCGCCCCTCGGGTGCAGGGGTCTGCCTGGGCTTGGGAGGGAGGAGTGTGGTGCTGGGCCTGGGGGGGAAGCTTAGGCCTGGGCCTGTGGGAGAGGCTGCGGGGGCCTGGGTTTAACTGTGGCTCCCAGGTTACTGGCTTTCCTGTTAAGGTGGTTGACTCCACCTAATCCTCATAAGAACCCTATGAGGTACATACTAGTATTATCCCCATTTTTCGGAAGAGGACACTGAGATTTAAAGAACTTGGGTAACTTGCCTAGATCATACTGCTGCTAAATGGCAGAACTGGGGTATAAACCCAGGCACTCCGGCTCCACAGCCGTGTTCACGACCCATCGTGCTATATAGTATCACAACTTGAATAGTGTTGGAGAGTCTCTATATTAGCCCTCTTACTGTGGCAGATGAGGAAACAGGCCCAGAGAGTGTAAACGACTTGCCCAAGGTCACATAGCTGGTTAGTGATAGAGTTTGAACCCAGATCCAGGTCTGCAGGCTCCCAGCTTAGAGCTCTTGTCACCATTTGTACCAAACCAGTCTCCAGATGTGTTAGCTAACACTCAAGCTTTGGGCCGACTCATTGGAAAGGGCCAGAATTATACCGTGGTCTCCTGGGCGTATGGAGTTGAATACGTCATAACTCAGCCAGGCACTGTCAGCTTCCCAGAGGGCACAGGCAACATAAAGTGTCACCTCAAACTACAGATGACCTCTGCTGGGCAGGGTCTAGGCCGGGGTCAGCTAATGGCCACCTGCACTTCCACCTGCAGTTCCAGCCAGGGGAGCACGTTCTGGACAAGTGAGAAAACCTGGCAGTATTTCCTGTGTGGAGAGAAACAGGAGTTTTCTTCCTTCAGGCAAACAGGCTCCTCTCAGATCACAAATTGTGACAGGTTTTTCATGAGAGGCACAGGCTCTGATGGGAACAGAAAGCTCTGGTGTAAACAACCCTCAGAGAAGGAGTAAATCATCTCTTGAAATGTTCTTGGCAGCTGTTCACTCACTATGAAAAATACCCTGCTTGGCATAGCTCTGGTCACCCAAAAACTACTCCAGAGACCTGGCAGTTTGCAAGGTGTGGCTCTGCTCTGCAGGAAGAACTCAGCACCTGTTGGGGGAAGACTGCAGTGGGTGCCAGGCCCTCCTGGGCGGGGGGCTCGGGGGGCATGCGGGGGTGCCCAGAGGAGCGCTGGGCTGGGCTAGGGGAGGAGACTAGCAGCCTGGCGCTCAACGGTAACCTTAGGCGTCTCCGCTCCCTAGCAACAGTGCTTGTGCCTAGCTCGGTGGGTGTTTGTTGAATGGAATTGGAATCAATGATGGGAAAATCCTGAATTGAGGTTCAAAACAACAAATTGCTCAAGTTTAGGAAGAGGAAAGCTGGCTTAGCAGAGGCTAGGACACAAAGCTCTGGGGAGCTTTATCTGAGTGAACACTCATTATGCGCCAGCCCTGTGCCGCGGCTGTCAGCAGAGCTAATGAATCTGTCCTAAGCTGTGCTGCTGTCAGTTTCGATTCCAGATCAAAGAGGGAGATAATCCCCGCAGGCTTTGCTTTGGTCAGCCCATCAGTCCGGATCTGAAAATCTGGGTCCACTTTCTGGGCCTCACATGTTTAAGGGGATTTGGGCAAATTGGAACATATTCAAAGAAGAAAGATGCAAAGATGTGAAGGCGTGTCATGCTGACTGCTGAAGGGATTGGGACTATCTGGGCTGCGGCATGTCGGTCTGGGAGCTGGAAAGAGGCAGGGAGCTGATGGCTGGTTTTGAAAATGTGAAGGGCTCTCGTGGGAAGAGAGAATTAGGCATTCTGATTGGGACCACAGGCAGCAAAGAGTTGAATGAAGAGCAGGAGCTCTGGAGCCAGGCAGACTTGGGTTCACATGCTAGTTCCCTCACATTTTGCCGGGTGACAATAGTCAAGCCGCATGACCTCCTCAAGCTTCAGGGCTTAATCAGTAAAATGGAAACAGAAATGCTTATTCTTCAGCATTGTCGGGATTATATACCTAGCACAGCACCTTCTGCGTGGTGGCTGCCCAAGGAACTTTTCCCTTTGCATCCAGAAGACAGAAGCTTGGCAAAGGAGGGTCACTGCAGGAGGAAAGGTGTGGACCCAGGGCAAGAGCAAGCTTTCTAACAATCACAGCTGGTGTCGAAAGTGGAATTGCTTTTTGTTTTGCTAGGTTTACGTTTGTTTCTCTCCTAGAAGAATGCTTGCTTTTTTATTCCCTTTCCTTTTGGCCTGCATCATCCTATTTCCTAATAGAAATTATTCAGCTACTTTTCGTTTTTTACTTTTTTAAAAATGGAAACAGAACACACACATACAAGGCATCTAGTCCTACCAATTGTTTATTTTCAACCTAGGGCTGGTTGTCTCTTTGGTTAGCTCTGAGAGGCCCTTTTAAATCTGAAAATGGGCCTCCCATTCTGGGGCTGGATGACCCATATGATCTTAATGACCCTAGGTGGGGTTGCCATGCCATCCCCAAAGCCCCTGCCCTGAGTCCGGCAAAGGGGTAGAGGCCAATCTCTTTGCCCTGACCCCCACCAAGACAGCTCACCATGTCTTCACCCAGGGAGTGGTTGGAACATTGTCTAGCCCTCTGTAAATGCGTGAATGGAAGCCATTGTCCCTGCCATTCCTCACTTCTGTTGGGCAAGGTCTCAGCTGGTCCTCATGGGTGGCCAGAATGTGGAGCTTTATCTGTTAGACTCCTTGGAAGGAGGTGCTCTTGGAGGCCCAGGACTAATACCCATCAGCAAAAGCAGGACAGTTCCCACTCTGACATTCTGCGATTCCCTGAAAGATGGCCGGGCATAGAGTGGACGGATGCAGTCAGAAGAGTATGTGGACTATTGGGTGGCACTGATGGGCCAGTAAGTGAGCCACGTAGTGGCCTGTGGAGTTTGGAGACTGGGGGACCACTGGCATGTCATTTATTTGGAGCAGTGTGAGGCAGCATGGTTGGAGGGAGGACCTGGATTGGAGGATGGGCTGGGGAGCCCAGGACTTAGTGGGACAGTGGTATCAAGTGTCACCTCTGGAGGGATGGATGAAGTCAGAAACAGGAGAATGAGCCATGAGGCTTGTAAATGGGGGAGTGAAGAACAGGATGAGATAAAAGCAACGGAGCAGGATACACTGTTTGGGGCTGATGCCATGAGCAGTGAGAGGGCTGGAGGGCGTGGTAGGGGAACGGGTGTAGGTTGAAGGGCCAGGGAAGGTGAATGCTCGTTTTCCCAGTAGGCCTTCATTGAGCCCCAGGACAGGAAAGCCCTGGGCTCAGCTGTAGCCTGTGGAGCGTGGCCAAAGCCGGGTCCTGTCTTTGACGCCCATACCAAGTCTGATGGATCCAAATGAGGCCCACACGTTGCAGTTGTTGATATGTCTCTCAAGTCCCTTTTCAATTATAGGGCCCTGAACTATTTTTTCTTTAAAGCTGACTTGTTGAAGAAACTGAGCCTTTTGTCTCGTGGTCAGTTTTCCCACAGTCTGGATTTGCTGCTGTCTCCCTGTGGTGTCGTTCACATACTCCTCTGTCTTCTGCGTCTACTCTAACCTGGTAGGTAGATCGAGGGGTTTGGACAGATTCAGGGTTTTGATTTTAGGCTAGACTATTCACAGCTGGTCCATCGAGAGGTACATAATATCTGGTTGTCTCTTGTGTAATTGTGATGTTACAACTATTGATAATCGTTAGCTGGGTCCATCCATTCATTCTGGCTGGATTGCAAAATGGTGATATTCTACTTCTGTCATTTCTTCTTTGTCTACTAAATTAGAATACCTCTATGGAGAGGAATTCTCTCTCATGAGCGGTTTAATTATTCTGAGGTATAGTCATATAGAAAAGGCAGGAAAATGCTATGTTCTTTCTCTTCATTCGCCAGGGTGGCATTTGTAAGCGTATTTGCTGCAGTTCCTCCGAGGCAGTGCTCACCCTTGCAGGTGTTCGTGTTGTCCAGGCCATTGACACTGACTGGGAGGAACGTGCGCAAGGTGCCTCTGCAGACCCTGTGCCCAAAGCCTAACAGTCTTTGATGGCTTCTTTGCTTTCTGGGATGACAAAAGTTCCAGGCTCATCTTGTACATTTCTTGCTGTAATCCGGAATCAGCCATTTCTCCAAGGATCCTTGCTTTTTTTTTTTTTTAAGTGGGAAATGGTTTTAAATGATTACCATTTGAGTACTAGGGTTTTTATTAATAACATTTCTAATCATTTTAATCAGCATTTCTTGGCCTTATAGAGAGATGAAGCTGGAAAATATATATTTATTTTTAAAGATTAGATATGCTATAAGGTTTTTTTTTACTGACATTTCTAACTGAAATTCAAAACTATAGGTTTTTTTTAAAATCATCAGTCTTAGATCTGTATCTTCTTTCATTCATGTCAAAAATCCAGGCTCTCAATGACATCAGTATAATTGCTTTTTGCTTTATCCCATATATAACAATCTCAGAATAGCAACAGCAACCCTGCCATTAACAATATGACTACTGAAAATAGTTTAAGATTATTTTTAACTTTTAAAATATATTTTAAAGTCACTTGGAATAGTTCTTCTCTGTGATTATGCCTCCAACATTATGCACATTTAGGTTTGTTTTATTTTACTTTCAATTTTAGGAATTACCTTTTGAAATTTAATTTTGTTTTATAATTATATAAAATATTTAAATGTATCAAAAGCCAAGTCTAAAATGTAAAATATATTCATAAAATATATTGCTATTCCTGTTCTCTCCACCTTATTGTCTCCTGCCCCTGTAGGTAATCATTTTTTTTTTATGGTTTATCCTTTGCTAGACTTTGGGTTTTTCCACAAAGCAGAATCTGAGACAATGACTGTGCAGGTAATTAATTCTGGGAGGTGACCCCTGGGGATAATCACGAGAGACTGTGGAAGAAGGAAACAAAAGGAAGGAAGGAAGGGCAATCTGAGAATGCGTTACCGAGCTGACTGCAATGGGCAACTGAAGCTCAGGCCCACAGAGGACCTTCTGGGGAACCGAGAATGTACCCCAGAATTGTCTGTTCAAGACATGAAGTTGAGAGTATTGACATTCAGCTCCTGTGTTCTGGTCCCCTGTTGGTCAAGGATTGCCCCGGGGGTGTTATCTCCCAGAACTTCCAGGTGTGCTTATGAGCCAAAGTGGTTGTCAGCAGTGGACAAGACATCTTAGGGAACATGCAGGGGAGGTGCAGTGCAGCTTGGGCAGGGGCTGTGCCAGGCTGCAGGTGTGCCAGTGCAGCTGTGGCAGTGGCTGGATGGAGCCAAAGGATGGCCTGTGGTGATGGAAGTGGGGCATAAAGAGTCCAACTCTCCTTTCATTGTGCATTTATAAAAAATTATAGGCAAATATGTATACATATCCCCTTTCTTAGATAATCGGTGGACTATACACACTTTCTTCCAGCATGCTTTCTTCACTTAACCTGGCATCTCAGAGAACACTCCACAGTAGTAGTTACAGATCTTCTTCCTTCTTTTCTATGGGTGCCTCATGCACCTTCATACAGACGTCCCATTGTTTACTGAACCCGTCCCCTCTTGATAAGGATGTTTGGGTGGTTTCTAATCTTCTGCTTTTGTAAATAGTGTTGCAATGAATAGCTTTGTTCTTTCTTTCTTTCCTCTTCATGTTTTACCAGTGTACCTTTAGAATAGATTCCTAGATGTGGGATTCTGGCTTAAAAGATGAATAAATATCCACTTTTTCTATGTAATGCCTATCTCCCCTCCCCAGGACCTGTAACCTCTTGCATTCCCACCGGCAATGTGTAAGAAAGCCTGTTCCGCCCACAGTTTCACCAACAGACTTGGTTGTCAAACTTTTGGATTTTTGCCAATTGGATGATGAGAAATGAAGTCTTGACATAGTTTTAATCTTTGTTTTTGTTATAATAAGTGAGGTTGCACATTTTTTTCATGATTTAGTTTTGCAACTGAAATGAGCGCCCCATTTTTTGGCTTTCACTTTTAGCTTTAATTATATGTGGGCTTTTGCCTTGCATGGCAAGCTGTGACTTCTGTGGTGGGTGGGGGAATGAGAAGCGTTTGGGGACACCTCTCAAGCCTGTAACTTTAGCTTTGCCTAAAGCTAAAGGGGAGTACTTTCAACCTGTTTGACAACTGGAGAAACTGAGGCTCAGAAAAGCCCAGTGACTCACCCAAGGCCACACAGCTGGAGGGTGGCAGAGCGGGGCCTGTTGACTCCAAAACCCTGGCTCTTCCTGCTGCGTCAGAGAGAATTTGAGTTTGACAGATGCTTTACCATTCAGGCTGCCAAGTGGAAACTCTGCAAGATGGATAACGAGGAAGTCATTTTTCAGGGGATCAATGTGGACGAAAGATTAATTGATGAAACACCGCCAAAAGGAGGATGCTGCAGAGTCTGGATTATGTTCTGGGAAACTCAGAGCACCAAGAGGAGGGAGAACATTCTGGAGGAGAAAGATAGCAGGAGAGGGATGAAGGAGGATGGAGAGCTAAGCTGAGCGCTCAGAGCCCCATCATCTGGTCGCGGGCATTGCTATCGGGTGGCAGTGCTCAGGGATAGGTCTGCTTGGAGGCCGGCCACCAGCTGGTGTGGTCTGCCCAAGTTATCCTGGGGTCATGGGCTTTCTGTCTCTCCTGCCCCCCACACCACACCCAAAGCAGTGGCCTCCGCAGGGAGGCCTGCCTGGCACTACCCTGCTCAGATCCATTTGCTCATCTCCTTGCTGCCAGTCCTGCCTCCTGGGGCTGGCTCCACTCCTGTTCTCCCTGCCTTGCTCTGGGACGTGCTTTCTAGGGGGGCCACGTCTCGCTGTGGAGAGAGTGCGGCCCTCACAGGCAGAGCAGCGCTAAATCCAGACCCCATCACTTTTTGTCCCACTGTAGACAGGTCATCCTCTGAACCTCCCTCCCCTCAACTGTAAAGTGAGTGTGGTCTGCCTACCAGGGAGAATTGAGATCCTGATGAGAGTAAGGTCTGGAAACCTCCTAGCTCAGGGCCAGGCCCTGGGAAACTGCTCAGTAGGAGGTGGCCATGTGAATCTTGGGGACTCCACCTTGGCCATCAGAGGCATACCTCCTTCCCTGCCCTGTGCTCCTCTCCAGCCTGGCTCCTGGGCATTGATCCATCCTCCCCCTCCTGGGGAATCATTCGTTCTAACCTGACTGCCCTGTGCCCAGTCAGGAGGAAGCAGGAAGGCCAGCTCCCTACACAAGCCCTTGCTGCAAAAGTCCCACTCTCTTTCCCCAACACCCTCCCACTCTGCTCCCAGCCTGAGGGAGGTGGATGCAGCTCAGTGTGTGGAACTAGCCCCTGGCAGGACCCTGTTCCTGTGCTAGAGCCCCCCAGGCCACCCCTGCTGGTGCTCCTGGACTCTTGTCAGGGGTTTCTGCCTGCAGACCTAGATTGCCAACTCCCCCCAGCCCTTGGTAGAGTGGGATGGGCAGACCCTTGACTGGCTTGACCAGGAGAGCCTCAGGCCCTGGAACCAGGTGGGATGGGCTGCTGGGGTGCAGTCTCAGGGCTCAGAGATTTAACCTTCCTCCCCAAGGAGCTGGTTCCAGTCCCTAAAATGCTTTCAGGAGGAGGCTCCCTACCTGCCTCTCCTTTTTCAGCACAGCACCTGGCTGGCATGAGTGACAGCTTGGTAGGAGGACTCTAGAGGCTTAGCAGGACCAGGCCTGTGGGCAGGAGAGGTACTAGGACTGACCGGACTGGAGCTTGGCAGGCCTGCTGGGCTGGTCCCTGAGATGGCTGCCAAGATCCAGGTGGAATCAGCTTGGTACAGGCTGGCATCACCTGGTGCAGGGCAGCGGGCACCTCAGGAAAGTGGTGAGCTCGGAGAGGATGAGGATGGCCATGCAATGCACCCCTCCTGTGTGTGGGCACTGCATCTGTGTCAGGTGGGTGGTAACAGCAGAGGGTGCAGGAAAAGGATCCTGGGACCCAGAGAAAATGATGGCAAGAGCTAGGCCAGGAGCCATGCTGCAGCCTAGGAACCTGGGCTGGGGACACAGCCAGTTTCAGCAGAGAATTGACAAGCTAGCAGGGAGATGGAGGCAGAAGCCCAGTTTCATGGCCCAGGTTAACATGATAGACCTGGGGAGGAAATGAGTCCATGCAAACGGGGGAGGTCCAGAACTCGCTGGGCCCCACCTACTAAAGGGGTTGAGACTCCCAATCCTCTTCCCATTGTGGTTCAGGGAAAGCTCAATGCCCAGCCGGGGCTGAATGTGCAGCTGTTTTGCTTGAATGTTGACAGCCAGGAGGGGCTCGCAAAGGCAGGATCTTCAGCTTTCTTCCTGGCTACAATTCACCATTTCTAACTCCCACCTGAGCACTGCGCTCTCTCTTGCTGGGATCTGGGCTTGAGTTTTCCTTCTTCCTGCATTGCCAGCACTCACAGGCTTCTCTGATTAACAGCCAACAGAGTGTCTTCTAATGGCGAGGATGCTCTCCAGTTTGAAAAGTCCTTATTTATCCCCAGGTATGAAGTGCTTCAAGCCCTCGATTATCTCTGCTGAAGCACTGCTCACCTCTGAGGGGGGCTCAGGTGGCAGAGAGATGGGGCTCGCCTGAAGTCCAGTGAAGGAGGCAGAAGCACGCAGACTCCACTGTCTAAGGAGAGAGCTGAATTTGAAAATGTTAGACACGCAGATGGGTGGGGATGGAGAAATGATTGCACAAAGCTCCAGGGCAACATGCGAGGAGATGAGATGTGCGTGCAGAACACAGTGACTCCTGCAAGAGGCCACATGCGGCGATGCATCTGTCCAGGTGATTGTTCTCTCAGCCGTTACTGGGCACCTGCTCCGAGGCTGCGTGCTAGGGACAGATAGATGAGTAAGACACTGTTCCTGCCCTTTAGGAATCCACACCCTAATCAGAGAGGCAGACCAACAAATGGACAATTTTCAAACAGTGCGGAACTCAGGGAGTAAAATGAGTGGTGGGGGTAGCGTGGGCACTTCCTTTGCAGGGAAGACCTTTTGCAAAATCAGAGGGCTGAGCTGCTTCCTAAAGGTTGGAGAAGCAGCTGGTGAGGAGGATGGGGCAGGGCAGTCCAGGTAGAGGGGACAGCCTGGGTAAAGTCTGGAGGGGAGTTCCAGGTGACCGAAAGACATTTGGTGTCTTGGAGAACACAGCAAGATGCAGGCAGTAGCATGGCAGGATCAGGAGGGTGGCGATAGCCAGGGGTGGTGGGTGTTTTGCCCTCATGAGATCCACATGAGCCAGAAGTCCTGGAATAGGCAGGGAGAATTGGCCAGACACAGAGGGAAAGGGCTCTCTGGTGGAGGTAACTCAGAATCCGGGAGTATCCAGCCTGTCAGGCTAGGGTGGTCATGAGTTTAGATCAGGGGTCGACAAACTATGGCCTTGGGCTACATCTGGCCCATCACCTGTTTTTGTACCTGAAGTTTTATTGGAACACAGACATGCTCATTCAGTTTCATACTGCCTCTGGCTGCTTTTGTGGTGCAATGCCAGAGTTGAGCAGAGTTACAAAAGAGACTGTGTGGCTCACAAAGTCTAAAATATTTACTATCAAATCCTTTAGAGAAAACGTTTGCTAACTTCTGGTTTAAAGCAATGACCAGCTGGATGGCAAGGTTGGGAGGGTGGGATGGCAAGGTTGGGAGGGTGGGCAGGCAAGTTGGCACATGTGTCCTGCAAAGGTATTTGCAAGGTGGTCTTGCTCAGGCCAGCGTGGTTTAGGCTGGGATTGGGGGTCAGCTGAGCTGGATTTAGCAGCCACTGGCTTTAGCCAGTCTGTTGAGATGCTGAGTGGAGCTTCAGAGAGCTTTGCCCTAATGGCACCTGGCAGACAGAGGAGTTTTACTTGGGATATTTCAGAGATTCCCAGGAGCCTGTGTCCTTTCAGGAGAGCAACGCTGGCTCTCCTGGGTGAGGTTTCCTCCTCTTTCAGGAGTTGTCTATATGGTATCTGGGTCTGGAGAAAGTAAGGACCTGACCCCAGGATCCCTCTGTGGTTGGGCCCTGAGGGTTGTCAGGTCCATGGGTGAAGCATGGTTCCTGACTTCCTAGCAGGCCTGATCCCTGGTCTGGTTTCTTGGAGACATAGAATTTGTGCTGGGAGGATTCATAGAGTTATCTATTCTAGTTCAAACCCTCTTCTCAAAGTCTTTAAATTCTCTGAGATTTTAGCCACACAATATTCCTTACAAAGGAAGGAATATTCAGACCAGCAGTCTTAACATCTCCATTTACTTCCAGACCTTGCTCTTGCTCCAGGCACCCATTCCACCATTGTGAAGCTCTAGGAAAAAAAAAAATATTGATATGTTTCTCCATAGCTTCTTCCCGGCTGTCCCAGCTGTCACTCAGGCCACACAGAGCACAATTCCCCTTCTCCGTGACAGCCTCAGACTTCTGAAGAGAGCAACCAGGCCCCAAGTCTTCTCTCCACGTTAGGTTGCTACAGTTCTTCCACCTTTCCCTGGGTTCCTGGTCTCTCTGGACACACAGAAGTCTGTTGGTCTTCTACTCAAAGTATAGCACCCCAAACTGCCCACATCAGTCTGGGGGTGTTCTGACCTGGGTCCCAGTAGCACCAAAGGACTTTCTCTGGGGAGCAACTTCCAGCAGCCAAGACCTGCCAAGCCAGACTCCTTTGACCCCCAGGTTGAGAGCCACACCAGGCTCACTTATGATGAAATGTACCAGGAGGCACACGGCTGGGGAAGATGTTCTGTGCCTCAGAGAATCTGGTGCTGAGAGAGTGTTGAAAAAGAGAATTAAACCATATCTGTGTATGGCCAGGTCACCTCCACAACATTTAGTCCCTGGAGGAGGGGTTTTGCTATGTATCTGGCCTTGGATGGACAGCAAAGAAGTAGATAATGTCCGAGGTGTTCTGCCCTTTGGCACATCCTAAATACTGACCCGAGGAACCAAGACCTCACTTTGCATTTGGCTATTGGGGCAAAGCCAGCTGACCAGGAGATGCATTGTCATATGCAACCAAGGACCTAGTGGCCTTTTGGTGGGCACTGAAAACAGTTGGGATGAGAGGATCTATGCTCCAAGCTGTCCTGCCAGACTTGCTTGCTTCCTTCCCTGACCCTGCCTTTTAAGAGTCAGTCTTCCCTGATAGGCCTGGTGCCAGCAGGCTGCCCCTGACCTCACTATTAGCATGAGGAAATGCTAAGGGGGCAGGCTCGGCTCTGGGGCCCAGCAGTCTGGCTTTGAGCTTGTGAAAGGCTGAGTAATGACTGAATCAAGGCAGTATTGGAAATGAAGAGAGTAGTTTTTAAAAATATTTAAACTTTTATTGTGAGATAATTGTAGATTCACATGCAAAAAAAATAATACACGGAGATCCCCTGTACTCTTTACTCATTTTCCCCCATGGTGACATCTTGCAAAATATAATATAGTACAATATCAAACCAGGATGCTGATATTGATACAGTCCGGATACTGACCATTTCCATCACCGAAAGGAGCCCCTAGCTTGCCTGTTTACAGCCACACTCACTTCCCTTCTTCCCCATTCCATTTTTAGCCAGGGTAACCATGCATTTGTTCTTCATTCCTGTAATGTTATCATTTCAAGAATATTATACAAATGGAATCATACGCTATGTAGCCTTTTGGAATCGACCTTTTTTTTTCATTAAGCATAATGCTATGGATATTCATCCAGGTTACTGCGTGCATCAATAGTTTAATCTTTTTATTGCTGGGTAGTGTCCCACCGTAAGCAGGTACCACAGATTGTGTCATCATTCACCCACTGAAGGACATCTGAGCTGTTTCCAGTTTTTGGCTGTTATGAATAAAGCTTCTGTAAACATTCATATACAGGTCTTTTTGTGTGAATGTAAGTCTTCATTTCTCTGGGATAAATGCACAGGAGTGCAACTGCTGGATCACAGGCTAGTTTTGTTTTTTTTGTTTTTTTTTTGAGACAGAGTCTTGCTCTGTTGGTGGGGCTAGAGTGCCGTGGCGTCAGTGTAGCTCACAGCAACCTCAAACTCTTGGGTTCAAGCGATTCTTCTGCCTCAGCCTCCAGAGTAGCTGGGACTACAGGCATGCGCCACCATGCCCGGCTAATTTTTTTTACAAATATATTTTTTAGTTGTCAAGATAATTTCTTTCTATTTTTAGTAGAGATGGGCACAAGATAGTCTTATGTTGATTTTTGAAAGAAATTGCTGAACTGTTTGCCAGAGTAGCGGTGCCATTTTCCATTCTTGCCAGCAATGTACAAGTGATGCAGTTTCTCAGCGTCTTCTCCAGCATTTGGTGTTGTCACCATTGCCTATTTTTGCTACTCTGATAGGTGTACGGTGATAACTTATTGAGGTTTTAATTTGCATTTCCATAATGCAAATGGGATAATGATGTTCACTGAACATGTTTTCATGTAAATATTTTATTTTATTTTTTTTTTGAGACAGAGTCTTGCTGTGTCTCCTGGGCTAGAGTGCCGTGGCGTCAGCCTAGCTCACAGCAACCTCAAACCCCTGGGCTCAAGGGATCCTCCTGCCTCAGTTTCCCAAGTACCTGGGACTACAGGTATGTGCCATCACATCTGGCTAATTTTTCTATTTTTTGTAGAGATGGGATCTCTCTCCTGCTCAGGCTGGTCTTGAACTTCTGGCCTCAAGTGATCCTCCTGCCTCAGCCTCCGAAAGTGTTGGGATTACAGGCATGAGCCACTGTACCCGGCCACATGTACATATTTGTCATCTGTACATTCTCTTTAGTGATGTCTTTTGCCCATTTTCTAATTGGGTTGTTATTATACTCTTGAGTTTTGAGAGTTCTTCATGTATTCTGGGTATAGCCCTTTGTTGAATAAGTGACTGGCAAATGTTTTGTCTTAGTCTGTAGCTTGTTTTTTTCATCCTCGTAATAGGGGTTTCACAGAGCAAAAGTTTTAAATTTTAATGAAGTTCAGCTTACCAAGTTTTCCTTTTGTGGGTTGTGCTTTTGGTGTCAAGTTTAAGAACTTATTGCCTAGCTCTAGATCTCCAAGATTTTCTCCTATATTTTTTCTTAAAATTTTGTAGTTTTGTGTTTTACATTCATGTCCATGATTCATTTTGAGTTAATTTTTGTATAACACATGAGACTTCAGTCCAGGTCCATTTTTGTTCTCCTGTGGATTTCTGATTACTCCAGCACCATCTGTTGAGAACTTCCAACATTGCCTTTCATGTTCTTATGTTGATGAGAGTAGTGAGAGTGGACATCTTGCCTTGTTTCCGATCTTAGGGGGAAAGCATTCAGTTTTTCACCATTAAGTATAATGTTAGCTGTAGGTTTTTGTAGATAGGTGCGTTTTATCAAGTTGAGGTAGCTCCCTTCTGTTCCTGAGAGGGCTTTTTTTTTTTTTTTTTTTTTTTTTTACAATCATGAATGGATGTTAAATTTTGTCTAATGCTTTTTTGTATTGATATCATCATATGATTTTTCTACTTTTACCTGTTAATGTAGTGGATTATGTTGACTGATTTTTTAATACTGAACCAGCCTTGCATCCCTGAAATAAACCACACTTGGTCATGGTGTGTTATTCTTTGTGTATATTGCTGAATTTTATTTGCTAATATATTTTTAAGGATTTTTGTGTCTATACTCATAAGGGATGCTGGTCTGTAGTTTTTTTTATGGTTTTTGTCTGGCTTGGTATGAGGGTAATATTAGCTTCTAAAATGACTGGGGAAGTACTTCCTCCTCTTTCGTTTCCTGGAAGAAATTGTGTAGAATTGATATGAATTCCTCATTAAATGTAACTGTCTGGGTTTGGAGATTTTTGTGGGGAAGTTTAAATTATGAATTAAATTTTCATAATAGTTATAGTGCCATCCAAATGGCCTACTCATATTGGGTGAATTGTGGTAGTTTGTGTTTTTCAAGGAATTGGTCCATTTTGCCTAATGTGTCAAGTTTTTATATGTACGGTTGTTCTTATATTCCCTTATCATCCATTGATGTCTGCAGGGTCTGTAGTGATTTCACCTGTTCAATTCCTGATATTGGTAATTAGTACCTTCTTTCCTTTTTTTTCTTTATCAGTCTTGCTAGAGGTTTGTCAATTTTATTAGTCTTTTCAAAGAACTGGATCTTTGTTCATTGAATTTCTCTAATGTTTTTCTTTTCAAATATCATATCATTGATTTTTAATCTTATTGTTATTACTTTATTCTGCTTATTTGGGTTTGTTTTGCTTTTCTTTTGAGGTTTTTGAGATGAGCGTTTAGATGATTGATTTGAGAACTTTCCTCTTCTTTGGTGTAGCATTTAGTGAAACAAATTTCTCTGTCAGCACTGCTTTCGTTGTGTCTCACAAATTTTGATGTTTTACTTTCATTTCCATCTAGTTCAATATATTTTTTAATTTTCTTGAGACTTTCTCTTTGATTATTGGATTATTTAGAAATGTATTGTTCACTTTCCAAGTGTTTGACCCTCTTTTTTTCTCCTGGGACTCCAATGGGATGAGTGTTAGATGTATGGTCATAGTCTCATAGGTTCCTGATGCTTGTTCATTTTTTTAGTCTATTTTCTCTCTATTGTTCAGATTGGATAATTTCTATTATTCTATTTTCCATGTCACTGATATTTTTCCTTTGTCTATTCTTCTGCTGAGCCCATTCACTGAGATTTTCATTTTAGTTATTGTATTTTTTCTAAAATTTCCATTTGGTTCTTTTTTATATTTTCTATATCCTTCTTTTTTTTTTTTTTTTTTTTTTTTTTTGAGACAGAGTCTCACTTTGTTGCCCAGGCTGGAGTGAGTGTCGTGGCGTCAGCCTAGCTCACAGCAACCTCAAACTCCTGGGCTCAAGGGATCCTCCTGTCTCAGCCTCCCGAGTAGTTGGGATTACAGGCATGCACTACCATGCCCGGCTAATTTTTTCTATATATATTTTTAGCTGTCCATATAATTTCTTTCTATTTTTTTAGTAGAGATGGGGTCTCGCTCTTGCTCAGGCTGGTCTCGAACTCCTGAGCTCAAACGATCCACCCACCTCGGCCTCCCAGAGTGCTAGGATTACAGGCGTGAGCCACCGCGCCCGGCCTATATCCTTCCTGAAACATTCTATTTCTTTGCTGAGGGCTTCCCAATTTTTTCATTAAGTGTGTTTGTAAATCACTCGTTGAAGTGATTTTTAAAAAATCATGGCTGCTTTAAGATCTTTGTCAGGCAATTCTAACATTTCTTTCATCTTAGGTTTGGCATCTTTAGATTGTGTATTTTCATTAAGTTTGAGATTTTTCTGGTTCTTGGTATGACAAGATATTTTCAGTTGAAACCTGGACTTTTTTGTGTTCTGTGATAAGGCTCTGGATCGTATTCAAACCTTCTGTTTTAATTGTTTTTTTCTGACACACCTATGGCAAGGGCAAGGGCTGCTGCCTCATTACTGCCAGATGGAAGTCAAGTGCAGGTTTCCCACTCGGCCTCTGTTGACACCCTACAGAGTGCCCTGTTACTGCTGGGCAATGGTGAGAGTCTTGATTCTTCACGAGGCCTCCTCTGACACCAGTCCAGGGAGTAGTGGAAGGATGCCGCATTACTGCCAGGTGGGGTCAAGGTCCAGAATCCCCATGTGGCCTTCTCTGACCCTGAAGGAGGGAGCAGTAGTTGGCCTCATTACTGTCCAGTGGGGCTGTCACTCCCAATTCCCTATGTGTTCTTTTTTGACACCATCATACCTGGCTGTTAGGGTACTGTAATGGTTACTTTTATGTGTCAGCTCAGCGGGGCTAAGGGATGCCCAGATAGCTGGTAAAACATTATTTCTGGGTGTTTCTATGAGGATGTTTCTAGAAGAGATTAGTATTTGAATTGGTAGCAAAGAAGATCTGGCCTCACCAATGTCACAGGGTATCATCCAATCCGTTGAAAGCCTGAATAGAACAAAAAGGCAGAGGAAGGGCTATTCTCTCTCTTTCTTCTTGAGCTGGGACATCCATCTTCCTCTGTCCTTGGACATCAGAGCTCCTGGTTCTCAGGCCATTGGACTTAGATCGAATCCCACCACCAGCTTTCCTGGTTCTCCACCTTACAAATGGCAAGTTGTGAAACTTCTCAGCCTCCATGAGTGTATGAACCAATTCCCATAATAAATATCTATATACCTACATATCTTCATCCTACTGGTTCTATTTGTCTGGAGAATCCTGACTAATGCAAGTGCCTTGTTACAGCCTCACAAGAGTTAAGTCTAGACTCCCCACTCAATATTTGCCAGCATAGGTACAGATGGGGCTACAGATTTTTGGCTGGAGCAGAGAGTTATTGTCTAAAAGTTTTCTCTTTTACTAGGCTGCTCCTTCTCTGATCCTTTGGCTAGAGAGAGTAGACTTTTGTTGGGCCTTTTTTGCCTGCACCTCTTGGCATTTCCATGTTGCTGGCTTCTTTAGCTCCACGTCTAGGATATATGAAGCAAAAAGAAAGCCCAGGGAACTCATCATCATGTACTGCTGTGGTTTCAAGGTCTCTACTGATCTGCCCACTTCTCTCCACCTGTCAGACTCTTCTTTGGTTTGCTTTGCATATATGTCAAGGGTTTTAGTTAAATATAGCAGGAGGAATAGGGGTGGAAGTCCTCCTCTTTGGGGAGAGATTTTTGGATTCAGAAGACATCAGTGGAAAGTCCCAACTCATGTGAATAATGGTCACCTCTGCCTTGAAGCACTCAGTGAGTACTTTAGTATGACAGCCAGTCTTGGGACACTCCAATCACTTCACATATCTGTAGTTCAAATAGTGGCCCCTCTGCTTGCTTTAGTATTGGTATTGTATGTATGTATTGTATTGCTCATTTATGTCTGGAAGAAAATGTTCAGCTACAGGGGCAAATGAACTTTCTAATGCTTGGCAGTTCTCCCATGGGAAACTCTTCCCAGGAGAATGTGAACTGTCCATCCTTGGAAATGTCTAATCAGAGGCTGAAAGTCATGGTTTAGGAAGAAGATGGCACCTGACAACTTCTGAGGCCTTTCTAGTTCTAAGATTGTGAAACTGTGAGTTCACTCCCTCTTTTTTTGATGAGATCACAGGGGACAGAGGCAAATTTTCCATTTGTCTGGTCCAAATCCTCATGCTGGGCTTTGCACACAGAATGTTCAGTTTGTGTCACTAACAGAGTGGTGACTGAGTGGCTGAATGACTGAGGTAGTACAGGGTCTAGCTGGTGTCCATTTAAACCAGCTAGACTCCAACACATGGTGGGTAGGTGAGTACAGTTGTTTTAATACCCAGATTATGCTGTAGACTTGGGGAAGAGTCTTGATACCAAACTCCCGTACCCTCCAGCCCTGTATATCACATAATGCTTAGTCAGTGCCAGCAAAAATGGGCTGACTTGAAACTCACAGCACAGCAAATATTCTTAGAGAATGTGTAAGCATTTACTTTGCTTTGCCACTTTTATCTTTGGCTCAGGAGAGTTGGTCTTTCCTGGATCCCCTTACAGCAAGAGGGCCTGATAGATACCCGGGGCTCGGATTTAAAGATTTAGAAGTCCATTAGGCAGGAAAGAGAACCAGGTGATAGAATGAGCCGGCTCAGCATTTTTCTCCTAAGCTATGTGCAGACATCAGCTAATTAAATAAACCCATTAGGAAGAAAACATTGAAGAATCCTTTCAAGAGCATAGAGGACTTCTGGAGGAAAGAAAGTTTTATGACTAGGAGAGGGATTCAGGGATCTCTCGGGGACGGGGGGAAGTGTCCCTTCAAAATGATTTCCTCAAAAGAAATAGAGAACCTGCCATGGCCCAGACACTTTCATAAAGGTTATCTCAGTTAAGTCTCATGGCAAGTGGGTGAGTTAGTCATTGTTATCCCAGTTTTCAGATAAGGAAACAGGCTTAGAGAGATTAAGAAACTTCTCTGAGGTCACAGAGCTGGCAAGTAACAGAGCTGTGTTTATGCTATGGTTTGTCTAACTCCAGAGCTTATGCTTTCATCATGCCGCCATTCTGGCTCTGCTAGGACAAGGGGACCCACGGGAGAATTTCTTGGAAATTCACCTTAGGGGCACCAGGCATAGAAAGATAAAAAAGAAAATGAATGTGTATTTTTTTTACTCACATTTATTGCTTTATTTGGTCATCATTCCTTCTTGCATTTCAGACTTTTTATTTGTGATCGTTTTTCTTTTGCATGAAGGACGTCTTTTAGTGACTATGTCAGTCAGAGTCCAACCAGGAGAGAGAAACCACACAGTAATTTGAGCAGAGGAAGTTTAATATAAAGAATTATTACCTATAATGGGGAATGCATTGATAAGGGCTTGACGGTAAGTAGTGAAGAGAACTTTAAAGAGTAGAGAAATAGCAGATACAGGGAACAGCTACCACTCCCAGGGCTGACACAGAGCATCAAAGGAAGGAGCGCCCCAGGGCTGAGGTCTGGACCTTGTTGGAGAGAGTATGACTGTGGATCACTGAATGGCAGAGAAGTTGCTGTAGGGATGTACTGGTGGAACTTGCTAGAAATATTCCTCTAGGTTGCCAGGGAAAGTTATTCATAGGGAGAGATCACCAGAGGTGCTCCACTGTGGAACCACCGTGGGGAGTTGTCGGAGGACGCTGTTGTCTGCAAGGTGCTGCTGATTGCCATGCACTGGAGGAGGCTGGTGCCGAGCACACTCTGGAGCTTTCTGAGAGGTCAAGAACCAGAACCAGGAAAATCCCTCCATCCTGCAATATCCCTCCAGTGCTCTCTACTGGCCATATGTGATGCCAGCTTAACATGATGCCAGGAGGCAAAGGAAAAACACTCAGTCTGTCTCCACCTTTGCAGAGCAGAAGGATAAATTTGGAGCTGAGAGACAATAAATTGTCAGATGGTACACTGAGGGTCTTCTCATAACACTTGTCCCAATTTTTATGTTTGAAAATCTCACCCCCATTCTTAATGGACGTTTGCTTTGTGTATAATTTATTTTTTTCTCAACATGTGACTATATCATTATGTTGTCCTTTGTTATTTGTCTTTTTTTTGCTGGTTCTTTTAAAGATTCTTTCTTTGCCTTTGTTGTTTTGTAGATTCACTAGGATATGTCTAGGGATGGATTTTGTTTTAATTATTTGGCTTGCAATTTGCTGAATCTGAAGATTAATGTCTTTTTTAGTCTTGGAAAAGTCTTAGCCATTAGTTCCTCAGATAATACTTCTTTTCTGTATCACTTTCTTCTCCTTTTGAAACTTTGGTTAGAGGTAAGTTAGACCTTCTTACTTTAGCCTCCGTGTCTCTCAACCTCTCTTTCATATTTTTCAATTTTTTTTACTTCTGTGTTGCATTTTGGGTATTTTTAAAAGTATCTATTTGCCTTAGAGTTGATAAAATTTCTGTTTAGGTGTATTTAACAATGTTACACCCATTCATTGACTTTTGATTTCAATCATTTTATTTTTTGTTCATATAATAGATGGTATATTTGGTTCTTTTTTTCAGATCTGTTTGGTCATGTTTACAGTTCTCCCTACTTGTATTTTCAGTCTCTTTTTTATTTCTAAACATATCAAACATACTTTATATTTTGTGTCAGATAATTCTAATATCTGAAGTCTTTATGGATGTGTTGAGGCTGTGCTGTTTCTGCTGGCTTTTGCTCATAGTATCATGTTTCTTGTGTGTTAGGCTTTTTTGAGTATATAACCACCTATTCTTTGGAACTTTATCTATAGGAATTATTTGAGGACTGGGTTGAAGATGAGTTTCTCTAGAAAGATTTTGTGTTTGTTTCTGGCAGGCTCCTGAGGGCACTATTAAATAGGGACCTCATTAAGCTTGAGGTTTTGTGGACAATCCAGGTAATATCAATTTGAGCTTCAAATCCCAATTATGGCATCAGTTGTAGTTGCAATTCTCAGAAATTGTTAAGTTCTCTCCACTGAGCAGCCAAGTTCTGAGGTAGTCAATTTTCGGTTCTCCTATTAGTCTCCCCACTTTGGGCTTTGTCTCTCCTTTCCTATAAACCACTAGGTCATGAATACTAAAGCTCAAGGTAACTTGGGTTTGTCAAATGCTGGAAAGTTGGTTTCAATGTTCTTTCCAGGTTTCTAACTTTGTTTAGTTTTTGACCTCTGAAAATTATTTACTTTCTTCTTAACTCAGTTATTTCTATACTTTATTCAGCATAGTTGGAGAGTTTCTCAGGATATCTAGTCTGCTACAGTACCAGAAATAGTCGATTGATCTAGGCTAAACATAATACCACATTTAGTTCTCATAATAATCTTGGGATTATTAACTCAATTTTTGGTCTGGGAAACTGAGGTTCAAGTAAGTTACATAGATAGCATGTGCCAGAACAGGGAGGAGAATTAAATCTACATCTTCCGGCACCACTTCATCCTTTGTTCTCTCTTCCCTGCTACTCCGGTTTCCCTCTTTCTTTCTTTTTTTTTTTTTTTTGAGACATAGTCTCTCCCTGTCACCTGGGCTAGAGTGCAGTGGTATCATCATAGCTCACTGCAACCTCAAACCCTCAAACTCCTGGGCTCCAGTGATCCTCCTGCCTCAAGTAGCTGGGACTACAGGTGCACACCATCACACCTGGCTAATTTTTCTATTTTTTGTAGAGACAGGGTCTCACTCTTGCTCAGGCTGGTCTTGAACTCCTGACCTCAAGCAATCCTCCCACCTTGGCCTCCCAGAGTGCTGGAATTACAGGCAGGTGCCACCACACCCAGCCTCCTCTTTTCATTTAATGCAAATTCCAGGATCCTTCAGGATGTGGGCTATTCTTAAAGCCCAGAAGTGCACTGAGAATTCTATGGGAATATTACTTTAATTCTCCTCTCCCTTGACCAAACATAGTCCAGCTTCTCGTGAGGGCGCCCACTTCTATTAAGATGGAAGACCCAGCTAGGACTGAGCAGACTGATAAAGTGGGGCAGCACAGTTGCAGCCCACATGTCCCTGGTGCTCTGTGGGGAAAGAGCAGTGAAATCTCACGTTCAGGTACTTCCCTGCTCCACGTGGTTTATGGAACGTGCTCACGATTCTGGAGTCTCTTTGGGAATAGCGCTGTGTAGGAGCTGTCCTCTGTCTGACAAACCCCTCCCTCCCCCCTCCCCTTCTCTTTGTCTTCTTCCTAGTCCTCCCTGCCCTGTCTTGTAGCAGAGACTTCAGAATAAACTCCAGGGATTGAGTGCTTGTGTCAAACATACTTCAACATTGGAAACGTCAGAGGCATGCATTCTGTACTTCTTCCAGACTTGGAAAGAACTGGGGCCAATTAAAAGTGAACTTTTAAGGGAAATGAACATCTTGCGTGCCAGGTTTCAGCTGAATGTCACTGCAATTGCCTAAATTATAACTATTAGAAAAAATGCATTCTAATTATGGAAATGCCATTAGGAGGAGTTCCTTCTGCCTGGAACCAGCTTAAAACATGACTGCCACCCACCCCTACCTCTATCCTATCTCTCAACAGCAATTCTATATTTCAGAGGGGGAGAAAACAACGTGTTGCAGTGAAAAGAGAATTTGTACCATACAGAATCTGGATTTGGGTCCTAACTCCATCATTTATTGGCTATGTGACCTTGGGAAAAGCAACCTACCTCTCTGATCCTCAGTTTCTGTATCTATAAAATGAGGATAATAATGCCCACTCCATGAGGTTGTTGTAAAGATTAAACAATAAGCATGGCATATACAAACGTATGTGTAAGAGCATATAGCCACTCACTCGAGTTGGGGCAGGGGTAGAGGGGCAAGAATAATTATCATAAGACGGAGGAGAGAGCTCTGATACCACACTCACTTAGATGTTGGTCTTTGCTGCCTGCAGGCATGGGTGCCAAACCCCATGCAGAAGGAGATGAAGGCACAGACCTGCATCTTCCTATGGAATATTGAGTTTCCCCTTCCACTCTGGGAAGATTTCCATTCCCTGACCTTGCCGGTATCTCACGAAGGTATCAGTGTTTCTCTGCCAAGGCGGAGTATCCCACACCCTGTAGTCTGGATTAGTCTTTTCCAACAGGTGGACCTTGGATCCTGATAGTTGGGAAAAAGTAGATTTATTGCAAAGAGTTCCATGGATCCATACATTCACCAAGCCTTGCCTATGGACAGATATATCTTGAAATGATGTATTCACTTACATTTCAAATGTCTATAGATGCTCTTATGAACAAGAATATACTTAAAGACAGTAGTAGATTCAGAGATATCTTTTGGAATTGTATTTTCTCAGTCAGTGAATACTAGAAGTGCAACTACTGTGTGTGATTGTGGGTCTGAGCATTTTTTTTTTTTTTTCATTTTACTTGAAAGGGCCAGAAATGCCCAGGAATCTGATGAAGGGCTCACATCTTGGTGGGCTAACCTCTCTCTATGTACACTGCCATTTCCTCAACCTATCGGGCAGGTGTGGAGAGCGGTGATGTTACCTACCACCTGCCAGGGAAACATCTCTCTGAAGAGCACCTACGGCTCATGCTACTAGCCGTGTTTCTCTGCACTGTTGGAGGGCTCATTAGCTGGTACTGGGTGCTTGCACCATTATTTGTAATCTTTTCCCCCCACACTTCCTGCAAGCTCTTAGAGTATTTTATATGCCCTCAGTGTTCTGAAATTTCCCTTCTGTGCCTTGAAGTGACTGTTCTTCATCCATTGTCCTGGGTACTCAATGGGCCTTTTCATCCTATAAACCCATGTCCTTCAGCTCTCAGATATTTTCTTGAACTTGTTTTTTTTTTTTTTTTTTTATTTTCTCTTTCTACCATTTGCTCATTTCTATATCTAGAATCTCTATTTTTCAGCTACTGGATCTTCTGAGTTGATTCTTTAATTTTTTAAAATCTTCTCTCTCATTTTCCATCTCCTTATCTTTTTGCTGTATTTTCTGGGAGATCTACTCAATTTTATCTCCCAGCTTTTGTATTAAATCTTTCACTTCTGCTCCCAGGTTCCTATTTTCCAAGAGATCTTTTTTGTTCTTATTTGTTTTCTGAATACTACTTTTTAATAGCATGCATTCTCATCTAATGAATTCAAATCTTTAGATACTTCTCTAGGGTTATTATCAATAGATTTTTAGATGTTTTCTTTTTCCTTTATAGTCTCTGTTTTCCTCAAGTTGCTTTTCCCCATCTGGTTTTGGCGTGTCTCCAGGTTGGAGGTATTCCTCACATGTTTGGGGATCCTTGTCTATCTGTTCATGGTTGGGACTCTCCAAGCCTGGGCCTCTAAGTAGGGTAATTTTTCTGGGCTGTTTAATTGGATCCCTTGATATCACAGGTTTCAATTTTTCTTTTGGACTGGTCACATTTCCTGGGGAAGAATCTTCCAGTCTCCTGCCTGGAGGGGATGAGCCTGGCTTAACAGAAATCATTGGAATCCATTTGAGGAAGACAGCTGGGAGTCTCAACATTTAGTATACAGATAAACATTCTTTTCGTTCTCCTTTTGGTAGTGTGGAGTCCCTGGATTCAACTGGAATTAGAGTCCTTTAGTCCAGAGATTCTGGACCTACACTGTCCAATACAATAGCCACTAGCCACACGGGACTATTATGCACTTGAAATGTGGCTAGTGCAACTGAGGAACTAAATTTTTAACTTTAATTTTTTTTTTTTTTTTTTTTTGAGATAGGGTCTTGCTCTGTTGTCCAGACTAGAGTGCAGTGGCATCATCATTGCTTGCTGTTACCTCAAACTCCTGGGCTCAAATGATCCTCCTACCTCAGCCTCCCAAGTAGCTGGGACTACAAGTGTGCACCACCAAGCCTAGCTAATTTTTCTATTTTTTGTAGAGATAAGGTCTCACTATGTTGCTCAGGGTTGTCTTGACAGCTGAACTCAAGTGATCCTCCCACCTCAGCCTCCCAAAGTGCTAGGATTACAGGCATGAGCCACTGCACTCGGCCTTAGTTTTAATCAATTTATTTCTTAAAACATATACTCTATTCAATATTGGGAAACTTTTACATATTTTGGAAAAACTTGAGTATGTGAACCCACTTTTTCAACTGTTAATTTTATGAAATCTAACAACAGATCAAGTATTTCTGCTGAAAATTTGAGATGTGCCGTGGGTGTAATATACATACTTTTTAAAAAGAAAGAATGTAAAAGATCTCATTAATATTTTTTATATTGATTACATGTTGAAATGATAATATTTTAGATATATTGGGTTAAACCATATTATTTAAGTTAATTTTATCTATTTCTTTTTACCTTTTTAACATGGATCTAGAAAATTTAAGGTTGTGTGTGTGGCTGGCAGTCTATTTCTAGGGGCAGTGGAATCCTAGAGGCTGGAGGTGATGCTCCAGGGCGAGGGGCTGTCCCCCAGCCCTGGCTGGGTCTCTGCTTCATAGAGGGACCTGCACCCACTTTTCCCACATGAGCTGTGCCTGGGCCTTGGGGGCTTCTGTGGTGTAGATCCTCTGTTCTTGGCTTTGCTCACCACCTGGCTGGAATCCAGTTTCTTTGGGTTTGCTTGTTCGGTTTCCGAAAGTTTATTGTTGTTGACTCTTCATCTTTTTAATCTTTGTCCTTGGGGTTTATACCTTTAAAAAAAAATCACTTATTCTTGCTTTAGTGGGGTTTCAGGAGGGAGCAGAGATAAAAATGTGTCTTCAATCCACCCTCTTGACTAGAAATCTTAAATATCTTTTGATTCCCTCCCTGGCTCCATCTTATTTTGTATCCTCCTCATTTTTGAGAGGAAGATTGCATCACCTTTCACCAGCTGGAGCCTCCAGCCTCCTTCCAGCCTAGCGCCAGGCAAAGCTCTTTTCTAGGCTGCAGATCTGATTATGTTGCTTTTCTCTTTAAAGCCCTTCAACAGCTTCCAACACACAAACAAAAACACTCAAGCTCCTTAGCATGACAAAGGAGATTCCCTGTGCGGTGAGCCTTTTGTACCTCTCTGCCTGATGTGCTGCTACTCCCCACTCCCCAGTTCATCATACATCATCCCTGCGCTGTAGTTCCTCAGGTGACACGTGCCATTTAATGCTTCTGCTTTGCCCACGCCACTCCCTCTTCTTCCCGCCTTCTCCACTCGGCTACTGCCCCGGCCTCCATGCACAGCTCGCCAGGCCTGCCCCAACCCTGCCTTTGCTCGGGTGTCCTGTCTGTAAGAACGACAGCAATGGGCAGCACACGAGGCATGGAGCAGGCACTCTCCTGGGCCCTTTTACGTACTTTGGCTTATAATTCCTATCCACATTTTCTGTGTGAAGAAAGGGAGGTGCACAGAGATTCAGTGACTTTCCCAAGTGAATCAGAGTTGGAAGTTGCCGGGTGTCGTGGTGTGCACCTGTAGTCCCAGCTACTTGAGAAATTGAGCCAGGAGGACCGTTTGAGCCCAGGAATTTTGGGCTGTGGTGTGCTATGCCCATTGGGTGTCCGCACTAAGCCTGGTATCAATATGGCGACCTCCTGGGAGCAGGAGTCTACCAGGTTGCCTAAGGAGGGGTGAACCGGCCCAGGTCTGAAACGGAGCGGGTCAAAACTCCCGTGCTGATCAGTAGTGGGATTGAGCCTGTGAATAGCCACCGCACTCCAGCCCAGGCAACAAAGCAAGACCCTGTCTCTTAAAAAAAAAAAAGGAAAATAAAAAGAATTGGAAGTTGAGCTCTAGAGTTGCTGCCTATATGTGTCAAAGGCTCCCTGTGCTTTTATCACGCTATAGCTACGGCATCACCACTCTGCTGTCTCCCCCAGTCGACTGGGAACTGCCTGGCCTGAGGTCAGGGACTAGGTCTTTTTTTTTTTTTTTTTTTTTAAATTTCTGTGTCATAAATGCCTAGCACAGGGCCTAGCATACAGCAGGTGCTCAAAGTGTATTTGTTGAACAGACCTGCGATCTCCTAATCATCTTATTGTGGCCTCTCCCCACTTCCCTCTTATGCATGCTACAGTCCCTTGGATAAGTTTTCTGACCAATTCCCTTTTCATGGTAATTACTCAGAAAACCATGATTATAAGTTCCTGCTGGTGTTAGAAGAGGAGAAGGACCCATCAAAAGACATGGTGAGCAGCTTCCTGGGCATTTGCTTAAACATGTCTTGTGTATTTTTAGATGGTAGTCATTATTATTATTGTTTTAGGAAGTCCACTGGTTTAAATTATTACAGAGGCTTAAATGATGTGGAAAATTCTAATGATGTTCCTTTGATGAAAAGATTCCTCCCTCCATGCTTAGCATAATCTTCCTTTGAATTATGCCAGGAAATCTTATTTAATAAAACCATAGCTTTGTGTTGTTGGGTTGTTTTTTTTTTCCTCATTGCAGTTCTTCTCTTTTTGGATGCCATGTCAATGAACCATGGGAAGGAAGGAGCTTTTTGCATACACAATGGGGAGGCTCTGCAAGAGGCCCCTGAGTGCAGAAAACCCCAAAGTTTGTGGGCTGGGGAGCTCGGGGGACCCTGGGAGAGGTTGAACTAGCCAGGGCACAAGGCACAGCTTGACCAAAGCTGTCTTGGCCACAGAGGGTGGTCCTAGGGAGGACAGATGTTGATACCAGGAGGCCAGCTAGGTGGGCAGTTTCAGCTGGGAGTGGTTCCATCCTAGGATAATGGTGGAGGAATCAAGTTGAGGTGGCTCCAGAGTTTTCATGTTGGAAGGCTTTAGACAATTTGAAGATTGAAGCGGCTCTTACACAGCAATGCATATAGAACTAAGAGGAGTTTCATAGTCCATGTTAAAGTAGGGGCTTGCTGGTGGAGTTAAACTCTGTCACCCCATCTAAATAGCATCCTCTATTACTCTTTTCCCATGAACTATGTTAGTTTTTCTTCTTAGCCCTTCTGAGTAATGATGGAAGGGATGAAGCCTCCCATTACACCCTTCCTCACTACGGCACACCTGGCAGCATTGCTAGCCAGGTGTGCTGCTGCAGGTGTGGTAAGGTAGGGCAGTGCTTGTAAGCATGAGCTCTGGAGTCAGACAGATCCGAGCTCCAGTCCTGGGCTTGCCATGTATTAGCTGTGACGCTGAGGGTTCTACTTTCAGCTTCCTGGTTTCCTCATCCATGAAATGCAGTTAACACCCACCTTTTGGGGTTGTTTGGAGGATTGAATGAGATTTTAAGGCATGCAAAGCATTTGACAGAGTGCCTGGCATACTGTAAATACTTGATATGCAGTTGATGCATTGTTATTACTAGTATTTTGTTATTATTAACCAGATGAACTTTCCATTCTCAGGGAGTACTTGGGGGGAGCTTAAGGAAGAAGCAGAATGGACCCTGTGGGGAGTGGCTGCGGGAGCGTCATGGGTGTCAGGCTCAGGCCTGGAGGGAGGTTGGGATACACAGCAGGGCAGACAGCCAGCTGTGGGTTTGGGCCCACGCAGCAGTGCACACAGCATTGGGAAATAGGCCAATGCCCGTGGGACACCTCTTCCCCTGCGCAGAAGGCTCTGGTTGCTGGGGACCTCCACCTGCCCCTCCCAGTGAGGGTGGCCTCCGCGTGTGGGGGGAGGGGCAGTGCACACTGGGTGTGTGGGGGGGTTGGGAGTGATGGTGCCAGGACCCCTCCCATCAGGAGATAAAGAAAATGGAATGTTTTCTTAGAGTTCAACTGTGAAGTAAGTCAGAGAGGGTCAGGGAGAGCTCAGCAAAGCCGTTTCAGAGAGGCAGCCAGACACGTAGACTGTAACCTCTGCAAAGATGGGGGGACTGTCAGGCAGAAGGGCTGGCCAGCCTCAGGAGCCCCAGCAAAGGAGCCACAGGGACAAAGGTAGCAGGCTTTGTGCAGGGTAGGGTGAGAGGCCAGGCCTCAGTCTGGTCCTCTGGCAGGTCATCTATCTTGGGGGTGAGGCATGAGGCCACTCTGGCCCAAGGCCACCCAGTCCTTCCTAGTTACCCTGAGCTGGCTCCACACCCCAGTGAGCTGCCTGCTGACTATTTGGCTTTGTAAGAGGCTGGCTCCAGGGTCACAGAGCCTGGTCAGGCCCACGTGTCCAGGCACCTTGGCACTTGGGGACCTCACTGCAAATTAATACACTGGTAACTGGCTTAGACGTCTGTCCTCTGTGAGTGTTGGGTGAATTAGCCTTCCTGAGTCCTCTTCCTTTGGGGGAACTGACAGAATCCTGTTTCTCAGCCACATATATGTGGTCTTAGTCCAGGATTTAATAACCTGGAAGTTGAGAAGACCTATAATTCCCACCTTTCAAAAAATAACATTCTGGGAAATAGCATGGGCAACAAAGCCAAATAGACTCCGGCTCATAAACTAGATGTACCATTTATCAGTCATATGCTTTTGGGAAAAGCCTCTTAAACGTGCTGAGCCTCAGTGCTGAAATGGACACCCACAGTCATCGTGCATTTCAAAGCCCATTTCTCCTGTTAGAGACACATATGGTTCAGTTAGCAAATCCGTCACTTTTTATAAATTCTCCTCTGGCTTTAATACACTATACTTTCTGGAAAGAACCTATCACCCTTTCACACTTTAGTGTGAATCCCAGTCACAGTGTCATATAATTTTACAGTAGCAAAGGACCTTAAATTGCATCTAGTTTTACTTTTCACCAAATGCAGAGATTCTTTCTGCATAGTGACTCTAACATGGCCACCTAGATTGTCCTTTAACTCCTCTCTTGGCAAGGAACACACCATCTACCACTCCTCTTCATCCAGGTAGCTTTAATTGCTAGATTTTGATGAACTGAAATTTTTCTCTCTGCAGCTTCCCACCAGCAGTCCTCACTCTCCTCTCTGGAGAAATTACAAAATAAACTGCTTCCTCCTTCCTAAGACAACTCTTCAGATACATGTGAGCTCTCATGACCCTTCTCTCCTCCAGGCTGAATGTCCCACTTTGTTAATATATTCCCTATAGGACTAGTTTTGGCTTCTCTCATCATTCTGGCCACCTGGGCATCTGTATATGCTCCAGTTAAAAAATACAGCATTGAACATATCCCACCAGGCAGGGGCTGACCATTGATACATTCCTTCTCCTGGGGCATTTGAAATTCAAGCCTGTCCTCTCATTATGAGAGTCGAAGTCTTTGTTCCCTAAGAAAGAAATTTCAGACACCAACTTACAGCTATGAGGAGACATGATGAACCAGGTACCATGATGAACTTATGCATAACCATCCCCAAGATTTTTTTTATATGACTTTGTAATCTGATGGGGCAATCTGCTGTCATTTGTGCCTTCTCTCTTAGTCTGTAAGTTTACCCAGGGCAGGCATTGAGTCTAATCGTTCCTGGTGTTAGAGTAGGAGACTAGGTACAGGGATGAGATGGGGGGAGGTTTGCAGGGGTTTGCAGATTGGGTGCAGGTGTTGAAGTAAACAACCCTCAAGCAGAAACTCACTAGAGGGGCGGATAACTGCAGGCAAGCACCAGCTTCAACCAGCCTGTCAGCTATCTCTGTCACTTAACATGAGCTTTGGCTTATTACCGTATCATTTATGTTGTGGTTTTAAAATATCTCGGCCCTTGAAATCACCATGACAGTTCCGGGACAACCATAAAAAGTATAAAAATGGGAGGGAACCCAATTCTAGGAATTACTACTCAAATTCTTAGTAAAAGCCAACCCCTTAGCCTTGAATATTCCTCCCCTCAATTAGTAAGACTTCAAAAGACCAAAAACCACTTCCTCCTGGTATAGCTGCTTTCTCCCCTACCCAAACCCCAGCCTGCCCACCCTCCCCTCTGAGAGTGTACTTTCACTTTCAATTAAAAAAAAGCTGTCACTTGCTTGTCTTACGTGGTGCCTCCTGAAATTCTTTTCCTGATGGTCACCAAGAACTTGGAAAACCTCTACTCAGAGGCCACTAACACTGGGTCCCTCCAAAGCACCTGCTGTGTTGGGCTGCCTCCCTTCAGCTGTCAATAAATACAGTTGATTGATGGAGTCACTGAAGCCTAAGAAGTCATTTTCCACTCTGTTGCATCTCAGAATCCAGCTGTGTCCAGCTGGAGCCAGCCCTCTGCTTGCTTATTTTTTCCATAAACAGGGACCAGATCTCACGGCTTGTCCATGCATTACAATAGGATGAATTTCACTTTGGAGCTCCACTCTCTTCTACCTCCCACTGTGGGGGAAACCAGAACCCTGAGTGGAATGGCACATCCCAATCTGGCAAGGACCCTGGACCCCCTCCTCTTTCTTATGTTTACCTGCCAAAGCTCCAGTAATGAAAACCTCCCAGGTATAGGCATATACTGGAGCTGCAATTCATGGAGAAGGGGGCAGCGTATCAGACAGATGTTTCCAATTGTGTCGCTACTGCACTTCTTGCCTCTGCTTCGCCTCCTACTGGCCCCTCCTTTCTCCCTCCTTTCTCCCTCCTCCTCCCCGATGTCACCTATAAATCAAGTGTCTCTTCTTAAAATTGTAATCACCAAAATAAGGCGGTGATTTATAAGGAATTCTGAAATACCAAATAATCAGCAAAACACTTCAATTTAATGGCAGCAATAAGTCAAGTGCTTCCACGCTCATCTCTGGAGGAAGAGGCACGTTGGTCTTGGTTGTTTCGAAATGACAAATGCTCTTTTGTGAGTTGTAACAAATCAATTATCCACATGTTGAAAACTGAGCAACTCCTTTTCTAGGATAGATTTTTATGGATACATTTTAAAAATGTCCCAGGGAAGGAGGGGGATGAGAGCTCTTTAGTTATTTTTCTGACAATAGAAAATTGGGGAAATAATAGCTCCAAGGAGACAGCTGTCCAAAATGACATCAGTCAGAGATATGGCCACCCGGCATCTACGGAAGGTGCACAAGGAATGCTCGGGGTCTGTTTTTCATCAGCCTGAGCAGGTAACAAGGAATCTGCCTCCACCTGCGTGGCATTTTCAATCGAACCTGCTGGCTCCCCAAAGAGCCCTGTGGGGGCATTCAATCCTCCAGATCTCCTTGGGCACATATGTCTGCCTTGTAGTTCTCATTTCAAGGAGAATTTCTTATTTTTCCGTTACGAAAGAAGTCACGCCTCAGCAGGTGGCCCTGAGATGGGAACCTGTGTTATCTCGTTATGTTTGGTCCCATCTGCTGGGGCCGCCCAGAAAGACGCTCGTGCCCTTTCCCAGGTTCTATTTTCCTCTCCTCCCACATCACATCCATTTGCCACACAATAAAATACAAGAGCATCTGCTGTAACCTCTCCTGTCAAAGCAGGCGGGGCTCAGAGCCATCTCCCAGCTGGTGGGTTTGTCTGTTTCAAAGGCCTTGAGAAGGTCACGCCGTCACGATTCCAAATGTTCCAGTTGTCCCAGTGCCTGGGGCGTCAGCCTCATCTGGTGCTGGGTGCCATTGTGGGCGGCACTGCAAAGGGGATCTTGGCAAACTGGCTCGTGTCCTGAGGGTGAGAAGAGGGTGGGTGGGTTGGCCACTATCCCACGAGGAATGGGTAAGGGACTCTGAATGCTCTGAGCAGAGGAGAGAAGACTGTGTGGGGGCAGATGGACGCCTGATGCTGGGAGTGAGCACCCCGTGCACTGTTACAAGTGTCCAGGTGGAAGAGAATTTTGCCGTAGGTAGCAGGTGAGCCAGACGGGCCCCTCAGGCCATGCATCTAGCAGGTGAGCCAGGTGGGCCCCTCAGGCCATGCATCATAGGCCACACATGGCTCTGTCCCATGGAGGGTGCTGGAGCCTTCGCTGGCCTGCAGCCTACAGTGCAGCTGCTGTTTTGGTGTCAGACTTTCTCTGTCCCTGCTGTCCACTGCCCTGCTTGGCCAGTCCTCTGCCACTTCCCCCCTCCTCCCCCAGTCCCTCTTCTTGGCTTCCCTTAGCAGATTTTTCTTCCTTCTTTCTAAAATCCTTGTTTTTCTCAATACCTTCCTTTCCTTTGTATTCCACTCCCACCCCTTTTCCAATTTTCAACCTACCTGGCTCGGACGCGCTGTGGATGGCTGTTATGACCCACTCACTGGTTCACCTACTCAGCGATTATCCGAGTGCTTTCACTGTGTTAAGTAAGTACACAGACAGACTTTGTGAAGGTCAAGGCAGCTGTTATCAGAGAAAATAACAAGCGGAACCTGCTTTAGGTTGTATAGTCAGGGAACACTTCTCTGAAGAATCGATGTTTAGAATTGAGACCTGAACAATGAGTCACTCAGGTGAGTGCAGGGATGAGAGTGATCCAGGTAAAGGAATAGAGTGTGCATAGGCCCTGAGGCAGAAAAGAGCTTGGAGTGTTCCAGAAACTGATAGAAGAAATATTCAGTACTCCTTTTTTTTTTTTTTAAACAGCATAAATGCGTATCAGGACTCTTCTCACCTCAGGGCCTTTGAACCCTGCTGTTCCCTCTGCCTGGGAAGCTCTGCTCAGATGGTCACAAGGCAAGTTCCTTCCTATTGTTCATATCTCTGCTTAGGTGTCACCTGCACATTCTCTGACCACCCATTCACACTCGCTATCCCTTACCCAAGTGTGTGTGTTTATATATTTTGTAGCCCCATATCAGTGAATAAAAATGTATTTATTTGATTGCTTCTCGATAGATGATTTTCCCCCGTTAGAATGAAAACTCCACAAATACAAATCCTGTACTAATAAGCTGTCAGAGTCCCAGCACCTAACAAACAACAGGCACAATGTTTTGTGAATTAATGGATGATGAATGATAGGCTGGAAAAACAGAACGTTGGTAAGGAAATGTAGTTTCATTATGATCAAGCACCCACAGGAAAAATGCTACAAGCGAAGAGGGAAGATATGTTAGAGATCCCTACCAGGACATTATTAAAGAGGTAGGAAAAAAGTGTGTAATGAGCGTATTTATTATGTGAACGCAAAGGCCAGTACTTAAGCTCCTTGCTCTTAAGTAGGCTAACATTCCTCCTGTTTGCATTATGAATTTGCTTAGCAACTGCTGTCGCCGTTATGATAAATAAATACAGACACATTTTTATAAAAGGCGTTGTTAATAATTAAGCCGCTGCCAAGTCCCCCCGTGGGTGGGGTGCCTGTCACTGGTTGTAACAAATGCTCCGTAGTGAACCACTCTGACCTACAATTGTGAGCACCTTTTCCATGACAGGGTCCTTCCAAAGGATCATGTCTGATTGTTTAATGTTCGCACAGTCTCGAGGGAATGAAAAGGAAAACTGTCTTGCATTTAGCTTATGCATAGTTCTTTGCCGAGCCTTTAAGTAACAATCACCCATGAATCCCTTCTGCTTTTCCTACCATGCTATTCCAGTTGCCATTTATAAAACATAGCTCAATTGTCAAATCCCAACATAAAGCAGAACAAAACAAAAAGATCCAAGTACTTGGGAGAGCAAAACATGTTTGGAGGGTAGCGTGGCTTTTTGGGTGGATGCTTAGATGTTGAGAGTGATAGAGAGGAAGTGAAATGCTACTTGATTTATGGCTTATGGGACTGAGCAGATGTTTGTATCAGTCAGAGCTCAATCAGAGAAGCAGACCACTGGAGATCTATCTATCAATCATCTATCTACATATAGATATAGATATATAGATATGGACATAGACACAGATTTATTGTAGGATATCTGACTTTATGCAATGTGGGAACTTGGTCAACAGTTCATGTACAGCTGGCACTTTTGTGTTGGTGGGGCAGGCAGTCAGGAAAGGAAGATGGACGTGCCGTGCGGAAGCAGGACAAAAGGGAACCTGGGAGGATGAGCCAGGACCCCTGAGGCTGGACTGAATCTGTGTTGGTCTTTCAGAACCTTGAAGCTTTCATTGGAGGAGAAGCTGGTTTCCTCCATCACAGAGCTGATGTGTACCTGGCCCAGGAGTGTGAGGAGCTGAAGGGCAAGATGCAGCAGGAGCCGGCAGGGCTGCCCACCTGGTTGTCTTCGCACAAGGGTGGGATGGGCCAACAGAGAGGTGGCAACAGTACCTGCCGCACAGCACGCTGAAGCGGCCTTCTCAGAGTAAAGCAAAAATGGTCTCTGCTTCACTTTTGCCTTCCACGTCTCACGTAATATGTCTCTCATGGCCCATGCTAACCCAGGACTGTGCAGCAAGGGCATTGTGGGAAACACCGTTCCAGCCCAGCTAAGTTGAGAAATCCCCGACCAGGGGATTGACAGTTCCCAGGCAATGCAGGGGAAGTCATGGCTGTGGATGAGATAACTCAGGAAATATCATCATGCAAAGGATGCGCAGAGGACAGGAACCTGCTGTGGAGAATGAGAAGGAGAAATCAGAGAAGTAGGGGAGAATCTGTAGGGGTGGGGCAGGGTGTCTGGGTGTAAATGTTTGTGAGAATGTGAGTCCCTAAATGATAATGATGTCAATGATGATGATAACAGCCAGGCATCATATTGAATATAATGACTGGTGTCTGTGGCACTGACCAACCAGAGTGGGTGCTGGTCCATGAGGAGGGGTCCCAAGGAAGAGGCCATCACACCCCGATTGTGATGGTGGTAGTGGGGGTGGACAGTGGGTGCGTGGGGGCTCAAGGGAGCAACTATCTACTGTCCAGTATGCGAGCCATTCTGCACTGTGACAACTACCTTGTCTGCCTTGCTGCAAATGAGCTGAATGTCAGCCCCATTGATAGCTAACGTTAATTGCATGCTTACTATGTGCCAGGTGCTCAGCTAAGCACCATGTCTGTGTGATGGTGGTGTTGCCTCTGGATGCTGTGCCACACACTAACTAGCTGTGGGAGGAATCAGAATCTTTGATCGTGGCAGATGAAATTGTCAGGCCTATCGTCAGCTAACATCTGCTGCCGTGGCATGCATCACTTTAGCAGGGGGATGCATTTGGGGGAGGCTCTGTAGGCCCTGCTTCATGTGGGGGAGAACATTTGCACACACAGCAGCTGTTAATGAGTGCCATGCTGCTAATTAGGATAGCCTGAGAGGAGCAGCTGCCCGCACAGTGGTGGTCTGGAATGACAAAGGTGGCAATGTCTAACTGCTGGAGTTCAGGGGCCTGTCTATATGGGACAAATGCTGAGCTAATAGGATTCGTATAGACTTGTGGAACATTAAACTTGGAAGTTCTTGGCTGGCATGCTCTGATGTAGATGTCCAACCAGACCAAAAAACCCCAGAAAATTCCCACGGTGCCATTGTGATTGGCAGTTTATGGCTACAGCTTTGGGAACAATGACTAAATGGACTGTGTACTCAGAAGTAACCCGGGGGGTCGCTTGCGTTGGCTTCATCCTCTCAGCGGCAGCATGGGGAAGTTTGTTGTCTACTTGACCTCTGCCTTCTGACCAGTTAAGATTTGTCCTGCTGCCTTTCCAGTTCTTGGACAGAAAGCCTTTGAAGAGGTGCCAACAATTATTGTCTTAATGTTATCTTAGATGATCTGGGTGTTTGTGTTAATACTACTATTAGATTGACCAAAGAACATTCCCAAGATTGTCCTATTCCCAAATTGTGTGTTACCATTTGGCTTGGCGTTAGTTGAGGCCAAGGTGAGACAGGTTTAATTCTCATGTGAGCTAGGCAGCCTCACTCTGGCCACAAATGTGTCTAATCCAGGCCATCCAGCCATCTGCAGTGTGTGCCTCTGTTGGGGGTGAGGGTGGAGAGGGAGGAAATGGGTGGCTCCCCGGCTGTCTCACCGCAGCCACTAGGGGGCAGCACAAAGCACATGCTTTATTAAGAGTGAGTCAGTGGGTGCCATTTTGATTTATGGGCTGCCATTTGACTGTACATTCTCAGCCTGTGTGTTCCTTCCTTGGGTATTTTTCCCACATAATGAGCTCAGCAAATGGTGGCAAATTGGATTTAGAATTTCAGCTTTCAAGAGGTTTAGTCATTGCTACAAAGCTCTGAATTTGCAATATGGGTTCCTGGCCAATAAGTAGCAGTGTCTTCTTAGTCACGTGGTATGAAACTCCAGGTTCTGGAGCAGGAACTTAGAAGGGAATTCCAGGCAGGGGCAATGACACAAGCAAAGGGGTGGGGAAGCTGCTTTAGACTCATATGGGGAGTAGCTCGGCCAGCTAGGGACAGGGTTAACCAGCGAAAGTGAAGTATGAGCAAAGCTCCCATTTTTATTTTAACAACTTCAAAGGAAAGACTGCTACTGTTTCGAATGCCTGAAACTGTAAACTGGGGTTTCATATTCTTGGCCAATAACGGGGATCAGGCAAGGAAAAGAAGTAGAAAAATATTTAATCCATTTTGTGTTCAGTTATATCTGAAGTTACTAATAATAATTTCAAATTTCCAACAGTCACAACCTCCTACATCAGTTATGTTTTATGACTTCCCGTGATTATCTAAAACATGTTTCACATTCTTGCTGTTCGTATACAAACATTAAAGGTTTACATTTCAGATGGGTAAAAACAGGCCTGTCAAAACAACTTGACAGGAAGACCTTCCTTATCTCTTTGTGTGGAATGGCAGCTGAGAAATTTGTCACTTAAGTGGAACATAATCTAGTTGAGTTTTACTGAGACCTTGTCTCAATCTGATTTGTAAGCAAATAGATTCTTTAACAACCTGGATTGTAAATAATCTTTATCCTCCAGCTTCTCTTATTAGCCAGGAAAAGCATTTTACAGCATAATGCCTGAATTTACAAAAAGTACTTTTAGGTCCAAGTGATTTTCTTCAGCTTCCTTTCAATTAAAGCTGATTCCCCTTGTAAAAGGTGATTCATTTATCATCTCAACGTTTTCTTTCTTGAAGAAGGGACTCACCTGGTTCTGTTTTTGCAGAGGTTGTTATGCTTCCCTGCAACCCGTGTGAGATGGCTTTTGCAGCATCGCAGCTCCTGGGTCATTCCAGAACCCTCAATGTACCTACAAAGCCCTGCTCTGGTTTTGTGTCTTGCTACCTTTCCAGTCTCATGCGGTGCCTCTTTAGCTCCAGGACCGTGGAACTTGCCATTCTTTCAAGTGCCATGTTCCTTCCCACTGCTGAACTTGTATATATGCAGTTTCTTTTGCCTGGAACATTCTTTTGTGTTACCTTCCTTCACCGGCTAACTACTAGCCAACTTTGGCCTCAGATGAAATGTCCCTTCTTCAGGGATTTTGCTTGGACTCTCCCTCCCCCTTATACTCCTATAGCCTCCCATTGCAGCGTGTGGCTCATTTTTAATCAGCTAATTATTATACTAGTTTGTTTAGCGTCTTTCTTCTCTGCTAGACTGTAAGGTCCTTGGGGACAGGGATCAGGTCTGTTTGGTCTTCACAGTGCATGGATGCTCTGGCACTCAGTTCGTGTGTGTTGGATGATTGGCAAAAATAAAACTCTTTATTCAAGCAACTTAATGCATTAAAAGAATACACACTTTTAAATATTAACACTGTATACTTAAAAAAATTTAGAAAGCAAGGTTTGATTCAACAAAGTCTATGCATATTTCAGTTCCCTCTTCTTTGGTCCTTACCTGCTGCTCTTCATGAGAAGATTCCTCACCGATTGATCTTGCAGTCATTCTCCCAAAGGTAGAAGCATCTTCCAGATGGCATTTTCTCTGTGACTTCAGCTCAATAATTTCAAGATGGTTTGACAATGGATATCCTTCCATCTCAGAGCTGTCAGTGCATTTTTCTGCCTCAGTCATAAGGGGTTTATCATCTGCTCTTGGATTCAAATCAGACAGAGAAGTGACCTCAATTACCTTCCTAGCTTCCAGCCAGGAATACCTCCAATATGGAATGAATGACACTTGTAAAACAGGCTTCCTCAGATCTCAAGGAAGAAATTTTTTCTTATAGTCTCACATTTTAGAAGCATAGTGAAATGATTTCTCCCGCATTCTGCCTTTGCGGGGTGATCCTTGCAGGCAACAATGCCCCAGTACCCTGTGGTTTTTATGAAGTGACATCAAGTTTCTGCCCTCAAAGAACTTATCATCTAGCCAGGCCTGAAAAGGTAAAAAGTAATTAAAAGCCGGGTGTTCCCAGACATGTGTGAATGTTATAGGCAGTAAGTCCTGGAATTCAGGGCTGGGGTGATTCACATGGAGCTTACACTGTTCGCTGACAGAGGAGAGGACTTTGAGGCTCTTAGCCCAATTTCTGTAGAACTAGTTCCCATTTCATTCGGGTCTCTGATCTGAAGTCCTCTCCCCTGCAAAGCCTTTCATGACTGCTCTGCTCTAAGACAGACGCACACACTGTACTGGTCTTTATCCCTTTAGCCCACCTTATTTTCCACCTTGTCAGGACAGTGTAAGTTCCCAGAGCAGGACTTTGTCCTGATCATCACTAGATCCTCAGCACCTAGAAGAGTGCCTGGCATATAGTAGGTGCTCATTCATGAGAATGCGTGGAGGAGTGGGTGAACACACAGGGAGGGTGGGAATCCAGGTGGAAGCAGTGGCATGAGCGAAGGCGTGGAGGCTGGCTTGCAGAAGGCCACTCTCACAGGAGAGGGTGCTCACTGAGTGGACGGTGGGATAGTGGGAGGCTGATGGATGGGGTAGGATGGGGCTAGGTCACAGGAGGCTTTGAACAGCAAGCTGCAGCATTGCTATGATCAAGGGGTAGGTGCAATGGGCCCCAGCCTAGGGACATTTAGGGCAGTCAGAATGAAAAGGTGGGGAGAGTTATATAGAAGCCATTAATAGGATTTGGTAAGTGAGTGGATGTGGGAGAAAGAGAGAATCCAAAGAGGTTGTCTAGTAGCTATTGAACCTGTAAGAATGTTGACAATATTGGTGAAGTCAGAAATATTAATTGAAACTGATTTTGGAGACAGGCAGGTGGGCTCCATTTGAGCTAGGCGGAGGGCATGGAGATGGCAGAACATTCAGCAGAGATGACCTACAGCCATGGTGCTGTCAGAGCCATACTCTCAGGAGAGGCCACCTCCCGTTTCCAGCTTCTCCAAAGGCTATCTCATGGAGTCCCTGGTTCCCACTGTACTCTTCCAGCAATCTCCGTGGTTATAGCACCCACTGGTTCAGCCCCGCCTCTCCCCTGCCCTGAGTACACGGTGTTAAAGCCCCTTGCTCAGTCCCTGTGCAAACCTTTTGCCAGTTCTGAGGAGGCTCATTTCATGCCTACCTAATAGCTGGTAGCCAGGCACGCCAAGCCTTGACCCAATCCTTGTCATCAACCCCACGTGTGACTAGCTCATCACCTCCCAGATCAGCCCTCCAGGGGAAGAGATGTTTCCTGTCCTTAACCTCTTAACTTGATAAAGGCCGATGCTCACTTAGACCGATGACCACTTTACTCTGAGAACCAGACCAGAAGTACAAGTTGTCTTTGGACCCTCTATGTTCACGCCTATGACTTACCTCCAGACCTAGGTCCTGTTGCTCTCTCAAAACCCTGTTGGTGGCCCACCAAGGCCTGTTCTTCCCAGAAGGGGCCCCCTTCCTTTCTCCAGTGGTTTAGTGGGAAAAGGATGGTTTTCAGAGGCAGACCCTTGACTTCTCTCTGGGGTCTGTTGCCATCGATAAGTGACTTTGGACAGTTTACTTAATCTCTCTGAACTTCATTTTCTTAACCACCAAATGCAGAGAATACTATCCTACAGGGTTGATGTGGGCATCAACCAAGTTCCTTTCAATGATCCTTACTGCAGAGCACTGACTGCAGTACCCGACACCCATGGGAGTTTTCCACAAAAGTTAGTTTCTCTTGTGCATTTCTGCTTTCTGGAAAAGGGTTTGGCTGAGTATAATCTATTCATGCTAAAGTATTTATACCTGACAGAGCCGAACATTCTTTATGCTAGAGAAGAGAGCAGCGGCAGTGAGATTTTAGGTACAAGAGTGTCTCTAAAACTTCTGAGAGCTATAAAGCTGATGGGCAGCCTCCAGGGCCTCCTGGGCTCCCATATTTTGGCACCAGCACACCTAGTCATTACGGACACTTTCCTATCTTCTTCTCCCTTTTAGCCCAGGTATGGATACATTCTCTTTTTCTTCTGACCTAGCTGTAAATGACTTGAAGTAGTATTGCTCAAAGCATGGTTCTCCGTTTATCTGGGGTGCTTGTTGAAAGTACAGGTCATCAAGCTTCATCCTTAACCCACTGAATCTGGCTCTTTCTGAGGCTAGGATTTGAGAATCTGTTCTGTAAACAATCTCTACAATGATCTGTCTGCATCCTAGTAGCTGAGAACCACTGGCTTGGAGCCTTAGAGGGGGTAGTTTTATTGAGGTTCCAGAGTAAACCAGGCAAACCAGTAAATGTAAAGTGAGCAAAAATTATGGAGTTCAGGCCTCTGATTGCAGCAGGATCCTGAACAGAGATACCCAAATGTCCAGTTAAGGTCCATCCGGCTTGAAAGAGCTTCCAGGACTGACAGGACCTTCTGTTCTCTCAGGTCCTTCAGCTTTCTTTCATCGCAGACTTTGATTCCAGGCATCCCTGTGACTGGCCTGAGCTGACCCTTGGGTCCTGTCCAGGTTGGATACCTATGCGGAGGTGGGAACTTCCCTACCTGGCCCTAATTCATTATCTCATAAGGCTGCTAGTGGACCTCCACCCCTATTATTCACTCTTTGATCTATACTCTCCCACCTTCTAAGCACTTTGCACCTCTTTCCCTCCATTTCCATCTAGATCACACATGTGCTAGCATGTGTACACATATGCACTTGTATACACAAACACACATGCTCATGTACACACACTGACTTCATCTTACATGGAATTCAAAGTCTAAATAATTCAATGAAATGAATGTCTGGCACACAGTGGGTGCCTAATACATGCTAGTTCTCTTCCCCTGACTCCTTTCTATCTTCCTCCTCTTCCATTTGGGTGCAAAACTGTCCAGAGAAGGAGTTAGAGAAGGGACACATTCTTATAATACTAAATACCAAAATCTGATCAGCGTGTGGGGCTGGCTGCTGGGTTTCCATGCCTGCATACCAATGAGCCTGCGTCTGGAGCAGAGTAGTTTGTGCCCATAAACCGTGACCTTCATTATCCATGGAGGCAGGCTGCAGTGGCAGTCACTGTAGAAATCTTTCCCATCCCAATTGTGGGGATGGCAGAAGCAACAAGACTATGCCATTTGTCTCAGCAGAGCTAACAAATGCTTTGTTTGGTGCTGTGCAAAGTGCACTCTTCCCCTATTCTTTTTGGCTGGAATGGGCTTTTTTTTTCTAATTAAAAATTAAAATAGCTGCTGAATTTATATTCACTTCTTGGGCCTGCAGTTCACGCTCCATTTCTCATAAGCAGTCTGCATTATCGTGGAGCTCATCTGCTTACATTGGCTCTTGGAAACAGCCACTTAAATCTCTGCTTGCTTAAAAATGGTTCCCTCATGCCAGAGTACCAGAGAATTAAGTAGACTGAGAGTGAGATGAGGCCATCAGCCTCATCCCCTTCCTAGGAAACAAAGTTCCCCAGTGTCAGCCCTGTGGGTCGGCTTTGCCTCTTCTTGGGCAGCTTCAGGGACAAGAGCTACAAGGGAGGCATCTTTCAATCTTAGAAAGTTCTTCTTTATAAGTATTAGGTCATTAAATATGAAATGTCCAATTTTGAATCAGAAGTTTCACTTATTATATCTCAAACAAGAAGCAGTACAATTAAAGTATGTGCCTAAACTATCGACACAGTTTTGTCATCTCGATGGTAGCTTGTTTATGCCAGCAGCGAAGAAGCCTGGAGAGCGAGTGGCGATGAAATTGCAAAAGGTGTTTTCCACAGCTTGTTGAGAAGTGAATATTTTTCCTTGCAAGAAGTGGTCCAAACCTGGAAGAAGTGGTAGTCAGTTGGTGCAAGGTCTGTTGAATACCTTGGATGGCAGAGTGTTTCCAAGTCCAGCCTCTGTAGTTTGAGGAGCGTTGTTTGTGCAACATATGGTCAAGCGTTGCCTTGCAAGAGGATTGGCCTGTCTCTATTGACCAATCTCGGCTGCTTCATCGCAAGCATCCTCATCATTTCATCCAATTGGTTGCAGTAGACATCCGCTGCAATTGATTGACCCGGTTTCATGAAGCTGTAGTGGATAATACCAGCGCTGGACCACCAAACAGACACCATTAGCTTTTTATGATGAGTGTTCGGTTTTGGACTGTGTTTCGGCGCTTCTTTATCCAACCGTTGTGCTGAATGCTTGTGATTGTCAAAAAGAATCCATTTTTCATCACATGTAACAATGTGTAGAAATGGTTCACCTTTATGTCGTGACAGCAAAGAAAGGCAAGCTTCGAGACGATTTCTCTTCTGACGCTCGTTTAATTCATGCAGAGCCCATCTATCCAGCTTCTTTACCTTGCTGATTTATTTCAAATGGTCCAACACTGTTGGGATAGTAATGTCAGACCCTGCTGCTAATTCACACGTATGTTGAGTTGGATTCACTTCCACTACAGCTTTCAACTCATCATTATCCATCTTGGTCTCAGGTCGCCCATGTGGCTCATTTTCAAGATTAAAATAACCAGAGTGGTTTATTTCACCTAAAATAATGTCCTCCAATTCCATCCATGTTTCTGCAAATGACAAAATTTCCTTCTCATTATTTTAAGTGAAATAAACCAGGCACAGAAAGACAAATATTGCATTTTCACACTTATATATGGGACCTAAAAAAAATTGATCTCACGGAGGTAGTGAATAGAATGGTGGCTACTAGAGGTTGGTAAGGGTGGTGGGAAGGGGTAATGAAGAGATATTGGTTAATGGGTAATACTGTTAAATAGAAGGAAAAAGTTCTAGTGTTCAATAATGCAATAGGGCAACTATAGTTAACAATAATTTATTATATTTCAAAATAGCTAGAAGTTTTCAAATGTTCCCAACATAAAGCAATGATAAATGTTTCAGGTGAATCATGTCCCAGTTACCCTGATTTGATCATTATATGTTATATGCTTGTATCAAAATATAACATGTACCTCATGAATATGTACAATTATTATGTATCAATAAAAAAAAACAGAATGGAACTTCTCAACCCATCAACCTACTGTGCATTCATTAGCCACATCCTTCCCAAACACTTCGTTGATATTTCCAGCTGTCTGCGGTGCCATGAAGGAGCTGATATTTGAAAATTTGACGTATCCATGGTTTCACAAAAATTGCTCTAAAAAAAAAATTGAAAGATAATCACAAGCAGACCATGCATTTGAGAGAATGAGGATGTACCTCCATAATAAAAATAAAACAAGAAGTGTCAAAGTGAAATGTCATAGATATCAACTGTCAAACTTAGCCCTTAAGGAAATCAGACATTTCATACTTAATAACCTAGCATTCTTGTTCTTAGTTCTGCCCGTTGGGCCACACAGATCAAATCTTTTGCAAGAGAGTTCTTTCAATATATGAAGATGGTTCCCTCCGTTATGGGTTGAATTGTACCATCAAAAAAGATATGTTGAAGTCCTAACCTGCAGTACCTCAGAGTGTGACCTTACTTGGAAATAGGGTCTTTATATATTTTGTTAAAATGAGGTCATCCTGGAGTAGGGAGGGCCCTTAGTCAAATATGAGGGGTGTCCTTACAAGGCACACAGACGCACAAAGGGAGCATCATGTGGAGATTGAGGCAGAGATTGGAGTGATGCTGCCATAAGCCAAGGAATGCTTGGGGCTACCAGAAGCAGGAAAAAGCAAGGAAGGATCCTCCCCTAGGGACTTTGGAGGGCGTATGGTCCTGTGAACACCTCAATTTTGGATTTCTCACCTTTGAAACTGTAAGAGAATAAATATCCCAGTTTGTGGTACTTGGTTATGGCAACCTGAGCAAACTAATACCTTCTCAGAGGATTCCCTAGGCTGAACACCTCCAGTTCCTTCATCTGTTTCTCATATAAAATGATCTCCACCCTTTTTCCCCGCTTGATTTCTCTCTTTTGAGCATATCTCAAGTACCAAGCAAACGACTCTAGTGGTGGTCTGAGCAGCACGCCTTATATGGGGACTGTCACCTCCCTCATTTCTGGATTCTGTATCTCAGAGCATAGTTATAATACTTTCTTGGCAACTTCTCCATATCTCAAGTTCCTTCTGAGTTTCTGGTCAATAGATTCCCACAATTATTTTCTAAGAGTACTGCTGCTAAATCACATCTCTCAACCGATATGAAAGCTCTGTTATAATCTCTCATCATAATATTGATTATTGCTCTGACCTCTTCAGATATGTTGAATTTTGAGTGGATTCACCAATGCATTCAAAATTCTTCCCAGCTCCATTGTTATTTTATTTATTTTTTTTCAGAAATCCCTTTAAGTTTTCATTGTATTATTAATCATGGTGGGCTGAAGGCAGAATGCTGGCATATCATCAGAGACTTCTCTGCAGACTTCCTATAAATCCATATATTTGTTCACTCCATAAATATTTACTGAGTTTCTGGTACGTGCCAGACACTATTTAGGCACTGAGGATTTGGGGATGAATAAGACAAATGTTGGTCCTTGTGATGTGAGCTTAAGTTCTCACCTCAGTCAACCTTTGGGATATACTTTACCATTAGTGAAATGGGTAGATTCCTGGGTTCCTGCAGATCGTTTGTCTATTTACAGATGCTGGTTTCAAGCCTTCTGAGCCAGAGACCTGGTGAAACACTGTTCCTGAATGGAGCACTGAATGTAGGGTTGTTCTTTCCAGCAAGCAATAAGGTTCTCTGTGTTCTTGCTTTTTTTGTGATCCAGTGTAATTTTTCTAAGGGATTCTGTCTCATTTTGCTACCTTTCTGTCCTTTTGACCTGCTGAAGGTCAGAGCGGCTTAGGGCATGGGTGGGGATAGCAGGGGAGAAGCTGAGCTCCCAGTAGGAAATGAGGTAAGTGCTCTCTGACTTTGGATCCTGGGGGCCTGAAGCAAGATCAGCCAGGAGTTAGTGCAAAGGGGAAAATCAGGGTGGGGAGAGAAGGTGTCTTAGCCTGTTTGTGCTGCTGTAAAGGAATACCTGGCTGGGCAATGCATAAAGAAAAGAGGTTTTATTTGACTTATGGTTCTGCAGGCTGTACAAGAAGCGTGGCACCAGCATCTGCTTGGCTTCTGGTGAGGGTCTCAGAAAGCTTCCATTCATGGTGGGAGGTGAAGCGGAGCTGGTATGTGCAGATCACATGGTCAGAGAGAGAGAGGGGGACAGAGAGAGAGAGAAGAGATGTGCCAGGCTCTTTTCCACAGCCAGTTCTGTTGGGAACTAAGAGTGAGAACTCACTCACTTCCACCAGACTGGCACCAACCCATTCACGATGGATCCTCTCCCATGACTCAAACACCTCCCATGAGACCCCATCTCCAACACTGGGGATTAAATTTCAACATGAGTTTTGGCAGAGCCAAAGAAACCATACCCAAACAATAGCATAAGGCAAACTACAATCAGTGAAGAAAAGTTGAAGGCATGGAGGGTATTTAGGGTGGAGAGGGGAAGACTTAGAAGAGGTGAGAACTATATTCAAATATTTTTGCAGATGAATTTCTTTCCTTAACATCTGACCAGTTACAAAAAGGGCTAACAGGATTTCCTTTTGGCTGTAAGGAACCTAGGTAGGCTTAGATGAGGTTATGCACCAGATGCTGGTGACTACAAGGCAGCAACTTTGCTGTAGAGAGCCTGGACCCCTAGAGGTCATGGCTGTTGTTGCCGCTGGCGTTGACCTCTTTTCCACAGCATTTGGGCTTCTCTCTTCATGTCATTCTTCTGTCTCCTCTTTTTCCCAACTGACTAGAGTATCTTTGCATTTTTCTACTCAAATTCAGGAGGGAAAGTGTCTGATTTGTTACAAAAATATCTAATTGGGAGGCCATTTGATTGAGGTGTCTCTGGCACTTTAAATTCCCACATGAACAAACCCAAGTCCTTTAAACCATAAATTGAAACTAGAAACTGCACTAATCAGAAACCACCAATTAACTTCTAACTGATGAAAATGGTTTTCTTTGTCTTGCTTCTGCAAACACTTTATAATAAAGTTTCCTCTCTTGCCTGTCCTGGTGGAATAGGCTGGTGTTATCCCAATTCATGAATTGCTGAATGCTAAAATAAACTCTTTAAAATTTAAATGTGCTTAATTTTTTTTAACAGACTATCCTAGTATTACCATCAATCCTGTTGGACAGAGCTTTTCACTGTCACCTACTTCTTTGGTCCCTGGCCAGCCTATGCCTGGGCTGTTCTTGGCTCAGGTGGCCACTCTGGTCCAGTTAGTCCAGTTCCTTGCTCAAAGGCCAGCAGAGGGCCTCTTCTCTCAACAGGGACCTACAGGTGGGGCAATTTCTTTCCCAAAGGAAGATTGAGTGCGGTGGTCACCATGATTATTATGTAGTTTGCCAAGTCTGGATAATTCTATTTCCTGAACATTTTTTCTCTCCTTTCCCTTTGTTTCCAGGTTTTACCTCTGTTTCACCATTATTCAGCTTGGACTGTCAAAGACATCCTCCAGCCTTGGTCTTGTTTCATTCAGCCTAGATCAGGTCACCATGACCTTTGTAAGATGCACATATGATAACATCACATCTCTGCCTAAGATCTTTCAAAAGCTCTCCATCATTTTTAAAGGAAAAATCAAGCCTCTTTTTCTTACCAATGCCATCTCCCATCATTACCTCCCCAAGTTCATCTCCTAGCCCTTCATTCATTCTCACACTCCATCAAGGCCTAGCACACTGTTTTATTTTTCAAGACTTTGTAATGTTTTCTCCCTCCTTGAGTGCTGGAGAATCTCTTATTTATGTTCAAAACACATTGTGGGCATCACCTTCCCTGGGAAGCCTGCTTTGGCAGCCACCTCTGCTTCTGCCTCAGAGCTAATCACTTTCTCCTCTGTGCATTGTACATGATTCTATTGTTGTACTTATCATGCTGTATTAGAATTTCCTTTTAAACATTTCTTTCTCTCCTGCTAATCAGCATGCATCCTAAGAACAGGAGCTATTTGTTATGCATATTTGCATCCCCAGCATTTACCAACAGCTCCTCAACAAATGTTTATTGAATAAATGAATGAATGAGAAAATGATTGAGAAGAAGATAAACTAACCTTATATGCCAGGCACTGTGCTAAATGCTGTACACAGACTATCTCATTTGATCCCCACAACCAGACGATAAGGAAGGGGAAGACCTTGAGGAGATTAAGTAGGGCACGTACAGCCTGCAGGGAGCAGAGAGTGGGACAGTATGACGTAAAGGAGGCCAACTGTGGTTTCACAGTTTTTGAGTCATGGCGTGTGCCCCTCAGTTTTCTCTTATAATTCTCATCTTGACATGTTGGGCCCAGTGGTCCAGCCTGTGAGAATCACTCTGAAGTTTGATCCTGTGAACCCCTTCCCAGTTTCCTGACTTCTGTCTGTGTGATAATCACGGCCTCTGTGTCCTCACTCAAGCCTGTGGTGAAAACGTTGAAGAGGACAGGACAGAGCATAGAGCCCTGTGTCAGCGCCTAGAGAAATGTCTCTAGGTTGACAGCAAACCTTTGATCCTAACATTACAAACTGGCATCTATGGGTCATATCTAGCCCATAGTTGTGTTTTGTTGGTCACACACCCAGTGTTTGTTTGGAATGTGCTTACAGCACTTTTAAATGGAAAATCCAGATTTCCACCTTCTTTGGGGCTCTGGCTCCAACTTGCCCAAGTCCCCTCATGGCCACAGTGGGCTACAGCTGGGTGACAGTGGCTGCTCCCTGTAGGCTGATCTTATGCCTTTCTGTTTGCCAGAGTCCTCACCACTCCCTCCACTCACATGTAGGCATCATAGTGCCCCTGCCACAACCTTCTTTGTGCTATTAGATGATCCTTTTTGGTTCTGGTTGGTCTATCAACCATGAACCTGTATCACTCAGTCATTCTCCAGCCTTCATCTCACCAGCCGCTCTGCAGGGCCCCATGAGACACCTTGTCAGGATCTTCTGGAAGCTCAGATACATACTTTATACTTGATTGCCTTGGTCCACACATCTACAAACCCATGAAAAAAGGAAAATATATGAATTGACATGACCCATTCGTGGTAAATCTGTACTGGCTCCTGGCAGCCACTACTTCATTTTTAAGCATTTAGGAATTGACCCCAAGTAGAAATAGAGGGTGAGCTGCAGCTTGGGGTTTGGGGTTGTAACAAACTACCCTCCCCAAAGAGGACCATGCTATGGAGAAAAAGGCAGGGGCTGCAGATTAAAAAAAGATAAACAAAAACAAACCCAGGGTTTGAGTTTGGTTTGGGCACTTATGAGATGAGTGTCTCTGGGCAAGTTCTTACTCTCTCTAGGTGTCAGTCTCATCTACAGATAGGAGCTGATTTGTGAGGCTTCAAGCTGTGAACTACAGCAAATGCTTCTCAGCTGAAAAGAGATAGGGCTGGGGAGGGACAGAGGACCTGGGAATGACACTAGGCTATCTGGAGGTCTCTGGCCTGGACCACTTGGTTTGCAGGCTTCCCCAACCACCTGGAATCATTGATGACATTTATGTCTCCACAGAATCTTAGAACCGGAAGTTAAGTAGGAGCCCATCTCTAAATTGCAGTCTATAGGTAGAGAAACTGAGGCCAGCGGAGGAGAAGTGACTCCTGAAAGATCTAAGTATAAACTGGCCCCACCTCTAGCTGCAGATTCTACCCACTATGCCAGTGTGTTTCCAACTTTTCTGATCCTGACACAGACTAGGAAATTCATTGATAATCGCTATCTGGGACACAGCTACACATACATATGGTGTGCTTGGATAAAAAAATATTTGTAACAAAATATTCACAAAAAATACTTCTTCATGTGATAAACTCTGCATATTCTGTACTAGTCTAGTCTATTCGTCCCGTCCCATCCCATCTCATCCCACTCCATTCTAATCCGGTTCATTTAAAGACAAAAGTTCTGGTTGCCACCTGAATTTGTCTTCAGTTTGTAAGTGTAAAGCAGGGTTGGCCAAATCCTACCTGCCAGCTGCTTTTGTAAATAAAGTTTTATTAGCACACAGCCACACCCATCATTTACATATTGTCTGTGGCTGTTTTAGAACTAGGTAGCAGAATTGAGTAGTTGCAACAGAGATGGTTTGTTCTACAAAGACGAAAATGTTTACTATGTAGCCATTTACAGAAAGAGTTTGCAGACCCTCTGTAGTTGCCTCACTTTGTGCCAGGCTGAAACTATTCATGAGTACAGTGTGCTGTTGGGTGGAGAGGAGAAGGGGAAAGGAAAGGGAAAGGCCTTCAGAGATTTTAGCCACAGGGGCAGGGTATGGGGAGAGCCATGAAGCCTGGGATTCTGGGCCCCCTTAGACAACCTGTCTACCCCAGAGACTTTGTGCGTGCTTCTGCAGCTCTGTTTTGGGTTCATGGAAGCGCGGCAGAGTCCGGCCTCTGAATAAGTGCTGTGGGGCAGGCGGAAGGTGGCAGGGACAGGACTGCACCTGGTTTCCAGGCCCAAATCTTACACAGAAGGCCTACGGAGAAGTCTATTCATGCATCTCTGATTGGCAGTTCTCGCTTCAGACTCTCCTGCCGCTGCAGTTCTTAGTGGAAACGCTTTTCGGCTCCATTTGTCCACACTTTGACAGGTGCTGGGTTGTCACCGTGTCTTTGAACAGCCAGTCCCCCTGTCCTGCTGCCTGGTTAATTCATGACGAATGGGAGCTGCCATTTTGTTTGCAGTACAGAGACCCCAAGTCCGTCACAGGCACCGTGGAGACGCGACGATGCCTTTCTCAAATGAAACATGACAAGTAGTGCCTCAGGAAATGGAGTTAGGATTGGTTAGTAAGAATAAGTGAGGCAGGTTTTTTGTTGTTGTTAATTAGGAACAAATGTTCATGTGCCCTTGTTTCACTCATAAGCAGTGATATTGTTAGCAAAACTGTTTCTGCAAGGTGATGCAGTTGGTTCTCTGCTTGAGGATCACATGTCTCTGGGCTGGGCCACTTATGGAAATACATTCAGCTCAGCTCCTTGTAGGAGAGAGAAGGATCAGGGCTCATGCTGTATTTAACAGAAAGCGGTTGCTCAGTGTGTTCCACACACCACCAGTGGGCAAGGGCATTTGGCCAGTTCTGCGTACTCGGCCCTCCTCGTGGAGACTCACAGCACACGTGATATAGTCAAGGCCCCGAGGAGCTCTGTGGGGCACAGCTCACTTTGCTTAATCCAGCATTTCCCAAATGATTAGAGCCTAGGACCCTGTCCGAACCCCAGACTTATTAACCGTCCCCATCACTGATGTCTGACAGAACATCCTGTGGGAAATGCTGCTCCAGTTGCCTTAGATTGGACCTCAAGGTCAACCAGATCTCTTGTGCTCTGGAGTTCATGTGTGTGTGTGCACATGCATGCCAGAGAGAGAGAGAGAGAATCTTCAGATTGACTGTGGAAATTGCACGATAATACCACCACCTGCCGCCTGAGCTGGTCACCTTGATGGCCCCTGACAAGAATCCTGAGTCTTTGCTTTAGATCCCTTCATTTTATTCTCTGGGAGGGTCCAGTTGACTCACTTTGACAGCAGAGGTGTGAAAAATTCAACAGGACAGATCTCCCATGACAATGCCTTGACTTCGCCTCTTCCTGCCCAGTGTCAAGGCAATTGTATTTCAACTTGTTTCTCCGTGGCGTTTGTGGCCGACAGGTGCTCCATGATGTGTCCAAGGCAGCTGGCAGCTGCTCGGCTCAGCTCTGCAGAGAGGGTGAGCTGTACACAGGAGGGCCTGACTTGTTACAACAGAACCCTGAAGTCGTCTCTGCACTCAAGGAAGAATATTTAACTTGCGAGGTTGCCTGACTACACAGATGCCGCTTGGTTGACTGAGCCTCACCTTCCGGGAGGAGGCAGTATCGCCTGGTGGCCTTTCAATTTTGGCCCCATCACTTACCAGCTATTTGATCCTAGTTCTCGAATCTTCAGTAGCATCTGCCTCATAGGATTGTAATGAAGATTAAATATATGTAGAATTCTTAAAGCACAGATAAGGATGCAATAAATGCTCGCTATTATCATCATTATTGGAGGGTTCCCTCGCTCCCGCCCCAATAATTCCTAGCCCCTTCCTTTAGTTTGACACTCAGAGGTGGGGGTAGGGGGAGCTGTTTCCCTTTTAATGCTTGGCTCAGGTGTAGCTATAAACTCTGTCTTTCCTTTCAAAGAATCTTTACTGAGGAAAAACAACAAGGAAATGAACACTAAGAGTATAAGAAGCATCATCACAATCCAAAGCAGATAACACGACATTGACCCTCCTCCTGAGATTTAATGTGAGGATTAAATAAGACAGTGTATGCATAGTACTTAGCATGGTGCATTTGCATAATAAAGGTTCATTAAATTTTACCTATTAATATGCTCCCAGTGTCATCAGCATTGTTAGAGTTGGGAGAGGAATTTACAGGGTGTGACATGTGTTTTCTAATGTAATTACTCTATGATAAAGCATTTTGATGGAGGATCAGGGCTCAGGGTATTCTTAGCACTATCTTTTCACTAGGACCTGTTTCTCACCTTTAATATGTAAGGAGACTTTCACTTTTTAATTGAGAAAGGTAGAAGTTTAACTATGATCAGGGGCTACAGGAAGAACAGAGATAAGGACAACAGATGATAGGACTTTTGTTCACTGTCTGACCCTTGGAGAGTGTCTAAGTCCCTAAGGTTAGGAAGATGAAGGTCAGAAGCTGGAAGAACTGGCTGAGTTAATGAGACAGTTTGGTGAGCATGGGTAGAACTGCTTTGGAGTCTTGGGGAAAAGGCAAATATGGATTTGGAATGTTCCATTCTCCCCAACTCTGCATGGAACTCAGCACCGCTCTGGCTCCCAGGAGCACCCTGGGTGCATTGGAAATGACACGCTGGCCTGGATGAGGCAGCTTCACAACGTGCACCCACAGCATGGGCAGCAACAAGTCTTCTCCAAGCCCCTTTTCAGACCTTGGGCTCAATCACGGGAAAGCAGAGCAGGAAGGGAAGAGCGTGGTGTACACCGTGTAGTGACAGTAGGGATATTTTCACGGGTCCACACAAGTCTGAGTTCTATAGGTATCAGGGGGACACTTGGGGGGCAGGATCTCTATCAGGGGTGGCAAATCCACCGCACTCTTGCTGCCACTCTTAATCCTCTTCACCCAGTTGCAGGGCAGACACCACTAATCTATCCTCGCCCTCTTCCTGATGAGCTCAGATGCAGTCTCAGAATCCTTCTCAACTTAGTGTTCCAGGCAGCCTCAACCAACTGAGCAAAGCTGATGGGAGGGATGAAAGGCTATGTAGTCTGTGACCCATCACCTAAAATCTGTGCTTCTGGGCATAGCCTTCAAGGCCCTTCATGACCAGGCTCCTGCCTAGTCTATGCCGCCTTTCCTAGGCACTTATCTTCCCAATACTCTGTGACTTTGGCCACACTGTCCCACCTTATCCCTGCTTCTCCTTCCTCCATTCAGAAACATTCTTTGCCATCCTTGCAACCTATGTATAGTGTAGGGAAGTTTACATTTTTCTCCTAAAGTTTTGATCATTTGAGTCTATAAAACAAACTGATAATAGACAGATGAACAGGGAACAAAGGCATACAAATTTTATTATGTGCACACTGGCGCATGGAAGTCATACAAAATATAAAAACTCAAAGAAATGGCCAGATGGTTGATGCTTTTATACCATCTTGAGGTTACAGAAAGAATAGGGACTCGGAGCATGGCAAGACAGGTTGTGGGAGGGAGAGAAGAGGAAGGGCCTGCCCAGCACAGGAGCTCTTGCTACACAGATGCAACCTCCCGGGAGCAGCCCGCAGAAAGAATAGTGGCAGCCAGTGGCGAGTGTTTTTCTGTCAGACTTTTAAAGATGCCAGACTCTTGGTTAATCTTTCCTAGATCCAGATAAGGAGGGGTTTCAGAGAAAGCCTGTTTGCATCTGTTGTTTACTTCACTTTATTTCCTGTACAGTTAAAATCTCCTCCACAAAAGGCATGTTTTTAGCTATTCCTGTGTTCCCAGCCCTTCTGAACAGCCATCTTTTTTTTTCTTAGCCCATTCTTCTGCAGAATGAATAGCCATCTTGAAATATGTCAAAGAAGTATATTTTGGGGCAAAATGTTTTATTTTCCTGCAATAGTCTATGCATCCTTCAAGAGCCTTCCTCTGTGATGTTTTCCTTCCTTATTCCACATACTTCCAATAGCTTTGAGATCTAAGCTGAAATTCACTGTGAAATTCTCCATAGATTTATGCCACACAGTCACGGAAATAGTGGAGTGGTGTAGCTCATTGCTATATGCTGCGTTGTGGTTCCCCTTTTGAATGCACATGTTGAAGCCCTAACCCCCCACGTGACTGTATTGGAGACAGAGCCTTTAAGGAGGTGATTAAGGTTAAATGAAGTTATAAAGGTGGGGCCCTAATGCCATAGAATGAGGTTCTTAAGAAAGAGGAAGAGACACCAGAGATCTCTTTTTGCCATATGAGGACACAGCAAAAAGATGGCCACCTGCAAACCAGGAAGAGAGCTCTCATCAGGAAAGCAAATCCCATTGGAACCTTGATCTTGGACTTTCCAGCCTCCAGATCTGGAAAATAAATTTCTGCTGTTTGAGTTACTCAGTCTATGGTATTTTGTTATGGCAGCCAAACCGACTAGATAGATACTCATGTTCATTGCACAGCTAACATGCAAAACAACAAATAGCCAACACACATAAGAAAGGCCCAGTCCCTGACTTCAAAGACCTCATTGCCTTTACTAAGAGAAGCAGGTAGAAACAAACATGACCAGAGGTTAAGGGATACTCTGAAATAATATTTTGGTAAAGGCAAGCACAGTGTGCCATGGGGTACATGGTAAGTAAAATGGTGGTTGGGAGATTGGGCTTTGGAGTCACACAGACCTCAGTTTGAACGCTGTATTTGCAATATGACATCAGTCAAGTTTCTTTTCTTCTCTGAACCTCAGTTTTCCCATTGTAAAATAGGGATAATAATAATAATTTTTCATGGTTTTTTAAAATGAGGATTAAATGAGGTCAAGCAGTTATGACACTTAGCATGGAAAGTTATTTAAATATTGTTTAAAATATTATTGTCTCAACCCAAGTGCCCATCAATTCATGAGTGGATTAACGAAATGTGGTATATGGATACCATGGAGTACTACTTAGCCATCAAAAAGGATGAATTAATGCCTTTTGCAACAATTTGGATGGAACTGGAGACCATTATCCTAAGTGAAATAGCTAAAGAATGGAAAAACAAACACCATGTGTACTCGCTATTAAATAGGAACTAACTGATGAGCACACATGTGCACAGAGGGAAGTAAAACTCAGTGGAAATCAAGCAGGGGGCAGAGGAGAAGAGGGGATGGGTGAAAACCTACTTAACGGGTGCAGTGAACACTGTTTGGGTGATGGGCACAATGATAGCTGTGACTCAAGCGTTACAAAAGCTATCCATGTAACCAAAAACATTTGTACCCCCTTAATATTTTGAAAACAAAATAGAATACTATTGTCAATAGCACATGGAAAAGGCATCTAAGACATATTGCTAGAAGGATGATTAAAAAAAAATCTTCTCAGAAGAGATTAAACTAGGACTGAGTTTTATAGGAAAGGTAGACATTAATTAACCGGAAGACATTCCTCATGGAAGGAACAGAATTTGCAGTTACTGGGGATAGGAAATAGCATGCTACATTTGAGGGACTTCCAATCGATCGGTAGGACCTGGCAAACTCCAAATGAGAGCAAGGGCTGTGAGAGGAAGACATAGTGGGAAACAGGGGGTGAGGGGCAAGAAAGGCAGCCAGGAATTGGGGAGACAGAGTTCAAACTTTTTCCTGAACATCTGGGGGGAGCCATTGAAGGGTATAGAAGAGTAGAGTTTGGAGTCATCATCAAATTTAGACAGCAGGAAGGTTGCCTCTTTCATTGAGGAAAGAGGGAAGAAGAAAGAGATAAATGCAGATGCAGGCAAGTTTGAAGGTAACAAGAAAGGGATGTTGTCTGGATGGCCTGGGTTTCTCTGTGGGAAAAGAGAAGAGGTCCCCTGCTGAGTTAAGGGCTTGAAATGAGGCATGGCAGTTTGGGCTAGTGGCTGGAATGGGCAGAAAACTGCTAGGGACAGAAGATTTCTCAGCAGCACTGAAGCCTTAGCATTTGTAATGGGATCTACAGGAGAGCTGAAGATAATAAAGAAAAAAATGATTAAAGTGCTGCCTATCATGGGGAAAAAAAAGCTACAAGGGGAAAGACAGCTTGAGAGATTATGGCATGGCCAATGCACTGGAGCTATCCGTTAGATACTAGATATGAGAGCTTTGCATGCTGGAATTTGAATATGGTCAGAGAGCAAGACAGGATGGTAGGATTATGGAGGTGGAGAAGTACACACTTTTAGGTGTGTTCGTGGGTGCCTGTGGTGGCCAAGGTATAACAAAAGCAGGAAACTTCTGGATTAAGAAGGGCCAGGAATTTTGAGGGGCAGAGTCTTGGATGGGTTTTCTATATCAGTGCTTCCCAAATTTTAATGTGCATATGAGCCATGATGGGTTTTGTTAAAATGCAGATATGTATTCACCCACAAGGTGTAGGGTGGGGCCTGAGATTCTGCATTTCAATAAACATCCCCAGTGATGCCAACTCCACTGCTCTACAGCCCACACTTTGAGGTGCAATGTCCAAATGGACAGTGAAATGGCCAGAGTGCAGGCAGGCCTGGGGAGGAGGAGGAAGTCCACGCCTTTGGCCTTCCTGATCAATGGTGCTCCTGACTGCTGTCATGGAAGGGAGAGGGAGCTGGACAGAAGAGAGTTGTGGGGGGAGCCAGTCTTGCCTGAAACATCCCACAGCAATCTCCCCGCAATAAGGGAGAAGGCTGCTAATTGGCTAGCAACACTCAATATTAATTAACTCAATAGAATCGGTCCCCTGAAGCCTGTTTTGCATAATTAATGAATGCTCAGCTATAAGCTGCTGAAAACACTGAAGCCAAAGTGTTACAATTTTCCGATCAGCTAAGCAGAAACACCGCAATCCATACTGTTTGTGGACACAGCAAAAAGCTTAACTCTTGCTCATTACTGAGCTTGGCTATAGAGCCCTTGGCTTTTCCATATCCTAATGGGGGAAGCAGGGCTAGACTGCACCCCGGGCAGGCTGATAATTTGATGATGCCTCTTTCAACAAAATGTTCTTTAAATATTTGTTCAACTTTTAGATAGAAAAGAAGCTGAGTGGTTCCTTGAGGAAGGGCAGAATTGGAAAGTGCTGGGCCAGGTGCAATGTCTTCTCCGTCATCTTAAGCAATTCAGCTCTGGCTCATACTTCCCTGACGTGCTCAGCAGAACAGGACCCTGCAGTTGTGGGCCCAGCTCCTTAGCAGGCAGGTTTGCTTCCACCTCTGAAGATTCCTGGAGGATGCCTGTGGGGCTCTTGCCTTCCATCCCAAGCCATTCGCTAAAGGACTTTCCCTGAGAGCTCTTTTTCTAAAAAATTTTAATTGTGGTAAAATACATGTAATATAAAATTTACCATTGTAAACATATCAGTAGTGTTAGGTACATTCAACCAACCTACAGGTGCAACCAACCTATAGAACTCTTCATCTTGCAGAACTGAATCTCTATACCTATTGAACGACAGCTTTCCATTCCCTGCTCCCTCAGCCTCTGGCAGCCACTATTCTGCTTCCTGTCCTTTAAATGTGATACTCTAAGTATTTCATATATGTGGGATCATGTAGTATTTGTCTTTTTGTGAACAGCTTATTTCATTTAGCATAATGCTAAGCACAAAGTTCATCTGTGTTGTAGCATGTGTCAGAATTTCCTTCCTTTTTAAGGCTAAATAACATTCCACATTTTGTTCATCCATTCATCTGTTGATAGACACTTAAGTTGCTTCCACCTTTTGGTTATTATGAACAATGCTGCTGTGAATTGACCTTACTTTCAATTCTTTTGGATATACACTCAGAAGTGGACTTTTTGGATCATATGATAATTTTATTTTTAATGTTTTGAGGAAATGCCATACCATATGTTTTCCATAGTGCTACACCATTTTACATTCCCACTATCTATGCACAAAAGTTCCAATTTCTCCACATTGTGGCTACCACTTCTTATTTTGTTTTTTGTTTTTTTTTTTTATTTTATTTTATTTTTTTTTTTTGAGACAGAGTCTCACTCTGTTGCCCGGGCTAGAGTGAGTGCCATGGCGTCAGCCTAGCTCACAGCAACCTCAAACTCCTGGGTTCAAGCGATCCTCCTGTCTCAGCCTCCCGAGTAGCTGGGACTACAGGCATGCACCACCATGCCCGGCTAATTTTTTCTATATATATTTTTAGCTGTCCATATAATTTCTTTCTATTTTTAGTAGAGATGGGGTCTCGCTCTTGCTCAGGCTGGTCTCGAACTCCTGAGCTCAAACGATCCGCCCACCTCGGCCTCCCAGAGAGCTAGGATTACAGGCGTGAGCCACCGCGCCCGGCCTGTTTTTTGATAGTAGCAATCCTAATGGGTTGAGGTGGTATCTCCTCGTGATTTTGATTTGCATTTCTCTAATGATGTTGAGCATTTTTTTTTATGTTGCTTATTGGCCATTTGTGTATCTTCTTTGGAGAAATGTCTATTCAAGTCCTTTACTCATTTTAAAATCAGGCTGTTTGTTTTATTGTTATTGACTTGTATATTCTGGATATTAACCCCTAATTAGATATATGATTTGAAAATATTTTCTTTCATTCTCTGGGTTGCCTTGTCACTGTTGATGCCCTTTGATACAGTTTTTAATTTTTATGTAGTCCAATTTATCTATTTTTTCTTTTGTTGCCTGTGCTTTTGTTGTCAGATGCAAGAAATCATTGCCAAATCCGATGTCATGAGGCATTTTCCCTCGTGCTTTCTTTTAAGAGTTTTATAGTTTTAGCTCTTACGTTTAGATCTTTGATCAATTTAGAGGTAATTTTTGTATATGGTGTAAGGTAAGGGTTCAATTGTGTTCTTTTGCTTGTGGACATTGAGTTTTCCCTACATCATTTGTTGAAAGTAAGCTCTATTAACAAATAGATTTTTTTTTTGTATCTTATTACATTTCTTGAGAAGTTTAGCCTCACTGTTATAATAGACTGGCACCATGGAGAACTGCTCGGACAGCAGTGCCTTTGCCCAGCTGTTGGGGATGGTGTGTAATGGATCAGTTTCCTTAGCAATCAGTCAGGGCAGAAGTTAGTGGGGAGACCTGGTTCTTCAGTGCTCACTGAAGCCATTGGTAGGATGGTTTGAAGAAAAATTCTTGTTACCTAAAGATTTTTAGCCAGAATGCCTAGATTCAAATTCTACCTCTACTATGTATGAATAGTTCCTGGTCATGGGTAAGTTACTTAACTTCTCTGAGGCTCATATTTCCCATCTGTAAAGTAGGGATACTATTAGTGGCCCTTTCTAATACTTGGTGATATTAAGGATTAATTGAGTTAATAATGAGAAGCACTTAAACAGATTCTGACACATAGTCAACATTTCATAAGTGGTAACTATAATAACTATTATTATCCTGTATCTCTATTAGTTTTCTATGGTGCATAGCAAATTACCACAAACCTAGCAGCTTAAAAACAACTCACATTTTAGCATTTAAAAATCAATTCACGTAATATATTATATCACTAGAATAAAGGACAAAACCCACATGGTCATCTCAAGAGATGCAGAGAAAAGAAACACTCAACAAACTAGGAATAGCAGAGAACTTCCTCCACCTGATAAAGGGAATCTATAAAAATGCTACAGCTAACGTCAGACGTCATGGTAGAGGACTGAATGCTTTCCCCCTAAGATCAGTGGTAAGACAGGGATATCTGCTTGTACCACTTCTATTCAACATTGTACTGGAGGTTCTAGCCAGGGCAAGTAGGCAAGAAGATGAAATAAAAGTCACTGAGATTAGAAAGAAAGAGTCAAACTGTCTGTATTCACAGATGACATGATCTTGTATATAGAAAATCCTAAGACACACACTAAAAAATGATAAGAACTAATAAACAAGTTCAACAAGGTTGCAGGATCTAAGATCAATATATAAAAATCATTTACATTTTTATACATTTGAAATCTGAAAAGGAAATTAAGAAAAACAATTTCATTTATAATAGCATCAAAAAGAAGAAAATACTTAGAAATAAATTTAACAAAATAAGTATAAAATTTATATTCTGAAAACTACAAAATGTTGTTGAAAGAAATTAAAGAAGATCTAAATAGATGGGAAAATATTTCATGTTCACAGATCAGAAAACTTAATATTGTTAACAATCCCATTCAAAATCCCAGAGGATTCTTTGCAAAAATTGACAAGTTGATGTTGAAATTATATGAAAATTCAAGTGGTCTAAATAGCCAAAAAAGTCTTGAAAAAGAATAAAGTTGGAGGACTCACACTTGCTGATTTCAAGACATACTACAAAGCTATAGACAATGTGGTACTGGCATAAGAATAGACATATAGATCAACAGAATAGAACTGAGAGTCCAGAAATAAACCATCATGACATTTATAGTTGCTTGATTTTCAACAAGGGGCCAAAACAATTCAAAGGGAAAGAATAATCTTTTCAACAAATGGTGCTGGGACAACAGGATATACAGATGGAAAAGAATGAAGTTGGAATCCTGCCTCATATCATATACAAAAATTAACTCAAAATGGATCAAAGACCTAAATGTAAAAGCTGAAACTATTTAACTCTTAGAAGAAAATGTAGGGGTACATCTTCATGACTTTGAATTAGGCAATGGATTCTCAGGCAATGGATGACATCAAAAGCACAGGTGACAAAAGAAAAAATAAATTGTACTTTATCAAAATTAAAAACTTTTGTGTTTCAAAGAAGGACACTATCAACAAAGTAAAAAGACAACCCACAGAATGGGAAAAATATCTACAAGTCATAAATCTAATATGAAACTTGTATCTAGAATTTATAAAGACCTCTTAAAACTCACTAATAAAAAGATAATCCAATTGAAAATGGTCAAAGAATATGAATAGATATTTCTCCAAAGCGGATCTATATAAATAGCCAATAAGCACATGAAAAAATGCTCAACATCTTTAGCCATCAGAGGAATGCAAATCAAAACCATGATGAGATACTTCTTCATCTCCACTAGGATGGCAATAATAAAAAAGACAGATAATAATAGATGTTGGCAAGGATGTAGAGAAAATAGAACCTTCATACTTGGGTGGGAATGTAAAATGGTTAGCCACTTTGAAAAAAAAAAAAATGCCAGTTCTTCAAAAGGTTAAACATAGAGTTATTGTAGGAACCTGAAATTCCAGTTCTAGGTATATACCCAGAAGAAAGGAAAACATATCCACACAAAAACTTACACTTGAATGTTTGCAGATGCATTATTTGTAATAGCCAAAAAGTGGAAATAACATAATGACCATCAACTGATGAATGGATAAACAAAATGTAGTAAGTATATCCATGCAATTTGATATTTTTCAGCCATAAAAAGGAATGAAGTACTGATATAGGCTACATGGATGAACCTTGAAAACATTATGCTAAGTGAAAGAAACCAGACACAAAGGGTCACATATTGTATGATCCCATTTAGATGAAATGTCCAGGATAAGCAAATGCATAGAGACAGACAGCAGAATAGTGGTTGCTAGGGGATGGGACAGGGAGGAATAGGGAGTGACTTGCTAATGAATATGGAATTTATTTTGAGGTTATAAAAATATTCTAAAATTGATTGTGGTAATGGTTGTACAGCTCTGAATATACTAAAAACCATTGAATTGTACACTTAAAATGGGTGGAAAATATATTAGTAAGACTCTCACACACACATTTATTATCTTATAGTTTCTGTAGGTCAAGGGTCCAGGCATAGTTTACCAGGCTTTTCTCTTTAGGGTCTCACAAGGTTTCAAGTGAGGTGTCAGCCAAAGCTGGGTTTTCATGAACTTTGACTGGGAAAGGACTCACTTCCAAGCTTCCTCATCTTGGTAGATTTCATTCCCTTGTGGCTGTTGGATTCATGGCAGGTTTCTTCTTCAAAGCCAGCACTGGAGAGAAAGACTCTAGCAAGATGGGTGCTATGTGCTATGTGATCACGTAAACATAATCATGTACACACCTCATCATCTCTACTGCATTCTGTTGGTTAGAAGCAAGTCACCGTTCCTGCACATGCTCAAAGGGGAAGAAACTGTACAAAGGTGTGAATCATGTGAGGTGGGGATCACGTGGGCCATGTTTAAGTCTGTCTACCACAGTAACATTCGTAGGGCCAATTTTTATAATTAGGCAAACTAAATTAGTTTCCAGTACCATTTCTGATTCTAGTTTGTAAGGTAGTTTCTTCACTGCTATTTTGAGATTATTTTCAAATTTCTTAAATATAATTATTAATATTAATTGCTACAATGTATTGAGCGGTGGTAATTATAATAATTGCTACCAATTACTGAGTAATTACTTTGGGCCTGACACTGTACTATGCACTTTTAATGTATTATTCTTTTTCATACTTGGAAAAGCCTATGAGAAAATATGGGCTCATAGAGCCCATCACTTCCAAGGGCACATAGCTAGCAAGTGAAGGAGCTAGGATTTCAACCCAGATATTCTGAAGTCTACCATGCCTTTAAGTACTATCATACAGTAGTTAGATTGGTATATATTTGTGTATGTGTGTTGTATGTATTTTTAGCACTAGTAATGTGTTTATTGGAATTTCTATAAGGGTAGATATAGGTAGAAATATTAGTCATTTTGGTTTGTAATATAGAGTCATTTATTGTGTAACTGAAAAGTGTCAGGCACTTTATTAGGCACTGGTGATACAAAGCAAGCTAAACAGGCTCTGTCCATTAAGTCCCTCTGTGGCCTTAGACAACCTGTGCCTACTTTCCTTAATGTATTTTGTGGCTATGTTATTTGGCTCATATACATATAGAGTTCTTATAGCTTCCTGTTGGATAGACTCCTCTATAATTATGAAATATCTCTATCTCTAGTAATGCATTGCCTTAATGTCTATTTAGGCATAGCTATACCAGCCTTCCTTTGATTAGTGTTTTTATGGTACATATTTTTCCATCATTTTACTTTCATCCATTCTGTGGACTTATATTTAGAGGTGTCTCTTTTCTTTCCTTCTTTTGGATTATTCAAGGTATATTTTATTTTTCTTTATTTTTTCCCTTATTCATTTGCTCATTGTATGTTCTTTTAGTAGTTGCCCTGGAGATTATAGAAAAATACACCTCTTTTCATTTTCATCACTTCCTGGCCAATGTAACACTCTAAATCCATTTATCCCCCTCCTGCCTTAGGTATCATTATATAGTTTACTATATATTTCAAGCACCAAAGGATATTATTATTGTTTTATTCATTCAAATTCAATTTAGATTCCCTTTCCAATTGCTTTTTACTTTTTCTTGTAACACCAAGCTATCATCTGGGATAATTTTCTTTTTGCCTGAAGAACACTCTTTAGTATTTCTTTTAATGTAGGTCTGCTGGTAATTATTTATCTCAATTCTTATTTATCTGAAAATAACTCATTCTATCTTCATTTTAGAAGGATATTTTCATTAGATATAGAATTCTGTGTTGGAAATTATCATTTCACACTTTTAGGATGTGACTCCATTGTCTTCAGGTTTCCATTGTTCTGCTGGAAGTCGACTGTCACTATTTTAGTTGTTCCTTTGAAACTAACATGCAATGGCCTTGTTATTTTCTCTCCTGCTCAACTGGGCCTCTTGCCAGTTGTTCGCAGGGGTGTCTTGTTTTGTTTCCTCCCACACTGTGCTCAGGAAGTTATCTGCACTGGGGAAAGGGAGCTCTCTGGGAGACGTTGCACATTTTACCTCTGCCCACTTTCAGCCCCAGTTCCCATTAGTCCCCACTGGATGTGGAAAGGTGGGTACTGATAAGATTTTAAAGAATTTTTTCCCTTTAGTATTCATGGCTCTGTTTTGTACTCTCTCTGCCAATTCCTAGAGTCAAATAATTTTTATTTCAGTTTCAGAATAACATTTCTTGAACTTTGTGATGTGAGACTGAGATCCTACCATAGTTTCAATGTCTATGGAATATCTGCTATTTACTTCTTCCTGTTCACTTATGTAGGTTTTGGATAATAAAGTTTTATAAACCTGCTCACATACTGTCTCTTTCCTGAATATTTTCTTTTATGGTTTCCCCCCAGCTTTATTGAGGTATGAGTGACAAATAAAAATTGTACATGTAAGGTGTACATGTTGTTCTGATATACATATACAATATACATTGTGAAATGATTGCCACGATCAAGCTAATTCACATATTCATCACTGTGTTGTTTATGTTTTTTATAAAAGACACTCAAGTTTAAATCTTTAATTCATCTGATACTTCTTTTATATGGTGTAAAGTGGGGACCGGACTTCATTTTGGCCCAGTGTTAGTGTTTTATACCAATATAGTTTATTGGTATAAAATCATAGTTTCCTCACTGGTTTAAAAAACTATATCTTGAGCTCAATTCTTATATGCACTTGTATCTGTGGCTTTCTATTAGGTTTCACTGATCTTATTGGTTTCCGTCATTGCTCTATTCCTTCCCATCACCCCAAACCCATTCACTGTGTTTGGGGTGTGACAACCTGAGCCAATAACTGCTCTTGGATCCAGTGTTTCCTTTCTTTTTCCTGCCCCTTGAAAGCATGGTGTAGGTCCTCCTTCCCTCTCTGGCTCATCGGTGCCCCTCACTCAGAGATACTTCCAGGTTTTCAGAGGCTCCTGCTGAGCTCTCACCCTGTTTGGATTTCCAAGGGAACAGGGAAGCCTTCTGGGACCTGTGAAGTCTGTTTCCATCCACAGTCCTAGAGTTAGGAGATGAAAGAGCTTTGCAGGGTGTCGACTTTCAACCATCTCCTGCCCACAGGCCCATCCACTCCTTGCTCAGAGCTCTGGCATGGCCACAGGGAAGCCCACGCCCTCAGACTGTCTCATCTCATCACCAGCAAGGTCTTTACAGAGCTTATAGAGCTCTGAGACTATGTACTATTGAGCACCAGGAGGAGATGTGAGGTCCCTTCTCTAAACTACTTAACATTTGTTAGGGGGTCTGTCTTCCCCAATCCTATATATATACAGACTACTCCTCAAGATTCCCAGAAGAGTACACAACTGAAGACACACTTGATATGTGTGATTGTTCAGAGCTGCACAAGGACCCTCAATCTTTGAACAACTTCAATTTTTCAGGAAGTCTGAATCTATTGGAAGAGAGACATTGGCAGGAATATAATTTTTCCTGTTTCATTTAAAAAAGGCAATTTTAGGGAAAATTGTAATTTATAATATAGTTACTTTTTTAGCACTCTATAAATCTGAAACCATCTTGATAGCTGCAGAACATAAAAATGTATTATGGATAACTTGGTTTGCTCATAAAACGATCATCTTTGGCATATTAAATGTCAAAGTATGGTTTATGAAGACAACAATTACACATTTTCTAATTGAATTGACATTCAAACACATCCAGTGTGTAACAGAAAGAATGACAACACAGCAGTGTTTAAGGAACAGAGCACCTCAGAGTACTTACAAAAATGGCACATTTTTTTTCTCTTCCTTTGTGGATTTCACAGTCACTGAACTAAATGGAATCAGTCAAGAGTTTCTGCTTTCAGAACTTTAGGCCATCTTTCCCTCCACATATCCCAGAATCAGGGTTGTATAGTGGTAAAGACCATGGATTCTAGAGACAGACTATCGGGGTCTGAATCCTAGTTCTGCCACTTACTAGCTGAACGACCTTGGTCAAGACTCTTAATCTTTCTGTGCTTTAGTTTCCTCATCTATAAGGTGTATGATAAGAAAGTTCTCCATAATATGGTAATAAGGATTAAATTAATATATATAAAGTATTTAGAGAAATTATTAGTATATATGAATTTTATAAATATTAGCTATTATTACTCTCAAGACTTCATAATAATTCTTTAGGTTTTAGCCCCTACTTGGATGCAACTACTAGCCCCTAAATGAATGCAACTACCAGAAATTTTCCTTTCCTACACTTTGAGAGGGCAGGAATACATCAATCTGTAGTTTAGGGTTCGCCAGATTGTGGCACTGAGAAAGCAAATTTATTCACAGATGCATTTTGTTTGACTTGAAAGTGTTCACAGCTTTTGGATTGGAAGGCCTTCAAGTGAGCCATGCATTCTCCAGTTAGCTAGAGTCCCCACCCTTCCCTATTACTTTATACCTGGCTTAATTTATTAATTTCTGTTTACCTGCTTGTCCCCTGTAGACCTTTCATTTATAGACAAACAAAAGAAGTACAGAGTGCTTAATTTGTTCTGCAATTGCAGAAACAACTAGTATAGGAATAATGCCACAGGGGATCCAGACACTGGAGTTATCAGATAAACCTGTAAAACAGCTATGGTTACTATGTTCAGTAGGGCAATAGAAAAGGCTGAGAATGTTGGTAGAAATCTGGAAACTAGAAAAAGAAACCAAATGGGAATTCTGGAAGTAAATACAATAACTAAAATTAAGATCTTAGTGGTTGGGTTTAATAGCTGACTACACACAGCTGAAGAGAAAACTACTAAGTATAGCTTAGAGGAAAATATTAAGAATGAAGCAGGAGAGAGGAAAGGAGGGAAACTACATAATAGATGTTAAGAAACAGGGAGAGTAAAGTGAGAGAGTCTAAACATGTCCTTGGAGTCTCTAGAGGAGAGAAGAGAGAGAAAGTGAAACAGAAACAAGAAGATACAATGGTTGAGAACTTTTCAAAACTGATGAAAAGAGCTCAAATGACAAGAATCTCTAAAAACTCCCAAGTATGATAGACAAAAAGGAATCCACAAATAGAGAAACACATTATAACAAACAGCTGAAACTCTTAAATAGAAAAATTATAAAAGCAGTCAGAGGAAAGGATGCAGATTACTTTCAAAGATGCAACAACTAGGCTAACTGCTGATTTCTCAAGAGAAACAATGGAAATTAGAAGGCAATGTAATTTATATTTAAAATGCTAAAGGAAAACACCTGCCAATCTAGAATTCCATATCCACTAAAATACTTCTGAAAAATGAAGATACCGTGAAGGCATTTTCAGACATACAAAGCTGAAGACAATTAGCTACCAGCAGACCCTTAAAGGGAGTTAAAGAGAATTGTAAAGGATGTTCATCAGACAAAAGGAAAATAATCCCAGATAGAAAATTGAAAATTCAGGGAGGAATGTAGAGCAATGGAAAGGATAAATATGTAGGGAAGTCTACATTGATACTGACTATACAAAACAACAAAAAAAAGTCTTGCTGTGTTTGAAAGATACGTAAAATTAAAAGTAAGAGGAGAGAAAAGTGCTCTAAGTTCCTTGTATTGATCAGGAAGAAAGTTAGAAAAATTACCAATTAACATTAAACTTTGATGATTCAAGAATACATGCTACAACAAGAGCCTCTGGGTATAAAAAAACAATGGTAGATGGCAGAGTCCAAATATCTCTAGACATCCTTCAAAAAAGGCACCCCTTCTTGGTTAGGACATCTCAACATCATCAAGATGTCAGTCCTCCCTAAGTTTATTTATTTATGAGACAGTCTTGCTCTGTCACCCCAGCTAGAGTGCAGTGGCATCATCACAGCTCACTGCAACCTCACACTCCTCGGCTCAAGTGATCTTCCTGCCTCAGCCTCCAGAGTAACTGGGACTACAGGCATGCACCACCATTCCCGGCTAATTTTTTCTATATATATTTTTAGTTGTCCATATAATTTCTTTCTATTTTTAGTAGAGACGGAGTCTCGCTCTTGCTCAGGCTGGTCTCAAACTCCTGAGCTCAAATGATCCTCCTGCCTTGTCCTCTCAGGGTGCTAGGATTACAGGAAAGAGCCACCGCTTCTGACCCTCCCTAATTTAATTTATAAACTTATTATAATTGAAATAAAATACCAAGAAACTTTTTTTTCTGGAGCTAGGCAAGTTGATACTAAAAATTCATAGGAAAATGAACTTGCAAGAATAACTATTGATAGGAAAAAATGCTGAAAAGCAAGAGCTCTGAGATGAAACTAGCCTTACCAGTTATTGAAACATAGTATGAATCCTTTATAACTAAAATGGTGTGGTACTGGCATATGAATAGACAGAGAGACTATTGGAATGGAACAGAAAGTCAGGAAATACAGCCACATGCATATAGAAATCATGTACACAGTATAAATGGTATCTCAAATTACTATGGCAAAGAATTGCTTTTTAATAAATGGTGTGGGAAAACCAGATAGCCATTTGTAAAAAGATAAATTTATATCCTTCTTTTAAACCATACACAAGAATAAACCCGCAATGGGTCTGGTATCTAAATATACAAAATTAAACTATACAAGTACTAGAAGAAAACATGGGTGAATTCCTCTATAACCTGAGTGGAAGGAAGATTTTCAAATTATGACTCAAAATCTAGCTGCAATAAAAGATTGATAAGTTTGACTACAAAACATTTTAAAAAATGTTTTTTTTAATGGCCAAAAATACCATAAGTAAATCGAAAGGCAAATGACAAATAGGGAGAAAATATTCGCAATATATATCACAGGTGTGGGTTGATATCCCTAATACATAAAGAACTTTTTTAAATTGAAGGGGAAAAAAAAAGACCAAAAATCTGGTAGTAAAATAAGCATGAACAACCAATTTATAACAAAATATAAAAATAGTCATTAAATATATGAAAATGTTAAACTTCATAATAAGAGAAATGCAAATTTAAACTAAACTAAAATATCATGTTTTATCCATCAGATTGGTAAAAATTCAAGTTTGATAATATGCCTAGTAGATGAGGTTACAGGGAAATAGGAAGTCTCATATATTGCTTGTGGGAATGAAAAATGGTATAATCTGGGTGGAAGGGAATTTGGATATATCTAACATAACTACATAGTTACTAAGCCTTGGACTCAGCAATCCCATTGCTAAGAATTTTCCCTGGAAAATACACTGCCAACAATATGCATGAGGTTTTTCACTGCTGCATTTTTATATAATTGCAAAATATTGGAAATTACCTAAGTGCTCAAATATAGGAGATTAGTTGAAAGAAAAACAAGGCACATACATACAATGGAGTGTCTTGCAGCTATAAAAGACAGAGTCAAGATTATCTCTATGAACTGACATGGAGTGATTTCCAGATTATATTTTTAAGTGACAAAAAGCATATTGCAAAAGGGTATCCACAGAATGCCATCTTTTGTATAAGAAAGGAGGAGAAATAATAAAGCAAATGTGCATTTGCTTACTTTTTTAAAAAAAAAAACAAAGAAAAAATTTATAAAATTAATTACCTACAAAGATGGGAGGAATGGGATTAAAGGGCCAGGGGAAATACTGCAGTTTCTTTCTATATGCCTTTTTGCATAATTTTGACTTTTAGAACATGTTAATGTTCTACATACTCAAAAAAGCAAAATTAAATAATCAGAAATGGAGAACTTAACTAAAACTAAATGCAAACAGAAATAAGTGAACTCAACTGTATTTCAAGTTAATAACAAAACCACATTAAAGGAGAAAAAAAGAACTAGTCCAAATAATTTTCACACACATCTCTTTCACTATACTATATATCCTCAATCTAGAGAAATAAAAGAGCTACAAACAAAATTTGAACTGAAGGTTTGCTTTTTGTGATGTGGGTAAAGTTATTTTGAAACTATTTCAAGTGCATTGTAGGATTGAGTGAGTTCTAAATGTGGAAAAGAGAGATCTCCATATTAAGTAAGGGAAGGTGGGAAAGAATTCTGTGGAGCTGGATTGGAATTTTAAGTACCAGTACAAACTCATGACTTCTAATTTATAAATATTCCCTAGTTCTATGTAGCAAGGACCTAGAAACGATGGCACTCCAGTAGCAATGAATACACCTACTGCCAAAGTTATGGTTTCTAAATACCATTCCTCACCAAGAGGAAACCAGAGATTTTTGGAGAAATGGCTAATTTCAAGGTAGTCTCAGGGAAGGTTCAAGATCTGGAACATCTTTTTGTGCCAGAAAATAAGAAAGTGCTAATAAAAAAAATGAGGGGAGCATGTCAGAAAGATACAGAAACCACATTGAAAGGGCACCCACTGGGCCAAATCTGGGACAGTTTGAGCTTCAAAGCAATAAAGACATTAATGGATTATAACCCATTTTATGAGGTAGAAATCATGAGTTCATGTAATAGGTGATAGGTAGATGATAAATAGGCAGAAAGATAGATGAGAAGTGAGGCATTGTTTGATACATGCTGCAAATAGTTCTTACAGTAGAATCTGACTGATAAACGTGGAAGGAGTAGTGGAGGTAGAAAAATCACCATTTTATAACCATCATAGTAAAGATTGGATCTGGCACAACTCATCAACACATACCAAATCGAAGGGGAAAATTTGACAAGGAGCAAGATGTTTTGATGGTCTCAAAGTGTCTGCCCATAGATCTAGATAGAATGTCTAGATAGGACATTCTAGAACCCCAACTTGCCTCATCTGAAATTTAGATCTCAATGCCTGGGCTTAACGGCAGACTGGACACAGCGAAAAACAAATCATTATTAGACAATATTCAAACCTTGGCAAAGAGAAAAATATTAAAACACAGAAAGTTTGAAAGTAAAAGAATGGACAAAGATTCATCATCTAAACATTAATTATAAAAATACTTATATAGTTATATTAATATCAGACAAAGAATTTAAGGCAAAACGCATGAGCACAAAGAGGGACATTTCAGAATGATCAAAGATTTAATTTAACTGAAAGACAATTTAAAATGCTTATGTACTTAAAAATATACTCTCAAAATGTGTAAAGATTGACAGAGCTAGGAAGACATATAGGTAAATCCTTGCTCATACTGGAAGATTTTAACACATTAATCTCAATATTTGATAGGCAAAGGAAGGAAAGAAAAAGTAAGGATAGAGACATTTGAACAGAATAATTAGCAAACAACCCATAAACATTTTAAAAATACCTCATCCAGCAAATTAAGACTACATATTTTTCTGTTGAACTCTACATAGAATATTTATTCTAATTGACCTTATTCTGGGTCATTAAAGAAGCTTCAGTGAATTTTAAAGAACTTAATTCATACAGAGTATGTTTCTTGTGCATGATATTATTCAACCTGAAATCAATAACAAAGACATAATTATAAATTTTCTACATGTTTAGAAATTTAGAAATATATTTCTAAATAACCCATAGGTCAAAGAAGATATAACAAAGGACATTAGAAAATTTTTTGAGCCAGATAATAAAAATATCAACATGTGTGTGTGGGGAGGGGCAATAGAGAAGACAGACTAAAAATCAATGAATCAGGTATCTTTCTCAGGAAGTTAGGAAAAAGAACAGCACCAAAATAACAAATTACATAGAAGCACCATAATGATAAATACAAGTAGAAATTCATGAAACAAAAATATAATGGAGAGTATCAATAAACCCAAATTTGGTCCTTTAAAAAGACTAATATCCTTGGGATTAATAAAGAAGAAAAGAGAGAGCGCACATATTCAATGCCAGGGATAAAAATGATAACCTTGCTGTCGAGTCTGTTGATATGACTACTACTAATATAATATTAATAGCGTATTATTGGTAACATAGCCTAGATTTAGATTAGATGGACAATATTCTAAAGAAATGCAACTTAGGAAAGCTTATAACTTTGGGTACAGAAAGATTTCTCAGACAGGATATAAAAAAGTGCTAGCTCTAAGGGAAAGTATTGATGAAGTTTAGTACATTGAAATTAAGAACCTCTTTGATCATCAAATGACTTGGTGAAAACTCAGCCAAGAGTGGGAGAAAATATTTGCTACACACATAAGAGTGCTCATACTCAGAATATAAAAAGAATTTCGAAAAATCAATAAGGAAAAGTCAAACAGCCAAATGGAAAACACAGGCAGAAGATGTGAATAGGCACTTCACAAATGATATCTAAGTGACCGACAAACACATGAAAAGGTGTTGGACCCCGTTACTAATCGGGGAATATAAATTAAAACCATGTTACCACTGCATTCATCAGAATGGACAGTTATGATTATCTATACCAAGTGTCGAGCACCCCTAGCTAGAGTGGCCGTGCTACAACTGGCCCTGTTCTCATTGAAGGAAATCAGAATATGTCAATTCAAAATATGCCTCTTTGACATAAATAAAGGCAATTAAGAAGCAGCAAATGGAGGAAGAGCTCTTTCCATCTTCCCTGCTTTCTGCCTTATGACAGGATATAAATTCTCCTTACGGGATCTAACTCTTTTCAGCTCAGAGATGGCACAGAGGAATCTACTGGTAACCCTGACTCCATTAGTTTCTTCCCACACACTGTTTACCTTCCTACAGTTTCTTACCTCTGAAAGCCTAAAACTGCTTTCCTTTGTCTTGTCACTTTTCTAAAATTTATTATTCTTTTTTGAAGAAGCTATATAAGGCAGGGTTTTAAGCCATTGCTTTTGAGTTACCTTTCATTGAAGTTTCTCCTGTGTGATGTACACTGCATGCATCAATAAAATTGCTTGTTTTTTCTCGTGTTCATCTGTCATTTGTTACAGGGGTCTGTCCCAGCAGCAGACTTATAAGGGTGGAGGAGAATGGTGGGTTTGTAAATTCACACAGTTTCTGTGAAAAACAGTTATCAGTATCTTCTAACGTTGAAAATCTATTTATCTATATATCCATATCTATATCTATCTCCTATGACCTCGAAATTCCTTTCCTAGATTTATACCCAACAGAAATTCATGCACATGTGTACTATGAGGTTTGTATAAGAATATTCATAGCTGAATAGTCACCATGGTCCCAAACTATGAACAACCTAAACGTGCATCAACAGTAAAGTTGATCCAGAGCTAAATACCAGTAATGTTTGGTGAAAAAGCCACCTTCAAAGGGATAAATACTATTATATTAAGTGAAAATATTAGGCAAAAAGTTAGTGTTTAGAGATGTCTGCTTATGTAGTAAAACTATATAAAAAAGTATGGAAATATTGCCATAAAGATCAGGATAATATTGCCCTTTTTGAGGAGAAAGCATGAGGTGACTTCTGGGTGTTGATAATCTTCCAAATCAGGAGTTGGCAAATTACAGTCTGGTACCTATTTTTGTAAATAAAGTTTTATTGGAACAAAGCAGGCACATTGTTTACTATTGCCTACGGCTGCTTTTACAGCACAGTGGCAGATGCTATGATCTGAATGTGTCACCCCAGAATGCATACATTGAAACCTGAGCACAAATGTGGTGATATTAGGATGTGGGGCCTTTGGGGGGTGATTAGATCATGAGGGTGGAGCCCTCATGAATGGAATTTGTGCCCTTATGAAAGAGGCCCCAGAGAGCTAGATAGTCCCTTCCGCCATGTGAGGACACAGCCAGAGGGCACCATTTATGAGTCAGGAAACAGGCCCTCGCCAGACACCGAATCTGAATCTGCTGGCACCTTGATCTCGGATTTCCCAGCCTCTAGAACTGTGAGAAATAGATTTTTTATTGTTTATAAACTGTGTAGTTTATGGCATTTTGTTGTAGCAGACTGAATAGAAGACAGCAGAGTTAGGCGGTTGCCAAAGGGACCAAATCAGCTACATAAAATATCTACTGTCCTGCTTTGATAGAAAAAGTTTGCTGACCCCTGACCTAAATTCTCACCTGGATATTGATTTCTGATTTCACAGGTATTCCTTTGTGACAAATCACTGTGCTCTATGTTATTTTTCTTCACTATACATTTTTGTGTGTTTTCTGTGTCTATATTATATTTCACAGTAAAATGCTATTTAAACTCTATATTTGAGTTCAAGCAGAGAACCACCGGGCGGTGTGGAGATGTAGTACTGGGTGGGTGGGTGATTCACTTGCTATTTGCACTTATAGCTCAGCCAACTTACACTTCATAGGTTTTCAGAGTTACTCAAGAATAGTCAGAACATGAATGTCCCCATTTTACAAATGAAGAAACTAAGGCTCAGAAGAATTTAGGTGTCTGGCCAAGCTCTCAGAGTTTGGGTGAGGATATGGGATTTGTCCCCATTCTGTCCAACTATAAGGTCCATAATCTTTCCATTGCACAGTGGAGGTTGCCTCCTGGTTATTGTTAGAAAGGAAACAAGTAAGAAGGAAAAACTGAGCTTCATTCTCGAGCATTTTAAGGGCCTATAGCCAGCTCCTAAATTTAGCCAGTATTTTTTTTTCCTCCAGAACACATAAAAAATGCTTAACTAGATCATATTTTAAATTTCCTTAACACATTACTTCACCAAAAGGCTTGTGGGGTGGGGAGAACTGGGCTCCGGAAACGTTTAGTTCTAGTAACTTGCCTGTGGTTACACAGGGGAACCAACCTCCAAACCCAAGTTTGATTCCAAAGCTGGCGGAGGCCTGCAGGTGATGGATAGCTTTAATCGCTGTCACCCCTCCAAACCTTTCTGCAAGCCCTTAAAATGAGAGGACAGGATTGGCCCAAGCACTCATTCCCCATGGGAGTTTGATAGTCCGTTTCCTCTGCAATATGCACAGAATCCTGCAGCAGTTGCCTTTCTGAGTAACAGTTAGGGCTGAGCTGCCTTCTCAGGATCCGCTCTGCTTTGGCAAGGCCTGGATGCCTCCTGCTCGAGAATTCACCAAGCGTAAATTATGGAGAGGATTAGCCTGCCTATTATTACAATTGTTTACTCAACTCTCAACACCAAGAACCGTTTCAGGGAAATTAGACCTTGGGGAATGCTATTTACAGCTGCTGGCCAAGCACCCAGTGGACTGCTCCTAAATTCATTTATGTGTTTTTCCCATGGAAATCCTCCAGGGATTTAGGCTATCCATTTAGCTTCCTTAATCCTTAAGTGACCTTAAATTGTCCAGTTCATCATAGCACCTTCCAGTGACATTTTCTTTTCCATCGTTCTTGAGATGATTTCTGCAACAGGGAGAGTAATGTCCCACACTCTTGCTAGTCTTCAAGGTATCAGCGGAGCTGTGGGCTAATGTGCTTGTTTCAACACCAGAAAGACCTGGATTCAAATCCCAGCTCTTTGCCTTGCCAGGGGAACAAGCTTGGACAAGTTATTTAATCTCTTAAAAATTCAAGTTCTTCATACATAACATGAACAGTTAAGATTTAATGAGACCATACATACAAAATACGGAACACAGTGTCAGGCCCATAGGAAGTGATGGGAGCCATCTCTATAGTTGTTTAATTCCTGGTATCCATTGTTGTTATTTAATGAAAACCCGACTTTAGGAGTAGACTGGGCAGACTGGGAGGGGCCAGGAGCAGTGGGATGAGTTTATGGAAATGGATGTGCCAGGAGGGACTGAGAACATTCAGTTAGCAGGTGGCTTGGGAGTAGGAAATCTGCCCCTGACCACTACTCCCACCCACCGCCCACGTTCCCTGGCCTGGGACCTTGCTGCTCTACTTTCCAGACCTCATATAGTCCCACAGCCCAGGGCTGGACTTGGGCCCTGGATTATTTGTAAATTCCTGGCTGCAATTCTGTGTTCTTCCTGGCACTGGCTTCATTGCAGCAGAATTTTTACCAAGCTCTAGTATGTCTGGCTTTGGTTTTCAATTAGAATACAGTAAGTCACCATTTTCTTACCAAGTCAGGCCTTGCATATTTCTGAAGATACATTGTTCCCCTTCTTCCCCTAGTGGCAAGGATGGGCCTCTGCCCTGCTGTAGCTATTTAACCTTTTCAAGGCCACTTTCAATTGTCATCTACTAAAGATGTCACTGGACTTTCTCCCTGGTTTTCTCACTTATCCTATGAAAATGCCTGTGAGGTTTGCTGGGAGCTAGGGCCACCCCCACTTTGCTGGTGAGAGGATGGGGACTCTTAGACCAAGGTATATCTGGGTCTAGATGCCAAATCTTGTGGGTCTGTGTCAGCATGCTGTGCTTCTCTAAAAATGATCATCATCTCCTCCCTAGAGACGAGGCTTGTAGCTGCAGATGGGGCACTGATCCATGGGAAGCTACTCCTTTTAAAGACCTGTTCCTGCCCTAGGTCAAGGCCTCAGCTCCGATGTAAAAAGACGGCCCTGATGGACCTTGCAGACTTAGCTCCTGAACCCACATGTCTCCCCAACTTGTCCCTTCCTCCCTGTTCTAACCTGCTTGGTATAAGCCTTCACCTGTTCTCCATTCCCTCTCTGCCTCCTCTATCCCTTGGCTGCATTCGACAGCTCCTTCCAGCTTCCAGCCTCTGGCTTCATTTCCTGGCTTCCGACACCCATGGTGTGTCTCTGTCTCTGACCCACGTGCTGCCCTCTCAGGCAGCCTTCATCTTGAGTTTCTCTCCTGAACCCTCAAGCCAGCTCAGGAAGTCCTTGCTGGCACCTAATGCCCTGGAATATAATCCCAGGGGCTCATTATGCTCTGGTCCTTCAGGTCTCATCTGCAGAACTGAGCCAGGCTGTAACTCTAGAACTCCATGGTTGGTTCCTGGGAAAAACTCCTCGTGAACTCTGTTCCCCTCCAGAAGGAAGATGACATCCCACACTGCTAGGGTAATGCCTGGTCATCCCCTGAAGTGGCCTGGGCTACCCTGCCCTGCTTGCCACTGGCACAGGCTGCCCCTCACCTGGCAGGATTCCAGGGGCTCCACAGCTAGGGCCTGCACTTGTAAGTAACCCTAAGCCAGCCCTGTCCCTGCCACCCAGGGTCAGTCTGCTCAGCGTCTCTCGTCCTGCTTCCACGCATCAGCCTGCTTGCAGCAGACCTGCCCCTGGTTCCAGACCCTGTTTGACCTGTGTCCCTGGGCTTGGTCTCACCGATGCAGCTCCTTGCTTACACGGGTCTCCTCTCTCTTTAGACATGGCACAGTGGGATTGGCCATCTGTGATAGTAATTTTATGTGTCAACTTGGCTGGACCATGGTGCCCAGGTACTTGGTCAAACATTATTCTGGATGTTTCTGTGAGGGTGCTTTTTGGATGAGAATGACAGTTTTCATCAGTAGATTTTTGAGTAAAGCAGATTGCCCTTCATAATGTGGGTAGGATTCATCCAATCAGTTGAACACTGTAATAGAACAAAGACCGACCTCTGCCAGCAGAGGAATGGTGCCTTTGGACTTGAACTGCAACATTGGCTTTTCCCTGGGTCCCCATCCGGCCAGCCTACTCTGCAGATTGTGGACTGGTATGACTCCATAGTTGCGTAAGCCGATACCTTTAAATAAATCTCTCTGTATATAGGTACACACCCTATTGGTTCTGCTTCTCTGGAGAACACCGACTAATATAGCCTCTAATACAGAGATGATTAAGAGAATCGATGCCAGAGACTGACTTTTTTTTTTCTTTTTACCAATTTATAAATTTTAATGATCAACTTAAAAGTTATATTATTTCAGCTTTTTATTGTGGTAAAATGTACATAATATAAAGCTTCCTATTTTAACCATTTTTAGGTTTACAGTTCCGCGGCGTTATGTATATTCACATTGTTCCACTATCCCTCTCCAGACTCTTTTCATCTTTGCAAACTGAAACTCTGTCCCTATTAAACAATAACTCCCTGGCTCAATTGTACAGTGGTAAAAGAGAAACAAGATACTAAAAAATAAAAGAAAAAAACAGAAAAAATATAAATTAAAAAAAACCCCACAATAACTCCCCATTTCCTTCTCCCCTCCCCTCCTCTGGCAGCCCTCTCTGCTTTCTGTTTCTGTGAGTTTGACTACGCGAGGTACTTCATGTAAGTGGCATCACACAGTATTTGTCCCTTTGTGGCTGGCTTCCCCCCTTGGCACAGCCAAGCTTCATCCGTGTTGTCAGAACAGAGCCCAGCTGTTCAGCCGGGTCCCTTGAACAATTTCCTTAACTGCTCAAGTCGTCTCATCTGTAAAATGGGAGCTGTGAGAGTATCAACCTCATGGGTTCAAAGAATTTGTGTGTGGAAAGGACTGGAACAGCAGCCGGCTCACAGTGACTGCTTAATACATGCAGTGGGCTCCTCTCTAGATGTCACGATCTGCTGCCCCGGTCGGAACGGTGCTTTTGGGCCATCCCACAACTAGCGACGGCGCGTGCTTGTGTCAATGAGTATCTGTGGCACGCAGGTATGAATGGACTTATTCTCTCCCCAGCTCTGGCCTCGGAGGATCGGATGAGGAACAAGTTCTCTAAGATGTGACACAGAGCTCTCAAGGACCACAGTTAATTAAACTCCAACAGTTTTCAACGTAGCGCCTGAACCCCAGTGGGAAAACAAGTTAACAATTGCATGTCAGGATAAAATAGGAAGAAACGTCTGTCTACAACTAGGAATCGAAGACCCAGTGCAGAGTCTAAGACCTCGCTTTGCGACTTGTTGGGAATACAGCCTTAAGTTACTCGTGTCCCCTTGATGAGCCTCAGTTTCCTCAGCTATCAGAGGGGGTGACAATCCCTACCTCCCAGGGCTGCTGTGAGAACCACACGAGGTCACCATGGGACTCTCCACCATGCACTTCTGCCCCACGGGAGCTCTCTCCCTCCTGCATCCCAGCCTTGCCTGGGAGGATCTCAGCTGCCAGGGGAGCAGCACACCATTTGCAGTTTGGATTCAATTTCCTCCTGACTCTTCTTTTCATTACAAACATGATAAAAAGTGAAAGAGACAGATGGCAAGACTTGATTCACTTTTACCAAATGTTTTTATGGTGTGAATATAAAACTGAGAATGAGAGGAACGGGAAGGTTGCAGTACCGGGGGGGTCGGGGAGGCAGTGAGCCCGGCGGGAGGTTCGGCCTCCAGGAGAAAGCAAATTGCCCACGGCGGGAGCGGTGCCCTGAGCCTGCCGCTCCGCTGCGCTGGCCACCCTGAGGATGGCACTGTCAGTGAGGAGAGATGGAGAGTGGGCAGACTTCCTCTTTAACACAGCACCGACCTGAAGGGACACGAGAAGTCAGGACACTGGTCACTTCCTGGCTGATGGCTCTGGGTTAGACCAAACGATGCCACCTTTGCCAGCACAGTGAGGGCGACATTCTCCAGCTCAACTCAAGGCAGCGCAGAGCCTGCCCTGAGCCTGGGATCCTCTGAAACACTCTGTTAGTCCAGGCTGTCTCAGCTACGGCACTATTGACATCTTGAGCTGAATAATTCTTTGTTATGGTCACTGTCCTGTGTGTTTTCACACATTTAGCAGCATCCCTGGCCTCTACTCACTGGAGGGTACAGTAGCACCCTCCCCATCCCAGTTGTGAAAATAAGGTCCCACAAGGGGCTGGCAAAACTGCCCCCTGCTGAGAACCACTGAGTGAGGGGCCTGCTGGGGTTTGCCCTTCATGGGACTGGACAAGCCAGGATGGAACGGACAGGGTTATCCGGGAAGCCTTTGCTGGGATCTCTGCTCACTCTGCACCCTTCTCCACCCGGAATCAAGGGGCTCCCCTGCCCTCCGGCTTCTGGTTGGCTTTAGCCACTGGGGAGAACAGGGAGGTGATCTGAGGACGGGGGAGAGTGAGGCCACGGTGTTCATTCGCCCACTCCCTCCCTGCGGGCTGGAGGGGCTGGCTGCCTCCCTCACAGAAGCCCACCACTCCTGTCAGGTGGCCCCAGTTCTGGTAGCTTCTCTTCCCTTGGGCCTAGGGGTGAGGGCAGCAATTTCTCCCCCACCACTGTTACTGGCCCCAGGGTGCTGCATGCCTTGGTCAGTTCCCTGCACCCTTCTTCACCTTCTGAATTCCCCCAATGACTCCACTTGAATGTGCCCTCTGCTGTTGAAACGCCACCAGTCCAAATATATCGTGTGGCCTTTAGAAAATATTTTCACAAATGCATACCTATTTTTCTTGTGTTAGTTCACTTGACTATTCATGTATTCAACACATTGTTTTTCACGTCTTCCTATTCTGGGCCAGGCACGATGCCCGGTACAGGGGGCACAGAAACAGATCAGACATTGTCTCTGCTCAAGGGGAGCTTAAAGTCTCACTGGGGACTCAGACACAAGGAGGGTGATAGTCTGAGACACGGTCCTCAGGTCTCTGACAAAGCCCTGGGGAGGGCCCTGGGCACACGTGGCCCAGGGAGCTGGCTTCCCAGGGGAGAAAGTGCCGGATCTCACCCATGATGACACATCGTCAGGTGGCTCTACGAGGATGTCCCCAGATCACAGCAGTGTGTCCTAGGAGGGGCACAAAGTCTGCAGGTTCCTCTCCTCAAGCCCTGGGGACGCCATCTGGGAAGGCGTAAGCTCTGCACCTCCAAGCCAAGAGCCTCCCTGCCAGGGCTCCGGAGCACACTCACCCTGAGGTCCTCCACCCCTTGGCTGCTTGAAATCTCTGGCTGATGTGGAGAAAGAGAACATTCCAGCACAGAGAAGTCCTTCCCTGCAGCTGCTGCCAAACAGGCTCCTCGCCGAGGTGCCTCCCTGCTGCCTGCCAGCCAGCCATATTTCAAAGGTCACAATTTCCTCCCGGCGGTTTTCTGCAGAGCCCAAGTCTCCAGGACCCTGAAATAAATTAAAATATTGATTGATTCTTAATATTCTCTCAAATCTCTCAAAATCTCCAGGTCTTGTATAAATCAATGTGCCAGTTACAGGGACTTATTCAATAATCTGCAAAGTATCCCGGTAATTACTTTTGGGTTCACCCCGTGGCAGAGGGAGGCCACCTTTCCATCATTTTTAGGGCCCTGGGTACAGTAACCGACCAGGGGACTCTCATCTCTTATTTTAATTACCAAGCCTGTTCAGCGCAGTGCCTGGGGGAGCAGGAGGCTGCCCACGTGTCGGATGACTGCTGGGCAGACCTGGGTCAGGAACTTGAGACTCTGCCACCTCTTTGCTGCCTTGCTGCGCCCCTGCCTCACCCTCTGCCTTTTACTCCCGTGACTTTAGCTTCCTGGCAATGACAGTTCAGAAATTCATTAAATAGCACCCCATTTCTCCAGATTAAATAGAGAGCTTGTCTTGCTGGGGAAAAGCTGTCTGCAAGCCTCAAGCACATGGGCGCTTCTGAAGCCGCCCAAGGCAGCTGCCTGGATTTCAGGAGCGGAGGTGGGCTGGGGAGGAGGAAGAGGGAGACGGGACATATGTCTCCCATAACAGCGCTGGTTGACACGGCAGCAAGTAACGGAATGGCTTCAGCTCATTAGGGGATAATGTGGTTCTCGAAGAATGACGTGTGTTCCCAACAAAGCTAGAGGAGCTGCTTTGTGCAATGTCCTTGCTTGTCTTCCCCCAGCCACTTCTGAGCCTGCTGTGGCATCCTCTAACATCCTCCTGTCCTGAAGGCCAGTCAGGTGGGTGGCCTTCAGGAGAAAGAGCACATTTTGCTCTTTCACCGTTCTTTGCCTTTGAATATATTCTTCTCTCTGTCTGGGATGCTTTCTTCCTCTTCTTCATGTATGACAAACTCCTGGTCATCCTTCAAAGCCTGGCTCAAATGTGCACTCTTGTGGGGAACTCCCATACTCCCTGTGTTTTCCTCTGCAGCTGGGGACCCAGACAAGCCTCAAGGGCATTTGCAGGCACATCTGTGGGTGTCTGGCCTCTCTCATCTAACGGCGACCTACAGGCCTTGTGTTATCTGCCTTCCACTGCCTCTCTGGGCTCCAGGCTCACTGGTCACCTTAGTGCTCTTCCAAACGCCAGGCAGGCATGGTCCTCCCTCTGGGTCCTTGCAGTGCCCCCTGCCTGCCGTGCCATCCCCACCACACCTGTGTGCCTTGCTCCCTCCTTCAGATGGCATCTGTCCAGAGAGTCCTCCCCTGACCACTGCATTCAAAAGAGCCCCTCTCTCATCCCTTAGTATTCTTGATTTTTCTTCATAGTGCTTAATACCACCTGACATCGTGAATGCATCTATTTATTTACAATCTATGTTTCAAAATAAATTGTAAGCTCTAGGAGGGCAAGGATGTTTGTCCATTTTTTCACTTGCCATATCCCTGGAACCTAAACAGTGTCTGGAACATAGTAGGACACTTAATAAATAAATAAATAAATATATATTTATATTATACAATGAATGATGAAGCTCTATTTGTGGGAGTTGATTTGGTATCTGGGTTACCCACAGCCCATGAACAGATGTCCAAGCCCCTTGGAGGGAATGGCCATGGGCAGAGGCTGAAGGGCTCTGAGAGGGGCCATGGAGGTCACACATTTTAGATCTCCAGGTGAGCATGCTGAAAGTGTCAGGGCATGGGGTCTTCTGCTCACTTCTGCCTGGCATGGGGCGAGCTTCAGGGCATCCGTGGGGGAGCTCTGTGGTGCAGAGGCAAGAAGATCACAGACCAGGAGAGCTGGAGGGAAACAGAGGAGGCCACCTGGAGTGCAAAGACCTCGGCTGGTGGGAGAGCACCCCAGACCCCACCTGGAATCCCAGGTACATTCACAGGGCACTTTCAGGTGGCTGCAGTCCTGTGTGAGCAGAGAAGTAATGAGACGGTGAGTTCTCACGTTTGACTGTCACTGGGCCCCCATCCCTGCCCATGGGCTAGAGGAGAGGGGTTCGCTGGTGTACTGGCAGGGGTGCCCTGGGTTACAGAAAGATTCCACGCTGAGACATATGTGTACCTGTGCAAAGGGGCTGAGGGGCTCCAGACCAATGTCATAGAAAACACTCTCCAGCCAGCCTCCTCAGGCCTTCTGGGAATTAGGTAAATATTTGAACCTATTTTCCTCAAACTACTGAGCAGGGAATGAGAGAACCTTTTGGTAGGTTTTTGTACAGGCCCAAGCAGATGGGGCTTGTGACTCTTCACTGTGCAGTGGCCACACACATGCACTTATGTGATTGTGGTCGCAGACAGGAGCCATAGAACTGAGGCCGGGACTTCAGCCAATGGTACCTTGCAAGTTTGGAACCATCTGTTCTCTCCTTCTTCTGCCAAAGGCACCAACTCTGTGGTTCTTTTTCATCCCACAGCTCCAGATTCGCAAGAGATGTGTGTAGAGTGGTCATACCCTCATCCCTGACCCCTAAGTAGAAACTTGGGGATCAAGACAAAATGTCTAATTTTTTTTAATTTTTTTACTCGAGAGCATGTGGGGGCCAGGCTAGCATATGGGCCACATGGGCTGCAGCCAGAGCAAGGAGTTTGTCATCAAGACAGTTGGAGATGTTAGAATGAGACGGAGCTGAGAGCCAAGCAGGAGGAGGAAGGACTTAGGTGACTAATCTGAAAAAAACAGGAGAAATGTCAAAACTGGGAGCAGATGCAGAAATCTGAGAACCAGGGAGACAAGAGCAGGCATGGCTGGCACAGAGGAAACGAGCAGGCTCTAAGACAATCTTCCAGAACAGGTACGGCGTTTGTTGCTGACTTTTATGGGTCTGCAAAAGTGTGCTAAAGGGGTGGGCAGCCTGGGTTTAAGGTACTGGGTGGGATGGATGGTTCACCGGGATCCTTGACTTCTATGGAATCAACTGCTGCTTCTTTTTCAGTCTTGCCTTTAGATAGTAATGTTAGGACAATCTTAGTTCTTGTTTTCTCTGAAGTAATGACAAATAATAATTATTAGAAATGTTATTTTCTGACAAGAATTCAGATCTGAATTTATCCATCTTTATTCATTTTTCACTTGCTTTTACTATGGCAACCACATGCCTCTTATTCTACACCTCCTTCAAGGAGACACCTTCAAGAACTCTCCTTTCACTCACTTGGGGGGGATGTTGCAACCCTGAACAGGGGCATAAGAAAGAAAGTGAAGTTCCAGCCCCTGCCCCATCACTATCTGGCTGTGTGACCTGGAGTATGTTACTTACCCTCTCTGGGCAGTTTAGCTAAGCCATCTTTAAGGACCTCCGGCTGTGCTATTCTGAGATTCTCTAAGCCTGTCTTCTTTATTGATCAATCTTTAAACCACAAGGATCCCCATCTAGAAATGTCATTCCAGTGCTCACTGGTGAGCAGGTGTCTTCCCACAGACCCTGCTCCCCAGATGCTACAGGCAATTTGGGAACTATATTTTTAAAATCACCACAGATGGGAAGACTAAATTGAAATGAGACTTGTTTGAAAATGCTGCTTTTAGCATTTTAGCCACATCCCTTCATCCCTCACTGCATTCGGCTTTTGGATGGCCGCCCCAAATAGCCCATGATCTTTCTGATTGCTCAACAAAGTCTCTTGGAAAAGAGCTTGTGAACATTGCTGGCTCCATGGCCCTCCTCCTCACCATCCCACAATTCTCATCTAGTCCGTTTCAGGGCTACTGAAATCCCATATGATCAATGTTACGGCCTCTTTAACAGCCTCTGTTATCTGCATAAACATGGGCAGATTTGCTTTTTCATCATGCCCTGGAGGTCTATAACAGCTTCTATTATCTTCCCTACTGTCTTAGTCCATTTTGTGCTACTGTAACAGAATACCAGAGACTAGGTAATTTATAAAGAACAGAGATTTATTTCTTACAGAGGCTGGGAAGTCCAAGGTCAGGAAGCCCACATGTGGTGAGGGCCTTCTTGCTGTGTCATCCTATGTCAGAAGGTGGATGTTTGTGTGGGAGGGAGAGGAAGAGGGAGAGGGAGAGAGTCCAACTCATCCTTTTATTAGGAACCCACTCCTGCAATAATTAACCCACACCTTTCATAATGGCATTAACCCATCCATGAAGGCAGAGCCCGCATGACCCAAGCAGTCACATCTTAAAGGTCCTACTTCTCAACGCTGTTGTGTTGGGGATTAAGTTTCTGACACATGAACTTTTTTTTTAAATTTCAAAATATTAAGTGGGTAGAAGTGTTTTTGTTACATGGGTGAATTGTATAATGCTGAGTCAGGGCTTTTTGTGTGCCTGTCACCAGAGTAGTGTTCATTGCGTAGTTCTTGCTTTCCTCTAAGGTAATGAGAAGTAATGACTATTAGAAATTTATTTTCTGACGAGAATTCAGATCTGGATTTACCCATCTTTATTCATTTTTCACTTGTTTCTTCTGCATGTCTCCTCTCTAAAGGCACCATTAGCCACAACCTCCAAGTCATTTTTCACTTTACGCCATCCCCACCCTCAACTAGAGCCAAACTCTAGAGCTACTGAGTCTTTCAATCTTTGAGCAAGAGATTTATCTTAATAGAGGCTCTTAATATAGTAATTTCTATTTTTCACATGAAGGTTCCCTTTTTTCCTCCTGGAGTCTCTCAAGGTTTCCATTTTTTTAAACAGAGAAAGGGAAGTTTTTTTCCTCCATCCACCCCCAGGAAAATGCAGTAGCCACGTACTGTCTTAAATGTGTGGATTACCATAGGATATTTGAACTCTTTCTTTATCTTGTATTCAGGGAACTTTTAACTCCAGTACTGTTAAAGAGTTGTGTCATCTGACCCGACTCAGATGGCAGGGAGGCCCTGCCATCCACGCTGAAGCTGAGATGCACCTGTTTAGGGTTTGCAGACTTCTGCCACGATTCATGCCGGGCCATAGCAGCAGTGAGGCTGATAGTGAAAGAGTGACAAGATGCTGAGATAGGCAAGCTGATAGCAAAGTGGGACCAGCCCCGAGGAGAAACAGAGAACTGGGGGGTGGAGGTGGACATAGGAGGCCGGTAAGCAATTAGGCTTGGGGCTCAGCAAGGAATTCAGAGCTATCTGTGTCATAGTCCTAAATCCAAGCCAGTGGTCAGAGTTCAAAAGAGGTCAGAGGCAGTAGTAAAACCAGCAGCTGGAATAATCCTAGAGACTTAATAAAGCACTGAGAGGTAGGTTCTAGGATCAATGGGGAGCCTGGAACTCAGAGAGGCATAGCAGTTTTCTCAAAGTCACACAGCCCAGCAGTGGCAGAGGTGGGAATTGAGGGCAGGTCTATCTCACTCCAAATCTCATGCCCTGTACCACGCTGCTGCCCAGATTGCTGGCTACGGGGGTGACCTCCTCAGCCTCCACCATGTGAGTCTCACTTCTTTTTGACCTACTTGACTGGTTCCAGGCTGGCAGATGCCCAGAGCAAGGAAGTGGCAAGGACTGAAGGACAATGGATGGAAGGGCTGTGGAAGAGGAGCTTCATAGAAAACCATTCTCACCTCCTCAGAGGTCTCCTCAGCCCAGGATGGGGCCTCGTTCAGGCCTCAGAGGTGTGGGAAGAGCCCAGAACCTTAGCATGGTGGAGCCTGGCTGAGCCTTGTTGGGGCCCTGAACAACTTCCTCCTGGTTGACACCCAAGGCCACAGATGCCCAACTATGATGACTACAGGCAAGACCCAGCGAGGTGAGTCAGCCTTGCAGTCTGTCCGCTGCCTTATTGCTCTGGGGTGGGCTCACACTGCTGCCTCCCTGGGCCTCTCGCGCCTGGACTCTGCTGGCTGGAGGACTGGCTGTAGTTACAGCACGGTGGCTGTAGGGGGCGCGTGGTGCGCTGCCAGGTTCCCCTGCCCCAACGCCTCCTAGACTGAGACGCCTTCTGCAGGCACTGCCCTCAGACGCACAGCTACCTCACCCAAATCATGTCCTCTTCCCGGGGCTGCACATCCAATGTTGAGTCAACGCAGGGGAATAAACATCCTGGGTCCTCGTCCTTCTTCATGACATCTCTGCGGGGCCATCCCAACTCTCGAGCTTCCCCCCAGGATTGTGGAGGCCTTGCTGCTGCCGCATTCCGTTTAACTCCTCCCTCTGACTAATCTGCACCCCCACCGCTCCCAAGATGTGGATCCTCAGAACAGTTCCTGATGAACACCCTGCACACCAATTCCATTTTTGTAGCTGCTTTGGGAAGAATCTGACCTGCAACTGCTCTTATATGAAAGGATGGCATTGCTAATAAATTATCTAATGAAGGAAAATAAACTGCTAACAGAAAAAAAAAAAAAAAAAAGAAAGATCACAGCCCTTTGTTTGATCAACCACCTGGGCTTAATTCATCGTCTTTAAGATTGACCACTTGTGGCCTCTCTAAGAGTTTGTTTTCACAGCACTTGAGAAGAATTGAGCAGATAGGAGGAGCCAGGACTCCCAGTTTCTGCCAGAACCACATTCCAAGGACACTGATGAAGCCAGCCTCACAGAGAAGAGAGGGAGAAAAAAGGAAAAACGGATGCAGCTGCTTCACAGTTGTCTTCTGCTATCAGCTTGCAACAGCAACTTTTTTTCCCCTTTACCCCCAATAAAAACCCCAAACCCCTTACCCTCAGAGCTGCGCTCCTTCTTTCTTTCACTGTCATACCGAGACCTTTCCTCTCTCTTGGGGGAAGTAAAATAAACATTTTACTTTTTTCTATCCTAATTTTTGTGTTGAGAATTCTTTCTCATTCTGCATCACAAGTTCCTACCCTAACACTGTATGCTGTCTCGAGTCACTGACTTGGGTTCTGTCCTACAGACAAGTCCTGTCCTGAGGCCCAGCTCAGCCCAGCCTCCTGCACAGACCCCAACTCTCTTCCTCAAGGCTGGGTCCAGGTCCTGACCCTGGGAGGGGGAATCGGGCAAGTCCAACCCCTTCATTGTCCAGGTGTGAGAATAGGACCAGCGAGGGAAGACACCTAGCAAAGTCCATGGCCAGGACTTCTCCTCTTCTGTGTCCTACTATGGTGCATGGCTCTTCAGATTAACAGATTTAACAACCCAGCAACCTTTCTCGAGCTCCTGCCCTGCCCCTGGTGTTCTTATCTCAGTGTTCCCAGCCTTTCTATCACCACAGAATCTCTTCTGTGTCACTTCCCTGTTTGGATGCTATGCTTTAGAAAATCCTATCTATCATATACTCTTCACTTGCAGATAATAATAAGTTTGTTTTCACAGTTTTATTCATCAAAACCATATATAACTGCCAATCAGAGCTTCTGATCCATAAGAGATAATCACAATTGGTATAAATATTGAATTGATATAAATTGAAGCTTGTAGCTTCATTTAGTTTGGTAGCGGTGGTGGGTGGTTATTGAGAAAAACATGCAGTTTTCGTGAGGAACCTCAAATGTTTGAAAATAGCACACAGACATCTGTGACTGTTCCAGCTGCAGAGGTAAAACAGGGCCCTGAACTCCCACTCCACAGCATGAAGCCCCCCTGAGCCTCTGCTAGAAGCTGCCTAAAGGTACCAGTTCCTCCAGTGAGACACTGAAGCCACCATTCCTGGCTCCAGGTGCCACGGCAGCCTTGAGGGCAGGGCCAGATGTCTTCTCCTTTAAGAGGACGTGGGGCAGGGCTCTCTGCCCCATGGCCCATGGTCGTTGCTTAGTTTCCCAGCATCAGTTCGAACCTCCATTCTTTTTATTTCTGAAGCAAATGCACTTGGGGATGTGGGCATTACTGAAACTGTCATTAGCAGTTTACTCCTTACTTACCAGCTAAGCCCTTTGGAGAGTTTCCTCACAGCTCCTTAAATTCAGATGATTTGGGGTTCCAGCAAAGCCTCTTGGAGGTGCTAAGGGTTGGGAATGGTTCCCAATTTTCTCCAGGTCCTGTGCATGATGTGTCCAGGCCTGGGGGTGGGTGCCTAGGGCACCTCGGCTCAGCACATCATCCCCAGCCAGAAGCGCTGACCCCACACATCACAGAGCCACCCTCAGCTGGAGGGTCAGGGCCTGGGTGTGAGTTGGAGACCCTGGGCTTTCCTAAGTATGTGCTGGCCATGCAGCACCAGCTCCGGGTCTTGTGGTAGCCTAATGTTTACCCTCCAAGAGACTTTTGGCAGGAGTGTGAACCAAACAAGGGGCAGAAAAGTGATCTACCCGGGTATGGGGGAGACAGAGGCACCCAGGGAGCCCAGCTCTGTCTCAGCTGCAGTCTGCTGTGCTGAGGCCGCTTCCTGCCCAGCCTTCTGCGGAATTCCTACTGCTCTCCCCGGGATCTTCACCAGGGACCTCGGGCATCACCAGGGGGCCAGACCTTGCAGGAGGAGGACCACATGCCGTGGAGCTGATCTGTCATTCTCCAGGGAGAGATAAAATGAAATTGGCGTGACTCTGCCCCAGGGACCCTGCGTGGGGGCTGCACATGATTGTGCCAGAAACCAGAGTATCAGTTATTTTTTCTGACCAAAAAAGGTAGGCTGTGGCAGATAAACTTTGCTTTCAGGGATAAATATATTCATTATACACATATAATTTTTTTTTAAAAGTATGCATTTCAGTTATTTAATCTTTATTAAAGGAATCATGTGAGGTGTATGATCTTCTCAAATAAAATTTTAATTAAAATACTTTAAAGGTTTTAATTTAATGATAGGGACTGGAAAACTTGAAGGAGGATTCGGATTTAAAAAGTTGAAGGAACCATTTTGAGATAAGTCATTGAGTGCACATAAAAAGATAACTAATGAGGAAAAAAAAAAATCTTTGCCTTTTAACAAACACCACAGAAAAGCACCAGTTTATTTCTAGATAATCTGGTCTGGGATGTGCAGTTGTTTTTTAAAAAAAGGTAGGGTATTATAAGAGGAAACCATAAATAACTAAAAAAATAATAATAAGAAAAAACCCTATAGCAAAATGGCTGACTCAAACTGAATCATCAGAGTCTTCAGACTGAGCTTATCACACGCGTTTTTTTCAGCAATTTTAAATGAGGTCAGGCTCCAGTGGGCCCCGAGACCCGGTTTTAGGGCTATATCAACACCCATCACGCTGTGAATCCTGAGCCTTTACACCTCTAATTGTCTGGATTTCTTCCAGTCCCAAAGGCAGTAATTCAAACATCTCTTTGACTCCTTAAGCCATCCTGATTTCCAGAAGCTCAAGCACTGCATCTCCCTTCATGCCTAGAACCTGAAACTGCCTTTAACAGATTCTTTCTCTTTTCTTTAAACTCCTAAAAATCCTGCTCCTGGGCAAGCAGCGAGCCTGAGCCCTCCTTCCAGCCAGTGTGAGGGGCGAGGACACGATGGCAAATGCCAGAGGAGTGGTGGCCTGTGACCTATGGAGGATGACTGCCCTTAGCTGTGGGATTAGGAGGCAGTGGGGCGTGATCAAAGGACCCAGAGAAAGGAACCTTCTGTAGCTTCTCGCAGTTTAAGCTCACCGTCACTGTGGCATCACAGTTGGTAGAAGGAGGTCAGTAAGGGCTTTTATTTTCTCTTAAAACCTCAAAATTGTTTCCTAAACTTCTCCGTGTTAAACTCTACTGGCTGCAGGAGGTGTCCTCAGTTGACTCTCCTAGATAGCCCATTCTTTCCTTATAACTTTCTGTGCTTTTGAGGGGTAGATTTTGCTGACTGGCAGTCACCTTGCTGCCCTGGCCAAGCTGAGGACCAGGCCCTTTGTGTGGGACACGAGGGAAGCCACCCCCCACTAAGGTGCATCGGTGCTCCTTAGCGTGACTCTGTTCGGAAAGGATACACTACATTGGATAGCAGTGAACCCAGTCAATCCAATCCTTACTTTTGGAAGGAGTAAATGCAAGGTATGCGTAATAGAGTGGGGTTTGCTCGAATTTAAGTTGCACTCTGAATGAACATGAGCTACAGTTCTGGCCCCTGTGGGCAGCCCTGGACCCTAGAGTGCATGTACAATTAGGACGATGACATCCCACAGTTCCAGGCTGTAACAGTTTCCTATTGCTGCTATGACAAATGACCACAAACTTAGTGGCTTAAGACAACACAGATTTATCTTCTTACTGTTCTGGAGGTCAGGAGGCTAAAATCGAGGTGTCTGTGGGGCTGCTTGCTTTCTGGAGGGGCCTGGCCGCGTCCTCTCCTGCCCCTTTCACCTAAGGTCTCTCTGTGCCGCTGCAATACGCCTCATCTCTGCTCCTCAGCCAGTCAGAGGACAGTTTGATTCTTGGCAAGGCAAATAGCTCCAAATAAACTATCCTTTTTTCTTTGACACCTCAAAACAGTGACTGACACAACCCTTTAAAGCAAAGATCTTGTGTGCAGCAGGAGTCTTCAAAAATGTTGGAAGAGCAATGAAGAAAAGGTGGGACAGTACCCCTGGGGTCCCCTTATACCCAGAGTGCTGCAGTTCCTGTGCCCTGGTGGTCCTTACTTCCCACAGCTGGAACTATTGAAGCCCCAAGGGTGGACTGGCTTCTGCAACCCAAATCGGGACAAGGGGTTACTTGACAATTTTCTAGGGTTGAGTCCCAGAGAGAAATAACTACTCTCAGACCCGTGCCTTCACCATGCTATCACAGTCCACAGGGCAGGAGTTCTGCCTCATGTCCCCTGTGCCAGACTCTGGTCCCTTACCCTCCAACTCCCCTGCTCAACCCTGGGCAGTGAAGCTGCCACTTGCTTCAATCCTGGACATTGGATAGGGCCCTGCTGTGACTGAGCCGTCACTCAGAATCATATTCCTGAGGTGCCCTCTGCTCTTTGGACTCCTGTGGCCACAGCCCCCCTGGCAGGCTCTGGAACCAGCTGCACCCATGCCTGGGCTTGCCACAGCCTCCGGACCTTGCGCCCTGCACCTCCCAGCCTCCTGGCAGCTCCCCACCACCATGCCCCAGCCCTGCCAGGCCGGGATTTCCTCTTGCTCCCCGCCAGTAGGTCTGGCGAGAGCCCTGCTGCCTCTCTCCCTTTGCCAGTCCCCACCTGCCTGGGGTAGGACACTTCCGAAAACACCGTGAATCCCAGAGCTGTGGACTAAGAAATCGATTTTTGTTCAGCGGTATGCATTTGTGCTGCAAAGTATTAATGGGGTCTCTGCTGCCTGCCGTGCCTTCGTTGTCAGGGAAAAATTGAAGAAGACCTGAAATTGCTGAGGAGCCAGCTGGTGATTTAATTTTCGCTAATTTTCCTACCTCTTGGGAAGTTGCCATGTTAATGAGAAGCCAGACCTCTCAGTTCTGCTGCAACTTGTGAGCGGTTGCCCGGGGAATGCAGGTCCATGAGCTCTGCTGCTGTGTCCTGTCATACAGGGCCACCGGGGGGTCCTGGGACAGTCGTTCCCACCCCCCGCTGCTGGGCCACAGGATCCAGGGCGCATGGCGGGGAAGTCTAGCTTCCCCATTCCTGATGCAAGCCAGTCTGCCTTCAGGCCACCTGCCTGAGCGGCTCCTCAGCGTCATTTATTTCCCTTCCACCTGTGGCTGGTTCTACTATGGAGCAGGCATTGCTTTCCCTTAACTCTAGGGGATGCCAAACACGGCGGGGGTGTAGACAGGATCCCGAGCCACAACGCGATGGTTTCCTGAGCCCCGCACACAGCAACGCGGGCTCTGCAGCTGGTGCTGCTGCCTGGCAGGTCTCTGTCCCAGGCCAGTCCTGGCTGGTGAGGGGACCCTGGGCAAGTCACTTACTCTTTCTGGCCCTCACCTCAGCCCTGTGAGCTCCCAGGGTACTTGCAGCTCTGCAGTTCTGTCGATCTGTATTTTGTTTGTTTTTCAGAGCATTGTGTAGCCTTCAGCATTAAGGAGACTTGCAACTTTTATGGATTTTGCCACCAGATATTCTGGTGATGCTAATGTTTTAGAGAGAAGCCTCTTCTTTTCCTTCTGTTCTGAGGACAGAAGCAAAGCAGTTCTTGAACGTTGTTATAAAGAGGCTTCCTTCTTCTCCAGGGTCCTGCCTCCTTGGATTTGGAAAGAGCTTTATCCTCCCTTTGTCTCCTCCTGTCTCCAGCAGTCCCTGGGTCTCCCACGTGACGGCAGCACCCAATGCATCAGGGGCTTGGTGTTTCCTGTTTGTGTGTCAGCTTGGCCCTGTGGCCCACAGGTAGTATTGAAGGACATTCAAGTCACTTAAAAATCTTCATAAAATACTTCACATAAGCAGGAACAAGTTGCAGCCCCAGACAGGCTGCTGGTTCCAACACCTTCTCCTGTCCGGTAACAGCTTCTGATTTCCCCAGGCAAAAATGTAGTACTGTCCCCAGGGATCCCCCAACTCATTAATACATTATTTTTAGTGCTTCCCAAACTGGAGTTCAGAAAAATCTGTCCTTGTCTGGAGGATGTTAACGGACATGCTAAAGCATGAAATCTTCTACTAAAATATGTATTTTTTTTGTCCAATCATGAAACAAAGTTAGTCAAATTTCCTCACTCCAGAATTTCTCAGGACCTTTAAAACATCAGTACATCACAGAAGTGTTCTGAGATGGGGATTTAGTCTGCAGCATTTGCTAAGTTTATCTGGTCTTGGAACACTTTGGTTTTAGGGCTGTGATTAACATCTCCCTCAAATAGTGTTCAGTGGAACACATTTAGGAAAATGTTTTTCTATTATAAGATTTATCACACTGTATTGCAATGATTTATTTGCATGTCTGCCTTCTTCACCAGGCTGCTACTTCCTAAAGGGCAAGAAATGTATCTTACTCATCTCTTTACCTCCAGCATCTAGCACAGTGCTTCTTAGAGTTGGTCCCCTACATAGCTTTTGACAAGGTGACCAACAACCGCCATCTCTGCTCTCGTCTTGTGCAAATTGCCAGCAACACTGTAACTGGTTTGACACCCTTCTTCCTTCAGACACCTTTTTCTCTTGGCTCCTGGTTTTCTTCCACAACACCCACGATTCCTTTGCCATCCTGTTGAATATTTCTCCCTTACCTGTTGCCTAATCACTGAAGTGCCCAGGGCTCCATCTTTGGATGGTTCTTATGCTGCAGCTACACTCTTTCCCCAGGTGACCTCAAGCAGATCCATGGCATAAAACACTTTCTGTAAGCTGATGATTATCATGCTTGTGTTTCTAGACACTACCTTTCTTTGGAGCCCCAGACTCATGTCTGACTGCCTATTTGACATCTCCTCTTAGATGTTGATGTTCAACAAATCCAAAACAAAACTTTTGATTTTACCCAGCAAACTTGTTCATCCTCTGGTCCTTCCTATGTTAGTAAATAGCATTATCATCCACCCAGCTGCTCATATCCAAACTCTAAAAGTCATCTGTCTTAGTTATTTTAGTGTTGCTATAGAGGACTACCTGGGCTGGGAGATTTATTCGGCTCATGGTTCTGCAGGCTGTACAAGAAGCGTAGCACCAGCATCTGCTTCTGGCGAGGGCCTCAGTTAAAGTGGAGCCAGCAGGTGCGTAGATCACATGGTGAGAGAGGAAGCAAGAGCCGGGGGCAGAGGTGGGGAGGTGCCAGGCTCTCTTGAACAACCACATCTCCTGGGAACTAACAGAGTGAGGACTCATTCATTACCACAAGGAGGACGACACCAAGCCATTCAGGAATGATCCACCCTCATGACACAAACACCTCCCATTAGGCCCCCCTCCAATATTGGGGATCAAATTTCAACATGAGGTTTGGGAAACAAACATCCAAACTATAGCACCAATGCATTTCTTTACATTCCCTTTCAATGCTTTGGCACATTCTACTAGCACTATTTGTGTGATCATTTGGATTATTTTTTTGCAAATATTCACTCTCCTCCCCCTCTCTGCAGAGTATACTTTCCCCACCCAATTGGTTGTGACCTTGCTCAGGTGACTTGTTTTGGCCACTAGGATGTTGGCAACTGTGTCCAGAGCTAAGACCTGAAATGTGTTTAGAAAGTGTGGTTTGGCACTTGCATCTGTGTCAGTTATCAATGTGTTACCTCGCAGCTCCAAATTCACCCTTTGTTGCTTGATCTGTGGAAATGGCTATGGGCCCTTTATGTCTTTTTCCTTTGCCGACTGGTAGGATATTCAGCTTTGTTGTTGAGGGCACTGGATGTCCCTCACTCTCCCTGCACACCTGCTCCCAGAGGGTGTTCCTACTGGCCTACTGATGCCACAGTCACCAGCTATGGCTTAGGAACCCAGAGAACTTCTCTGCCATCGTATTTCTCTTGGACTATTCCAATAGCCTATGGACTGGTCTCCTTTCTACCATTCTTGCTACCCTATAATATATAACTCTTGATCCCAACTGGTTAGTGAGATGTTTCAGTTATCATACATAAAGTTTTAACATATGTCAGGTTTTGGTTCAGACTAATTCATCCATTCTAGTGTATTGATCCATCTATTTGATTTTATGCCCTTAACACAATATTTTAATTATGATATCTTTATAAAATATCCTCATATCTGGTCCCCCTCACTGCTCCTCAACATATTTTTTTCAGCTATTCTTTCCTGTTCACTCTTCCAGATGAATTTTAGAATAATTTGTCATGTTCTCCCCAAACTTCCAATATTATAAGTTCATTTGGGAAAATTAACATCTTTATAATATCAAGTTTTTCCATCTAAGAGATTGACGTGTCTATATTGAGTTAGCTTCGTCTATGTCCTCAGTAAAACTTTCTGATTTTCATTGTTTAGGCCATGTTCTCCCTTCCTTCCTTCCTTTCTTTTTTCTTTTCATTTCTTTCTCTTTCTTTCTTTCTTTATTTCTTCTTTCTCTCTCTCTCTCTTTCTTTCTTTTCTTTTCTTTTCTCTCTCTCTCTCTCTCTTTTTCTTTGTTTCTTCCAGCATGACTTTGCTGCTATTGTGCATGGTATTCTTTACTTTTTTCTTGTATTCTTTAAATTATTACTGTTAGTATATAGAAAAGTTATTGATTTTTGCATGTTTATTTGGTGATGAATCATCTTATTGATTTTTTTTAATTCTATGTATTTTCAGTAGATTCTCTTGAGTTTCTAGGGTATGAAATTATATTGGCTATAAAGAATGATGGTTTTTCTCCTTTCCAATAATTATTACTTATGTTTTATATCTCATTACACCAACCAGAACTTCTAGAACAATGTTAAATAATAGTAGTATTCTGGGAAATTTTTATAGTCCTATGCAAAAGAAAAAAAAAGAACATTGACTCTTTTCTCACTCTATATACAAAAATTAATTCAAAAGGAATCATAGACTCCAACCTAAGAGCTAAAACTTTAAGACTTTTAGAAGAAGACATAAGAGAAAAAAATATGTGTCCTTGGGTTGGGCAACAATTTGTTAGATGGGCCACAAAAAGAAATCATAAAAGAACAAAATGATAAGTTGAACTTTATCAAAACTGAAACTTTTGCTTTTTTGAAAGATACTCTTCAGAAAACGAAAAGACTTAAAGGAAAAATTTTCAAAACACAAATCTGACAAAGAATTTGGATTTGGAATATATAAAAAATCTTTACAATCAATAATAAGACAAGCAGCCAAATAAATACATAGGTGAACAATTTGAACAGATTCTTCACTAAAAAAGATATATTGGTGGCAAATAGACACATGAAAAGGTGCTCAACATCATCAATTATTAGTGAAATAAAAATTAAAATTAAACCAAGATCCCATTGTACATCCACTGGATAGCTAAATTTTAAAAATTGTTACTACCAAGTGCTGCTGAGGATGCAGAACTCCTGCAACTCTCGCACGGCGATGGCGGGAATGCAAAACAGTGTGGCCACTTTGAAAAACAACTTGGAAGTTTCTTATAATGTCAAACATTTATTTAATATGATCCAGCATTCCTGCTCTTAGGTATTAGGAAAAATGTATTTATATAAAAATGTATACACAAATGCTGATAGCAGCTTTAATCATAATAGTTCAAAAGTGAAAACAACCCAAATGTGCATCCTCATTGAATGGATAAACAAATTTTGGAATATTTATACAATGGACTAACACTTCTGCAACAACGGGGATGAATCTCCAAAACAGTATTCTGAGTGAAAGGAGGACACAAAAGGCTACTGTACGATTTTATTTATGTGACATTCTGGAGGAAGCCAATTATAGGGGTAGAAATCAGATCAGTGGTTTCCAGGGCTGGGGTGGAAGAGGGAATTAATTATAAAGGAACTTGAGAGAACTTTGGGAGTAATGGAAATACTCTACACATTGAATATCACAATGCTTAAGTGACCCCATCTATTTGCCAAAATTCATCAAATTGTACAGTTTAAAGGGGTAGATTTTATTGCATGCAAATTGTACCTCAATAAACCTGATTTTTAAAAAAGAGATGGATATACAGGCAAAAAATTTAATAACAGTGGTATTAGCAGTGATTCTTGTTTCACTCTTTCTTTTAGTAGGAATGTCATTATTTAGGTATTATTTTTAGCCACAGGTTTTGGGGAAAAGGATATCATTTGCCATGTTAAGGAAATGGCCTTCTGTATCTTTAAGATTTCTTAGCTGCCAGCAACAGAAACTGACTCTGGCTGATTTAAGCAGAAAAGGAATTTGTGCACAGGATTCTGGATGGCTCAGAGAACCACCAGAAGGTTAGGAACAAAGGGTTCCTGGGCAGCTGGCACTACAGCTCAGATCATGACACAGAACAGAGAGGAGTGGCTGTCACCACCTTTGAATGTGGGATGCCACATCTAGACAGACCACCGACGCTGCTGGCCGCTGGAGCCTGGGTACAGCTACTTACGCTTCTATCACTGTGTCCCTGGAAACTGATGTTGCTATTACTGGAACCATCATAAAAGATTCTCTGCTGCCCGGTTTCTTTGCTCGACCATCTGAGCTTAGGCCAAATGCCTCACTGTTGCTGCAGGGAGGGGCCAGGACTCAGAACAGCGAGCGTCTGGCATTTCCTCCATTTCTGCAGTGGAAGATAGCTCTGCCTCCCATCAAAACTCAGAAAGTGGGGAGTTTCCCAAACATAGGGAGGGCATGCAGATGTGGACTGGCCTCTCACTAAAAAAAAAAACCCATAACTATCCACTTGTATTTATTTCTAGTATTTCTAGAGAACGTCCCCTTTAGGAACTGATGCTCAATCTTCATAAATGATTTTCTTGCTCCTATTGAAATAATCATATGGTTTCTCTTATTTGACCCATTGATGTGTCTTATAAACAGATTTACTAATATTAAAACAGCTTTGCATCCTTCGGTAAACCCTACTTGGTCGTGGTAAATTATTCTTTTAATATACTGTTGAATTTAATTTTCTGGCATTTTGTCTAGAATCCTCCCATTTATATTCATGAATGAGACTGGTCTAGTTGTATTTTATGCTGTCTCCTTGTCAGCCTCCATGACATTCTGGGCTCTTCCTTCCAGGGATTTCATGCCCCTTGGTTGGGATTTGAGCCCTGAAATATTTTTCATAAACCACGGGCTTTACAACAGCCCGCGTGGCTCATCAAGTGTTAGGAAATTATGGGAATGAACACAGATATGATGAGAAACTCTAGATGCCCGAGGCGTCCCTTAAATTACTCTGGACATTTACTGAGAGCCTACCATGTGCCAGCTGTTGAATTATTTAACCTGGAGCTTAAATAAGCTTCTTTTCTGTGGGTAGAATTCAGATGAAGTGTGAGAATCATCTGCAAATAGAGGATGTGAGAGGAGACGCAAAAGGCCACCTCATCTACCTGTGTTTTATGGTAGGGAAAACAAAGCCCAGAGCAGGGAAGAGACCTGCATGTGGTACATAACCCTGGCTGGTTTCCCTGACTCTGCCCCTCGCTCTTTCAAAGACTCTACTTCTTCATAGACAGGGCAGCCAGAAAGGAAAAGGCCCAGACTCTGGTGGGGAACATTGTCCAGGCCCCTCAACAGAGGTGGACGAGCTGGAAGTCTTCCCACACTTTGTGTTTGTATGCCGTGCGGGTAGGCTCCAGGCCCCCTTGGAGATCCCTGGGCCCCGGGAAACTATACACACTCCTGCTGGCCTGCCCACCCTGCTTTAGTCCTGTCCAAATATGAGTGTAAGAAGCAGCAAATACAGCCCAAAGGTTAAGCCAAGCATTCTGGGATGAGACTACCACATATTAGCTGAGTGATCTTAAATTCTAAAGCCTCAGTTCCTCATCTGTAAAATGGAATAATAAGAGTGCTTAAAGCTGACCTAGTTCCGGGCTCAGAGCAAGCACTTTTTTTCTATAAAGAGCCTACTCTGTGCCATGCTGTGCCTGACAGTGAGACTGCAGAGATAACAAAAATTCAAAACGATGTGTTTTATTGTAATGCGAACATCTGTTCCAAATACATGACTTTTTGCTCATAGGAATGACATCTTTAAAAAGCCCTATCTTTAGGCCAGGTGTGGTGGCTCATGCCTGTAATCCCAGCACTGTGGGAGGCCACAGCGGGAGGATCATTTGAAGTCAGCCTGGACAACATAGCAAGACCCCATCTCTAAATATTTAATAGAGCAAAAAGGTCTTGAGATAATTAGCAAGAAATTGCCTCACCATCCTCTCCAGGCTCTGGGATTTTCAGGTTGATGCTTCTGGTGATTTCCCTCCTGGGCTCCCTCCCCGGTGCTGCTTGTTGCCCAGGGCAACCACCTACGAATGTCCCCCTCTTAGATGAATCCCCATTCCCACTTTAGGAAGGCTTCTCCTTGCCTGAGGCTTCCCCTCGCCCAGACCGTGCTTGGAGGCCGGGCTGTGCTCTCTGGGCCTGTGTCTGTTGTCTCATTCTGCAGTTCAGGGGTCCATGTAGCTTTCTTTTGAGTGCTGGGCCCACACCCACACCCCACCTCCAGTCTCCGGTCTCTGTCTTGTTACTTTCAGCAACACAGATAGGCGCAAATACTGTTCCACAGCAGAATTCTGCAGACAGCTCTGACTTCGTACAGCCCTGGCCTGGGCAGGGGTGGCACCGTGGGAAAGAGGGGCCCCGATGGCACTGCTGGGGTGTTCTCTGGAATGTGCGGGCAGAGCCTGGCTTTCACCTTGATGGCCACCCGCCCACTAAGGGACCTCAAGTGTGTCTTTTGCCCTCTCTGGGTCTTGGTTTCCTCACTTGTACTATGAAAACCCTTCCCACAGCATCAGTTCCCCTGGTCTGTTGGGTTTTAAAATGAGGCAAGTGAAGGCAGAGGTCTTTGAAAAGTTTAAAGCTGTCATGAGCAGGGCATTCATATTGGTTGAGGTTTTGTTTAATTGACATCCCATATGAGAAGACGTTTTAGTCAGCGATCATTTGGTTAACGGAAGAGAAGCAGTTTGAACCCCGCTCAAGTGAAGGGGTACAGGTGGATTTCCAGGCACCCAACTGCAGGAATCCCAAGTGGGCCTCACAGAGACTGAGAGTCCTCAGGTGACTCCTCTCTCTGTCTTTGTCTGGTGTCACGTGCCTCTCTCTGCTCCATTCTCTGGGAGCAGTTCCTCCACCAAGGCCTGCAGTTACACACCCCAAATTCAGCTACTGTGTGGTTCCTCCTGGCATTGGTGCCAGCCTGGCCCTGGCTTCTTCCACCCTATAGCCGTGGCACCCAACACCACATGGCCGTCTTTGGCCTCAGACCCAGCTTGGGTGGGGTGTCCACCCTCAGTCCAGTCGTCTGTGTGTGTTGAGTGGGATCCCATGTCACCTAGAACTGACATCAGGGTGGTGGGGGGCAGGTTCTCCGAGAGGTAGAAATAGCCGAGCACCCCGCTTGCCGGAGCTAAGTCGTCTGTCTCAATGCTTCATTTTACAAATAAGTTATATGAATCAGGGAGTCCAAGTGACTGGTAAAGGTCACACAGAGAATTAATGGCAGTGCTGTGACTTGAATTCCGTCCTCCCAAGGCATAACACAGGCATCACTGCAGCCCTTCAGTTTGAAGTGCGGCTGGCTCAGATGCAGTGTTGATGCTTGGTGGACGTGCTCCGTAATGCAGACATGGAAATCAAATCAACACGACACAGCTCTGCAGCCAGGCCGGACGTGTGGCTGTGCCTCACAAGGCTGGGGAGTCCCTGCAGGTGGGAAGGGCCGCCCTGCACAGAGAACTGACCCCCTGCGGAGATCCCGGTCTGAGCTCTGGGGCTGGCTGGGCAGCAGCGAATGGAGCTGCGCAGGTTCCTCTCCCAGAGCTCAAGAGAGCCGAGCGGGTCATTCCTGCAGGGTTTGTCAGCCGCTGGGAGGTCTCCGCAGGACACGTCTCAGACGCCGTCTATTGCTTCCCAACTCTCCGACTCCATATATGGTGACAGAAAGCACGTACCGCATCCCGTACCCACACCCTCCCCACTGCACCAGAAAAGGGAATGTTTATTTTGAGAAACTGGGCAGCCTCCGGGGACATAATGGACAGCAATAGGCAGTGTTTCTGCCCCGTGGGGCTGTGGCCTGGAGCAGAGGGCAGACAAATGCACGCTGCCGTCCGTGCAGTGAAAGGAAGGGACAGGAGACCTAAACGGCACCTGGAGGGCGCCTGGCCTGGCTCGGGGAGGGCCTGCCAGAGATGGGCTCCCTGAGGAATGATGCTTGTGCTGAGGACTGAGGGATGAGTCCTGACCACAGCTGAGGTCCCTGAGCACAAGCTGTGTGCCCGGTGCCAAGTGCTCTACGTACATACGGAGTCTCATTTACCCCAGAGCTACAGATACTCCTGTTGCCGCCACCGTACAGACGAGGAGACCGAAATGTCTTGGCTCTGGCAAGTTGTCTTAGACCACACAGTTTAAAACAAAAAAGAGCGACAGCCGGGGACTGGAAGCCTGTCAGTCTGACTGCAGAGCCGGCGCGAGCAACCACTGAACCACAGTGGGTGTCACGTGGGCAAGGGTGACAGAAAGGAGGCCCAGGGGAGGGGCGGGGAGAAGGCCAGCCTGGCGGGGCACAAGTGGGGTGCAGCCAGGTGCAAGGTGAGGCCTGAGGCCTTGAAGGGCCTTGTGGGGGCTTGTAGACCACACTGGAAATTGCTTTTTATTCTGAGCACCATAGGTAGGAAGACACCGAAGGAATCTAAGGGAAGGAAGTGCATAATCAGAAGTACATGTTTGACAGACCATTCTGTTTGTGGGCTGGTGAACAGATTGGAAGGGGGCAGGAGAAGCTGCAGCGAGACAGATTTAGAGGCCACTGCAGCGGCCCAGAGGAGGGCTGGTGGCAGCTCGAAGGAGGGGAGGCAGCAGTGAGGAGGAGCAGAGAAGTGGGAGGGAGGACCGGAGCGTTCTTTAAGGGGTAAGAGGGACAGTTTGGGGGGCTATAAGGGCTGCAGGAGAGGAAAGTATTGAGGAGACTCCTCCGATTCTGGCTGAAGACAAGTGTCGTTGACTCAGGTAGAAGACACTGTAAGGACAGACTTACTTTCTGCATTTGTCTGCTTGTATTTACATGTGACTCTCGGATTCTAAGGATAATTTTACTTTGAGGATGTTTAAGGGGAGCTATGAGTAAACAGGTAGTTTGATGGCTCTGGGAAATGACAGATGGCAGCCTTTTTTCTGCCACTTGTGGATCCTGCACTGTCACTAGGAAAATGACATAGAGGGTGGAACCAAAGCTCCTTCCCCTTCCCTCCTACCCAACAGAGCAAAGGGAATGAGGTTCTCAGGCAGCCTTTCTGGAAGTGGGGTCTCAGCCCCACCTTCCCAAGCTCATTTTGCACAAAATTCAGAAAATTCATATTACTTCCTAGAATTCCACATTTCTTGAACCCAGGTTTTTTGAGGGAAGCCTGGTGATAGGAAGACAAGCATGTAACCATACGTAGGAGGCATGAAGCAGTTAAACAGAAAAATACCAGGGAAGCTGTGAGAAGTTCCTATTCCAGCCACTGTGGCTGGGAAAAGATTTGGGGGGAGAGGACGAGGGAACAGCCACTAAACCAACGAACCTCAAGTCAAGGGGAGGATCATCCAGCTGTGCGTGAAGTGTTGTCATCCCACGTAAAACCCCTCTTCTGGCAGAGATTTTATGCATTCAGCACAGGCAAGGGCATTCCGTGAAGCAGGTTGCCCCGGATACTGTGGCATCCATCCTGATCCCCCTCTGGGACTGAGGCGGTCATTCCTCCAGCGGCTGGGGTGGTGGCTGCTCATGGCTCACAGCTGAGCCCCCTCTGGACACTGTCCTCCACCTCTCTGGATCACCCAAGGTCATGCGCTATTTCCTGGGGCAGCCTTGCCTCAATTCCAGCCAACCCTGGAGGCCACCCCTGCTCCAGAGCTCCACCCAGAATCAGTTCCTGTTGTGACTGCCTGTCAGTCCACTTTCTCCCTCTGCCCCATCTTGCTTCCTTCACTCCCAAGAACACGCCCCAGTAAATCTCCTGCATGTACATCTCCATCTCAGAGTGTTTCTGGGGTGTTTGATCTAAGGCACGGTGATGGCTTTGTAATGTGTCACCTTGGCTTGTTGACATACAAGAATTCTCCTTCCGTGTGTTTCTTGCTAGGGCGGGTCCAAGGGAGATTCTCTCAAGATTCTGGAGGGTGAAGGGAGGCAGTAGCTATCTTGTACCACACTCACGTTGTTGTTAACCCGCTGACTCACCTCCTTGGTGTGAAGCAATAGCTGGGCCAGGTGTGTGTGTTTAGCTCAGTGATGAGGGGCCCAGTCTATACAGGATTTCCTCCCCACCAAGGTCAGAGGCAACAAGGATAGGTGAGTTCCAGGCTGTCCTTGTGGGGGTCCTGGCTTGTGCCTGTGGGGCTCCAGCCTGCACATGAATATCCCTTCCTGATGCCTGCTCTGTGGACTTCAAGCTCCAGCATCAGACACAGAGGCAGCCTTACTGGGGTGATTTAACTAGCTCCCACAATGCATAGATCAGCTCCCTGTAATAAGTTCCTTAATATAATCTATATCTATATCATCTATATCTACATCTATTTCTGTCTATATCTCTTGCTCTTCTACTTGTTCTGCTTCTTTGGTCCAACCCTGACTGATACAGACACACATCCTAATTAGGGGAAAGCTGAAGCTCCTGCACAGACTAGTGCAGTAGCAAATAGGGTCAGGATTACCTAGAGCAATAGAAGCTTAGCTGAGAAAGTCTGCTGTTTGAAGAAAGAAATATGAGCAGTTAGTGTGTCCACCCTGGTGCCAGGACATGGGAGACCAGGTTATCCCAGACCAGAAAGGAGAGTGAAGCAAATGGGAAGGCCTAGAGCAAGAGACCTGGACGATGCTGGCTGAGACCTGCCCCGGCCGCTCCTGGGTTGAGGCTGCACCAGTGTCTCACATGGAGGGGTGGTGGTGCACCCTTACCTCTCACCTGGCCCTGCTGCTGGAGGTGTGTACGTGTAAAAAAGATAGACACGTTCATTCCACAGTTTGCCTCGGTTCTCAGCTCCTGCTCCTGGGGTCCATCAAAGCCCCCACTGACCGGCAGAGGCAGGTGACGGGGGGTGCTCCCTCCTGCATAGACGGGTCTCAGAGAGAGTTTTCCTGAGGGTTTTGCCTTATCTAAGAGTGGCTGCTTTCTAGTCATTCTCTTCCCTTCTTCTTCTAGGAAACAGTTACTGTGCTTTCCACCCTTTGACTGTGACTGCGCGTGGCCCCTCAGGTTTCTGGGGTTGGGAGTGCTGTGTCCCACATGGAAGGATGAGGAAGAATGTGCGCCTACGCAGGCGGAAGCAGAAACAGAAAGTTCCGCTGAGTTATAAGAGGGGAAAAGAACAACGGCTTCAAAGGGGAATGGGGGGAAGGTGGGTTATTAGCCACTGTTTGAAAACACTTGGTCCCAGAGCAGAATTCTTAATAGATTCAATGGTTTTCACACACATTTTACCTGCAAAGCTGGAAAAAGCACGTGAGAAGGGAATGCGGAAATGCCTGGGGCAGCTTGACTTTCAGTTCTGCTATCCCTACAAGACCCCCTTCCCAGGGATTCCCTGCTGCCTTCTTCCAAACCTTCCCTTCCTCAGAGGATCAGACTAAGGACAGTGGAGCTGGTTCTCTTGGCCGGGCTGCGCTGCTTGGAGGCTGCTCAGGAATGCTGCTGGCAGGGCTGAGAAGTCCTTTCTTTTTCTGTCTAACTCCCCCAACTATTTGCGTGTTGGCAGACTTTGGTAGGCTGGAAAAGACCCACCCTCCAAAAGATATCCATGTGCTCTTCCCTGGAATCTGCTGTTGTTACCTTAAATGGCTAAAAAAGGTCTTTGCAGATATGAGTGACTAAAGTGATCGTCTTGATGCGGGGAGATTGTCCTGGGCTTGCCAGGTGGGCCCTGAGTGCAGTCACATGATCCTCCGAAGAGGGAGGCAGAGAGCGACTGGACACATGCACAGAGAAAGCAGCAGGAAGGTGGAGCAGAGAGAGCCTCAAAGATGCAAACTGCAGGCGGGAGTGACAGGGCCAGGGAGTGACAGGGCCACAAGCCAAGGAGCGCCCTGAGCCGTAGGCACGAGCAGCTGGAAGAGGCAAGGAACAGATCCTCCCCTGGAGACTGCAGGGGAGAGTGAGGCCAGCACCTTCATTTCAGCGCAGTCATATTGATTTCAGACTTCTGGACTCCCAAATTGTGAAAGAATAAATTTCTCTTGTTTTAAGACACCAAGTTTGTGGCTTATTTGTCAATAGGCATAGGAACCTAATATATAGACTCTACTTTTGCTTCTGGTAAAGTATCTCCTTGGCCACACTGGGAGAGTGGTGGCCTTCAGAGAAATGACGTGGGGAGGAAAGTGCAGCTTGGGCACATGTGTAGGGTGCCAGTCCTTGAGCCGGTGGGCCGGTGGGAGGGGACTGAGTTCAGACTAGAAGAGGACCAATGGGCACGATGAGGCAGCGCAGTCTTGGGGCTGTCCATTCAAACACACCTGTCTTTATACTCTGGCTTGAATTCTGCCCTGTTATCTGATTTTAGGCATGCTATTTAAACTTTTTAAGTTTCCTTCTCTATAAAACAGGGGAAATAATACATATCTTATCAGCTATTGGAAAAATTTAATGAAATGAGGCAAGACAAAAAGTGCATAGCATTCTAGCACATTTAGATGCTAAGTAGATGATACCTACAATTAAAAAAAAATGGGTATAGCGATTCAGGCATATTTCTAGCAACCCTAGCTTCCCAAAGGACAAATCGCCATAATCTGACTGCTAAATTGCGCCTCACTTCACAAGTTCGCCAGGGCTACAGTCAGGGTCAGGATTGTGACTGTGTGGGTCAGAAATGGTGCTCAGGGCACAGGAAGTAGGATCAGGCTTAGGGCACGAAGGTGGCAGGAACCAGGTAGACTCTAGTCACCAGTTCTACAGGGTCCCAGGGTACCAGGAAGCAGGACTGGTTAGATAATTTGTAGGGCTCAATGCAAAATGAAAACATGGGCCCCCGTGTTGAAAAATTATCAAGAAAGTCAAGATGGCAACAGCATTAAACCAAGCACCGGCCTTTCTAAGCATGGCATTTGTGAATGCAGGGCCCTGTGCAATGGCATAGTTTGCAGGGCCAGGAAACCATCCCTGCAAGGTTTGGGACAGTGGGGAATTAAGGATGAAGTCCGGCCCTGTAATCTGGACCAGGCCAGGCTGAAAAGTGCAGATTCCCAGTTTCCCAGATTCCAGGGCTCTTAGCTCTGCCGTGCACGGGAGTCCCTAGCTTGTCTCTGTCAGTGCAGCGCTGATAGCAGTGACACCACGGTGATGACATTACCTTAGTAGCCTGTATTTATCAAACACAAACCGCAGGCTGGAAACAAAGTCGAGCACTTTACAAGGCATTGTCTTTTTTCCCTTGTTTGAAAAGAATTAATATTAACATACATAGGCCAGACTCTATTAGCAGTTATTATATTATATATTAAGTCATGTAAAGGCACACAAACTTTTTACTGTTAAAGTTTGGGCATCATTTTGCATATGCTTTCAATCATTCCCATAGTAGGTACCACTCATATGCCTATTTTACACATATGGAAAATGAAATTGAGACAGGTACAGTCACTTGCCCATGTCTGTTTGGCTCCAAAGTCCATCATGCTCTCAAGCTCTCAAGGAGTTCGCTGGTCGTAGTTATGAATAAACTGGAATGGGCTGAGTGTTGGCTAACAATGAACAATTTACAACATGCTGGCATGCATGCAATTCCCCACAGCCACCCTGTGAAGCATTGCTGGTATCCAGCGTGCGAATGACGAGACTGAGGCCTGGGATATTAAGTGACCTGTCCACATTCATAGCCAGTAGGTAGGAGGAATCATGGGCTCTGTGGGCACACCATGCTGTCTCTTCTCCACTGGGGGGACAATGGAAGGAGGGGTGTACAAGGATGTAGGCATCTAGCTCTAAGTTTAGGAACAGAACTGGGGGTAGGGGGCACTCCCAGGAGTGGCCCTCCCTACAGCTGGTGCTGGATACTGCTGTCGTTGAGGGAGTCAGAGGTTACTTCTCCTGAAGGACATCCCCTTGTTTCTAGTGAACATTCCCTTTCTCTCAGCCAGATGGGTGGCAGAGCTAAGAGATGGTTCTGGCTCTGGGGTTAGAAGCCTGACTGTCTCTCACTGGCAAATTCCCCTTGGTTGCAGTCAAATAGAATTAATAACAGCACCCTCCTACTGGCCCGTTATGAATATTAAGTAAGTTAATCCACATATAGCTGAGAAGAGCTCCTGCCTCAGAAGAAGCAGTTAATAAATATTGCAATTATCTTCCTGCAAAGAGCTCTCACCTTGGGGTGTTGGCTGGGACCAGCAGCCGGTCCCCTGAGCCGGGAGGCTGGCTTCCTTGTCTGAGCAAGCGCCCAGCCCTGGACGTCCAAGCTTTCTCCTTTCTCAATTCTGCCAGCATTTTGGGAAGCAGCTCATTGTTGAGATTCTTTTCCATCCGTATGGAGCATATATAGCTGTCAAAGAAAATGAAACTGATTTCCTTTCCAGAGTAGAATAGCTACAGCTCCCACTGGGGTCAGGACGACTCACTTCTGGTCCCCACTTTGCCATTAGTTAGCTGTGTGATTTTGAGAATACCATCAAAACTCTCCGGGCCATGGTTTCTTCATATAAGGAATGAAGGAGTTAGAATGAATTTAATTTTTTTAAAAAGGTTCCCTGAACCCCCACTCCATGCCAGGTAACTCGTGGGGCACCAGGGGGTGTAAAAACAAAGATGGCAAGGCCCTCTTCTCAAGGAGCTCCACTCGGGCAGAGGAACACCACAGTGAAGGGACACATCATCTCCAAGCTATTTTTGGCTCTAACATTCTAGAATTATCTCTGTTGTCACCCTTGACTGCTATCAATACTATTGTGCTGAACAGTGAACAAATAGGTCTGCTGCTAGTCCTCGCTCCCTCACCAAGTACCCATCCTGGTTAAAGAAAAAGTCTCTTAGACAACAACCCAAGTTCTGAACCACTGGTTTGGGGTGGCATGTGCCCCCCAAAAGGTCAAGTTCAAGTTTATGAGAACAACTTCCAGAGTTCCAGTTCCATGGTGGTAGGCGATACCCTGAGTTCCTCTGGGTCGGTAGAGCCAGAGACATTGTCCCAGCACACCTACCCTTTCCGGGAGGCCCTGGCTGATATTTTGCATCAGCCTGGAGGCTTCTGTCTCAGTAATTCAACAACAACGGCAGCTGGTTCTTTTCCCTCAAGATTTAATACTTGTCATTTATCTGTGTCAAAACTGCAAAGGAGCAAGTTTCCAAAGACAGATTTATTATGTGTGCTGAGTGTCTCAGGTGCAGCAGTGCATATAGATGGGCTGAATTCCATATTTTCCCTGGGTTTTTGTTCTATAAAAATAGCCACTTTTACTTTGCATTCAGACAAGCGAGAAATATACAGTCTTGAGCCGTGAGTCACCATGGGGCACTCAGAGACAGTAACATGATTGCGAGATGGAGTTCTAGCCATTGGTTTTAGGATCAGCTGCAAGGGTTGCACAAGTGTTGGCTTAGGCAGGAGCAAGTTGTAGCCAGAATTGGCTACGTAATTTGTGAAGCTCAGTGCAAAATGAAAACGTAGGGTCTCAAGGTTAAAAAGTGGGAAAACAGTGCTAGTATCGATAAAGCTTTTTCCTTTCTTCTGCTGTCGCCCTCTTGACTGGTCATGGTGTTTTTCATTTGTTATTTAATGTTGTTCTAAGAAAAATTAAAGTTTTCAATTATTGGCATGTATTTTACAGTTCATCTTTGCAATGCAAATATGAGAACATTGGACTTGTATATGGAACCGCCAAAATTATACAATTTGCATTTTGCAGCTCCTCTCCAGGGGGTGTGTTGAGCTGTCCAGAAGAGACAAACCCAAACAAGGCTTGGGAAGGGAAGGAGGGAGGACCCCTCAGGCATGTGGCTGGCTGTAGCTGGCGTGGGAGGGCTCCAGGTGTGGGGACACTTGCAGGGGAGTGTGGATCCTCACAGGTGCCCCAGGGCCACCCCATGATGCAAGGCGCATGCACACTCTACCCCACCGAGGGCTGCCGGGTTCCCCGTCCTGCCAGCCGCTGGGGTTAGGGATGGGAGAAATCAAGCCAGGCACCCCGCCTTTCTGTGTGCTTACCACTCTACTCCACGGCAGGTGGGTTCCGTCCCAGATTTCTGTGCTGGGATGCGCTTGGTACCTGGACTGGGTAGGTGAGAGGCTCGATCCCCGAGAGACGTGGCTTCTGGCTGGCCATCCACCAGACGTGCAGTGCTGCAAGTCCCACTCCCAAGACTCTCTGGGGTGTGCACTGGGCCCCGACTCTCCCTGTGCCCCACCTGCGTGGTGGGAGAGGCTCACCAGGCCCCCCTGAGAACCACTCTGGGGCGGTGGCCGGAGGCAGGACCACGAGTGAGCTGAGGCCTCAAGCCCTGTGAATGCCCCATTGTCCCATCAGACCTCACTGACAAAACACAAATTCAAAAGTAAAATTATTCAGAATTTCAAAGAGTATTAAACCTTGCACACAAGACTCTTCTGAGGAGGCAGCCAGGTATGACTGCACCGCCCAGGACGGCCGTCCTGGTTGTAACCCTGGATCCACACCATGGCCTGGGCCTGATGCTACCCCACCTGGAAATCCATGGAGCTCTGGCCCTTTCGGGACCATTCCCAGCTGGCCAGTGGGGTGTCAGGGCCATGACGCAGAGAGGAACAAGGGACGAATGTTGGACTCAGAGGCTGAAACCCTGGACTCTAGTCCTGAGTCTGTGTGACCGTGATAATGTCATTCCGCTTTTCCTATATATGGGCTTTTGCCCATAGGGTGAGGAGGATGGTGTCTCCCTTTCTATTTTGTCCCCCCAGGATATGACATGCAAAACTCTGAATATAAATCACGTAGGTGTCTTCCATGCCAGGAAGCAGATGCCATAGAGTCACAGGGATGAGGAGAAACCAGAAGACAGCTGGGCCAATTTCCTGCTCCAGGCTTCAATTCCTCCCTCAACATTTCCACTAACAGATCAACCCACCTCTGCTTGAACATCTCTTGTGATGGAGAGCTCACTACCTTTCAAGGCATCTCATTCAATGACTGGATAACTCCTATTGCTATGAAGTGTCTAGCATAGTGTTTGGTACATATTAGGTACTCAATAAATGTTTGTTAATGATCAAAAAATTCTTTATGTTGACAGCCCAAATCTCCCTTTCTGTAGTTTCCATCTGAAGACTTAGCTCTCCCTCCTGGGGTAAAGCAGGAAAGTCTAATCTGTCTTCCATAAGATTCAAGAAATTAAAGAGCTGTTTCTCCCTGGGCCTCTGTCTTGCTTCTATTTAGACATTTATTCTTCAGGAAAGATGGTTCTGAGTCCACTCACATCAGACTATGGCCCCAGTATTGGACATGACATTGGACATAACGTACCTGATATGCTCTGACTGACAACTGACATCCCGCTCAAATAGAACCTAGTGGGCACCATTCCCCCATCTGTTTGAAAAACTGCCCCACAAAAGGCTTTGTGGGACGAGCTGGCTTCTCCTCAGCACCTCAGGGCTTGACTTGCCAAACCTCTTCCCTTCCCAGCATATTTCTGATCACGCAGCAATGACTTCATACCTCATGGGTATCAGCTCTGGTGGCTTAGCCCTGCTCGCTCCTGGAGCCCCACGAACATGGATTCATGCTGAAGAGCCAAATGGCTTGTACTGTACAAGCAGGTGCCTGTGATACAGCGGGAGACAACATTCATTGGCACCTCCTAATCGAAGAGCAGTCCAGCTCTGAAGCTATGATGAGCTCTAAAGCCAGATCTCTCTCCTCTAAGTTACTTTTTCTGATCTTACTTCCCAGCTAAACGGAGTGGAATTTAGTGTTTCTGACCTCCAATTCCTAAACTCCTGGATTCTGCCAACGCAGGTAAGACAGTCTTGTTCCTGTGCTGGAAGACTAATTTCAGGCCTCCATGTTTCCATATGCTGATCCTTTTGCCTGGAATGTTTTTCTCATCTTCTCTGCCTTATCCTTGAAGATTTAGCTCACTAGGCTGAGTGAGGTGGCTCATGCCTGTAATTCCAACACTTTGGGAGGCTGAGGCAGGAAGATCGCTTGAGGCCAAGAGTTCAAGATCAGCCTGGGCAACATAGCAAGACCCTGTCTCTATAAAAAATTAGTTGGGCATGATAGTGTGCACCTGTAGTCCCAGCTACTTGGGAGGCTGAGGCAGGAGAATTGCTTCAGCCCAGGAATTTGAGGTTGCTGTGTGCTATGATTGCACCACTGCACTCCAGCCTGGGTGACAGAGTGAGACCCTGTCTCTAAAAAAAAAGATTTAGCTCACATGTTGCCTCTCCTCCCTGAACCTTTTCCTGACCCCTACTCTTACCCATGGTTAGTCATGTGCTCTCTTCTCTTTACTTCCAGTGTTTTTTCATGTTTTCATGTCATCATTCCACTTATTAGCCCACGTGGCAATTATTTGTTGTGGTGTTTGTTGCAGGCAAGTACGGTCTTGTTTTTTCATTTTTTACATTTTGCTGTTAAATGTGTTTTTGCTGAATGTATAAATAAATTTAGCACCACCACAATAACAGCAGCTCAAATGTATTGAGCATTCGCTATGCAAATGCACAAGCATTTTCTTATTTAATTATTCTAATAACTCTGTGCTATAGTTATTATCTCAGTCTTAGAGATGAGGAAACTGAGGCTCAGAGAAATTATGTAATTTGTTCAAGATCATACTAGCAGTGAGTGGTGGGTCTGGGATTTAAACCTAGGTCTTTTTTTTTTTTTATTCCAAAGCCACCTTTTCAACTATGTAGTGTGTGTGTTTATCCCACAGATTTTAAGCAGTCCTGAATATTATCATATCTTGCATCTCAGCAGACAGGTGGTTGTCAGGAAAACAGCAACTGCTTAGAATGCCTTTTGTATAGAACTGCTGCATGCGTGTGTGTTTGTGTGTATAGATATGTGTGTGTGTATGTATATATATACATACACATATATGTATATATTTGCCAGTAACAGGGCTTGGTCCAATATAAGGCAGTACAACATAGTGGTTAAAAACTCAGACTTTGGAGTCTGCCATACCGGAGTTCAAATCCTAGCTATGATACTAGAATCTTTGTGCGAATACCTTCACTTCTCCCAAATCACAGTTTACTTACACAGCATATAAAAAGGAACTAAAACATAAGCTATGTTGGAGAAATGAAACTGTCATTATTCACAGATGTCATGATTGTGTACTCAGAAAACCTAAAATAATCTACAAACTGTGGTAGGCTAACAAATGCACTCTCTTCCCGCAAATATATCAAGTTTGGAACCTGTAGGTGTTACCTTATTTGGAAAAAGGGTTGCAGATGCGACTAAGTTAGAGATCTTGTGATGAGAGATGATCCTCGATTATGTGAGTGGGCCCTAAAGGCCATCACAAGACATCACAGTGTCCTTACAAGAAGGAAGTGGGAGCTGGTTAACATGCAGACAGAAGAGGAGAGGCCACGTGAAGATGGAGGCAGAGATTGGTGTGATGTGGCCACAGGAATGCCAGAGCCACCAGAAATTGTAAGAGGCAAGGGGCAGATTCTCCCCTAGAGCCTCTGGAAGTAGGATGGCCCTGCAGACACTGTGATCTCAGCCAATAAAATGGATACTTGGACTTCTGGTCTCCAGAGCTACGAGAGAATAAATTTCTGTTATTTTAAGCCACAAAGTTTGTGCCAATTTGTTACAGCAGCCTTAGGCAATTAATATAAAACTATTAGAATTAATAGGTGTAATTAGTAAAGTTGCCGGATACAAGGTCAATATACAAAGATCAACTGTATTTCTGTCTACTGGAAAGTAACAAGTAAAAAATTAAAATAAAATACTCCATTTATAAACAGCACCAATAAACAGAAAATTCCTAGGATTAAAGATAATGAAAGATGTACAACTCCAAAATATTATTGAGAAAAATTAAATTTGCTTAAAAGGAAAAAGTTCCAAATCAAGGCTAATGAGAATGGGGGGCAAAGTGAGCTCTCCCACACTGCTGGTGGAAGTGTAAACTGGTATATTTCTTCCAGCAAACTGTCAGTATCTAATAAAGCTGAACATATGCAATGCCTTATTATCCAGCTATTTCATTTCTAGTTATATGCCCAATAGAGATGCATTCATGCAGTCACCAAACAATATGTACTAGAATGAGCAAGCAGAACTATTTGTAATAGTAAAAATAAAATATGATATTACCCATATGTCTAAAAACAATAGGCTAAATAATTTTGTCACATTCATGTAATGGAATACTATACAGAAATGAGAATAAATGATCCACATCCAGGCAACAATATGGATGACTCTCAGAAAACAATAATACCGAGTAAAAAAGGGGCAGACCCCAAAGGTCTCTATTTATTATCCCATTTGTGTAGAGTACGGAAACAGACAAAACTAATCTATGCTGCTAGATATTAGGACCATGGTCACCGCTGGTTAGGAAGTGCTTGGAAGTGACCATAAAAAGGAACCTCCGAGTGCTGGTCATGTTCTGCTTCTTGATCTCAGTGCTGGTTATGTGTGTGATTAGTTTGTGAATATTCATTGAGATCCACATTTAAATTATATGCACTAAAAAGGTATTGCTATGCTTCAATAAAAAGTTAATAAAAACTTACCCTAGACTGTATAGTGTTATAAGAATTAAGGTAAGTAATTTCTTAGCACGGGTCCTGGCACATAGTAAATATTCAAAAATGACAGCTATTTTTATTATTGCTACATAGCATAAGTTATTTCCTGATGATTATCTGCTACAGCTAATACTACTAGCTTCATTTTAAGTTGATTGATGCTCATCTTTGACAAATGAGGCCCGGTCCAATCCTGACTTTGCTGCAGGGACTTTGAAATTTGTCAAAATTTGTGCAACAATGTCGAACATCATCAGATTTGTGAACCGAACCCTGGTGAACAATAATGTCTGCTAATATGGAATTACTGCTCTCCACTTTCAATATTTTTCTAAAGCAGTTCTGGCAAGTGAGGCCAAGAGCCATGAAAGGACCATGACTAAGGTTTTCCAGAATCATCTCTGGCGTGGATTTCACATACAGGTGCGTTATCTGGGTGAGATTAAAAAATGGCTTCAGACAGGACTTTCTGCAGGGACCAGTGAGTTTGAGGAGTGTTAGAGATGCTAAAATGTCAGTTGTTACCTGCCTCCTCACCACATACCGGTGCCGTATGTCCTCTGTGTGAAGTTTCCTATTGTCCTCAAGACCAGCCTGGGCAACATGGCAGGACCTCGCCTCTACCAAAAATTAAAAAATTAACCAGGCATGGTGGCATGTGCCAGTAATCCTAGCTACCTGGGAGGCTGAGGCAGAAGGATTGCTTGAACCCAGGAGTTTGAGGTTGCTGTGAGCTATGATTGTGCCACTGCACTCTAGCTCGGGTGAGACAGTGAGATCCTGTCTCTAAAAAATAAAATAAAAATAAAAATAAAATATATTGACAAATGGAAAATGAGACCTGAAGGCTAGGATGGTGTCTGGAGAGCGAGATGATTCCAGTGGAAGCCACATGACCCTGTGCGTTTGCTGCTACCAGCTGGCATGTTTGGCTTTGGGTTTTCTAGCAGTGGCGAGGAGGACCCATCGGTATCAGTGGTTCTCAACCCCGACTGCATGTTAGACACTGGGAAGCTTCTGAAAAATGCTCCCAGGCCCCATATACAATAATTTATTGGTCTAGGCTGGCATCTGTTTGTTGTAAAAGCTTACTAGTGATTCTAAAATGTGGCCTGGGTGAATAGCCCCCAAGTTATATTGTTCATAATATGTAGAAATAAACATAAATAAATAAACCAAACCAAAACCATTCCTCAAGAGAAGTACAGGTGTGGTATTGGGACTGCAGAGAGAAATTCCTCTTGTGGATCCTTATTTGGAGGGCATTTGTGATACGATAAACAATGTCCTCAACAATGTCCCTATAGCAAATACTCAATTGTCCCTGAATGTGAACTGATGGATAATCCCAAAACACCACCCAGGAAAACACACTTCCACAAGGGGGGCCAGAGCATCTCTGCTGCTTGGCTCCATCCTGGAATGGGTTGAAAGGATCTAGAACAGAGTCTTACCTAACCTAGGACTCCAGAAATTAACAGCAACTTCTTTTTCTAAGGAGAGGGCCTATGGTTATCAGTGGGCCTTTGCTTATCAGTGGTGGTTCTGAACCCCCAGAAGTTTCAGAACCACTACAAGAGAAAAGCTCATGGGCTGCCTTTCTGACCAATTTCTAATCCTACAGGAGTCCTTTAACTGCTCCACTGGGCGTCCAGGTGGATGGGCACCTGGCGTGTGATGCAGCTCACCGTGCTGCTGACTTGCTGGAGCAAGTCTGCTAGCAGAGTCAGGATCAGTGTTCTTTTTAGCAAAGCTGAGGGGTCTGGCAAGGACACAGGCATAAATAGAAGGCAAAGAGGCAGGCCAAGAGATTCCTTCACGGGCCAAGATTCTCCAGGAAGCATTTGGATACACCCCAGTGCACAGACAAAAGGGTAATTGAGCCCCCAAAGTTCTCCATCAGAACACAAACAGCAACACTTTTTGCTTGGAAAAAATTTAAAGCAGGTGAATCAAATACCCAACTTGTTCATAAAATATCTCGGTAAACACCCACGGAACATTTAACCTTGAGAAATATAGTTTCCTGGTGCCCTCTCTAAGCTAAATTGTTTGCAAAATATATGACTATAAGACTGAATTTGTTAACTTGTTCCTTAGGGTTATTGACCATACATCAGTTTAATATTGGAGGCTGTCTACTGAAAGTGATGACTTTGTTTTTAGAGGCATTTGATCTGTAGTCCTGCTTTACAACATTAATTATATGGTACCTAAGTTATCTATTAAGGTTATTCTTGGCTCATGACACTAACTATGTTAGTGTCATGTGAATAAGTGAATACCCTTTCTTCTATTTTTAATAACAAGGGGGTTATATCCTGATAGCCTAACCACCTAAGAGTAGTAACAAGACTTTGAGGTGCTCATTAAACAAAAGGAAGACCAGAATAAATACCCATTTCATCTCTTCGGAAAATGCCATCTGAGCTGTCAAGAAGCATTTTTATTGGGTAGGTCCTAGATCAGGTGTTGGCAAACCACAGCCCACTGGCCAAATCTGGCCAGCAGCCTATTTTTGTATGGCCTGCAAGCTAAGAATGATACTACACTTTTAACTGGTTGAAAAAAAAATCCAAAGAACAATAACATTTTGTGACACGTAAAAATTGCATGAAATTCAAATTTCAATGTCTATGAATAAAGTTTTACTAGACTACATATTTATTTGTTTATGTGTTGTCTCTGGCTGCCTTCCTACACAATGGCAGAATTGAGTAGTTGCCACACAGACTATATGGCCACAAAGCCTAAAATATGTACTATCTGGCCCTGTACAGAAAAATCTAGATGAACAGAGCAGCATCTACAATGAGTCTATGTGGTACTTGTTCACAGATCAAAGGCCAAGGAAATGTTCAATTCCACCAATGATTTTATATTATTCTTAACACATTTTTACCCCATAAGGAATAGTACAATAGTCAGTAGTAGACTAACTAGGCCTGAAACATACCTGCTCCCAGTGTAGAACCCCAGCCTGAGAAAGTCAGGTTTCCCTTTTGATTATAAAACAAAAAGACAACTGAATACATTTAGATGAAATATCCAAAAATAATGAGGAATTAAGGAAATGGTCTTAAAAATGGGAGATGCCCTTTTTGAGTCACTGAGTTAATTGTTTCAACAAACTGTTACTGATAAATGACTATGTGCCTAAGAGCATCACGCCCAGGGGATTCCCAGCAGACTCAAAATCCAAACTCAGACAAGTGAGACCATTCTCGAGCAGTTCTGGATGCACAGAATTTTGCTCAGGTTTTATTTAGCTTGAAGACATTATTTTAATCAACTGTATAAAACTGAGAGATTGTTACCAGGCCCAGGATCTACAAGGTTTGAATCATTGCCCTTGCTGTTTATAAGCGGTAAAAATTGTCCCATCCCTCAGTCACCAATGCATACCACCTGTAACTGTCTTCTACACGCTGCTCCCATTGCTGGTTGTTCTGATGTGGATCAATTTCACTTGCAGAAGCTTACAGTAAGCTCAAGCGTTGTCCATGAAGTTTCTCTTTTCCATGAGGTTATTGTTTAACCACAAAGAGTGAGTAAACACCTCACATCCTAGGATACAGCACAGATGGAAATGTATTTAAGTCATCAGCACTCTGCTTGCTAGGAAGATAGAAAACATCTTTCTTGAGGCAATTAAAGCAAAGTTTCATAGGCCCCTGGATAGAAATAGGTGCAGCAGGGTCTAATTGACTTGGAGATGAAGAATTTAAAAACGGGGAGTCCCTCCTACAATGTTAGAAGGTATGGGATGTTAGGAAGTAATACAACTCCCTTAACCAAATGTGTTACCTGTACAAAGAGAATTAGAATTCTGGAGAGTGCTAACCTGTGGGTCTTCTGGATTTTCAGAGGGTTGGGTAGAGATCTTTAAGTAGGAAAGCGTAGTCTCTGGAAAGAACAGGGTATAGCTTTTAGGTTAAATGCAAGGAAGATGAGCCCAGCCTCCTGTCCTTACAGGGTCGAGCTTTTCTTTTGCTACCACATCTACGGCAACACATTCTGGCTGCCCATTGTAAAAGAAAAAAAAAAAGAAAATTTGTCATAATTTTTCCTGAAGAAAAGAGAAAAATGAATATTATTTCAATCATGAGAGGAGTATAGAGGGTTAGGAGGAGATTAAAACAACAATAAAAGAGTAATACACATTTATAAAGAATATAAATCACAATAAAGGCAAAAGGTTAGGAACTTAAAAATAAAAATAAAATAAAATGGATGAGATTTAAAAGAAAATGTAAGAGGCTATACACCAACAAAATTAAAGGTTAAAAATATAAAAATAAATGAGATGAAAGATAAAAGGATAAAGCCATAAGGTAAAAAGTGAAAAAAAATGTAGAAGTAGATAGGATTTAAGGATTAAGAACAAACAATTAAAACTATAAAGGTAGGCCAGGCGCAGTGGCTCATGCCTATAATTCTGGCATTGCTTGAGGCCAGGAGTTCAAGACCAGCCTGAGCAACATAGCAAGATCCCTGTCTCTGCGAAAAATACAAAAATTAGCTGGCATAGTGGTGCTTGCCTGTAGTCCCAGCTACCCGGAGGCTAAGGCAGGAGTATCACTTGAGCCCAGGAGTTGGAGTTTGCAGTGAGCTATGATGACACCACTGCAGTCTAACCCAGGCAACAGAGTGAGACCCTATCTAAAAAACAAAAAAACAAAACAAAACAAAACAAAACAAAAAAACAACTATAAAGGTAAAACTAAAGTCACAAAACTAAGGAGATCTTGGTTCTTGCCTGTGATGAGAGGAGGCGTAACTCCTTAACAACAACACCTGAGATGGCAAGGTTGGCTCAAGTCTGCCTTTGGGCAACTTTCCAGTAAGAGCATGAGCACCAACTGTGTTCCAGAGAGTGGCCCAGATGCTTTTACATTTGAAATTTCATGTAATAATATTCCTAATAATTATTTCCAATAGGTGTCAATGTCTCCATGGTCTAGGTAAATATAATTGTTTAAAACTCACGCAGCACCACTGAGAATTAAACCCACGTGGCATGTTTATTCTACAGCTTTGCTCATCCTCAAGCCTCTACTGTAGAATCCTGGACTGCCAGACTGGGGAATTGCCTCTTTCATTTAGTTTTAAAAGGTGACTATCCACTGCCAGGTGTTAAGGATAAGGCAATCAACCTGCTGTTGCCCATCTCACTGTTTTTGCCCTTCTCCCTTCATTTGTACATTGAGTGGATGTGATTTACATTCCAGTGTGTTACTTTTACCTCCATGCTTGCTTCTATTTTGGATCTGTAGTTAAATCTAATATATTTAATGCTCATTGACAGTCTTTTGCCAGATTTTCTCCAATCACCTCTTGTTTGACTAGAATTATTCTCTTTCCTCAAGAGGGACCATTAGAACAATATTCTAGAGTTCTTGCATATGTAAACTGTTTGTTAGCCTTCAGGCTTGAAGGAGGACTTGGATGGATATAAAATCCTTATCTCTGATGTCTTTTCCTTGAATACGTGATAAGAATTGCACTTCACTATGTTGGTGTTAAATAGTGTTGTGGGAAAGTCTGATGTCAGCCTGATTTTCTTTCTGAGTGATTTGATCTTTTATTTGGCTGCTCAAAGAATCCTTTATCTTTAAAGTCTAACAATTTTATTAGGATATGTCTAAGTTTTGACCATTAGGCATGATTTGTCCTTTCAATAAGTAAATTCAAGACTTCTTTTACTTCAGGAAAGTATTATACATTAAGCATTTATTCTGTGTCATAGTCTTGGTTTTATTCTTTAGAGACACCAATTATGCACATGTTGGATTTTCTGCCTATCTTCTTAATTATCGTTTTCTCCCGAATCCATTTTATCTCTTTCTTTAGCTCTGTTTCATTTGTTCACTTTTCTCATTCTTCTGTATCCCTTGCTGACATCTTCTGTACCATATGTAGTGCCTTTTTTTTCTTGTGCTTTTTCTAATATATTCTTTATTTCTAAAAAAAAACATTTTGGTCCCCTATTTTATTCCTGAATTCTGCCAGTTCCTATCTCATTTCTTCCCTGGAGTCTTGCATTTCTGATATTTTTGTATTTTTTCATCACTGCATGTAATAAATTTTTAAACTTTATGTTGGAATATTTCATTATAAGGTTTGTGTAGTGAGTATTCTTCATCTGCAGAAACACTAGTCTTTGAGAGTGTTTGAATAGATCCTGTGCTTATTCAATATCTGTTAGTCAATTTTATTGGGTGGATTTCTGGACCAACTATCTGTAGGAACTTGCTTTGTGCGTACATTGGGGAGGGTTGTGAGATGAGTTAGGGGAAGAGGATATGGAAAATCTCTGGACTTTGCAACTCAATATTTTCTCCTCTGTTACTACTTCGTGGACCAATTCCTTCAAATATGGTACCCTGTGTAGCCATACCTACTCTGTCTGTGCTTCTAGCCTGGCTCAGAAGGGCTTTTAGAGCCAACCTTGCTTGGTTCTGTTTCTTTATTGGCCACTACCACATATGGAAACAGTCCCTGCCTTCAAATGTATATTTTTTGCACTTTCTGAGATATACCATTCCTGGCCCCGTTGGGGGCACTTTTGACACTTCTCTCTGTTGTGTCTTACCCCTGCTCACAGATGTTAGGGTGGTTACTCTCGTTTTGGGAATGCATTTTTTTGTTGATGGTTTCTGAGATCTGCTAGCTAGACTCTTGTTCTTCCTGGTTCTCCTATCTCTGCCTTTCATAAGGATCCCCAAAGCGCACTCGTGGTCTCACCTGCTTTGGGTATAGTCTGTGGGTTTTCTGTTTCCTAGTTAGTTTCATGTAAAATGGTGCTTATGTTTCTTCTTTTTCTTGTTATTAATTCTCCTTGTTGCTCTACATGGCTTCCAAAACAGAATCAAACTACCTGATACTTAAAAAAAAATCTCCCCATGATTTTAATGTCCAGAGGGGAGAATAACTATTTTAAAGAAAAACAAGGGAAAGATAAACACAAAATTTAGTGTAATGGTTATTCCTGGATGCAGGAGGTTGTGCGGGCCAGGGAAATACAATTGGGAAAAAGAGCTTCAATGGTATTGGCAATTTTTTATTTCTTAAATTGGGCAATAGGTTCATGGGTGTTTATATTATTGTTTACCATATGTAATTATATATGATAGCATACATACATGGCAGCAATGTATGCAATATTGCATAATAAAAATCAGCAAAAATCTTTAAACATTCAAGGAAAAAATATATTTTAGTGACTTGAAATATAACTTATGTTAATTTGAATGTTGCCAATAATATTATCATAATAGATTATATTTAAGGACAACAAAAAACCGTTCTATGCGGGGAGCCAAGGAACCAAGCTCATTACTTCTCTCATCCCAAACAGATGAAAGGACCTTCGGAAAGTCTACCAGGATTTGAGTATTTTTTCTTCTTTAAAAAAATATCACCTATGGTGTCTTTAACTGGACTTTAAAACAAAAGGGACTTTCAGACAATAACATTCCCACACTGAATTAATCTTCCCACACACCAGGAAAGCCTGGAGTGGTAATCAAAGGTCTGGGTAATAATTGCGGTGGTCTTTGTCTCCACTGTCCTGTCTAATAAAGCCCTGGGACTCCCTTCCGGTTTACATCCCTTTCTCAAAGACCTTACGACATGCTCCCCAGGGACAGGATCAGAAGGCATAAGGCAGGTAACTATAATAATAAGAAAAAAATACTCTAAGCTGAGAGCAGTGGCTCACATCTGCAATCCCTGGAACTCAGGAGGCTGAGGTGGGAAGATCGCTTGTTTCAGGAGTTCAAAACCACCCTGGGCAACATAGCAAGACCCCACCTCTACTAAAATTTTTTTTTTTAAATTTACCTGGGCATGGTGGTGCATGCCTGTAGTCCCAACCACTTAGGAGGCTAAGGCAGGAGAATTGCTTGAGCCCAGGAGTTTGAGGCTGCGGTGAGCTATGATTGTACCCCTGCACTCCAGCCTGGGCAACAGAGAGAGACCAAATTTCTTTAAAAAAAAGAAAAACCACGCTAGTTTTATATATACTGGTATGGAAAGTTATGTTGTTAACAACAACAACAACAACAACAAAAACAACCATGTGGACCAATATACAGGGCATGTCCCATTTTTGTATGTAAAATTAACATCAATTATCTGTCTGTAAATACCTTTTCCCTGTAGACAGGGAATGTCAGGAAGGATGGACAATGGTGGGGGTGGGGTGGCGTTAGAAGGAGAGAGGGAAGAAATTTCACTTCCTACTTTAATAATTTGAAAAGATGTGATGAAAAGATGTGATGGGTTTATAAATAATTTTTTATTTTATTGTTTTTAGTGTTTTTCAATAAAATTTTAAAATAAATATATTTCTTGTGACAGCCAGCATCTCGAGCTGGGACACTTGCCATCAGCTCCTACTGAAGTGAGCCCCTGCTTCCTCCCCCGAGGCAGCGTTGTGCCCTCTTTTGCTGGGAATTATAATCTTAGTGTCCCAGAATGGGACAGGACAGTTAAGATCAAAGTCCCCAACCCTACTTCTCCAGGCCCCTGATAACTCGGGGTTCCTAGGTTCAGCATGAAAGCTAGCCGCCGCTTCCCACCTCATGTTTTAATTTTTTAAAAATTAACCAATGAGAATTAAATATAAGTGGTTAAAAACAGAGAGGCAATGCAGATGCCTCTACTGTTCTCCCTCCCTGGGAAGCCCTGATTTGGGTTATCAGCTGGATTTGGGACCATGGGTCCTGCTGTGGGGTCGCTAATTCCAGGTCCTATTGACTGTCATCTGGGCCAGTGTCCATGCATGTCACTGTGAGAGGAGAGACCAGGATGCTTTGTTCTCCCACTTTTGGCAGGAAGCTGAGGTTGTCCTGAAGCCAAGAGGCCTTGCTCTCCCCCCAGGCACTGAGCACAGCTCACAGGGACAGGAAATCTGAATCGGGAGGACAGAAGGCGATGTGTGCTGCCCCAAACAAGAGATCCAACGTTATCGGGGAATAGCAGGACATGTGATTATTGGCAGGGGCAAGGGGGGTGGTTCCTACTGATTCCTAGACATTTACCATCATTTCCAAAAAGTTTTTCCAAAATTTCAAACTTGCCACTTTTTCAGGAAAAAAAAAAGGAATAGTTTTTTTTTCATTTATAGCAGAAACTCCAGAGACATCTCCTTGTCAGACGAGGCTCTATTGCTCCTACAAATAGAGTTCATTATTTTGTCAAAGTAAATTAAAATAGAATGCCACTTACTGAATGTCATATTTCTGGATGTGACATTGTATATAAAAAGTCCTCTTTTAAAAAAAAAAAAAGAGAGAGAGAGAAAATCTGAAAGCCTTGGTTGGAAACCCACTTAAGAAGAAGAAATAGAGGCATTAAAAAATCCCATTTGGGTTTCATAAAATTCCTTTCAAATGTGACAGTCTGGTAGATACCAAGTAGTTTTCAGTTCCTAAAATACAATTTTGATTAAAAATTTATAAAGCTATTTGGAGGAAAGATACTACATAAATTGAGAATAAATCTTATGGGTCCCTTAGAGAAAAGCAGGGAAATTTCCACAACTAAGTGGTAAACGGTATTGGCTCCCTGCAAACAAATACCCTTTTTACTCTTCAGAGCAAATCTCTTTCCATATTCCAGAGACTTGTGCCTGTGGTGGCTAAGAATGACCAGGGACAAGGGTGACAGAGTTACCAGGACTGGACTCTAACCCAAGAGGCCCGAGTGGTCCCCTGCCGGCCACATTTGAGTTCTCCGGGGTCCATATCGTCCTCGTCTCTGCTCATTTCCTGAAAAACTGAAACTATCACCTCTGTCCTCTAGTGGCAGATAGAAATGTGCCAATAAATTGAAGAATGTTCTGCTGTTTCTTCTGCCTAAATAAATTCTTCCTAGAGCACAGGACTCATGACTGTCTGAGATGAGAATGAAAGAGGATCATGGAGCCTCATTTCCACAGGGCTGGACTTAGTGTTCTTCCCTGTCCTCGCCCTCCGCCCACCTCCTTCTCTTCATGAACTCTTGCCCAGGTGGTCCTTCTCCTGCCAAGATGTCTCCTCACAGCCACACAGGGCTAATCAATTCTGGAGCCCCAAACACCTTGTATAGATCTCTACTGTGCAACCTGAAACACGATAATGCAGTCATGGATGTAAATGGCTATCTAATCCATCAGGCCGTGAGTGGCTAAAGAGTAGACTTTTGACTTATACAATTCTATATCCTTAACATGTAGTATAGCACGTAGCCCCTACTAGGTGTTCAGGAAAAGTTTGTTAATAACCAGTTAGTTTGCTGGATAGCTGAATGGGTGAACAGGTAAATTAATAAACGGGTGAATTCAAAAATGAAAAAATAAATATACATGTATGAATGGACCAGTAAATAAACCAAACCTCTATTCTCCACAGATACATATATGTGTGCATATACATATTTACACATACTTCACAACATGTGGTATTCATTTTGAAGTAATTTTCCCCACATTAAAAATTCATTTTAACATCCTTAGAGAAGATACCAGAAAGAAAGATCTGAGATAATTCAGTCAGGAATCAGTGTAGTCCTGTCCCCACTGGTGGGAGGCAGGGAGGTTACATTTTGGGGATTGGCCATGAGGGGTTTCTTGCTGGGGGTCTTCCCCTTTCAAGGACCTGCTTCCCATTTTTGGCTCCCAGCAACTCTTTGCCTCTTTGATTTTGAGCCTGTTACAACAACTATTGAATTTCAACAAGATCTTCCAGAACAGGACGATGACTGTTAGCACCTGCACTTAGTCCCTGACACCTGCCTTCCCCAAGGAGAATGGTTTAAGAGGTCCAAGGCCCAAAGTCTGCAGACACTACAGCTGCAGTGAGGCCCAAATTTACATCTCAGCATATCACAATCCGGGGAAGTGCACGGGGTGCCCAGGACAGCATAGCTTGCTCCCTGCCCTCACTCTGCCCTCGCTTGCTGCGTGATGGGTGTGACTCAGTTTACTCAGTTGTCGAGTGGGGATGATAATACTTATGAAGAATGCACACATGGTAGGTGCCTAATAAAGGCCAGTTTCCTTCCTGCCTCACAGAAAATGTGAAAATAGTAGCAGTTGATCATCAAATAGAAGCTGCTCCTGGCATTGACCTCCAAAGACCAGGCTCATGAGGCTGTAAGGTAGGTACAATGATTACCCCCATTCTAAAATGGCCAAATTGAGGTGCTGTGCTCAGTAGTAACTTGCCCATCTTCCCACATCTAATAGCTGGCAGAGCTGGGATTTGAACCATGGGAGCCTGTCCCCAGGGTCCAGCCTCATTGCCACCATGCTATACCAGCTGCAGTGCAGGGCGGGTGTGAGAAAGGCCACTTGGGCTAATGTAGACAAGGAAGCAGTGCTGGGAAAAGAGGCTTTTGCTATTAATAATAAGCCAAGGTGGCACTCAGTCACCCCATCTTAGCTTTGCCATGTTTTTGGATGCATAACTGGGAGGGTCCAAGGTGACATGAGCCCTGAAGACCCCAAGGGGAGGAACAGCCCCAGCCTGTTCTTGCTCCAGCAGATTCTGGACCTGGGGCTTCATGGGGCCCACTCCAGACCTGGGTTCTGGGTGATTGACTTCTCTCCCAGGGCCACCATCCCGACATCATTAATCCAGCCCCTGTGAGGCTGCCACAAGGTTCATTCACATGCATATTAGATGTTACCCGTTAGTGATGCCCATTAATTAAGCAGAACAATTTGTTTATAATTAACTTGAGAAATTTATGACTTCAGCAAACAATTACAGGAGCTGATATAAACACATTAGGTAGCCATAGCAATGCCGAGTTTAATTGCTTTCAAGAAGAATCATTGATATTAATGCAACAGCCATCACTAGTCACATTCGACAGCAGCTTGTGAACGCATCAGTCCCTCTCTGAGCCAACAGACCTCAGGTGGTTTGGAATGGGGAAGTTCAGCCCTTGGAAACTGTTCAAGAGACAGTGCTAAGTGAGAAAGCAAGCTTGAAAACTACATGTGGTACCTTCTCAGTTTGGTGAAAAATAATTCTTTGTATGTATTTCTTTCTAGTATGAGGTATATACACATATTTATGAATATATATGTATGAGTATAAATAAATATATTTCTAGTGAAAGAAGTACAAAGAATGAAAGAAATACATATGAAGTACATATAAAAGAAATACATAAATAAACAATAGTGGGCTTTACCCAGGTGATGGAATTACTGACTATTTTAATTTTTTTCTTTATAACTGTTTTCCAAAAATAGCATAGGAATAACTTATTACTATACAATTTTCTGCATAGGAAAAATACAAGGGTCATTTAAAGGGTAAAAAAAGAAGAGAAAAGGAAAAAAAGATAGATTTTTCTTTTCCAAGTAAGTTACTTTTTAAAAGGTAAGCAGACCCTTCTGTAATAATTGCGTGTGCTACTTTGTTGGCATTTTAAGATGCTTTTTATTTTTGTATGAGAAAATGACAAAATAAACTCCCCATTTTCACAAACATGAGTCTCATTGTCGGGATATTCCTGACCTGGTTCAGCAATTAGGGAAGAAAAGCAGCACCCTTCAACTTTTAAAAATATCAGCTCATGAAAATACTGCAAGAGGCGGTTGGCGGGACTCCCACACTGCGGGAGCCTGCAGATTCGGGATACAACACGCCAGCCAGTCGTTCTGGACAAGGACGAATTCTCAAAAGACTCATTGAGTAAACCTCCTGTTGACAAGCCTGTGTACTTAGAAGAGGGGTGAGAACCCATCCTGGCCAAATGATTCATCTTCCCAAAATGTCACAAATGAAGAAAAGGGACATTTAGCTAAAAGCTGTGAAGGCCTTTTCAGAAAATGCACTCCCGGAATGTCAGAAGTCATCTGACCCAATCTGCTCCTTCCCCAGCCAAGGGGAGGTGGCGGGCCTGTGGGGTCACTTGCTAGCCAGAGACAGTGCCCCTTATGAACGCAGATTGGCTCCCCGTTTTGTTAACATTTAGTGCACACCACGGACTCTGTGTCAGGCAGTGGCCTCTTAGCTTCTGCTTAATAAAATTTTTTAAGCCCGTGGTCTGATGCTCCTTAAAGCACAGTCCCTGGCACACGCATTTGGCTGGGTGCTCCTTGAAAATGATTCTCTCGTCCAGGAAGTTTGGGAAACCTGATCGTTCTTTCTGCCCTTGAAGATTCCTAATGGCATCAGCTTAGCAAAGTCTTAGAGGAGCCTCACAGTAAAGAAACGTGCATATCTTTGTTTAATACGGTGTTTCCCAAACTCGTTTGAATGCAGAATGCTTTTGGTCCTGTAACGTTTCTCAATATCTGAAACTAGTGTTCCTCAAAAGACAGTTTGGGGAAAGTCAACCAATTCACTTAGTTTGAAGACCGACAACTAAATTCGGGACTGCACCAGATGGCAAGTTATTTCACTCACACCTCACCAGGTCGTCGAGAGAATGTACCAGCATGCTGCCAGCACAGGGTAGACCCTGAACTGGCATCATTTTGACTAGTTGAGTCAGAGGAAACAAGACCAGACCAGTGGAGTGATGGGCTCCATTGCAAACTCACAATTCAGGCTCTGTTTTATTTTTATAACACACACAGACATTCCAACATCAAATAAAGTTAAAATGCTGTCTGTAAAACTTTATTCATTTGACAGGGAGTCCATTCTCTTGCTTGGATTGGAAACATAGAACTGTGGGCTTATATAATCCCATCTACCCCCTTATCTTACGGAGGAAACTGATCAACGCTCACTTAAACCCCATGGTTTGTCTGAGGTCACAGACTATTAAGGAGGTCCAGGATTTACGTCTGCTAACTCCAAGCTTGGGTGTTTCTCAGGCTCTGACCTATCCACGTTCTCAACAGTGCTGCTCTGAGGTGACATCATGTGGTGGAAAAACAGGGTCTTCAAAATGAGGCAGCTTTGGATTTAAACTCTGGCTTTACAAACCAGCAGCTGAGTGACCCTGGGCAAGAGGCCTGAATTCTTTGTGCCTCAGTTTCCCCATCTGTTAAACAGTACTCATAAACTCACAGAGCTGTTGAGAAGATGGAACAAGATGATGCATTCAAAAAAATCACTGTCCTAACGTCAGTGCATGTGGGAGAAATTTTATTCCCTTCTCTTCACTACCATTTTGAAGATTACTTTTTCTCTTCAGGATGGAAATGCAAGTTTTCTCAGCTCTGTGGCAGTTTGTCACTCTGGAGGGGTCCTTTATATTTGAGCAATTAGAACCTTTCCATATCAATAAAAGAAAAATGGAATTAATAAGTGATTTGCCCGTTGATGAAAAAATAATGTTGAATTCTAAGGGTGTGAAGCTGAGAAAAAGAAAATGTGTGATTTATCACGTGCTGGGCTCTATCTTCCAATAGGGCTTGTAGACATGGAAACCAGGTCACCTCAGACGTAGGGACTGAGGGCTGTTTTCTGAATGCTGCCCTGTCATTAGCTCCAGCCCAGTGGGACGGCCTTGCTGATGCGCCCTGATGCTGACACAGGCAGGCCGTCGGTGCAGACGCTGGTGCATTTGCCTGGGACAGTCATTCACTGAGGGCTGGCAGAGGGCTTGCTGTCCTGGACTGCCCTGCAAGACTTGGAGCACTTTGCGGACAGCTGGGCCCTCGGCAGGCCTTACCAAGCTCTTTGGCTACAGCACAAGAAGCATTTATTTATTCTGGCTCCTTTGAGACAGGTGTCGTGCTTTGGCCATCTAAAGAGACATCCTCCCCTCTCCAGTGCCCCTGTCACCCCTCCCTCTCCAGACCCCATGTCTCACGTGTCCCTTGTGCCAGCCTCCTAACTGGCCCGCCAGCCTCCTCTCTAGCCCCTTCCTATTGAGTCTCTGCTGCCAGCGATGTTTTCCCAGCTGTCGACCTACCTCCAATAGCTTCCTATGGTTTCTAGAAAAAAGTCCAGAGAAAAAAGTCCAGGGAGCTAGTCTGACATTTGGGATCCTCCAAATCGGGCTGTTGTGCCTTTAACCTCACCTTCTAGTCCTCTCATCTGTGCCTTCTTTGCTCTAATCATATTGAGCTTCTTGACATTTGTTTTTCCTGTTCGCACCCTGTTAGTTTAAGCCTCCAAGTCATTGCAGTGGCTATTTCTCCAGACGGCACTTTTTTCCCCTCTTCTTTATCTTCAAAACTGGGTTTGAATGTCACTTTCTTATACTCCCTAAAATTAATCATCCTCTCCTTTGGATTGTCACACTATTCTCTTCACACTCTTTATATAAACAATTAAAAAATTTTTCATTCCCCTCACCCCAGGTCATGAGCTCCTTTAGTGCTGGGTCAGTGTTTATTCATCTCAGCATCTTCAGTGCCAAGCTCAGTGCCTTGTACATAGTAACTGCTCAATAAATGGATGGATCAGTGGATGGATACATGGATGGATGAGTAGATGAATGGAGAGAAGGAAAGAAGAAAGGAAGGAAAGAAGGAAGAAAGGAAGGAAGGAAGGAAGGAAGAAAGGAATGAAGGAAAGATCAGTGTGTGACTGACTATATGGATGTGGGAGAGAGAACGTACCCCAAGTAGATTGAAAAGTTGGAGTCCAGTTAGGACAACAGTTTTGCCTGGAATGGGGAAGTTGCAGCTGATTTTGTGATGAAATAAAAGGAAGATGAAATATAAAATAGTCAGAAAAGAAAGTTCGTTTCTTCCCCCTGGAGAAGTTTGTGCTTCAGAGAAGTCATAGGAATTGCAGAGCAAAAAGGAAAAAAGAAGTCAGGCTCTGCCTGCTAAGACTCAGGGGACAGAAAGTGAGCAAGGAACCAGATTGGAAGAAAACCATTGCAACAGAGACAGTGAGTAAAAGTCCAAACCACAGAGAGAGATCTTGCTACTCATTTCTGAATTGCACAAAGCCCAACATAGGGGCTGGCACACAGTAGATGTTCAATAAATGCTTACTGAATGAACGAGGAAGTATGTGGGCAAAACACTTGTGGGACTCAAGGTGAAAAGATCCTCCGCCAGAGCTTACAGCTCCTAGCCACAGATTGCTAAAGCCCCGTCCTCCTTCCTGGAGCCACTTCTAGGGTTCCCGTCACCCTTAGTTTTTAACTCAGCTCAAGCCCTTTCACCACCATTTCTGATTGACTGGCGACTTCTCTGACTCCCTTAGATGTTACGATCACTTTCCACTGCCCAGCTACCGCTTCTCCCCTCAGCACAGGTGACATCAACAACTGCAGGAAGCTGGCACTTCACACCTGGCTCTCCACAGGACAGCACTGGGTCAGGGCTCCAGTGCTGAGGGAGAAAGGTCCCTTTGGACTGAACTAGCTGCACACACCTTGGGACTGTCCCCGTATTCCCACTTCTGGGCCCTTGACTGTGTACCTTTTCTGTTCCCCACATCTATTTTTGTGTGTATTTTCTGTTTCCCCACATTTGTCTTTGTGCACTGGAGAGTTGGACACTGCTCTCATCCTACTCCTATCCTTTTCTAGAGACTTCCAAGTGTGGGCTCTGGCTGCCAGCCCATGATTTTGTCTCTTGGGCCATGGAAAGAGCTATCAATGAGCTGGTCATTGCCACTCCCCCTGCATGTCTCCCCTTCCCTTCTGCCCAGCCTGGTGCAGGACCTGGATGTGGGTAACTGATGCTGTTGGTGCCCGTCTCCTCTCACCCCTCCATGCTGCAGCTCCCTCTGCCTGAGGGGGAGGCAGGAAGTCCTGAGGAGTTGACACCCCCAGGAGGAGCCCTCAGCTGATGACAGATGGGCATTGCGGGGTAAGAACCCCAGTTTCCTTGTCCTCATGGGGAACAGCCGCAAGGTGTGTCCTGCAGTATCCTGTGTACCCAGGGATCTTGCCCACAGTTCCCCGTAACAGCAGCTGGCTCACCTTGATCTGACACTGGTCTTGTCCCTGTCTTCCTGCCTCACTCCCCTACAAGTATTTCTGTGCAAACCGCTTGTACTGAAAGATGCTATTACTAACAACCTAACAGAGGAAAATAAATTATCAAACAGAAAGTAAGAGAAATAAACTCACAACACATAATTGTCCCTTTGAAGAAAAAAGCTCACAACTACCCTTTGTTTAATTAAAACACCCGTGGCCTAACTCATTATCTCTAAGATTTCATTTTTCTCAGCCTTGAAGAGCCCTAAGCAGACAGTAGGTGTGCAAGCTCCCACTCCAACTCTCTGCCTCAGTTCCTGCCAAAAACCAGATTCCGAGGACTCGGATAAGCTGGAAAGAGCACCTGCAACAACTTCGCTGCCGCTTCTGTTATCAGCGTGCTAAAGCAGTGGGGGGAAAAGCCATTTTTATCCTTTAAAAGCTCAAGCAACTTTCCCTCAGGGGCCCAGCATTTTCATTCCTTCCTCTGTGTGTGGTGTGGTCACTTCCTCCCTTCTCTCTCTCTCTCCCTCTTTCTTTCTTTCTCCAAGAAATAAACTTTGTACTTCTTCCTATCCTAAACTTTGAGAATTCTTTGTCATCCGCACACAAACTTCACACCCTAGCATGTACCGAAGTCCTTCTTAGGGTCTGCTTCTGGGGGGCACCCAAGCTATGACAGTCCCACAGCTGATGTTCCTGAGGGTTCCAGCTTCTACTCAGTGCCTTTTCAATGGGTTACAGTTGACAAACTCCCACGGTGGTTTCAGGACCCAGTGCACACGCTGAAACTCCAGCGAGTGTGGGAGTAAAAAAAAAAAAAATACATTGTTTAACAACGGCAATTTTAAATGGAAACAAGTTATGGAGCTAATAATGCTGATATTTTCAATGGACCGAATTAAATTATGCTTCCCATCTTGCATTTTAATTAAAGGGATAAAAACTATTTCACATTTTAATTAGCAAGTATGTCTTGAAAAGACTTAAATTAATATGGGCGTCATCACCATAGGAGAGCAGCCCTCTGCCAAGATTCACGAGGCCAGAGAGAGCCCAGGGAACCGATGAGGCTCCCGTCAGGAATGAGCGCAGCCGCTGCAGGAATTCGGAAACACTGGCTCCTCGAATTTTTGGAAAGGATAAAGGCAGAAGCCCGGTGAGCAGCTGTAACTCTTTCCTAAAGGGTCCACTTTCTTCATGTGAATCTTGTCTAAGACATGTGAACATGAGAGCATGGAGGATGGTAGGGACAGAGAATGCCCCACTAACGACGGCTCTGCCTTGCCTGGCCGTCGTCTTGGATGCAAGTTCCTCGGGTTTCCAGAAGCCTTGCTGGCAGAGCCTGAGAACAAAGCGGCTCTGCCCAGGAGGCTGGCCCAGAGAGAGCCTCACATCCCCCAGTCCCGCGCGGCTGTAGGAGAGGAGCCGGGTGCTGGCGGCTGTTGGTTTTTCTCTGTCAGATCAGAAACACCGTGTGGGGCAAGGCTTGCTCGCTGCCACGCAGTGTTAAAGTCCTTCTGCAGCCCCCTCGGCACACTGATTTATCTTTCATTTTTAGTTTGACTTTAAAAAATTTCAAGAGGAATACATACTTGTGGTAAAAAATAATTAGAAAACACATATACACAAGGAAGTCAGAAACAACACAAAACGAAAACGTAATCCCGTCACCCAGAGATAATGGGGACACCTGGATAATGTGGACACCTGGATTTCCTCTAGATCTGCCCCTGCCTCCTGCTGGCTACTGGTTCTGAGGATCCCAGGCAAGGAGGGTGGGGCGGAGTGTACGCATCATGTTCTCCTGCTGCTGCTGCTTCTAAATTCTTGCTCCAGTCTCCCTCGTAATCCCCTCGCACTATCTTCTAGCTCTTCCAGATTTTTCTTTTTCTTTTTCTTTTTTTTTTTTTGGAGACAAAGTCTTGCTCTGTTCCCCGGGCTAGAGTGCCGTGGCATCAGCCTAGCTCACAGCAACCTCTAACTCCTGGGCTTAAGCAATCCTCCTGCCTCAGCCTCCCGAGTAGCTGGGACTACAGGCATGCACCACCATGCCCAGATAATTTTTTCTCTATATATTTTTAGTTGTCCAGCTAATTTCTTTCTATTTTTAGTAGAGACAGGGTCTCACTGTTGCTCAGGCTGGTCTCGAACTCCTGACCTTGCGTCATCCTCCCGCCTCGGCCTCCCAGAGTGCTAGGATTACAGGTGTGAGCCACCATGCCTGGCCTCTTCCAGATTTTTCTGGCTCACTCCATTTTGGCCACGAGCGAGCCCCACTGCCTTCATTTCCCAGAGGACAGTTCATATAAGCCTCTGGTATAATGACATTTATTGAAGGTTTGGATAAAACATGGGCAGTGGCTTAGGGAAAGGGCACAGGCCTTGGCGTGAGACAAATCTTGGTTCTTGGCCCCAGTACTCACACCCATATTAGGGGTTCGCTCAACATTTCTCAGCCTCAGTTTCTTCTGCTGTAAAAGGAGTGTTGGCACAGGGGTTTCTTGCCCCTTACTCTCTTTTGTCCTCTTCCTGCCACCTTCCGGGGTAAGGGCCTTTGTCACTACAGAGAAAAGAGGCAGCACCGCAGTGTGGTGGCACTGGGATGTGGAAACATGCAGAATTATGCTGAAGAGGAAAAGCTGCTCCCCATCCCAGGTAAGAAACAGGGTAGAACTGGAGGCCTAGGGCCCAGGACCCTGGGGGTTCAGCAGCAGGGTGAGGATACAGGGGGCACTGCTGTCCAGCCGACATAGAGTCTGTGGGAAGTGTCCACTCTTGTGGTAGAGCACCTGCAGAACTTTCCAGAATTTACAGGCATAACTAAGGGGCTGCAGGCAGGAAGTGCTCAGTAGGTGTTAATTCTCTCTCCTCCTATTTTCCTCTGCTGGAACCAGCACTGCCTGTCCTAGCTTCCTCCCTTGCATAGCAAACACTGCTAAGTCCAAGCGTGCCTCTTGACCTCACGATAGCACAGAAACCTAATACTCCTAGCCTACCGGTACCCCCCAGAAATGGGTTAATCCGGGGCCCTGTGTGCCAGCCCGAAAGCCACCGCTGGAACAATTGGCAGGAAGGGCAGAGCAGAGCTGGCAGTGGGGGAGGTGACGTGTGATCATGGGTTAGTTTTAGCTGAGTCCACCTCTGATTACAAGCGTCACAAGCAGGTTTTCAGTCATCTCTACTTTACAGCAAAACTCAGAACGAAGGAGTCTTATCATTTTCTGACAGTCACTATGGATTTCTGTGATGGGTGAGTTTAGTTTAAAGGAGTCACAGTTGACAATGAATATGCAAACAGATGGTAAGAAAGGCCTTTGGTCATCTTCCTACCCCACTGTGAGTGTTATGCCACATTTGGGAGTGTGAGTGTTGCCCTTCCGTGTCCAACCCTGAGTGCCTGCTGGCCTGTCCCCACGTTGCCTTCCCCATCTTCCAAGATTGTTTAGGGCTTGAATCACCTAGACTTGAGCCCAGGTTGGCTTTTCTCCACCAGTGAGAGAGTATCCACTCACACAGCCCCCTGATTAATTAACTGAGCTCTGCCCAGGGCCTTTTTGTGAATGGGTGGAGGAGAACATGTAGCCCTTTAAACACGCTTAATTAAGCGGGGGGAAATACTGGGCTCCTTAGCAATAGGCTGGGCCTCAAAGCCAGCCTCGTGGCATATTTGCACAACGTGCTCTGTGTTTGAAATGGGATCGGTCTGTCTGGAGGACGCCTGCACGTATTGCATTAGGACACTCTTCCTCGGCACAGCCAGGTTTGGGGAAAGCTTGGAGGAGTGTGCCCCCGCCCCACAGACTGTCCTACAGATGAGCTGTGATTCTGCTTTCAGAGAGGTTAGCCTGCTGCTGCCAAGCATGGGCTAAAAGGTATACAGGCAATGGCGATGCTAGTCAGAAGTGATATTTGAAATATTTAATAACAGGAATAGCACAGGCGCCAGCCAATCAGAATAAGCAATAGTCGTGAACAACAGAGAGCGCTGTGCTGGTGGCTGCTAGCTGGACGTCAGCCGTGCGGAAAGTCAGAGTTACACAGTTTCACACATATTCTCCCATTTGATGCGAGCCACTACCCTGTGAGATGGGTTTGGGCACTTCCCTAGTTTTAGAGATTTCCTACTTTTGAGGTTCAGAGAGGTCGTATGTCTTCCCCAGGGCCACGTAGTGAGAGAGCTGGAAGCCAAGCGCCCTCCACGTTCTTTCTACCGTACCATGTGGCCTGCGTCTACACAGATGCCCGAGCTGGACCAAGTAGGATCAGGCACAACCCCCAACCCTGTTCCCAGCTTGTGACTGGGCTGCTTACTTGTAAGCCCGGGGCAAAAGGGGGACTCGGCAATGCTCTGGGATTTGTGGTCGTGTCAGGGCAGAGCCAAAGAGCCAGGGTGCGCCCTTGTGTGCCCTCTGCTCACAAAGTGCTATGATCCTCCGGGAGGCTCGGAGGAAGACAGGGCTGCACCGACAGAGAGGAGCATTCTTGGAAGACAAGGACATGGGTGTTTGTTGGGGAGTGACCCCAGGAAGCACAACAAGGAAGTAGGAAAAGTTAGACAGGGAAGGTGAAAAACCAATGAAGTGAATGCTAATGATGAGTTTCCCTCATGGGCTAGGGGGGTCGATCCCCTGGGGCTTTCTGAAAACCATGTGGCCCTTGACTTGGAATTGTGCCACTGGAGGGCAGGGAGCCTGGGCCACTTATTCACTCCCTGCCACCCCCCACCCCCAGGGCATTAACTCCCCTGCATTTCACAGTTGTACCTGGGCACTCAGAGCAGGCTCAGGATGCCAGCAGGGCAGAAAGAGACACACACACTGGGCGTGAGGGCTGAGAACGGTCCTCACAGCTCCAGGTAAACTCAGGTGGGCTACATGCGGGATGGGGCATCTACAGCATCGGCTACACCCACAGATCCCAAAAGACACTAGAAAACAGGAAACAGGCTTGCACCATCGTGGGCTCATTTTCTCCAGGTGGGAAAGGGAGGCCTAGATGTTTCAGGCCTATGTCATGCCCAGGACAGCGCTCAGTTTTCCGGGAAACTCAGGGAATGTGTCCCTCTCACTTCTAGCTATGAAATGTCAGTGTCTGGATGTCCCTGTCCCCCATCCTCTGGTTTACGGGGGGAGCCTCTGGAGCCTCCGCAGTGGGAGGGAGCCTTACTTTTGGCTCCAGTGGTAAATGCCACCCCCCAGACTGACAATCTCCCGGTCTGGTGGGGACATCTGACAGATACAGAATGTTTTAATTTTGGAAGCCATTGATCTAGAGCATGTTAACAAATGGCACCTGTTGGGCCAAATGTTGTTTGCCATTTGTCTTGTCTTATCTGAGCATTGACGGCATCTAGATAGGAGCTATGTCAGTTCTCAGGGACAGATTGCCACGCAGGCCGCCACCCACAGCAGACAGGAATCATCCCTCCAGCCTGTGAATGACAAGGGCCATGCTTCTGAGAGGGGCTCAGGGTCCAAGGGTAGGAGAAAGTGGCGGGAAATTGCCTGGAAGTGGCTAAGAAAAAGGTCTTTCAGCTGCGCTGTAAGGGTCAGTTTCCGGGCATGTTGAAGTGGTGGGTTGGAGAAAGGCTGGACTGTTCCTCCCTGACAAACCTCCACGAGCAGCTTCACTGACGTGAGCAGTGCTGGGCCAGGGGCTCATCGTGGGGCGGGGGCGGGGGAGCTGGCCTCTCTTTGCTGTCATCCCACCACCTGTGACGTAAGCAGAGACGTCTTTGCACTGCTCCACCTCATCAGGCTGCTGACGTGGGTTGTGGCAGGACAGCACTAAGAAAAGCAGAAGGAGCCAGGGGGATGCATTTTATTTATGAATCAATGCGGGTGAGTCAGAGTCAAGAAAGCCCACGTAGGGCAGGCAAGGCTGGGCAGAGTGACTCACCTACAGTCTTGGGGGAGCATTGGTGATGTCAACCCATCTGAATAAAGACACGACGTGCCAGCGGAAGGATGGGGTCCAGGAAGAAACTGGGCTGCAGACAGGAGGCTTGTTAGCTTGTTCCCAGCTCTGCCCTAGAGACAAGTCTTCTGCTTTGGGGTGAGGTCAATTTCCGGATCTTAGTGGAGATAACCCTCCCATTTCCTAATATTCCTCTTGCCTTATTTTGACACACCAAGCAAATGTCTCAAAAATGTTTTGGCCTCCTCACCACTGTAATGGGATATCCTCAATGTTATAATGGGGTATCCTCAATGCTATGATGGGGTAACTAATGGGCATTGGTTGAAATTGCTGCCTGGCGTCTCTCCCTGCATTGTGGGACCCATATCCAATTCAATTTCCCTTTCTCCACCACTTGAAAGTACTTTTTTTTTTTGTTTTGTTTTGTTTTTTTCTTTTTTTTTTGTTGAGACAGAGTCTCACTTTGTTGCCCAGGCTAGAGTGAGTGCCGTGGCATCAGCTTAGCTCACAGCAACCTCAGACTCCTCGGCTTAAGCGATCCTACTGCCTCAGCCTCCCGAGTAGCTGGGACTACAGGCATGCGCCACTATGCCCGGCTAATTTTTTCTATATAGATTTTTAGTTGTCCATATAATGTCTTTCCATTTTTAGTAGAGATGGGGTCTCGCTCAGGCTGGTCTCGAACTCCTGACCTTGAGCAATCCACCCGCCTCGGCCTCCCAGAGTGCTAGGATTACAGGCGTGAGCCACCGCTCCCGGCCTGAAAGTACTTTGGATACACCAACTCTTGGCTTAGGGGTGGAGCATGTGATCCAGGCCTCAGGTGATCAGAACATAACATTCCTCTGCTGGCCACAGGGATTGGTTCAGGGATGGCTACGTGATCTCATTAGACTCAGTGAGATGCTGAGGTTTCCAGAAGAACCTCTCTTACCCTTGCTGGCTAGACCTAAAGCTGACAGGATGGGATCCCCAAAGGCAGGAGCTACCTTGCCATCAGGTGGAGCCCCAGTCAACAAGGTAGAAGACAGAACCCAAAGAAGGAAAAGGCTGGGTCCTGATGACACCATTTGACCCCTGAATCCAGCGGTACCTGAAGCCGGACTTATTCTCCCAGAATTTTCAGCTTTGAAAGCTGATAAATTCTTTTTTGTGCCTAAGTCATTTTGAATTAGGATTTCTGTCTCTTGCAAAGGAAAGAGTCTCAACTGAAACACCCGGATAAGGAAGAGCAGGATCCAGTCCCCTTTATAAATCATTAGGTTGGCATCCTCACTTTGCACCAGTGTCTTCTGAGCCCAGAGGGTGTGAGTTTGCCCCTGAAAGACTGATGACTTTGGGGTGTACTGAAAAAGTCTACTTTCTGAACTTGGATGGCTGAGAACTTGGCCAGGGTGTAACCCACCTACGAAAGATTTTTCTTGAGTGACCGTTTCTGGCACTGAGTGACATCTCTGTGGTCACTGCAGATGGTACCTTATTGTGTACCCTTCCTACATGGCAGGGAAAGAGCGGGGGCTGAGTCACATATCGTTCATTCCTTCAGTCATTGAGGCATTCTTTATGCATCAAGGAAGTGAGCAAGGCAGGGGTGAACATAGTCTAGTAAAGCTGACCGAGGTGGGAGTAATACCCAAAATGTTGCACTGTACAACCAGTGTGTAGCCTGCAGAAGCTGTCGTTCCTGAAAATGTCCATGTGGGGGCTTTTCTGGGAGCTACTAGCCTGCATCAGGGACCCCAGCCCAGCACATGCCAGTTAGTGCCAAATGCCTTCAGGGCAGTGTCCCCACCAAAGCTCTGGCCAGGAGACACCTGAGCAAGGGGGGTTGGCTGGTGGATGGCAAGGGGTCATGGGGGAGCACAGAAATATGTCGGTATTTTTAACTGCCAGTATAGCTTTATCAGTGAGTATTGGCTGCATATCAGGACTGAATAGAGACCAGATTTTAAAGAGCTTTGCATGCCAAGTTGAGGAATTTTTATTCTGTCTTGAAGACAATGAGGAGTCATTTGGGGGTATTGAGGAGACTGACGTGGCCAGATCTGTGATTTAGAAGCACACTTCTGGGGATGGCGTGGAAGATGATTGGATGAGAGCCCAGGGAAAGGCAATCTGGGAAGGAGGCTGGCCACTGTGGTCCAGGCCAGGGGTGGGTGGTCCATGTCGGATCAGTCTTTTCCTGGTAGAGGCCACTGAACCGGGAGTCCTGGAAGGATGTGGCTTTGAGGTGACGTGTGTGGTTTGGTTGAGTTTCTATAAGCTTGACGCTTTCTCTGACGGTGTGGGGTAGAAGCTGGCTGTTTTAGGCAGTTTATTTCCTATTGTATTTAGGAAGGTCCTGAACACTCCCAGGAAACCTGCCCTTGCAAGATATCACCGTTCCTTCCTTAACACGGATGCTCCACTGGGATTCTGAAAAGCTTCAATTCACTGATATACATCGGCGGGAGCCGCTGAGCCATTTAAGCTTTGACTATCTCTACTTGAAAGGCTCGAGATAAAGTTTTCCACTGCTGGAGAGGAGGGCGTTTAAGTGGCTTAGGCCCTCAACCAATTGCACGCCACCAGCAACCCTGAGAGCGTCCCCGAATGTTAATTTCATGACTCAAAATGAGTGGATCATCAACCTCTGGGAAATCCATTCATCAAACATTTCCAAAGGGTCTACTGTGTACCAGACACTGGGGATGACAAACATGCCTGCAGGAAGTGCCAGAAGTTTCTTCTCCTTTTGCACAAGCGCGTCACAAAACACTTCACCAGCCCATAGATGGAAGTGGACGTGGTCCAGGCAAGCGCAACTCCCCTATTTTATTTCCTCATTAGGCAAAGCCCGCTGTGCACCTGGGCAGAGGCAGTGACCAGGGCAGCGTAGGAGCTCCAGGACCTGCCCCCTTCCTGAGTATACTGTTTCCCTAAGCCAATTCTTTTTTGGTGTCCAAAGCCTACGATTCTAAGTGGCCAGAAGTCAAAGCGAGCACCAGTGTGGTAGGTCACCTCTGATACTCCCAAGTGTCAGAGAACCTCATTCCCACAACGACCCTCGTTATTGTCCCTGCCATGGCTTCTGCAGAACTTGGAAGTAGTAGCTACGAGGGCCCAAGTGGGCCACTCAGCCCAGACCAGGCTTCAGCTTTGGGGACGGTACTGCAATTAAGTATGCAATATGGTCCTTTGCTGATAATCCCCTTGCTGCTGCTGGGAGGCAGAGGCAAAGCTGCTTCTTACTGAAGAGCTTTCTTTTTACTTCAAAACTGGGCTCTTAAAGGAGACAACTAAGTCTTTTTGTATGTATTGAACATTTAAAAACTAACATTGTAAAGGACAGATTTTGGGCACAAAGACTAATAGGTTCATCGTATAGAACCTTGCAATAGCCTGTGGCCAGCTGTGGGTGCGGGCGTGAGGGGGGACTGGGAGGAAGAATTGTTGAGGGTAAAAGGGGAAACAGAGGGAGGCCGAGGATGGGAGGAGGAGACAAACTCTGGAAAGATCCCAACTATCCCGAGGGCCAGCATTGTTGGTGGGAACGGAGAGGCTGAGCAACTTTTCTGGGGACACCCAGGGACACAGAGTGACCTAACGGGAGAAATCTGCTGGAATCCTAGATTAGGGTTAATGCTGACAACAGCTGACACTTAGGCTGCACTTGCTATGTGTTGGGCACTATTTTATGTTCTTTGCATGTATTAACTCATTCAGTCCTCACCACTATGAGATAAGCACTATTATTATCATCTTTCCGATGAGGGATGGAGGCAGAGAAAGGGTAAGTGATTTTTCCCATCACAGAGCTGGTGAGTGGTGCAGCTGGGATTCAGAGCTGGGGAATGGGCTTAAGAGTCTGTGCTGATGACTACAGCACTAGGAACGGGTCCAGGAACGGGCCTGCCCGGAAGCAGCAGGATGACCTGAAGGAAGTTACTTGGACCCTTGGTTTTTTTTTCATGTATACACTGGGGGAGGGTGGGGAATAATGAGTTATGGTGAAGGATAAATGAGACAGTGTGAGGGAAAGTGCTCTGTGGGCTGGAGGGCTCTGTGTGCATGTTCCTTGTGGCTATTTAATTTGCTCCAGGGGTGAGGGGAGGAGAGGAGGCTGAGGGATTGGCTTTTCCAAGGAGCACCCAGCTGGGGCCCCAGAGACTCTGGATTTTAGGAGAGCCACTGAGGCTGCAGAGGGGAAGGAGCAGCAGAGAAGGACCCAGGGAGGAGAGGTCAGCCTGGCCTCCAGCTCACCGCAGGGGTCCGTCAGACCCAGAGATGACCTCATTTCCACCCAAGACCCCAACTGCGGAGCCCTCCCAGGCCTCCAGGTGCGAGGAGCTCGGGCTACAGACCTGGGCTCTGGGCCTGCTCTCCACACCCCAGAGGTTTCCAGATGCTGTGCCAGAGCCTTCCTCTTAGCCCTGCTCCCCTCTCTAAAGCCCCCTCAGCTTTCACATCTTCGGCCACAGAAAGCCCAGCCCCCTGCATGGCTCACAGCGCTGGGTGTTCCTCTTTCTCCCTTTTGTCAGATGTATTGGCTGCATGTTTGTCGCTGCCTCTCTGTCCTGACAGCTCTCCAAGCACAGGGAACTTGCTTACTCCCAGGACACACAGCCTTTCCTTGAGCAAGCCCTGGACAAACGTTTGTTGAATGGGATTGAGGGGTGGCCAGGGGAGTGGCCAGGGCCTTCCAGCTCCACTGTGCGGCTGTGGGTGAGTCCCGAGACCTCTCCCGGCCACAGCCTTCTGTCTGATGAAGAGGGGTGGGCTGGATAATTCCGAGGGCCTTTAGCTCTGACCTTCCCAGGGTCCCAGGGATGGAAGGCTGGAGGTGACAGCTTGTTTGGCGAGCACAGGTGGGCTTGTGTGTCGGGGAGGCTGTGCACACCTTCACCGTGGCCTCTGTGCCCAGCCCTTGTCTTTAATACCCGCTGGTTCTCCCAGGTGGCTGAGAGCAGTCCTTTAGGACCCTGAGCGGGTGGAACTAACACCAACTTTTTTCATCTGGCAAGAAGAATTTGGTTGGCAATAAATTGCTTCTCCAACGAGAGCATAATCACTTCTCATCAGATTAGTCCTCGCCAGGAGCTGTTCTGAAAGCCTTTCTGTGGCTGATGCAGCGCTGACTCCAAAGGAAAAAAAAATTAAAAACAAATTAGACGCAAGGGTGATGAATTTGATGAAGGGCAGAGATTCCTGGAGGCTTTTCCTCCCGCAGAGCAGCTCAGGAGGTGGGGAGTGGGTGGCAGGCAATCTGAACAAGCTGCCAGAGGAGTCTAGGGGGGAGCTGGCTACTCCCCCACGATCTCCCTCCTCCGTCGTGCGACAGGGAGTCTCAGCCCTGATCCCGCCACACACGCAGACATCTACTCTGTCAAAGCCGGCAGTCCAGCGGTTGCCACAGCCTGTCCTGTGAGCTCAGTGAAGCCCCGGCTCTCGGTCCTTTCACATCCAGCCACAGCTTGCAGGAAAGGATCCCTGGAGGCAGACACACAGAACCGCGGACGTGAGATTCTGTGTTCTTCTCAGTATCAGACAGCCAGAAAGCCTCCTAGACCGATGGCCAGACCCAGAGCTGGGCCTGGGGGGAAAGGGCACAGGCTTCCCTAGAGTCTCAGGTCCTTTTCAGGCCAATGTGCGTATCGTCCACGTATCTTGACACCTTTCATCTCACCAATGAAAGCTTGCCAGGGTCTGAATGTTTGTGTCCCCACTAAATTCGTGTGTTGAAATCCTAGCCCCCAGGTGACAATATTAGGAGGTGGGGCCTGTGGGAAGTGATTTGGTCACAAGGGCTCTGGGATGAGTGCCCTTACAAATGACACCCCAGAGAGCTCCCCTCCCCTCTGTCATGGGAGGACACGGCGAGAAGATGGCCCTCTAGGAAGCAGGGAGCAGGACCTCACCAGACACCAAGCCTGCTGGTGCTTTGATTTTGGACTTCCCAGCCTCCAGACTATGAGAAATAGATTTCTGTTTTTCTTAGCTACCCAGTTTATGGCATTTTGTTAGAGCAGCGTGAATGGACTAAGACAAAGCTCATTTCTGGCATCCATCTCGCTAGTCAGCGAGGCCACTGTTTTCACCAATAAAACCATTTCTAATGTGCCTTGTAGTATCCGTTGTCTCAGCTGTTAACTGAAATACAATAACAGACGTGCTTACACCTGTTGCTTCTGCACGGCTGCACCGAGGATTCTTGAAGAGGGCGACTGCCCCGAAACTGAGCTCCTCTCTACACTGGAATATGTGAAAGTAAATCAATGAGCACCATGACAAGGCACCACAAATGCGAGACCTTGTGACTCTGCAAGGTTTTGACTTTGCGGGGAGAAAGTAATTTACTAATTTATCTCATACAGCTAGAGATGTGGCCACCGACTGAACTCAAATCCCAGCTGTGGCCCCTGACCTCATCACTAGCTGACCTCTGACCCTGGCCACAGATGGAACCACCAAACTCTCCAGAGTGGGGATCCTGGGCAACCACCTCAGCCACAGAGGGACTGGCGCAGATTATAGCACAACGCAGGGTCTTAACTATTCAGGCCACAGGATGAGCTCTCAAGCCAGCCTCAGAGTTCCCTTCATCAATTCAGTTTGGTGAGAAATTTATGTCAGTTGTGTTCCTCAGAGGGGGCTGGGTTCTCGCCTCCTTACCGTGCACGCCACTAATTCAGGCCTCTGGGAGTTACGGGGAGGAGGGGCGGCGGCACAGTGTTTACTTCCTGTAAACACACTGCCTAGATTTTTGTCACGTTTGGGGACTCAGAGTTGGTTTAGCATTTTAAAAAAGCTAAAGAATATGTAAAGCATCCTAATAAAAATATAGTTAAAGCCCAGGCGGGAGGAATAATCATTACAGTAATGCGCCTGGCTGGTATTCCCAAAGGCACCTTTGGCTTATGCAAAAATCCTTCCCTCTGGTTGCTGGTCTTAGGAAATGGCAATGTATTTACTTTTTGTGTTTTGTTTGTTTGTTTGTTTTTGTTTGTTTTTTGAGAACATTGGAATTTCTGAGTCTGGTTTTGGAAGTTCCATCGTGGTTTTTATTTATGAAGCATGGCATAATATAGACAGCACCAGGAATGCGTCCTGAATTTTGGAGTCAGACACCCAGAGCTCCCATCACAGTTCTGCCACTGACTGAGCGACATTGGGCTCTTTCACTTCTCTGAGCCCGAGATTCTTCATTTGTAAAATGGGGCCAATAAAACAGGAGGTTATGGGATGGTTAAACTGATCAGTGTTTGTCAAGTACCTGTCACTTAGCAGGTGCTCAGGGAAGAGTCGTTACTAACAGTCCAAGGCCAGTGTGGCAAAGAGGCTGTGTGTGAGACGTGCTTTCATCGGGGTGTTATTAGCAGTCCTGGCCTGAAATTTATTTGTGAGCCTTAGTGGACCTAAGGCCCGGCCGAGGGTGGTGGGTGGGCCTCAGATCAGGGCACAATACGGGTTACATTTGGTCACTGGGACCCCTATCCCTGGGCACCGTCATGTAGGTCGAGAGTCGCATCACGGAGTGGGAGCCACAGGAGGACTAAACAGCCCTCCGTGGGTGAAGGGATTCTTGTTTTATTTTCCACGGTGCTTCCCAAAGGTAGCACGCATTTGAGTCACCTGGGGATCTTATACACAGATTTGCGTAGATTCGCAGATTTGGAGTCAGTAGGTCGGGGTGGGGTCCGAGGTTCTGCATTTCCAACCTCAGAAATGCAGATGTCAATGTTGCTGGCCTGAGGATCACACCTGGAATAACTCAGTGCTGGAGCAGAAGTTCTCGGCCCAGGCGATACACTACAATCACCTGGAGAGATTTTAAAAAATACTTATGTCCAGGGTTCACCTCAGATCAGTTCATTAGAACCTCAGGAAGAGGGGTGGTGGGTGGGGGGGTGGGAAGGGGCATTGGTCAAAACAGTTTTGGAGTCGTTTTCATTTTTATTACTGACCAATGACTTCCCAATGGACCGATCCTGCCCAACATTCAGCAAGGAGCATCTGGGGTTTTGTTGCTGAAACGCCCCATTGTGGAGGGGACAGGGAAGCTGGTGGCCACGATGGCAGCCCCTCCAGCCCCTCCCTGCAGCTGCTGCAGCCCCCTCCCTTTGATCCTCGACCCCCTCCATGTGCCCTGGCACACAGGCTGTTGTGGAGCCCGCAGAGATGGCCAAGAATGGAGTGAGGCTGGAGAATGATTTCACAACCCCACTGTCGTGGGGCTGCTGCTCCCAAATCTAGACTGCCTGGGCTTCCTGGCCCCTGGCCAGATGTTTAGGGTGCCTTGGACAGCCAACGGGTCTCCTCGGTGTTGACTGTGCTCACCACAGCTGGGACCGGCAGCAGCTGTAACTTTCAAGGGTCCCAGCCCAGGGCTCGGCAGGGTGGGGCAGGCCAGGCCAAGGGAGGTCAGGGTCCATGACCAGGCAGACTCACAAGCTGGCCAAGTGACTGGTATGCGATGGGCAGATTTTGGGTGGGGGGCTAAGGGTTAGAGTGTCTTGGAGGAGGTAGCAGGACCCCAGTCACAGACCCTGACAACCAGCACGTGACTCTTGGGGCCTGGAAAAGGGGAGGGTGTGGGGAGGAATGCTGGATCTGGAAGGACAGCAGGGTGATACAACCTAGCCCCGTTGACACATAGAACTAACCTCCGTGCACGCCAATGGGTCCTCTCGTGGTTGCAGAGCCCTCACGCCTTAGAGGGGCTGTGTGTTTGCCTGTGTCAGCACACACAGATGTTCACTGGGTGTTCAGTGGGGACAAGAATAGACTCCCCCTCTCTCCCTCCCCTCCCCTCCCCTGCGTGGTCCTCATCCCCCAAGGACTGGACCATTGCCACAGGCTCCCGACTGAGGCTTCCAGCCTTTTCTTTCACCACAGTCCTTTTTCTGTGCCACACCACAGCCAGAGAGATCTCCCTAAAAGGCAAATCTAATCAGCTCACTCTCTGTCTCCCTGTTTAAAGTACTTTGGTTGTCTTTGTTTTAGCACAACATACTTCTAGCTGAGCCCCTACCTGCAGGAACTACTAAATACTTCCTGAAAAACCCAGGCTGAGTCATATCCCTGGGCCTTTGCTGGTGCCTAGAATGCCTTCTTTGCTCCTGCCCTATATCCTATCTGTCTTCTATCCTATCCTCCCTGTCACCTACTGCTCACCCTACGCTCACGCACATGGGCACACACACACACTCAGTACACACACATGAATGCCTAGCAGTAGGTCCAGACTTTCTCTATGAAGTCTTTCTTTGTTCTGTCTTTCCTTTTCCTCTCTCCTCCAACCCCACTCACTTGTCCACTCTAGAGTCTGTACAAACTTCCAGCACAGTGCCTGGCACATTATTACACTTCCTGATACCTTTCTTCTAAATCCTCTGAGACAACTGAAACTTAGAGAAGATGGTTGGGTCCCCATTAGGGTCAGCACCACACACCTTCTTTCTTTCTTTCTTTTTTTTTTATTTCAGCTCATTATGGGGGTACAAAAGTTCAGGTTATATATATTGCCCATGCCCCTCATCTCCCCGAGTCTGAGCTTCAAGAGTTTCCATTCCCCAGACAGTGCACATCGCACTCATCAAGTAGGTATACACCCATCCCTTCCCCCCAGCCCCCACCTCTGTCCAATACCCAACTGGTGTTATTCCCAAATATGCACTTAGGTGATGATCAGGGAAACCAGTTTGCTGGTGAGTACATGTGGTGCTTATTTTTCCATTCTTGGGATACTTCACTTAATAGAATAGGTTCCAACTCTCTCCAGGAGAACCAAAGAGATGCCATATAGCCGTTATTTCTTATAGGTGAGTAATATTCCATGGTATACATATACCACATTTTGCTAATCCATTCATGAATTGATGGGCATTTGGGTTGTTTCCACATCTTTGCAATTGTGAATTGTGCTGCTGTAAACATTCGGGTGCAGGCGTCTTTTTTATAGAATGACTTTTGTTCTTCTGGGTAGATGCCCAATAATGGGATTGCTGGATTGAATGGTAGGTCTACTTGAATCTGTTTAAGGTATCTCCTTCTTTCTGCTGAGGGCAGAGCAGAGGGGAGGAGGGAATCAGAACCAGCACTCACTCCACGACAAGCTTCACATGCATGACTTCATTGACCTCTCCTCACTCTGAAAGGCAAGGACTGTGATGATCCCCACTTTTCAGGTGCAAAAACCAAGACTCAGAAAGGGTAACACAGTGACATAGCTCATAAGGAGCAGAGCCAGCACTTGAACTTGGGCTGCCTGATTCCAAAGTCACTCTCAGCCACCACGGCGTACTGTCTCCTATGGAGCGCACACAGTGTGGTTGAACAATTTGATGAAAGCACTTTGTTAAAATTAAATTGATTCAGATTATAATTTGATTAAAAGGGAATATTTCCACTTTTATCATTTATAGGTAATGTTGATACATGATGAGTCTTTCCTAATTTATTTTTCATTGAGATATAATTCACATATCATAAATTCATCCTTTTAAAATGTACAGTTCAGTAGTTTTTATTAATAGTATATTCATAAAGTTGTGCAACCACCACCATTACCTAATTTCAGACCACTTTTATCATCCTACAAGGAAACCCTGTACACATTAGTTGTCATGCCCCATTCCTCCCTCCCTCACCCCCCCTCCCCTCTCCGCTCCCCCTCAATCACCAATCTACTTTTTGTCTACGGATTTGCTCATTCTGGACATTTCATATAAATGGAATCATACAGTATGTGGTCTTTTGTGCCACTTCTTTCCCTTGGCAGACTATTTCAAGGTTCATCCAAGTTGTAGCGTGTATCAGCGCATCATTCTTTTTTATGGCTGAGTAATATTCTACTGTACACTAGGCTGAATAATGGGCCCCAAAGATACCCACACCTTTATCTCTGGAACCTGTGAGTGTTATCTTATATGGCAACAAAGACCTTGTACACATGATTAAGTAAGGATTCTGAGATGGGAACAGTGTCCCGGAGTATCCAGGTGGGCCCTAGATGCAATCACAAGTATCCTTCTAAGAGGAAGGCGGAGGGAGATCTGACTTCAGAGTGGGAGAAGGCACGTGACGCTGGAAGCAGAGAATGGAGTGATGCACCTTGAACACAGAGGAAGGGGCCAAGCAGTGCAGGAGGCCACGGGACGCTGAAAAAGGCCAATACACTGCATATCCCCTCAGAGCCTCTGGAAGGAACTAGCTCTGCTGACACCTTGCCTCTAGCTGGTGAAACCAACCAAGCACTTCTGACCTCTGGAATTGTGAGACAATAAATTTGTGTTGTTTTAAGGCACTAAATTTCTGCTAATTTGCTACAATAGGAATAGGGAACTAATAATATAGATATACCACATTTTGTTTATCCATTCATCAATTGATGGACATTTGTATTTTTTTCCCACTTTTTTGGCTATTGTGAGTAATGCTGTGAACATTCATGTACAAATTTTCGTGTAGATGTATGTTTCAATTCTCTTGGGTCCGTATTTATATATCTAGGAGTGGGTTATAGGGAATTGCTTAGCCTGCAATCCCATGAGACTTGAGTAACAAAGATACTCTATCTTTAACTTGATGATGTTTGTTTTATTTTGCAGACTTTTGCGTATTATAAGAGGCCAGCATGGCTTTCAAGGAGGGCAGTCTGATGGCCGGTCAGGATGAAGAGGTTTTCATGCAGGAGCTCTGGGGATGGCAGGCAGCATTAAAGTTCCAAAAAGCTTTTCTAGAACTTGAGCTGCCATTTCACGCACATGCAGCACTTTTAGAGTGCCGAAGGAAATGGGACTGCAATTACTTTTTGTGTGTGTATTTGTTTGAAAACAGAAGCGGGTATGCTGTTTCTTACAGCTGATGCTGAAACAGTGTAGATCTGACTAATTTGCTAAAAATAAACTGATTAGAATTTCAAAGGACAGTCACAACAGGAACTGATAAGAGCAGTGTTCATCAGATGGATTCAGACATAACAAACATGGCCTGAGGATCTTATGTGAGCCCAGAGCCGGGCACTGGGATGGGCTCTTTCATATCAATTTTTGAATTTTATTCTCACCAGAACCTTATTAGGGAAATATTAAATGCTTTCCTCCATGTGTTACAATTGAGGATGTCACGGTGGCTGTGAAGTGTTTGCCCAAGTCACAGAGCTGCTGTGATGGAGTCAGAATTCAGGCCGATTTGTCTGCCTTGAGAATTACTTTTATTTCACTGAAAAAGGAGAAAATTTCTTCAAGGTATTTGTTTGGGTTTACACATACACATACTGAGAGATCTCCAGCAGTCCCTTGATCTAAAACTTCTCTGGTTCCCTTTGCAGTGGGAAGTCCTGAACAAAACGAGGCCGCACAAAAGCCTTATAACTCTCCACGTCAGCAGAGGAGGGCAGAGGGATTGAGCAGTCTCCTGGTGCATTTGTCTTGTGGTTTTGTACGTTTGTTTCTTGCCGGGCTTCTCGCTTGGTCCTCACAGCATCCTGCTGAGGTAGTTATGATCTCCACTTTACAGATCGGACGAAAGATACGCGGAGAAGTTATATCCCTAAAATGACAGAGCTGGCAAATACTAGAGCCAGGATCTAATTGGGCTTGCTGATTTGAAAGCCCTTGTTATTTTCACCACCCGATCATATCACTTTTTGGTTTAGAATCTGAGACCCAGAGAGAACGAGGGTTCCTCTTTCCTGAGAACATGGCTAGGGAAGCCCAGGGTGAGAGGTTCAAGTGAACACCTCCGAGGCCTCCGTTCACTCTGAGTTGGTGTGAATGCTGGAAGCAGGGTCTACACACGCCACACTGGGATGGCGGCAGAGACTCATTGGTCCAGAGAAGGAGCCCACCCGGGAGGCCACTGTGGGGATGTGGAAAGAATGTGAGGTTGGGACCAAATCCTGCTCCACCACTTGCTACTGGGCCAACCTGGGCAAGTGGTTTAATCAGAGCCTTTGTCTTCCTGTAAAAAGTGGGAATAAGCAGGGCGCTGTGGAAATGAGAGAGAAGAGGAGAAAGCGTCCCGGGGGTGGGTAGTCAGCGGGCCCGGCTTTCCCGGGCCGCACAGCTCCAAAGCGGGAAGCAGAGCATCACCCCCACGCCTGGGCGGCCTCGGAGGCTCTTCTGAGGCACATGAGGGCACCGCAGAATCTAGCATTCTCCCTCCTCCGTCCCTGCGGAGGGGCTGGGTCCTCACGGGTCAAGACCGCAGGGCCTTGGGTGGTGAGGACATTTGGGCAAAGAGCTTTGCAGATTCTGGAAACCCAACTCAGCGTTTCCTCAGCCTGCAGCCCCATGAGACTGGTCTAACAAAGACGCTGCAGTCCCGCTGGCGGCTGCTTCCTTGTTGCTAGGCGACCAAATATTTGCTATTAAGTTCCTGTTGATGAAGCTAATTGCAAAGGTTAATTGTCCTCCGAGATGAAAAACGCTCCAGGAATGTATTTAGGAGTTGGTCTCTGTGAACTTCTGAGAGAACGTGATTTCTTGAAAAAGCCTATTTTTCAGACGGCAATGGCATTAGCACTTTGTTCTTCCTGCTTTGTTCATCCCTTAGTGCTGAAGTTCTCAAACTTAGCAAAGGAGCTCTTTGTTCAAGGGGACTCTTACATGGAACCTCAACGTATGGGGCAAGATGATGATGGACAGCCAACCTGGAGGGGCGGGGTGGAGCCCGGAGCCCCGCCCTGTCAGGCCCCGCCCAGCCAGAGCCCCGCCCAGTCGGAGCCCCTCCTCATTCCCCTTCCTCACACCCACTGGCTTACCTGTTGCTCTGGTTGCTCCTGGTTACTACGCTGTGAGGCCCTTGAGAGGTAAAGCTTTGTTCCGTCCACCCCTGTGTCTCCAGTGTCCCCCAGAAAGCTTGATGCAGGGCAAGTGAACAGCAAATGCGTCTCTAATAAGTGACAGTCTTATCTGTCATGAACCTGGCTGGGTCAGGTGGACACAGTTAAAATACTCTGATTCAAAGATCATATAATCGAGTTCCGACACTGTTGCTGGGTTATGGGTCCCTGGGGAAGCAGGTCAGGGACATAAGAAAAGAGGAAATAATGGGTTTCCATTTCACTGCCAGTACTTACTTGCTATGTGACCTTGGGCAGGTGTCTTCACCCTACTAGGAGCCTCAGCTTCCTCATCTCTAAGTGGGGTTGATACAGCCTGCTTCACCTCTCAGAGTAAGGACATGGCACAGTGTCTGGCACAGAGCAGGAGCTCAATAAATGGTAGGATTTTCTGTGTTGTTGTTGTTTTCCAACAAGAAGCTGAAGTGGTCACCGTGGGACAGCCTGCCTCAGGCAGGAAGGTAGATTCCGATTCAATGCATAGGAGGTTCCAAGGACAGGCACAGCACTAAGGCTGGGGGCAGGAGGCAGCGGGCAAAAAGGAGGTGGGTATGGCTCTCAATGATCTCCAGCATCAAGTGAGATTTTAAGAGGGGCTTTCTTCTAAGGAGATGAGGTCCTCTCATTTAGGCGGCTGCAAGAGGTGCTGGTGTGATGATATGGAGACGTGGTACTGGTTCTGTCTCAGGTCACCTGTGGGGACCATTACATTGCTGGCAGCATCACAGAGCTGGGGGCTTCCCACGATCTAGGTGGAGCTCAGAACCCTGAACCCTCGACTCCTGAGGCAGTGGTTCCTTCAGAAAGGGCATCCATTCAGGTCTGCCATGTGTTTACTCATTCCCCCACTCAGTACATTTTAGGGACCCCCATCACATGCTGAGGTGAGGGGATACAGAGATAGGCAGTATGAGTCCTACTTCAAGGAGCTCAAAGTCTAATGCCTGGGCTGGCAAACTTTTTCTCTAATGGGCCAGATAGTCAAAAATTTTAGCTTTGGGGGCCATGGAGTCTCTGTTGCAATAACTCAACTCTACCATTGATGCATGAAATGGGCATGACTGTGCTCCAATAAAACTTTACTTAAAGAGTCAACTTTGGCCCAAGGGCTGTAGTTTAACCCCTGGTCGAATGGGAAAGACAAAATAATATTAATAAATGGATAATTACAGTATAGTGCAGTAAGCATCATTGTGGAGATGTTACACAATGTGGCAGGGACACAGATGAGAGAAAAAATACTTCTTCCTTGAGAAACTTCCTGGAGAAATCAGCTGCGTTGCCTTTGGGAAAGTTATTTTTTACATCTTGGCTTATCTTTTTAAAAATTTTATTTGTATAAATTTATGGGGTACAAGTGTAATTTTATAACATGGTTAGATTGCATAGTGGTAAAATCAGTGTTTTTAGTGTATCCATCACCAGAATAACATACATTGTACCTATTAACTAATTTCTCATCACCTCCCCTCACTCTTCTGTGTCTCTAATATCTATCATTCCACACTCTACTCCACATGTGCACATTATTTAGCTCCCACTTATAAGTGATAACATTTAGTATTTGTCTTTGTCTGAGTTGTTTCACTTAAGATGATGGCTTCTGGCTCCATTGATGTTGCTGTAAAAGTCATGATTTCATTCTTTTCTTATGGTGAAATAGTATTCCATTGTGTATATATACACCACATTTTCTTTATCCAGCCATCTATTTATAGACCGTTAGGTCAATTCTGTATCTTTGCTTCTGTGAGTAGTGTTGCAATAAACATATGAGTGCAGGTATCTTTTTGACATAATGATTTCTTTTCCTTTGGGTAGATACCCAGTGGTAGGATTGCTGGATCACATGTTAGTTCTATTTTAAGTTCTGTAAGAAATCTCCATACTGTTTTAGTTCTTTAAGAAATTTCCATACCGTTTTCCATAGAGGTTATGCTAATTTACATTCCCACCAACAGTGTATAAGCATTCCCTTTTCTTGCATCCTTACCAACATCTGTTATCTTTTGTCTTTTTAAAAATTGCCATTCTGACTGGTATAAGATAGTTTATTATGGTTTTAATTTGCATTTCTCTCATGATTAGTGATGATAAGCATTTTTTTTTCATTTTTTTTTGCCATTTGTATGTCTTCTTTTGAAAAATGTCTATTCATATTTTTTCCTCTTTTTAATGAGATTATTTGTGGGCTTTTTTGTTGAGTTGTTTGAATTCCTTGTAAATTCTGGATATTAGTCCTTTGTTGGATGCATAGTTTGCAAATATTTTCTCTTATTCTACAGGCTGTCTGTTCATTCTGTTGATTATTTTCTTTTGCTATGCAGAAGCTTTTTTGTTTAATTAAGTCCCATTTGTCTATTTTTGTTTTTGTTGCTTGTGCTTTTGAGGTCTTAGTCATGAATTCTTTGCCTAGACCAATGTCCAGAAGAGTTTTCCTTAGCTTTTCTTCTAGAATTTTGATAGTTTCAGGTCTTACACTTAAATCTTCAATTTTTTAAAATGGTTATATAATATTACAGAGATTACAGCATAAATGTAAGCATTTATACACCTAATATACTGTCTGGGTTATAGTTATAACCATAAGCCAACTCAAATGTTAGCAATAATAATATTGAGTATTTCTGAGGGCTTTCTAAATACTAGGCCCTCTTTCACACGCTGTGTATATATCTCATTTAAACTTCATAATGAGCCTATGAGATATCTATAATCATGCCTTCCATTTTACATATGATAAAACTAAGGAAAAAAGAGTTTAAGTAATTTGCCTAGTAAGGGCAGAGCCAGGATTCAAGGTAAGCAGTGACTACAGAGCCAGAACTCTTTAGTACCCATAGTAAGCACTAGTACTATATATTTGGCCCCTATTGAGCCAAGAAGGAAAATGGCTGGTCAGAAGGCCTGTTTCTGCAGGCAGTGGGTTCTGGGCTTCATCGCTTACCCTCTGATAGCAGAACCCAACCCTAAGAGAGCTGGGCCTGGCAGGGCATGAGTGATGAGTGATACCCACTACCAACAGCCTGTTACTATGACACTCAAGGGTTCATTCCAACCCTGTCTGCCATGTCATCCAGCCCTTGGTACCTTGCTGGGAAGGACATAGCACAGATGTGCATGCCTGCACACAAGCATGCGTGCGCGTGCGCGCACACACACACGTTCTTGTCTTGACTGGAGCCAGAATGTACCTGCAAAGTAGGTACTGAGTGTCAGACATGGTGCTAGGGTTTCTAACTTATGTTTTCTCACAACCAGGTGAGTATTTCTGCTTTATTTCATAACTGAGGAGACAGGCTCAATGCAGTTGAGTAACTTGCCCGTGGTCATAGAGCATGTAAGAGGCACGGCTGGAACTTAAACAAAAATGTTCTCATTTTAAGTCCAGTGTGCCTCTCACCATACTAAGCTTCACCATTCC